>NC_069501.1:957488744-958151244 GCF_027579735.1 Bombina bombina | reverse complement strand
CTTTCAGAGATAATATGAAAAAGAAAACATAACACAATGTCATCCTATTTTCAGTTACTAAAGCTGCTGGAAGTTGGTCAACTGTAATTTTGTTTAAAGGGGCACTCAATCAAAATTAAACTTTTATTATTTAGATAGAACATGCCATTTTAAACAACTTTCCAATTTACTGTGCACAGTCTTTATATATTTAAACTTTTTGAGTCAACAGCTCCTACTGAGCATGTGCAAGAATAAGTGTGTATGCATTTGTGAATGGGTGATGGCTGTCACATGGTACAGGAGGAGTAGAAAAAGACATAACTTTTAAAATTGTCAGAAAAAAAAACTTCTACTACTACTACTCATTTGAAGTTCAGACTAAGTGCTATTTCATTGTCTTGTTATCTTGCATTTGTTGATTATGCAAATCTACTGTGCTGACTGGTCCTTTAAAAAAAGTGCAGCGCATTATTAAAGGATTTCTTTGCACCAAGTAACACCTTTTGTTGTTGATGATAAAGCTAACTGATAGAAGCAGTTACTGAACTAATAAAGCTGGTGGTTACAAATCTGGTAAGTTTGCAGGTATGGTACCTATTCACTATTCACTAAGGTAAATATATACAGATTGCCTTTTGAGCTTTCTCTACTGTCTGGAAATTATTGGGCATTTCACAATTTTACATTTCTAAGAGATAGGGGTACAAGTAAAGTCTGCCAAAATAGTGTAGAAGATAAGCTTTTTCTCTTTCGGATAACAAATGCAGTTTCACAAAAACAAAGATTCAGCCTCTAGGTAAACATTTTGGGCCAGATTACAAGTGGAGCGCTAAATATCGCTTTCGTTTTTTTTGGCCATAATATTGTTTGCGCAGAGAGTAACGTAATTTTTTTTTTTAATGGCATTTCCAAAGTAATTTTCACCATACACATATTTGCAGGCACATACACATATACATTTATATATACAAACACACACACACACACATACACATATCTATCTATTGCTGCAATATATATATATATATATATAAATCAATGTAAATATTTGCATAGGAAATTAGTACATCTAAGCAAGTATCCCCGCTTGCCCCCAGAAATTCTTAATATGCAATGGAGGGGGCAAGCGGGGATACTTGCTTACTTCTGGGGGCAAGCGGGGATACTTGCTTAGATGTACTAATTTCCTATGCAAATATTTACATTGATTTAATTTTGAGACATGGAGGATTTTAATTTCAGTTTTTTATCTCCCCCCCCCCATAATTTTAATGAATTTTATATATATATATAAACACGGAGTTCTTGAAACAATTTTTCCCACAATACTGAATGCTGAAAGCCAACAGAACTAAAGGCAATAGCTCGCTGACTAAATAAAAGTTTCAGAGTTATCTCTATGGGCACTAGTCTCGTATTAGAATGTAAGTTCCTTTAGCGAAATCTCCTATTATATACCTCTATAACACTTCAAAAATGACTGCAAGCTTCTTATAAATATAGCCACAAAAAATCTGCTGCCCCCTCCAATCTGCTGCCCTAGGCAAGTGCCTTGTTTGCCTAGGCCAAAATACACCCCTGACTCTGCTACAAGCCTCTCTTTGCCAGCTATTCCAGCTGTTCCAAGATGTTGACAATCTTGCTTGTACTCAGCACCTAATTTTAGCTTAGCTATATTAAGTTTCTTCATCCTTGCTGTCTATTCAGTTCCTCTGTGAGTTTGTTTAACTCCTTTTCCTTTCAGTCCTCATCTACACTTTTAGAAATCATATGTCTTATCTTAGCAAGAACCTTTATCCAGATTTCCAAGTCAAGTTCAGTGTCCTCAACTCCTCCTCCATGGAACTATACAATTATCCCATACAACATCACAATGAGGGCTTATATGGTAATTTAATTCACAAAACAGCTTAATATATACAACAAGGGCAAGAGGTAGTAGAAGACTGTGTGAAGCCTCTCAAAGGCTAAATTATAGTCTGCTAAACTTATGGGTGATTATATAATGCATCTACCAGTATTTTAAGATTTGTATTCGATTTGTTGTGGAGAAGGCAAGGAGGGAGGTGTTTACATCATAAAAAGTGAGAAATAATGGAAGATTGAAACACAAAGGGATATAATATGAATTGGAGGAGGAGTATCTTCTGTTCTAAATAACCAATGAAAATTATACATACTACAAATTTTAACTTTTAACTTTACAATAGGCATAGAGCTTCCAATAATATAGCAGACATATATCTTAAGTGTCGCCTTTGTGCAACTAGTTATGTTCAAATTATTATTTACACATGTGGAATATAATTGTACTTAATAACCATCTGTCATCTTGAGTTGGTCAGATGGAGTTTTTGTGAACTGATGCTCATTAGAGCTGGAATACAGGAGGCACAAAATATAAAAACTTTTTTTACTGGTCTCCCACCTAGGCCGGGATAATTGAATAATGGCTCCTTATTATGTTGTTTTGCACAAACAACTAACTAATCATTGTAGACATTTATCTTAAAAAACAAAACAAAACAATATTAGCAGGTGGGGGTTATTTACCACCCATTGGGTTTTATGTGTAATGTTCTGCAGATTGCATGCTGTCATTTTTTACAGCACACAAAGAGAGAAGCGCTCTACCAGGAACGAACAACAGCTCAGTGGCTTGTTCTATGGCGATTTACCACCCGGAAGCAGCCTCTTTTAGACCAGTGTGCTTTTCACAGAAGAAAACTTTCCTGAAGTATATCAGTCTGATCCCGCCAAGTAAGGTCAGTCCAGCCCCGAAATACCAGGCAATTCTCCTCTGAACAAGGAACATGACAACCCCAGACGATCGTTTCGGCCTCCTATGGGCCTCGTCAGTGAGTCATTTTTTACAGCACAACAGCACAACAGTCTATTGAAACAACTTTATCTACAATACAACTTGACCACAGGTTGCTTGAATATTGTATTTCCTTCTTAATACAAGGAGAGTCCACAGCTGCATTACTTACTTGTGGGAAATACTGAACCGGGCTAAAAGGAGGAGGCAAAGACACCCCAGCCAAAGGCTGAAATACCTCCCCCACTTCCCTCATCCCTCAGTCATTCTTTGCCTTTCATCACAGGAGGTTGGCAGAGAAGTGTCAGAAGATTTCGGAGTAGTTCCTTAGGAAGGGTATCTACCCTTCAATATGGGACTGGAGTTTTAAGTAGTCTTGTAAGCCTCTCAGTGAGAGCATTGATGAAAGTTAGAGTCTGGAGATGCAGGGAGAGTCTTTCTGCGATACCATCCAGACTCATATTAACAGCTCCTAAGCAATAAGCGTTGACGAGTTTCTCTGCTTGCTTTTCTTCACTCAAAGTTCATGTCAGAAGTGATGCTACAGTCTGTCACACTTTAAGGACCGTGTTTTCTGTTCTACAGCATAGATTCCTGTAAGATCGTTTCATTTTTTTACACATATTGCAAACGCTAGAAGACAGGGTCACAGTGTGGCTCCTTTTATCTTTACGGAATCAAGGGTTAATATCTCCTGAGGGGGATTATGAACAGTTGGGTTTAATCATATATGCTTTATTTGATTTTATGCTGCTTTATGTGTGAGATGTTTATGAGCTCATAGGCTGAGATTGAACATACAGGTTTCACTTTCCCTTTGAAAGTTGTGCAGTTTACAAGCTTGGCACACTTTTTCTCATAGCAGGGGCAGTCCTGCATTGTGCACCATGTGACCAGAATGGTCGAGGCTTCCATTTCCTTTTCTTGACTGAATTACTACCGGAGAGCAGTTTTATCTCTGTTCTGTCTGGGTCATAGGAGGTGGTGAGTGCCCCAGCCATTGGGGATATAACGGTGCCGTTTTTTTAAATTTAAAATAAAATAGTTTTTTTTCAGTAGTCCTCCGCATATCGTACTTTAGCTATGGAGGATTCTGATTCATTAGAGGGTTCTCCCTGTTTATATTGTAATGCCTGTTTATATTGTGAGGTCCGCCCTCTCAATTATGTTCCATATGCCTTGATAAGGGGATTATATCTAATAAGGTTGACATGTTTGATACCACTGAGCCGCCCACCTCTGAAGAGTCCTTGTCCAGTGAGGTGCACACCCTACATGCATCTTTTTATACACATGCAGCTTCCCATTGCACTGCTAATCCTCCATCTGGACGGGGCCTTTTTTTCACCAGATGTTACTGCGCAGTTTCATACAGCGGTGTCTGTGGCCATTAGTGGTTTCCCTCGCACTGCTAAGCGCAAACAAAAGGTTAAATCTTGCACTCCTGCCAAGGGGGCATCATGTCATTTGTCGGATCTATCTGATCTGTTATCCGAGGATGAGGTTCTCTCTGAAACTTCAGAGTATGAACTTTCAGGGTTGGAGTCTGCTGCCTATAATCCTCCGCCTTTGGAGGATCCAGTTTTTAGATTTAGGATAGAAAGTTTATGCTTTCTACTAAAGGAGGTTTTGACTACATTAGAGGTTCCAGAGGACCGAGCCAAGCAGAGCACTGCCAGTCGAACCTCTGGTTCCTATATTTGATGGCAATCATTATTAAGGACAAGTGGGACAGGATTAAATTCCTCTTCCCCATCGTCTACCTTTTAAGGCTCCGGGTTCTGGGCTCTCTATGAGAGTGGGGTTTCTTTTTCCTACCTCTACTTGATTGGTGCTATTTTTACGCTTGCCACATGTAATACTAGCCCGTGTGAGGATAGTTTGTCATTCATAGAGCCACCGGATATAAGGATGGAAACTCTGTTAAAGAGGATGTTTTAACCTATTGGATATTTTCTTTTACTGGTGGTGCTTGTCGCAGCAGTTGCTGGAGCGACTACCTTTTGGTGCGTCTCCTTCTTGAAATTGATTGAGTTGGAGGGTTCCCTCGACATTTTTCAGGAAAGAATTACGGCCTTCTGGGATACTAATTATTTTATCTGTGCTGTTATTACGCAGATTAATTAGCCTAAGGCTAAGACTTCAGGTTTTCTGTTCAGGCCCGTAAGGCGCTCTGACAGATACAGTATAACTTCTAAGTCTAGTCCTTTTCCCTCTCCTTTAAGGGAAAGAGTTTGTTTGTCTACTCCACCATTTCAGGGGCCATGGATGCCTTCATACCGTAAGATAAGGAGAACAAATCTAAGGAACAAAGGTCGTATTTTAGTTCCTTTAGTTCTGATAAAAGCCCAGCGTCAGAGGCCTCTGCTAAGCCAGAGCAAACCAAGAGTTCTTGGAAGCTGGCTCAGTCCTGGAATAGATCCAAGCAGAGCAAGAAGCCTGCCAAGACTAAGTCCACATGAGGGGGCGGCCCCCAGTCCTATTTTGTATTGTGTAGGGGGCAGACTGTCGCTCTTTCAGAGGCTTGGTTCAGGGACGTGCAGGATCCTTTGGTCCTGGAGGTCATAGTTCAGGGTTACAAGATAGGTTTCAAATCTCATTGACCCAGGGGCGGATTCATCCTCTCAACCTGTCTTCAAGACTGGGAAAAAGGGAAGCCTTTATGGGGTGCGTAAGGGATCTGTCCTCCTTTGGAGTCATTGTCCCAGTGTCTATCGCAGAGAGAGGATTGGGATACTATTCAAACATTTTCGTGGTCCCAAAGAAGGAGGGAACTCTCCGTCCAGTTCTGGACCTAAAGTGCTTAAACAAATTTCTAAATGTCCCCTTGTCAAGATGGAGACAATAAGGTCTATCCTTCCCTTAATTCAGGAAGGGCAGTTTATGACTACTATAGATCTGAAGGAGGCATTCCTTCACCTTCCAATCCACAGGGAACACTTCCAGCTCCTCAGGTTTGCATTCCTGGACCAGCACTTCCAGTTCATTGCACTTCCGTTTGGTCCAGCTAC
This sequence comes from Bombina bombina, assembly GCF_027579735.1. Classification (NCBI taxonomy): domain Eukaryota; kingdom Metazoa; phylum Chordata; class Amphibia; order Anura; family Bombinatoridae; genus Bombina; species Bombina bombina. The sequence goes on along the minus strand of NC_069501.1, from coordinate 958,145,430 downwards.
TGCTCCAATAATTTTTACGAAGGTTCTAGGGGCTCTTCTAGCAGTCGCCAGAACCCAGGGGTAGCAGTAGCTCCCTACTTGGACAATATTCTGGTACAAGCTCCATCGTTTCATCTGGCGGAAGAGCATTCATAATCTCTCATCTGTCTTTTTTGGTTCCACTGTGGGAAGATAAATCCAGAAAGGAGTTCTCTTATTCCAAGACCAGAGAAGTTGCAAGCTAGCTTCAACATGTCTTGCCTTCCAGACCTCCTTAAGGCCATCTATGGCTCGGAGTATGGAGGTGATTGTACATGTACAGCATAGACATCATTCTCTTTGCCAGGTTCCACCTCAGGCTGTTGGGACTGCGCATGCTGAGGCAGTGGAACAGCCATCATTTGGATCTGTCTCAACAGATTTCTCTCTACAACCGGTTGAGAGAATCGCTCTCTTGGTGTCTCTGTCCGGATCACCTATCCAGGAGGACATCCTTTTTAAAACCATCCTGAGAGACTGTGACTACGGACACAAGTCTGTCAGGATGGGGAGCTGTTTGGGATGCCAAGAAGGCACAGGACCTGTGGATGCAGGAGGAGAGCTCCCTTCCGTTCAACATTCTAGACTTCGGGCAATATTCAATGGTCTGAAAGCTTGGCCCCTACTGGGTTCGTCCCAATTTATCTGATTCTAATCAGACAATATATCCTTGGTGACTTACATCAACCATCGGGGGGGGCGAGAAGCTCCCTAGCAATGAGGGAAGTATCTCTGATTCTGGAGTGGGCAGAGACCCACATCTGTTTGCTGTCAGAGATCCGCATTCCGGGTGTGGACATCTGGGAAGAGGATTTTCTCAGCAGACAATCCTTTCATCCGGGGGAATGGTCTCTCCATTCCGAAGTGTTTGCGGATATATGCAACAGGTGAGGAACACCTTAGATAGTCTCATGGTGTCCTGTCTCAATACCAAGCTACCCAGATATGGGTCAAGTTCCAGGGATCCTCAGGGAGAGCTAATAGATGCATTAGCAGTGCCTTTGATGTTCAATCTAATCACTCCTTTCCAGCCATTACCACTCCTTCCTTGAGTGGTGGCTCGAATCATACAGGAGCAGGCGTCAGTAATACTGATTAATACTGATTGATTCATCATGGCCGCAAAGGATATGGTTCGTGGATCTAGTGGGGATGTCATCTCCTTTGAGGTTACCTTGTTGCAGGGATCTGCCGGAAAAAGGCCCCTTTCTTCATCAAATCTAGATTCTCTGAGGCTGACTGCGTGAAGATTGAACACACAGCCAAGAGAGGGTTTTCTGAGAGTGTTATTGATACTCTCATTCAAGCTCGTAAGCCAGTTACTTGTCGCATCTAACATAAGATACTTGTTCTGATGTGAAGAGCGTGGTTAGTCCTGGCACAAAGTAAAGGTTAACAGGATTCTTCCTTTTCTCCAGGATGGACTGGAGAAGGGCCTCTCAGCTAGTGTCAGGGTGCCAGGAATCAGACTGAAACGAGAAGTGCAAAAATAATCACACATTTATTAATAACAAAAAAAATTAAAAAGTCCACAAGTCAAATAACAAGCCAGGAGTCAAAGCCAGAGCTGGTAGTCAGACAAGCCGAGTTAGGAGACAAAGCGAATAGTCAGACAAGCTGAGTCAGGAACCAAAGTGAGTTGTCAGAAGAGCCGGAATCAGGAACAAGGAGAACAGTAGAGTGAGGAACAAGCCAGGAATCAGGAACCAGGAGGGACATCAGACAGCCAGGTAATACACAGGAACTGGAACTCACAAACAGTTCTGAGACAACGCAAGGGCAAAGCATACTGAACAGAGGCCCTTTAAATAATAAGTGATGACATCACAATTCTGAGACTGCAACCTGTCTCACACGGATGATGTACACCAGTCTGACCATAAGAGGGCATGCAGGAAATGAGCAGCATCACACACTCTGCACCAGACTCAGCAAGAGAGGTGAGTGAAATGGCTGCCAGCAGCACATAGCAAACAATACAGGGAAAAAACCCTGACAGCTAATTCCTTGAAGGGACAGATTTCGGCCCTGTCTGTTTTTACTGCACAAGAGGCTCGCTGAGCTTCCGAATGTACAGTCTTTTGTTAAGGTCCTGACTAGGATCAGGCCGGTGTTTAGATCTAATGCTCCTCCTTGGAGTTTAAATCTTGTTCTTAAAGTTTTGCAACGGGCTCCGTTTGAGTCTATGCATGAGGTTGACATTAAGCTGTTGTCTTGGTAGGTTCTTTTTCTACTTGCTATTAATTTTGCGGGCAGAGTCTCTGAGATTGCTGCCTTGCAATGCAACCCTCCTTATCTGGTGTTCCATGCTGATAAGGCTGTTCTACGAACGTTTACTGCATAATCTGGATGTGGTTCGTGCCTTGAAGATCTATCTTCAGGCTACAAAGGGATTTAGACAAACTAATTCTCTGTTTGTTATCTATTCTGGGAAGCATAGGGGTCTGAGTGACTCTTTGACTTCCTTATCTTTTTGGTTGAGGAGTATCATCCGCTTAGCATATGAGTCAGCGGGTCTTAAGCCTCCTCAGAGGATTATGACTCATTCTACAAGAGCAGTGGCTTCCTCTTGGGCCTTCAAAAATGAGGCCTCTATGGATCAGATTTGTAAGGCGGCTACCTGGTCCTCCTTACATACTTTTTCCAAATTCTACAAGTTTGATGTTTTTACTTCTGCTGACACAGCCTTTGGGAGAAAGGTTTTGCAGGCTGTGGTGCCCTCAGATTAGGGTCCGCCTCTCTTTTTTACCCTCCCGTTAGCATTCAGTGTCCTCTGGAGCTTGGGTATAATTTCCCACAAGTAAGGAATGCAGCTGTGGACTTTCCCTGTATTAAGAAGGAAAACATAAATTTATGCTTACCAGATAATTTCCTTTCCTTCTCTACAGGGAGAGTCCACAGCTAGCTCCCGCCCATGATCTGATGGGCGGCCCTAAATTTTAATTTATTCTTCTGGCACCGTTATCACCCTGATATTTCTCCTACTGTTCCTTGTTCCCTCGGCAGAATGACTGGGGGATGAGGGAAGTGGGGGAGGTATTTAAGCCTTTGGCTGGGGTGTCTTTGCCTCCTCCTGGTGGCCAGGTTCAGTATTTCCAACAAGTAAGGAATGCAGCTGTGGACTCTCCCTGTACAGAAGGAAAGGAAATGATCTGATAAGCATCATTTATGGGGTTTTTTCTTATAGAGCTTGTATGTTGTATTCACAATCAATTTGATTTAGAGCCTTCCTAATTATGTGAAACTACATTGCAATCAGATAATGATGCACCTAATGGGAGTTATTCTTTTTATACCTTTTCTTTACAACTTTTTTAAAAAGTAACTTCTTCTATAGAACTTCCTCAATGTTATCATCACACATTCAGATGTTTGCTGTATATCACCTATCATTCTACCACTTGTCCATCACCCTGGTACTAGTTTTCTAGATCATATAGAGAAAATATACTTAGGCATTATCTTAGCAAGGCCTTTAAATTAACATATGTAGACACACAAATGGTTACATTATAAATAGTTATTTAATAAGCAGTCCTAATGATATTTTCGTAGGGTACTATTTTAAATTATCAACTTTTCTGTTACAATTTTACCACATGTCCTCCTGTGTGAAAGGCACATGTTAGGTTTAAAGTGGTTGCTTCCGGGTTTCTTTCCTTTTCTCTAATTTGTGTGAGAAAAAAAAACTTAAACACCCTATACTAATAAAAGCAGCCACCAAAATAAAAAAATCCCCCCTAAAAAACCCTATCCTAAAACTAAAGTAACCCTCCAAAGTAATAAAAAAATCCTATCCTAAAACTAAAAAACAACAACCCTATACTAAAAATAAACCCCCCCCAAAAAACCTAAGGCTAGAACACCAAGATTTAATTTCCCATCTTGAATCTGGCTCTTTAGGGGGCAGCAGCAGGTCCACAGTGGCAGGGGTCCATAGTGTCATTGGTCCTCTTCTCTGGCATTGGTCCTTTTCTCTGGCAATGGTCATCTGCTCCATGGTGATTGTATTTCTCTTCTCTGGTGGTGGTCCTCTTCTCTGGCGGTCCTCTGTTTAACAGGTGTTTGCAATGAGAATTGCGGCAATTTAGTGGTTTAGTAGTGAAGGTTTAGGCCTTAGGGGGTTAATATAGTGTAGTGGGATCTTGCAATAAGGGTTGTGTTGGTTTAGTATAGCGGGTGTTTGTGATGGGGGTTGCAGTGGTTTAGGGGTTAATAGAATAGGCTTCTTTTGCAATGGGGGTTTGTGGCGGTTACATAGCGAAGGCTTAAATAATGCAGGTATGGTTTTTAAGAGTTATTTTGGGAATGTTATTTGTTTTTTTATTAATTTTGCAAATATATGTGTTAACGAAATTCATCCGAAACTAATAGAATGCCTAACAAAAGTTGGACGACCTGAAAGGGCTAAAAATGTTGTTTTGGATGAATCTTCTGAAACAAAATTGTTGCCGATGCGCAAGTATAATGTTCATTAGACTTTGCTGCAGAAATGCACATACATTTAAATGGATAGTAAGCATTTTGATAGCTTAAAAGATTTAGTTATTCCTAGTAAAACAACTTTAACAGACAAGAACTGCAAAACAATTCATTGTATAGTAATAATATGACCATGGCTAGCCTTGCCAGCAGGCGACTAAAGCCCAGATAGGCTCATTCAAATGAGGTAAGTAATGGGTGGATTTTGGCTATTGACAAACAACTACAGCAAACAATATGTTAACTTTATTTTAAAATGTTTACATTTGTCTGATACCATATTCGATAGCAAGACAGAAATGGTATATGTTGTTCTACAGCAATACTGCAAATTGTCTTGTACTAAGAAGCAGTTTACTGTCCCTTAAAAAATTCCTTTTAACCAAGAAAATATTTTAACCCACAACATCCCAGATACAAGTTACCTCAAGATATTATCATGAAAGAGAGGTGTTAAAATGTAGAAATGTAGCAAAGAATTCCAAGATCTTATAATTTGAGTAACTGAGTTTCTGCTGGCACATATTGTTTTAGGTTTGATGATACCTTCTGTCTACCGAGATATGGTACCACCACAGAGGACAAATTTGCCACCTCTTATGCCAGCCTGGTAATGTGGATGGCAATATCTTCAAAGACAGCATCTGTATGTATCATAGATTTAGTAATGATCTGTTATTTGTTTGTTCAAGGGATTGTAATTTTTATACACAAAGTTTTGATTTGAAAGAACAACTCCTTGATCATGGCTGTTTAAGTTGAGTTATTGGAGGAATAGTTAGATCTTACAGCACTCCAAGTGGATATAATATAGCGACCTATAGCTCCTATCTAAAGTGGGTCCCCAGCTACCCACAGAGAAGAAAATCTAGTTGTAAAAGAGCTAGAGAGGAGCGCCAAAAGAGGCAAGGTCTAATAGGAGTAGATGTGGTGGTGAAAGGTATATGTGGTACTGAACCACAGGTCTAAATATGACACTGTGTGGTTTAGTGTACAGAAACCAAAATATAAATGTAGCTTAGGATTCTTAAAAAGCTATTACCAATTATAGTGGTAAAATATCACAAAAAGTTTTAATACATATTACATAAATAAACATGGATCCATGGTACATAAAAACATAAGTAAAATTAGATAAAAACAAATGATGAGTAGTATACACGTATCCGAAACAGTAGATGAAACATATAAAATATATATTAGCCTTCCAAGGAATGCAAACCAAAGATGATAGCTTATTAATGCTAACAAATAATTACTAAAAGAATGGACAACAAAAAAGTAAAATAATGTAGAATTATGAAAAATAATGTAAATCAATAGACGTTAATCCAGTTTAGATCAGTGATCTGGTGTAGTAACAGTTCTCCTCATCTGTTATCTGTGGTGTTAGTGTAAACCAAAAGTGGAACAATAAAACAATCCAAAAAGTGCAAAATGAAAAATTGCAAAAATCAACTAGTGTGTACACAAGCTAGTGTAAATCAACAAAATAATGTTGCACAAAAGTGAAAAATAAGTGAAAAAAAAAAATGTCTAAAATAAAACAATGATCCTTGATATAATCCAATCAATGAGAAGTGTTCCTTAGTTTTAGTTCAATCAATATAATGTGCGTGGAAAAAATAAAAATATAACTGGGAAATCCTCAAAACCTGTAAACAGAAGATAAAAACATAGCATAATACTGTTATAATATTAAGTAGTAAAAGGAATATAGCTCACCATATATTTTCCAACGCGTTTCGGCCCACAGATGGGGCCTTTTTCAAGACTACTTAATATTATAACAGTATTATGCTATGTTTTTATCTTCTGTTTACAGGTTTTGAGGATTTCCCAGTTATATTTTTATTTTTTCCACGCACATTATATTGATTGAACTAAAACTAAGGAACACTTCTCATTGATTGGATTATATCAAGGATCATTGTTTTATTTTAGACACTTATTTTTCACTTTTGTGCAACATTATTTTGTTACGTGATCACAAACACTCCTTTGTTGATTTACACTAGCTTGTGTACACACTAGTTGATTTTTGCAATTTTTCATTTTTCACTTTTTGGATTGTTTTATTGTTCCACTTTTGGTTTACACTAACACCACGGATAACAGATGAGGAGAACTGTTACTACACCAGATCACTGATCTAAACTGGATTAACGTCTATTGATTTACAGTATTTTTCATAATTCTACATTATTTTACTTTTTTGTTGTCCATTCTTTTAGTAATTATTTGTTAGCATTAATAAGCTATCATCTTTGGTTTGCATTCCTTGGAAGGCTAATTATTTGTTTCATCTACTGTATCGGATACGTGTATACTACTCATCATTTGTTTTTATCTAATTTTACTTATGTTTTTATGTACCATGATCCATGTTTATTTATGTAATATGTATTAAAACTTTTTGTGATATTTTACCACTATAATTGGTAATAGCTTTTTAAGAATCCTAAGCTACATTTATATTTTGGTTTCTGTACACTAAACCACACAGTGTCATATTTAGACCTGTGGTTCAGTACCACATATACCTTTCACCACCACATCTACTCCTATAAGACCTTGCCTCTTTTGGCGCTCCTCTCTAGCCCTTTTACAACTAAGTTGAGTTATTGAGTGGGCAGGATCAGAAGTAGTTGAGATGGAGAGAAAAGATAGACAGGAAGAAACAACACTATATCCATCTTAAGGGAATTACATTTGTATCTCAATCTTCATAATATACAAAAATTTGCAAGATTAAGAAATATTTTCTAATGTTAGCTGCTAATGATAGACTACAGGAGGTATTATTATTATCAGGTATTTGTAGAGTGCCAACAGGTTCCGCAGCGCTATGAACATGGGTGGTATATAAAAAATTATTACAGGGATCAAATGGGGAGAGATGGTCCTGCCGAGAGTTGCACTCTTGTAGTCAGCTCTTTTGAAGGTGAACTACAAACAGCTGGGCTCATAGACTTACATGCTATGGGGGTTTAGGGGATAGCAGTGGAGATAGGAACAGATGATCATACAATATTGCTATCTAACCTACATTGCTTGCCCCTGCTTGGTAGTGGAGCAATTATGTCATATAAAATAGATATTGCAATTATTTTCTATAATTGTTGGAGTGGTTATTCCACCTTAAATAAAACCAATGGGTTTCTAGCTCATAATGGTTGTTTAAATTAAAATAATAACAAGTAACTAATCCACCTTAAGGTAATAATGTCACATATTGTGAAATTCCGAATGGCTGCAAAATTGTGTTTTTAAATTGGATAAATATTTTATTAAATGTTAACATCTATAAGAAAGGCCAAAGCCAAAATGCCTTTACCAGAGGATCTTGAGGCATTGGTGTCTTTTTTGATCCTAATTGACATCAGACTCAGAGAGAGGCCCTTTTTCAAGGAGCGCTTGCGGAAGCCTCCTGTTCCGTTGTCTTCTATGTGTTCGTTCCCACCCATGCCTCCCTCTCCTCCCATGCCTCCTGGTCCCGAGTCACCAGGTACTGCTGAGCCGATGCAGCTGGGATTCACGCGCCTCTCTGCAGCGGAGAGGGCCTTTAGGAGGAGGGAGGGGCTCTGCCTCTATTGTGGGTTACAGGGCCACCTTTTGAAGTCTTGTCCTACGCGGCCGGGAAACGCTCACACCTAAGGTCCTGTCTGGGGCAGACCTTGGGTGGTTTATCCTCGTCCCCGGAACTGCTTAAGGAGAAACCTTTGGTCACGGTTGTCCTTTCCTGGGTGGACTCCTCCATAGTCACCCAGGCTCTTGTTGACTCCGGTGCTGTGGGCTATTTCCTTGACAGTGCTTTTGTATCAAATCATTCCATTCCTGTTTTGCTTCAGTCCGTTCCGCTTGCTATTGAGGCCATTGATGGTAGGCCCCTTCAGCCCGCACTCGTTACTCACGAAACTGCTCCGTTGTCCATGGCTGTTGGGGCTCTCCATTTTGAAACCCTCCAGTTCCAGGTGATAAATTCTCCGCATTTTCCGGTTGTTCTGGGTTTTCCCTGGCTCCAAAAGCACAATCCCAGTCTTGACTGGTGCAGGTCCGAAATTTTGTCGTGGTTCCCGCAATGTATTTCCACTTGTTTTCGGAAACCAGTTGAAGTCTTGTGCTCTTCTTCGGTATCTCAATTGCCAGAGGAGTACCGAGAGTTCCTAGACGTGTTTGACAAGGTGCGTGCCGGTACATTGCCTCCTCACCGGTCTTACGATTGTGCCATAGACCTGCAACTCGGAGCCATTCCTCCTCGGGGCCGGGTGTACCCTCTGTCAGTTGCAGAGAATTGTGCTATGGAGGAGTATGTTGCCAATGCTCTGTCGCGGGGGATCATCCGCAAATCCTGCTCTCCTGCAGGGGCTGGCTTCTTCTTTGTGAAGAAAAAGGGTGGCGAGTTAAGACCATGTATCGATTATAGGGGTCTTAACCATCTTACCATTAAGAATGCTTACCCTATTCCGCTTATTACGGAACTCTTTGACTGCCTCAAGGGAGCTACGGTCTTTACTAAACTTGATTTGAGAGGAGCGTACAATATCTTTAGGACTAAGGAGGGTCACGAATGGAAAACAGCATTTAACACCAGGAGCGGGCATTATGAGTATCTTGTAATGCCCTTTGGCCTATGTAATGCTCCTGCTGTTTTTCAGGAATTTATTAATGATGTCCTACGAGATATGTTGCAACAGTGTGTTGTGGTGTACTTAGACAACATCCTCATACACTCACCCACACTTGAGGCTCATCGTTCTGATGTTACATGGGTTCTTCAGAGACTACGTGAGAACGGCCTGTTTTGTAAACTCGAGAAATGTGAGTTCCATCAGACTCAAGTAACCTTCCTAGGTTATCTTATCTCCGTTGCAGGGTTCTCCATGGATCCTGACAAGTTATCTGCAGATCTGCAGTGGCCTCGCCCAGTTGGTCTTCGGTCTATTCAACGTTTTTTGGGGTTCGCCAATTACTATAGGAAGTTTATTAAAAACTTTTCTTCCTTGGTCAAACCTTTCTCAGACATGACCCGTAAAGAGAATGATCCACTCCATTGGTCACCTACTGCCATTAAGGCTTTTGATAGTCTTAAGTCTGCCTTTGCTGCCACTCCAATTCTGGCTCATCCTAACCCTGTCCTGCCTTTCGTTCTTGAGGTCGATGCGTCTGAGACTGGAGTAGGTGTCTTCTTGTCTCAACGTCCTATGCCTGATGGTTCCTTGCATCCGTGTGGTTTCTTCTTGAAGAAATTGTCTCCAGCGGAGTGCAATTATGAAATTGGCGACAGGGAATTACTGGTCATAATTTTGGCATTTAAGGAATGGAGGCATCTTCTCGAGGGTACTAGCATGCCAGTGCTCATTCTTACTGACCACAAGAATTTAACTTATCTATCTGAAGCAAAACGTTTGTCGCCCCGACAGGCCAGATGGCCGCTATTTTTGTCTCGGTTTAATTATGTGGTCTCCTACCTGCCTGGTAGTAAGAATGTTAGGGCTGATACCCTCTCTTGACAATTTTCGGCTCTGTCCAAGGAGGAGTCTGTACCTACTCCTGTTATACCTCCTGACCATATTTTGGCTACCATACATACGAATTTGACTTCTCCCTTGGAGGAGGAGATCCTGGCCGCACAAACCAATGCACCTCCTGAGAAACCTAGTGGTAAGTGTTTTGTTCCTGAGAATCTTCTAACTAAACTTTTGCACACTTACCACTATCCTAAAGCCGCAGGTCACCCAGGCAAGAACCAAATGATTTGGTCTGTCACTCGACAATTCTGGTGGCCAGGTCTTCGTTCTGATATTGCTGCGTATGTTGCCTCCTGCTCAGTTTGTGCACAGAATAAGACTCCTCTGCGTCTTCCTGTGGGTCTTCTTCAACCTATTGCTAATGGTGAGCGTCCTTGGACACATCTTTCCATGTACTTCATTGTCGAGCTCTCTGTTTCCAATGGCAATACTGTTATCCTTATGGTGGTTGACCGTTTTTCTAAAATGTCACATTGCATTCCCTTGATGAAGCTGCCTACCGCTCAGGAGCTTGCTTCAATTTTTGCCCGGGAGGTCTTCCGTTTACATGGGTTACCCAAGGAGATAGTGTCGGACCAGGGTAGCCAGTTTGTCTCCAGATTTTGGTGTTCCTTTTGTGCTCAAATGGGGATCCAGCTTTCCTTCTTCTCGGCATATCACCCTCAATCCAATGGGGCTGTGGAACGGTCTAATCAAGCTCTGGAACAGTTCCTCCATTGCTATGTCTCAGATCACCACAATAATTGGTCTGAACTGTTACCTTGGGCAGAGTTTGCTCGTAATAGTGCTATTAATGCTTCCTCCAACATATCCCCGTTCATGACGAATTATGGGTTTCAACCATCCTTGTTGCTCGATTCATTCATGTCTCAGGGTATTCCGGCTTTGGAGGAGCATCTCCGGCAACTCCGTTCCACGTGGGTGCAGATTCAGGATTACCTTCATCATTCTATGCAGCGCCAAAAGTTCCAGGCTGATCGTAGGCATCTGCCCGCACCTTCCTACCAGGTTGGTGAGAGAGTTTGGCTGTCCTCCCGCAACATGAACCTTCATGTGCCTTCCAATAAATTGGCTCCCCGTTATGTTGGTCCTTTTTGAATACTCCGACGGGTTAATCCTGTGGCCTACGCTCTTGACCTTCCTCCTGCTATGCGCATCTCCAATGTTTTTCATGTCTCCCTCTTGAAACCATTGGTTTGTAATCAGTTTACCACTGTGTTGCCTCTTCCCCGTCCTATCTTTGTTGACAACCATGAGGAGTATGAAGTCAGCAGCAGTATTGACTCTCGTATGTCCAGGGGCTGTGTACAGTATTTGGTTGACTGGAGAGGCTACTGTCCGGAGGAGCGTTCTTGGGTTCCCTCCTCTGATGTTCATGCTCCTGCCCTCCTCTGTGCCTTCCATGCCCATTTCCCCAATAAGCCTTTTGTCCTCCCACGGGGGAGGGGTCGTTGAGGGGAGGGTACTGTCAGGGTTTTTTCCCTGTTGTGTTTGCCATGTGCTGCTGGCAGCCATTTTACTCACCTCTCTTCCTGATTTTGGTGCATTGTGGGGGATGCTGCTCAATTCCTGCACTTCCTTTTATGGCCAAACTGGTGTGCATCATCCATGTGAGACAGGATGCAGTCTCAGAATTGTGATGTCATCACTTATTATTTAAAGGGCCTCTGTTCAGTATGCTTTGCCTTTGCGTTGTCTTAGAACAGTTTGTGAGAGTTCCTGTGTATTACCTGGCTGCCTGACGTCCTTCCTGGTTTCTGATCCCTGGCTTGTTCCTGACTCTGCTGTTTTCCTTGTTCCTGATTCCGGCTCATCTGACTATTCGCTTTGGCTCCTGACTCGGGTCGTCTGACTACCAGCTCTGGTTTTGACTCCTGGCTTGTTATTTGACTTGTGGACTTTTTATTATTTTTTGCTATTAATAAAGGTGTGATTATTTTTGCACTTCTCGTCTCAGTTTGATTCCTGGCACCCTGACAGGGAGGGAGAGAGAGGAAGGGAGGGAAGAAGAGAGAGAGAGAGAGGAAGGGAGAGAAAGAGAGAGAGAGAGAGAGAGAGAGAGAGGAAGGGAGGGAAAGACAGGAAGAAAGGGAGGGAGAGACAGAGGAAGGGAGGGGGATAGAGACAGAGGGAGGGAGAGAGAGAGAGGAAGGGTGGGAGAAGAGACACACATTGGAAGAGAGAGAGACACAGAGGAAGAGAGACAGAGAGAGACAGAGAAAGAGATACAGAGAGAGAGAGAGAGGGAGAGAGAGAGAGCGAAAGAGGGAGAGAGTTATATAGAGGTAGAGAGAGAGAGAGACAGAGGAAGGGAGAGAGAGACAGAGGGAGGGAGAGAGAGACACACACAGAGGGAGGGAGAGAGAGTCACACACACACACAGAGGGAGAGGGAGACCCCCCAAGAGGGAGAAAGAGAGAGAGAGACAGAGGAAAGGAAGAAGAGAGACACAGAGCCTCTGCTTAAGAACACCTCTATTTAAGCACACATCTATATATTCTTTTTTTTTTAAACAGTGCCCCTTAAATGAATACAATAAACCTGAATAACTTTTCACTTAATGCCCCTTTAAAGAATTGGAATCCTTCACATTGTTTTGTACCAATTTTGAGAGAGAGAGATAGAACAAGAAATAGAGAGAGAGATAGAGGGAGAGACAGAAAGAGAGTAAAAGAAAGGGGGGAGAGAGAGGTACACACACACAGAGGGAAGGAGAGAGACACACACAAAGAGGGAGGAAGAGAGAGAGAGATAGACAGAGGAAGGTTGTCAGGGTGCGAGGAATCAGACTGAGACGAGAAGTGCAAAAATAATCACACCTTTATTAATAGCAAAAAATAATAAAAAGTCCACAAGTCAAATAACAAGCCAGGAGTCAAAACCAGAACTGGTAGTCAGACGAGCCGAGTCAGGAGCCAAAGCGAATAGTCAGACGAGCCGGAATCAGGAACAAGGAAAACAGCAGAGTCAGGAACAAGCCAGGGATCAGGAACCAGGAAGGACGTCAGGCAGCCAGGTAATACACAGGAACTCTCACAAACAGGTCTGAGACAACGCAAAGGCAAAGCATACTGAACAGAGGCCCTTTAAATAATAAGTGATGACATCACAATTCTGAGACTGCATCTTGTCTCACATGGATGATGCATACCAGTCTGGCCATAAAAGGAAGTGTAGGAAATGAGCAGCATCCCCCACAATACACCATAGTCAGGAAGAGAGGTGAGTAAAATGGCTGCCAGCAGCACATGGCAAACACAACAGGGAAAAAACCCTGACAGTACCCTCCCCTCAACGACCCCTCCCACGCGGGATGACAAAAGGCTTATTGGGGAAACGGGCATGGAAGGCACGGAGGAGGGCGGGAGCATGAACATCAGAGGAGGGAACCCAAGAACGCTCCTCCGGACAGTAGCCCCTCCAGTGAACCAAATACTGTACACGGCCCCTGGACATACGAGAGTCAATAATGCTGCTGACCTCATACTCCTCATGGTTGTCAACAAAGATAGGACGGGGATGAGGCAACACAGTGGTAAACCGATTACAAACCAATGGTTTCAAGAGGGAGACATGAAAAACATTGGAGATGCACATAGCAGGAGGAAGGTCAAGAGCGTAGGCCACAGGATTAACCCGTCGGAGTATTCGAAAAGGACCAACATAATGGGGAACCAATTTATTGGAAGGCACACGAAGGTTCAAGTTGCGGGAGGACGGCCAAACTTCTCACCAACCTGGTAGGAAGGTGCGGGCAGACGCCTACGATCAGCCTGGAACTTTTGGCGCTGCATAGAACGATGAAGGCAATCCTGAATCTGCACCCACGTGGAACGGAGTTGCCGGAGATGCTCCTCCAAAGCCGGAATACCCTGAGACATGAATGAATCAGGCAACAAGGATGGTTGAAACCCATAATTCGCCATGAACAGGGATAATTTGGAGGAAGCATTAATAGCACTATTACAAGCAAACTCTGCCCAAGGTAACAGTTCAGACCAATTATTGTGGTGATCTGAGACATAGCAATGGAGGAACTGTTCCAGAGCTTGATTAGACCGTTCCGCAGCCCCATTGGATTGAGGGTGATATGCTGAGGAGAAGGAAAGCTGGATCCCCATTTGAGCACAAAAGGAACGCCAAAATCTGGAGACAAACTGGCTACCCCGGTCCGACACTATCTCCTTGGGTAACCCATGTAAACGGAAGGCCTCCCGGGCGGTAGGCAGCTTCATCAAGGGAATGCAATGTGACATTTTAGAAAAACGGTCAACCACCATAAGGATAACAGTATTGCCATTGGAAACAGGGAGCTCGACAATGAAGTCCATGGAAAGATGTGTCCAAGGACGCTCGCCATTAGCAATTGGTTGAAGAAGACCCACAGGAAGACGTTGAGGAGTCTTATTCTGTGCACAAACTGAGCAGGAGGCAACATACGCAGCAATATCAGAACGAAGACCTGGCCACCAGAATTGTTGAGTGACAGACCAAATCATTTGGTTCTTGCCTGGGTGACCTGTGGCTTTAGGATAGTGGTAAGTGTACAAAAGTTTAGTTTGAAGGTTCTCAGGAACAAAACACTTACCACTAGGTTTCTCAGGAGGTGCATTGGTTTGTGCAGCCAGGATCTCCTCCCCCAAGGGAGAAGTCAAATTAGTACATATGGCAGCCAAAATATGGTCAGGATGTATAACAGGAGTAGGTACAGACTCCTCCTTGGACAGAGGCGAAAATTGTCGAGAGAGGGTATCAGCCCTAACATTTTACTACCAGGCAGGTAGGAGACCACATAATTAAACCGAGACAAAAATAGCGCCCATCTGGCCTGTCGGGGCAACAAAAGTTTTGCTTCAGATAGCTAAGTTAAATTCTTGAGGTCAGTAAGAATGAGCAATGGCACACTAGTACCCTCGAGAAGATGCCTCCATTCCTTGAGTGCCAAAATTATGGCCAGTAATTCCCTGTCGCTAATTTCATAATTGCACTCCACAGGGGACAATTTCTTAGAGAAGAAACCACACGGATGCAAGGAACCATCAGACGTAGGAAGGTTGAGACAAGAGGGCACCTACTCCAGTCTCAGACGCATCGACCTCAAGAACGAAAGGCAGGACAGGGTTAAGATGAGCCAGAACTGGAGCGGCAGCAAAGGCAGTCTTAAGACTATCAAAGGCCTTAATGGCTGTAGGTGACCAATGGAGTGGATCATTCTCTTTACGGGTCATGTCTGTGATAGGTTTGACCAAGGAAGAAAAGTTTTTAATAAACTTCCTATAGTAATTGGCGAACCCCAAAAAATGTTGAATAGACTGAAGACCAACTGGGCGAGGCTACTGCAGAACTTCAGATAACTTGTCAGGATCCATGGAGAACCCTGCAACGGAGATAACATAACCTAGGAAGGTTACTTGAGTCTGATGGAACTCACATTTCTCGAGTTTACAAAACAGGCCGTTCTCACGGAGTCTCTGAAGAACCTAAGTAACATCAGAACAATGAGCCTCAAGTGTGGGTGAGTGTATGAGGATGTTGTCTAAGTACACCACAACACACTGTTGCAACATATCTCATAGGACATCATTAATAAATTCCTGAAAAACAGCAGGAGCATTACATAGGCCAAAGGGCATTACAAGATACTCATAATGCCCGCTCCTGGTGTTAAATGCTGTTTTCCATTCGTGACCCTCCTTAATCCTAATGATATTGTACGCTCCTCTCAAATCAAGTTTAGTAAAGACCGTAGCTCCCTTGAGGCGGTCAAAGAGTTCCGTAATGAGCGGAATAGGGTAAGCATTCTTAATGGTAAGATGATTAAGACCCCTATAATCGATACATGGTCTTAACTCGCCACCCTTTTTCTTCACAAAGAAGAAGCCAGCCCCTGCAGGAGAGCAGGATTTGTGGATGATTCCCCGTGACAGAGCATCGGCAACATACTCCTCCATAGCACAATTCTCTGCAACAGACAGAGGGTATACCGGCCCAGAGGAGGAATGGCTCCAGGTTGCAGGTCTATGGAACAATCGTAAGACCAGTGAGGAGGCAACGTACCGGCACTCACCTTGTCAAACACGTCTAGGAACTCTCGGTACTCCTCTGGCAATTGAGATACCGAAGAAGAGCACAAGACTTCAACTGGTTTCCGAAGACAAGTGGAAATACATTGCGGGGACCATGACAACATTTTGGACCTGCGCCAGTCGAGACTGAGATTGTGCTTTTGGAGCCAGGGATAACCCAGAACAACCGGAAAATGCGGATAGTTTTTCACCTGGAACTGGAGGGTTTCAAAATGGAGAGCCCCAACAGCCATGGACAATGGAGCAGTTTCGTGAGTAACGAGTGCGGCCCGAAGGGGCCTGCCATCAATGGCCTCAATAGCAAGCAGAACGGATCGAGGCAAAACAGGAATGGAGTGCTTTGATACAAAAGCACTGTCAATGAAATAGCCTGCAGCACCGGAGTCAACAAGAGCCTGAGTGACTATGGAGGAGTCCACCCAGGAAAGGACAACTGTGACAAAAGGTTTCTCCTTAAGCGGTTCTGGGGACGAGGATAAACCACCCAAGGTCTGCCCCCGACAGGACCTTAGGTGTGAGCGTTTCCCGGCTGTGTAGGACAAGACTTCAAAAGGTGGCCCTGTAACCCACAATAGAAGCAGAGCCCCTCCCTCCTCCTAAAGGCCCTCTCCGCCGTGGAGAGACACGTGAATCCCAACTGCATAGGTTCAGCAGTA
Source organism: Bombina bombina (assembly GCF_027579735.1). Classification (NCBI taxonomy): domain Eukaryota; kingdom Metazoa; phylum Chordata; class Amphibia; order Anura; family Bombinatoridae; genus Bombina; species Bombina bombina. The sequence goes on along the minus strand of NC_069501.1, from coordinate 958,128,657 downwards.
CCTGGTGACTCGGGACCAGGAGGCATGGGAGGAGAGGGAGGCATGGGTGGGAATGAACATGTAGAAGACAACGGAACAGCAGGCTTCCGCAAGCGCTCCTTGAAAGAGGGCCTCTCTCTGAGTCTGATGTCAATTAGGATCAAAAAAGACAAAAATGCCTCGAGATCCTCTGGTAAATCTCTGGCAGCAACTTCGTCTTTAATCGCATCAGAGAGCCCATGAAAGAAGGCGGCAACAAGGGTTTCATTGTTCCAACCTACCTCTGCGGCAAACGTACGGAACTCAATAGCATACTGAGCAACAGATCTTGTACCTTGCTGAATGGACATGAGTCATTTAGCAGCAGAGGAGGAGCGAGCCGGAACATCAAATACCCTTCGAAAGGAGGCCACAAATTCAGGGTAATTTGAAATCACAGGTTTATTAGTCTCCCACAAGGGATTAGCCCAGGCAAGAGCTGTGTCAGAGAGTAACGAGATGAGAAATCCCACCTTAGCTCTTTCAGAGGGAAATGCCTGAGGTAACATCTCAAAGTAAATGCCCACCTGGTTCAAAAACCCTCTGCACTGAATAGGATCGCCTCCATATCGCTGAGGTAGAGGTGCAGAACCGGACATGCTCCTGGTAGGCATAGGTGCAGCAGCGGAAACAGGAGCAGCCATAACTTGTGGGACACTTTGGTCCAAATGTGCAGTGTGAGTCAGCAGGGTTTGCAAGGCTAGTGCAAATTGATCCAAGCGGTGATCCTGTTCATCCATCCTGGAAATGATGACAGGTAAAGGTGTATTATTAGCATCATCAGGATTCATGGCCTTTGTGTAATGTCAGGGTGCCAGGTATCAGACTGCGACGAGAAGTGAAAAAATAATCACACCTTTATTAATAGCAAAAAATAATAAAAAGTCCACAAGTCAAATAACAAGCCAGGAGTCAAAACCAGCTGGTAGTCAGACGAGCCAAGTCAGGAGCCAAAGTGAATAGTCAGACTAGCCGGAATCAGTAACAAGGAAAACAGCAGAGTCAGGAACTAGCCAGGGATCAGGAACCAGGAAGGACGTCAAGCAGCCAGGTAATACACAGGAACTCTCACAAACAGGTCTGAGACAACGCAAAGGCAAAGCATACTGAACAGAGGCCCTTTAAATAATAAGTGATAACATCACAATTCTGAGACTGCATCCTGTCTCACATGGATGATGCACACCAGTCTGGCCATAAAAGGAAGTGTAGAAAATGAGCATCCCTCACAATGCACTATAGTCAGGAAGAGAGGTGAGTAAAATGGCTGCCAGCAGCACATGGCAAACACAACAGGGAAAAAACCCTGACAAAGGGTGGGAAATAGAGACAGAGGAAAGGAGGGAGAGAGAGACAGAGGAAGGGAGGGAAAGAAAGACAGGAAGGGAGGGAGACAGGTGAAGGGAGGGAGAGAGAGACAGAGGAAGAGTGGGAGAGAGAGAGACAGTCGTTCACATTTTGAGAGAGAGCAAGAAAGATAGAGAGAGAGAACAAGAAAGAGAGTGAAAGAAAGAGAGAGGAAGGGAGGGAGAGAGACACAGAAAGAGGAAGGGAGGGACGGAGGGAGAGAGAGGCGCACACACACACACACACAGAGGGAGGGAGAGAGAGACACACACATAGAGGGAGGAAGAGAGAGAGAGAAAGCAAGAGTGAGAGAGCAAGACAGAGAGAGAGAGAGGAAGGGAGAGTGGGAGAGAGAGACAGATGAAGGGAGGGAGAGAGAGACAGAGCAAAGAAAAGGAGGCAGAGAGAGAGAGACAGAGGAAGGGAGGGAGGGAAAGACAGGAATGGAGGGAGGAAGAGACAGAGGGAGGGAGGGAGGGAGAGAGACAGAGGAAGAGAGAGAGAGAGATAGAGGAAATGTGGAAGAGAGACACAGTGGGAGAGAGAGAGCGAGACAGTGGGAGAGAGAGAGACAGAGGAAGGGGGGGGAGAGACATAGAAAGAGATACAGAGAGACAGAGAGATACAGAGGGAGAGAGAGTGAGAGAAAGAGAGAGAGAGCAAGAGAGAGATACAGAGGGAGAGAGAGAAAAAGAGGGAGAGAGTGATACAGAGGTAGAGAGAGAGAGAGACAGAGGGAGGGAGAGAGAGATCCCCCCAGAGGGAGAGAGAGAGAGAGAGAGAGAGAGAGAAATAGAGAGCAAAGGAAGAAGAGAGAGACAGAGCCTCTGCTTAAGAACACCTCTATTTAAGCACACCTCTATATATGCTTTTTTTTTTTTTTTAACAGTGCCCCTTAAATGAATACAATAAACCTGAATAACCTTTCCCTTAATGCCCCTTTATAGAGTTGGACTCCTTCACATTGTTTTGTACTAATTTTGAGAGAGAGAGAGAGAGAGAGAGAGAGAACAAGAAATAGAGAAAGAGAGAGAGAGAGACAGAAATAGAGTAAAAGAAAGGGGGAGGGAGAAAGAGAGAGGCACACACACACAGAGGGATGGAGAGAGACACACACACAGAGGGAGGAAGAGGGAGAGAGGAAGGGATGGAGAGAGAGAGAAATAGAGGAAGGGAGGGAAATAAAGACAGAGGAAAGGAGGGAGAGAGAGACAGAGGAAGGGAGGGAGAGAAAAACAGGAAGGGAGGGAGACAGGTGAAGGGAGGGAGAGAGAGAGACAGAGGAAGAGTGGGAGAGAGAGAGACAGCCCTTCACATTTTGAGAGAGAGAAAGAAAGATAGAGAGAGAGAGAACAAGAAAGACGGAAGGGGATACTTTGTCCCCGAAACGTCACTACTTTCACAGTAAAATATTTTTTGGGAAAGACCAGCGAGTGCCAGTTTTGTGTTCAGCTATATTTCATTACACTAGCACCCTGGCAGTTGATATACTGAGTGAGAGTGCTCTCCCTTGTTAATATATATCTATAATTTTTCCTTTAAGCTTCAAAATTTTGGAATGCTCTATACACTCACATACAGAGAAAACTCTGATTATCTCCAAATACATTGAATCGGGAGTAAATATGTTAATCCTGTGATTTATAAAAACATAACAGAATACTGTAGTGTATAGAAATATTGGTTAGGCAGTGTAAATTAATTTCTTCTGTTCAGATTGATGATAGCATGTAATTACATTTATGGCACCTCTGACAGTTAGAGTTGTATTGTTTTAAGCAATATGTTTAAGCAATATAATTATTGAGATTGTAAATGCCATCATATCGATTAGTAATTCTTAAGATCTAAGTGAGAGAGGAAACTCTTGCTAGCTTTTCTTTTAATATGGAATATTAGTCCAATAAAAGCAAATATTACTTACATCATTCAAAATCACAAAGTTATGGAAAATTTTATATATAAAATGTGATTTCTTATTATAATTTGCATTTATTTTTTGTATTAACTCTTGCAAGTGAATTTTAAAAGGGAGTTTAAAAAGTATTGTCTACTTCTATTGCATTGAATATTAAAATACTAATATTAATTTGATAGGAAATGCATTAAATATGCCATATTCAGAATAACTAACCCGGAGAAATAATCAGACATCTGAAGTACTGTAATGACACATTGTGCTTTTTTTTTGCTGCTGTTTTGGTCTTATGAATATCTATGAGTATGAATTGGCAATGCACTGTAACATGCCAGGATTTCTTTTTCTTTTTTAAGGGACAGTAATGTCAAAATGAAACTTTCTTGATTCAAACATAACATGCTATTCTAAACAACTTTTCATATTACATGTATTATTAGATTTACTTTGTTCTCTTGGCATGCTTTGTTGAAGAGTAAACTTCAGGAGAAGCAATGGCTAGTTAGACCTACCTCAACACATCTGGTGAGAATATATGTACTGCAACCAAGAGGTATATATGTGCAACTAATAGCAGCTAGCTCCCAGTAGTGTGTTGCTGCTCATGAGCATACCTAGGTATGTATTTAAACAAAGGATACCAAAAGAACAAAGCTAATTTGATAACATAAAAAAAATGCTTACATTTGCATGCTCTATCTGAAAAAGGAAATTTGGATTTTTGACTTTGCTGTCTCTTTAAGATTAGTTTGCACTTTGGTAAGTTTGCACTTTGAAATATCTCATATTTTAAATGTTTAAAGAAACAATTAAATCTCCATAAAATATTTAATTGTGTAATGTAAAAAAAAAAATTAAACTGCAATAAACTTTCATTATTTTTATTGCCTGATTTTCCTGTAATTACATTTTACATTTTGTAGTGATTCATACGTGAAGGAGTTCATTTTTATTTGTGCATAATTGGCCACAGCAAAGGAGAGGAGCTAAACATATTCAAGCATTTTCAAGGGTGTTAACTCTGAACTGCAACACAATGCAAACTGTGCTAAGAAATGTAGATATATAAAAAGTTTTAAATGCTTTTAAAACATTTATTTTGATGCAGATCTTTTGCAATGCGGTCGTTAATTTCTGATGGATATATAAAAAGGCGACTTTAATATCCTTTTAACTACGGTGAAGGGACTTTATGTTCATTTGAAAAACATTAAGCTCACAATTTTGTTACTATGCTTATAAAATAGCATTAACTTTCTAATTTAACCTCTAATCCACTATTAACCCACATCGCAATAAACCTAATAAAGTATATTAACCCCTAATCTGCCATTAACCCACATCGCAATAAACCTAATAAAGTATATTAAACCCCTAATCCACCATTAACCCACATCGCAACAAACCTAATAAAACTATTAACCCCTAATCCGGCAATAATCCTAATAAATCTATTAAACCCTAATTCCGCCAAATCCCCACAACGCAAATAACTAATTAAATTACTAAGCCCCCTAACCTAACACCCCCTAAATAACATCCCCTAATTAACCCAAATTATCTAAATTAAAAAATACTAAATTACAATTAAAATTAAAAAAAGCTAGCATTACTTAAAAATAAAAAAAATAATTTTAAATTAATCTTAGATCACAAAAAATAAAAAAAGTCTAACATTACATAAAATAATAAAACAAATTATCAAAAAAAAAAAAAAAAATCTCATCCCTATGAAAATAAGAAAGCCTCCCAAAATAAAAACACCCACTAATCTAATAATAAACTACCAATAGCCCTTAAAAGGGCCTTTTGTAGGGCATTGCCCTAAGTTAAACAGCTCTTTTCTTTAAAAAAAATACTAAGTTCCCCCTCTAACAGTAAAACCCCCCACCCACCAAGCCCTCCAAAATAAAAAAAAACACTAAAAAATCCTAAACTACCCATTGCCCCTAAAGAGGCATTTGTATGAGCATTGCCCTTAAAATGGCATTCATCTCTTTTACTGCCATTAAAAGGGCATTCAGCTCTTTTAAGAGTGCCCAGAAATCCCTAATCTAAAAAAACAAAACCCCCAAACAATAAAAAAAAGCCTAAGTCAAACGCCCCAAATAGGTACTCACCGTTTCTGAAGTTCGGCAGAGAAGGTCCTGTTCCAGGCGGTGAAGTCTGATTTGAACAGCCAATAGGATTTCAATAGCTCTCATTCGATTGGCTGATTTGAATTTGAAGAATGGCATTCAGCTCTTTTACTGTCATTAAAAGGGCATTCAGCTCTTTTAAGAGTGCCCAGAAATCCCTAATCTAAAAAAACAAAACCCCCAAACAATAAAAAAAGTCTAAGTCAAACCCCCCAAATAGGTACTCACTGTTTCTGAAGTTCGGCAGAGAAGGTCCTGTTCCAGGCGGTGAAGTCTGATTTGAACAGCCAATAGGATTTCAATAGCTCTCATTTGATTGGCTGAATTGAATTTGAAGAATCAAATTAGCCAATAGGAATGCAAGGGCCGCAGGGCCATCTTTAATATCAACTGGACCCTGGGCAAACATTTTCTTGCTCCTCCCATGCAATTTATTTTATATATATATATATATATATATATATATATATATATATATATATATATATATATTATTAGCCCAGCAGTGGCATCCACTGCTGGGCTAATTATTTTTTTTAAAAATGAAGTAAATTTCAATATGTGAAACTGGACCTAAGCAGTACTAATAAGTAAATAAATATATAAATTCCTCCACGGTGGATTAATTTAATATGCTTTTGAATGTGATTCTGGTGTGAGGTTAGCTGGTTAAAGAGATTTAGGGCAGCCAACAGGAGCAAAGCAAGGTTAAGACTGAGGAGGAAGCATGGAGGTGCAGACAAATATAAGTTTACTGACTGGAACAGCAGAACTACTATGGGAAGCTGTAAAATCTGAGACAGAGAGAAAAAAAACTATAAAAATAAACCTTACCTTAATGTGTGAAGTATCAGCATGACACTATACATCAGCCACAGCAGCACATGTCACTTCTTTGCTAGGAACAAGTTCCCTCTCACCCTGCATTAGACAATGCTGCATGGGGGAGGGGCATGTGTGCACTCACTTATTCTTCCCACTGACACCTTTCTACAAAGCACTGTTCCCCTAACAAGCTTCAGTTAGATGATCTTAGGGCCACAGCAGGAAGAGAAGGGCTAAGGGGAACAGCAGACTGGATGCTGTCTGCCCAAGGCTGCATGGATACAGTGTGAGATGAGTCACACAGCCTCAAGACTGAAGAGAGCAGTGTGTGCTGCTGCACAGATGCTCAAAGCTTTCTGCTGCATGCGCCTACAGTCAGCCCTACCCAGAAACAATCCCCACCACCAGAGCAGTTACCTGGTAACAGTGGTAACCCCAGCAGGACCTTTTCTGATGCAGTAAGATAAGCTGGATGCTGAGTTAGGGCTTAGCATTCAGTGCTGCACAGTGCACATCTAAAACAGCACATGGCACTAGCTTGGCATGTCACATGACACCGGCATGGTCTGGCACAGTTTCTCACAAATAAATATAAGCAGAGAGCTTTTGACTGTGACAGTATTAGGACTGACTGTGTGTGTCCCCCATGTCACATGACATCAGCAGTCTTGGGCTCTTGGGCCCCTCAACAAAGACTGGGCCCTGGGCAGCTGCCCCTTTCGCCCTGTGTTAAAGACGGCCCTGAAGGGCCACCATATTTAAAAGCATACCTTGAATTCACTATTCAGCGTACGGCTGCTATCTCCACGCTACATGGCTCCGCAGTCACCGGTCCTGCTCCGAGGCTCATTTCCGTTCCGTGCCGGCTTGGTCCTGGATGAAGAAGGAAGAGGTCCCCATTTGGAAGAAGATGTTGGCCGCTTGGAAGAAGACTTCACTGCCTGGAACAGGACCTTCTCCGCCGGACTTCAGATATGGTGAGTACCTATTTGGGGGGTTAGACTTAGGCTTTTTTTTTATTTATTTATTCATTTTTTTTAGATTAGGGATTTCTGGGCACTCTTAAAATTATTATTATTATTATTGGTTATTTGTAGAGCGCCAACAGAATCCGCAGCCCTAAAGAGCTGAATGCCCTTTTAAGGGCAGTAAAAGAGCTGAATGCCCTTTTAAGGGCAATGCCCATACAAATTCCCCTTTAGGGGCAATGTGTAGTTTAGGTTTTTTTACTTTGGGGGGTTTGGTGGGTGGGGGGTTTTACTGTTAGAGGCGGGCTTAGTATTTTTTTAAGGAAAAGAGTTGTTTAACTTAGGGCAATGCCCTACAAAAGGCAGGCCCTTTTAAGGACTATTAGTAGTGTATTATTAGATTAGGGGGTGTTTTTATTTTTGGGGGCTTTTTTATTTTCATAGGAATTAGGTTTAATTTTTTTTATTTTTGATAATTTGGTTTATTATTTTATGTGATGTTAGACTTTTTATTTTTGTAATCTTAGATTAATTTAAATGTAGTTTTTTTATTTTTAAGTAATGTTAGCGTTTTTATTTTAATTGTAACTTATTTACAATTTATTTTGGGTGTGTTAGGTTTAGGGGGCTTAGTAATTTAATTAGTTATTTGCGTTGTGTGGGTTTGGTGGATTAGGTGTTAATAGTGTTATTAGGTTTGTTGTGATGTGGGTTAATGGCGGATTAGGGGTTAATATACTTTATTAGGTTTATTGCCATGTGGGTTAATGGCGGATTAGGGGTTCATACACTTTATTAGGTTTATTGCGATGTGGGTTAATGGTGTATTAGGGGTTAATATACTTTATTAGTTATTGCGGTGGGAGATTGCGGTTGACAGGTAGATAGATATTGTGCATGCGTTAGGTGTTAATTATTTTCAGGAGGTAGATAGAAATTGGGCATGCGTTAGGTGTTAGTTAATATTTTCAGACAGTTACAGGAGTTATGGTGCTCACATACTCAGTGCAAGGCTTGCTGCGCCTGCCTATATGTGGCGAGGTGAAAATGGAGTAGAATGTCTCCATTTTTGCTGCGTAAGTCTTTGCGCTGAATATGTGATACCGATTTGCAATGCGGTTCTATGTTAGCTTATGGGAGTAAAAATTGGGCCGACAAGTGAAATATACGTGCCGCATTTATATGCGGCGCTGTATATGGGATACCAAACCGCGTAAAAACCGGCGTCGCCGGCCTTTGTGGGCGATGCCATATATGAAATCTTGCCCAGTATTTTTATATACACAACTTCTGAGTCACAAGTTCCTGCTGAGCATATAAAAGAGTTCCCAATGTATACATATATGAGTCTGTGATTGGCTGATGGCTGTCACATGGTACAGGAGGCAGCAAATTGAAGTACATTTTAAAAATTTTAGATTACAATATAAGGTGGGGGAAGCAGAATAATTTGGACAGGAGACTTATATAAATCAATGGTATCTAGAATAATTTCTGATTATGTATATAATAAGATTACTTGCCGCAGGGCAAAATCTGAGAGCAATTAACAACCAACAAAGTAATTATAGAGGGTTATACAATTAAGTATTAAGCTTTTAATCTGCATTAGAAAATAAAGGTTCTGCTTATAGTGTATTGAACCCCTCTGAAGAAGCGTTCTTGTGAAACGCGCGTCAGGGGTCCTTTGGAGTAGCTCTGTCTCTCCATTGTTATAATTTTGCTTACCATGCTTAAAGACTGATCTCCTTTGTACATACAATAATATTCAAACCCAGCAGTTAGCTTAAAACAATAATGATTAAAATAATTTAATTTTAGTCCTCGAATTGAAAGGGCTTTTTATAGTCTGATATAGTTACTGCTGGCTTATACCAATTCCAACTACATTATTTGAATGGGAGTCCCAGTTTCAGTGCTGGTTTAAGTGTTTTTAACTATCTGAGCTCAAGCTATTTGTGTGTGTGTGTTTTTTTCTTTTCTAATTTTCCAAGATATTTTGAATAAAGTTATTTAGTGTGATTGAAAATGTAATTGTTGCTAATGCAACCTAATGATAAATACACTATAAGCAGAACCTTTATTTTCTAACGCAGATTAAATGCTCTTTATACGTAATTGTATAACCCTGTACAATTACTTTGTTGGTTGTTACATTTTTAAATTTGTCCAAAAAAAATCTACTTCTCATTTTAAAATGAAATAAGTGCTATTCCATTGTCTATTACATGTTGGTTATGCAAGTCTACTGTATGCAACAGCCCCTTAAAAGGATATAAAACTCAACATTTTTCTTTTATGCTTCAGACAGAACATATCATTTGAAACAACTTTCCAATATACTTCTATTATCAATTTTTCATTGTTTACTTGATATCCTTTGTTAAAAAGCAGGAAGGTATGATCAGGAGCTTGCATGTTTCTGCAGCTCTGTATAGCAGAAGTTTTTACAAGAATGTTGGCCTCGATCCAATATAAATCGTCACCCGCAAAAGCCGGCAACGCCAAATTTTGCGCTGGTTTGGTATCACATATACGGCGTAACATAGAAGTTACGCCCGTATATTTATGCCTTCGGCCGTAGTTTTTTGGCCCATAGACAGGTATACCAAACCAGTGCAGTTTGGTATCCAATATACAGCGTAAGGATTTACGTGGCAAAAATGGAGAAATCTTACTCCATTTTACCTTGCCACAAATTGCAGGCGTAGTAAGCCTTACGCTGAGTATTGGAGCCCCGTAACTCCCTAAACTACCTGCAAAATAAAACCTAACACCTAACGCATGCGCAATGTCTATCTACCTGTCAACCGCGATCCCCCGCCGCAATCCCTAATAAAGTGTTTAACCCCTAAACCGCCGCTCCCGGACCCCGCCGCCATCTACATTAAATGTCTAACCCCCTAATGTGATCCCCCTACACCGCCGCCACCTACATTAAAATTATTAACCCCTAATGTAATCCCCCTACACCGCTGCAATCTATATTAAAATTATTACCCCCTAATGTGAGCCCCCTACCACGCCACCACCTATTTTAACTATATTACCCCCTAATCTAATCCCCCTACACCGCCGCCACCTATTTTAACTACATTACCCCCAAATCTAATCCCCCTACACCGCCGCCACCTATATTAAATGTATTAACCCCTAATCTAATCCCCCTACACCGCCGACACCTATAATAAATGTATTACCCCCTAAAATACTAAAATGTCCCTACCCTAAACTAAATTAAAAATAGCCCTGAAAAGGGCTTTTTGCGTGACATTGCCCCAAAGTAACCAGCTCTATTACCAGCCCTTAAAAGGGCCTTTTGCAGGGCATTGTCCCAAAGTAACCAGCTCTTTTACCAGCCGTTAAAAGAGCTTTTTGCGGAGCATTGTCACAAAGTAATCAGCTCTTTTGCCTGTAATCTAATCCCCCTACACCGCCGCCACCTATAATAAATGTATTAACCCCTAATCTAATCCCCCTACACCGCCGCCACCTATATTAAATTTATTAACCCCTAATCTAATCCCCCTATACCGCCGCCACCTATATTAAATTTATTAACCCCTAATCTAATCCCCCTATACCGCCGCCACCTATATTAAATTTATTAACCCCTAAAATACTAAAATTTCCCTACCACTAAATCTAAGTCTAACCCTACAAATAGCCCTGAAAAGGGCCTTTTGCGGGGCATTGCCCCAAAGTAACCATCTCTATTACCAGCCCTTAAAAGGGCTTTTTGTGGGGCATTGTCACAAAGTAATCAGCTCTTTTGCCTGTAATCTAATCCCCCTACACCGCCGCCACCTATATTAAATATATTAACCCCTAATCTAATCCCCCTACACCGCCACCACCTATATTAAATATATTAACCCCTAATCTAATCCCCCTACACTGCCGCCACCTATATTAAATATATTAACACCTAATCTGACCCCCATACACCGCCGCCACCTATATTAACTATATTAACCCTAATTATATTAGGGTTAATATAGTTAATATAGTTATTATATTATATATATTAACTATATTAACCCTATCAAACTCTAACACCCCTAACTTAATTATTATTATTAAAATAAATCTAAATAATATTAATAATATTAACTAAATTTTTTCTATTTAAAACTAAATACTTACCTATAAAATAAACCCTAAGATAGCTACAATATAATTAATAATTACATTGTAGCTATTTTAGGGTTTATATTTATTTTACAGGTAACAAATATCTAAACTAAAATACAATGAAATACACTAAACTAAATTACAAAAAAAAACCCACTAAATTACAAAAAATAAAAAAAGATTACAAGATTTTTAAGCTAATTACACCTATTCTAATCCCCCTAATAAAATAACAAAGCCCCCCAAAATAAAAAAAAATTCCCTACCCTAATCTAAATTACAAAAGTAATCAGCTCTATTACCAGCCCTTAAAAGGGTCTTTTGTGGGGCATTGCCCCAAAGTAATCAGCTCTTCTACCTGTAAAAAAGACAACAACCCCCCCATTACAACCCACCACCCACATACCCCTACTCTAACCCACCCAATCCCCCCTTAAAAAAACCTAAGTCTAACCCCCAAGTGATCCTTACCTGTCCTGAAGACCAGCGGAGAAGGTCCTGTTCCAGGCGGAGAAGTCTTCTTCCAGGCGGCGACCTCTTCTTCTTCCAGGATCCAGCTGGCGCGGAGCAGAGGAGTTGAAGACCGATGACCGCGGAGCTGAAGACCGTCCATCTGGAACTGAAGACCGGCGATGCTGGAACTGAAGATCGGTGACGCTGGAACTGAAGACCGTTCGAACTGAAGACCGGAGGCGGAGCGTGGAGGATCCTCTTCATACGATCGCCGCCGTACACTGAATAGGAATTCAAGGTACGCGATTAAAAATGGCGTCCCTTGAATTCCTATTGGCTGATTTGAGCCTTCAAATTCAAATCAGCCAATCAGATGCAAGCTACTTTAATTCTATTGGCTGATTTGAATAGCCAATAGAATAAGAGCTACTGTAATTCTATTGGCTGATTAGAAAAGCCAATAGAATTACAGTAGCTCTTATTCTATTTTCTATTCAAATCAGCCAATAGAATTAAAGTAGCTCGCATCCGATTGGCTGATTTGAATTTGAAGGCTCAAATCAGCCAATAGGAATTCAAGGGACGCCATTTTTAATCGCGTACCTTGAATTCCTATTCAGTGTACGGCGGCGATCGTATGAAGAGGATCCTCCATGCTCCGGCTCCGGTCTTCAGTTCCAGCGTTGCCGATCTTCAGTTCCAGATGGACGGTCTTCAGCTCCGCGGTCATAGGTCTTCAACTCCTCCACTCCGCCCCGGCTGGATCCTGGAAGAAGAAGAGGTCGCCGCCTGGAAGAAGACTTCTCCGCCTGGAACAGGACCTTCTCCGCTGGTCTTCAGGACAGGTAAGGAGCACTTGGGGGTTAGACTTAGGTTTTTTTTAAGGGGGGATTGGGTGGGTTAGAGAAGGGGTATGTGGGTGGTGGGTTGTAATGGGGGGGTTGTTGTTTTTTTTACAGGTAAAAGAGCTGATTACTTTGGGGCAATGCCCCACAAAAGGCCATTTTAAGGGTTGGTAATAGAGCTGATTACTTTTGTAATTTAGATTAGGGTAGGGAATTTTTTTTATTTTGGGGGGCTTTGTTATTTTATTAGGGGCTTAGAATAGGTGTAATTAGCTTAAAAATCTTGAAATCTTTTTTAATTTTTTTAATTTAGTGGGGTTTTTTTTGTAATTTAGTTTAGTGTATTTAATTGTATTTTAGTTTAGATATTTGTAGTTTATTTAATTAATTTATTGATAGTGTAGGTGTATTTGTAACTTAGGTTAGGATTTATTTTACAGGTAAATTGATAATTATTTTAACTAGGTAGCTATTAAATAGTTATTAACTATTTAATAGCTATTGTACCTAGTTAAAATAAATAATTAGGGTTAATATAGTTAATATAGGTGGCGGCGGTGTAGGGGGGTCAGATTAGGGGTTAATATATTTAATATAGGTGGCGGCGGTGTAGGGGGATTAGATTAGGGGTTAATATATTTAATATAGGTGGCGGCGGTGTAGGGGGATTAGATTAGGGGGTAATACATTTATTATAGGTGGCGGCAGTGTAGGGGGATTAGATTACAGGCAAAAGAGCTGATTACTTTGTAACAATTCCCCGCAGAGATGGTTACTTTGGGGCAATGCCCCGCAAAAGGCCCTTTTAAGGGCTGGTAATAGAGCTGGTTACTTTGGGGCAATGCCCCGCAAAAGGCCCTTTTCAGGGCTATTTGTAGGGTTAGACTTAGGTTTAGTGGTAGGGAAATTTTAGTATTTTAGGGGTTAATAAATTTAATATAGGTGGCGGCGGTATAGGGGGATTAGATTAGGGGTTAATAATTTTAATATAGGTGGCGGCGGTGTAGGGGGATCATATTAGGGGTAATATAGTTTAAATAGGTGGCGGCGGTGTAGGGGGATGATATTAGGGGGTAATAGAGTTTAAATAGGTGGCGGCGGTGTAGGGGGATCATATTAGGGGGTAATATAGTTAATGTAGGTGGCGGCGGGGTAGGGGGCTCACATTAGGGGGTAAAACATTTAATGTAGCTAGCGGCGGTGTAGGGGGGTCAGATTAGGGGGTAATACATATAATATAGGTGGCGGCGGTGTCCGGGAACGGCGGTTTAGGGGTTAATATATTTATTATTAGGAGTGAGAGGGGGGATTGCGGATAGAGGGGTATACGTGTCAGGCTATGTTTGGGAGGCGTGTTAGACAGTACGGGTGATTTTATAACTTAGTCAGTTTTTTTATGCGGTGGCAGTTTCTAAAGTGCCGTAAGTCACTGGCGACTCCAGAAATTTGTACTTACGCAGATTTCTGGACATCGCTAGTTTGTCAGACTTACGGCACTTTAGCATCTGACGGCGCTGTATATGTGATAGCTCGAGTTGCGAGCTGACACTACGGGCAGCGCAGGTTTCCACGCTTGCGCTGAAACCTGCGCCGTATATCGGATCGCGCCAGTTATGCATTAGCAAGAGCATGTCATGTAGTTCTCCAGACGTTATCTATATATCTTTCAACAAAGAGTTACATGCATGAGAACAAATCAAATTTGATAATAGAAGAAAGATGAAACTTTTTAGAAATTGTATGCTCTTTCTGAATCATGAAAGAAAAATGTTGGCTTTCATGTCCCTTTAAGTTAAACAGTGTAAATTGATGTTAAATACTTAAAACTAACAGGACTACCTACACCTTTGTGAAGAATTTCTCCTTAGGGGTTTGGAATTGTTTAAATTAAAAGTAACAGGCAGTGCAAACTCCTCCATAGACACAAACTGCTCACTCCCTTCTGTTGGGGGTCAGGGACAGGTTTCCACCATCATGAAAAGAAAAAGTAGTTGAATAAAGTCGTTTTTTGCAAAAGAATAAAAAAGAGAAAGAAAACAAATCAACAATACAACTAACATTATAACCCTTATTGTTGGTGCAACTAAGAAAAAAAAAATACTTTAAAATACCTTTCACTGATAAAATGACTTTGCAATCCCTTTAAGTGAAATGAATACAGCACCCCCATCACCAGTATATTGTCCTATGCAATCACAGTACACAGGTAGAATCCTTTATGCATGCGGCATTCTGCAATAGCACAGCTGGAAGAGACCATATACGATACTGCTTTGACTTTGCTGGGGGTCCTTTCATTGCAGCTGTTTCTAGTTATTACTAATAAATATAAAATCAGATGATTGTATTTGAATCCATGATCTTCTATAACGTCAGGTCTTGCACTTAAATAGCAATTTGCCCTATGCTTAAGCAAGTTAGTGGCTACAGATCTTCAAGACCCTTTAATAGAGGCAAAACTCCTTTGGTCCGGCATTGATCATACATATATCTAGTGACAGGTTATTTTTAGATGCAAACTGTAACATTCTGTCCGGTTCTCTGTATTCTAAATTCTACTATAGAGCTTTTGTCAGCGTTTTATTGGATTATTTGTCTCGGATGGTTTATATTGCCATACAATATAACATTTGTAATTATATTGAGAAAGCTTCCCAGAGACCAAATAAGCTGTAATAAAATAATACTGTACCTTTAATTTCACAGCTACTATCAAATTCCCATCACAAACGCTAAACATCTCCCAGAAATATTTAATTTCTGCAAGATATGATTTTTAGAAGAAAAATAAATAAATATAAGTTGATTAATGTAAATCTTTACTAAGTTTCACTGATTTCTTTTTAAAGCTTTAAAATGTTGCCTAATGCTAAAAAAAGAGCTTCCAGAGTGAAGTCAATTAATAAATGAAGACATTAAGCAATCATTTTTTTGCTGGCTTCTCTACAACGCTGGGTAGAGTAGACTGTAATCAGAAGATAAATGCAATGTGCTGATGTATGGTAATGTTCAGTAGTACATTCCCAAGCAGCCTCAATTCATCAGGGAGCTTCAGTAGAGGGGGGGGGGGGGGGACATTTGTTATTGGCTGTCTCTGGTCCTCAAGGATAGCATTCCTATTCTTTTGATTGGTCAGCCCACTGCTGCAAGATTCTAACCATCTTATTTTGATGATAAATATGAAGGCATGTTAAGCTGTGCAGGAGTGTAGTGCTCACACTGCTACACTCCCCATCCCTGTCTCAAGGACTGCCGGGGTTCTGTTTACCAGCAGTGAAAGAGAGGAGAGAAATAAGGAAGTTGTGATGCTTTTCTTCACTCAGTGCTTTGGGGCTGTGTTAGATCTCATTCATTTCAGGTTTCAGCACTACCAGGCTAAGAGAGTGGTTTCTTCTGCAGGACAGCTGGTCTGTGTGGTTAGTCCAACACAAAACTTGAAGGTGAGTTTTCACATAAGTGTAAACATCTACAAAGCAGTACTGATTTTCTGCTAGCTTGTATATTCATTTTCATTACAATTTCCTTATCTGTACTGCTGGTGCAGTGTTTCTCATTGAAATGCCTTGTTATGTCAAACACTAAAGATGAGATTTATAGAGCATCAGTAATATGAATCATAATTTCATTTGCATGTAAGCTGTAACTGCAGGGCAAATGTGTTTTAATCTAGCAAAGCAATTACATGACATTTCCCTCATGATGCAGATTTGTTTTTGTATAATGAATAATATTGAACCCAGTTTTTATTACTGCTTGATTAAAAGGCATCACATAACATACATAAACTATTAGTGTCATTTTAAGCAACAGATGTGACGTTAAGTTTTAAAATCTTTGTTCTAATGAGTTTTAGTTTGTTTTTCTCCCCTGTCTTTTGTTAGTGCGTCCAAAATGAAAATTGACCAAAAAGTTACTATTATTCTCTATTAAGTTAATTGTTTCTATGAAGTTTTCTTTTATTATTGATACTTGTCAGTTTATAATATATATATATATATATATATATATACATATATATATATATATACAGTATATATATATATATATAATTTTGCCAATTAAATAAACAAAAATAAAATGCAATAAGTGAAGTGAAAGATTTGTTTGATATTTAAAATCTTTTGCTTGGTATTTTGTATTCTACCCATAACCATAAGGAGACTTTGCAAATAAAGAAATGATTTGGTTCCAAACGTTTATAAATATAAATGTTCACATTAGAAATAACATCTTAGTATACAAAATACATTAGCTGGTATTTTGTAACATTTGTTTTTTTATATATATTGTTGACTGTGTAATAACTCATATAAGCTCTGTGACTCTATTATGAATACATGAATATGTGTGAATTAATAACATAAATTGTAAGGACTCAAATGCTTAGACTGCCACAAGGGAATGTATGTAAACAGTTGTGAAAATATAGCAAGGTGCATTGTATTGTACTGGGAGCAGCTATGACTTTGATTGAACTCTTGCATTCAACTCCATATCACTGGCCTTGGTAATGTGTTTTCTGATTTTATTACCAGAAGGTGCAATTTATCATGGTTCTGATATATCTTTTCTTACAATAAAACATTTATAGTTATGAATTATTGCTTTACTGCTATTTCCTTACTGAAAAGACTACCAGATTGAAAGAATTTCTAGCAGCAAGATGCACAGTTAAAAACATGTCTGCATTTGTTAGACTAAGACTAAAAAAGTGTACATATGGGATAACATATGTGGTATAAAAATAATTAAACTCTTCCTTCAAACTGTAATCATTATTCCATAAAGAGGCATGCCTGTGTGCAAAACTTGGCCACAGCTGGTGATCAAATGAGAATCAAGAATACAAGAGTATGCACCAATCACTCTCTGTATCCTCTTCTGGAGCAGAATAAGCTTGTTTTATTAGCTCAGTTTTGAGTATTTTTGATAAATACATATTTCATTTTCATACTAGAATATTCCCTAAAAAACATATTCAAAATGAATGTGTCAGCACATCTTCTGTTATCAAATTTTCTTTTAGTATCCTTTGTTGAAAAAGATACTTAGGTAGTGTCAGAAGCAGTAATGCACTACTGGAAGTTAGCTGCTGATTGGTGGCAAAACATATTCCTTTTGTAATTGGCTCACCCAATGTGTTCAGCTGGATCCCAGAAATGCCTTGCTATTCTAGAGCTCACTTTAAATGTTTAACCCCATTAATGGGGTTAAAAACACAGTTTTATACAGTAACACAATAATACTATGCATTAACATATTACAGCATTTTCTATTCACACTTTTAGGTCTCTTTAACTACTTTGTTCTTAGTGGTCTTATTTTTTGTGGCACTATTTGTTAGTTTTTTATTACATGATCATTAGCTGTTCAGTGCACTCATTTTTGGCACTATATACAACATTTTAACACATAAAAGTATTCGGTGATGGTATCCAAAATATTAAGAAAGAACTCCTTAAAATATTCAAAGTCGTGATACTAGCAACTTAATAACGGTTTGTCCTTTCTGGCCAATCCACAATACAAATTAAAAATATATAAACATAAAGTGCGCTAACACGGCTTATATCACAGAACAAAACTGATAGAAACAATAATGGTTACAGTTTTACTGAATAAAGAAAATAGCATAAAGGGCTAGATTATGAGTGGAGCGCAACCGTTTGCGCCTGAGTGATAAGGGGTTTATCACGGAGATTTGTGCTCGTCGGGCTTATCGCTTGTATTATGATTTGAAAGTAAACGCGATCGCATGAGCACTATCGCGATTTACGCCAGAATGATTACCGCAACTTCAGAGCTCTGTTTAACTCTTTCGCAAAACATAAAAGTTGCACAAAACACATAAAAAATACATTACAAAGTACACTTACATTAATAATAACAATATTTAATAAAAATTATTTTAAGAAAATATTGCACAAAAAAGTTAGAAAAAAGGCTCAAAGATATGAGATCTCAGGTGTTAGAACAATAAAGCAGGCAAAGGGCTTTAACATAGACATACATATACATGTCTAAAGATGGATATGTATGTATACATAAATGTTTATATATGTGTACAAATGTATTTATATGGATATATATGTATTTACAGACATATATACACATATAAACAAATTAATACATATGCACACATATAGAAAAATATAGAAATGAATTGCCGTTAAGTAGATGAAAACATGTCAAAACATTTTTATGCAATATTCATAATTAATAAAGGTTTTAACTATGTATTTACTGTAAATATTTCACATTCTAGTGTTCTGCACATGGCAGAATAGATTCTATGTATTAATAAATAGATATTCCTTTATATATATGTATATATATATACCTATTTATAATCATCTATATATAAAGGTATATATTGTATCAAAAAAACATCAGATATATGTAGAGCTTTAAGCTTTAAGATAGAAAGTGCGCCTCAGGCTAAAAGTATCAAACACGATAATAAAACATTTATATGGAACCTAGCTGCTTGTCACAAACATCTTGATAAAGCCCAAGGGAGGGCAAAATGCATCGCCTGTTTATGTGACACTGCAACTTTTAATCATAAGTATCTTTTATCCAGCTTTATCCAACTTTTTAACCCGGGTTAATTTTCTACATACTTCATTGAGAGTGAGGAGGAATTTGTATACCCCACTTCATGCCTGAGCCCAATTCCTACATTTAGGGCCAAGAAATACAATGCATTAAGTAACAAAGTTACCAATTTGAAACCTCAAGACAGCTGTTCACCTCGCGCTGTCACATCCTTTGTTTTGGGAAACTACGGAGAGGGCGTGACGTCAGACGCCGACCTACACGTGTGAAGGTTTGCAAAGCATATCCTCTGAGAGCAGCTGCGGTCGCATCCACGGTCCAAGACTTGACCGAGAAATATCCTTTGGATCTATGGTAAAGTACTGTACAATTATTATGGCACGGAAGTTTTTCTAATAAGTGATCAAGAAAAAACTGTCATCTTGTTTAACTCACACGTTTGATACCATCTCAGACCGCTGTGCTGCAAGTCTATGAACTGTCATATTTTGTCTCTGTCACATATGGTTATGCTATAACTGATTAATATTGTGAGATACTAATTTTTATATTGCTCACTGTCCATCGATATATGAGTCTGCTATTTTTTGTATAAATAATAAGATTACTGATTTAGCATATTCTTATTTTCTTTTAGCCTTTTATCCTAGATTGCAGGGACACGTCCCTTTTTTAGATTGTATTAACATTGTATCATATTAAAATTATTTTATATATTGTAATAGGTGGTTTCTCTACATCTGTTCTTTTTCGGGTACATCACAGGGACTGTATCTTTAGAATAGTGTTTGGTATAATTTCCCAATAGCGCATACTAAATCACTTCACATATGTAGAAATATGTATATAAATATATAGAATATATTCTGTTATTTGCAAAACATTGGAATGTGAAATATTCCTATTTTCATGTCGGGTTAGCGCAGATGAGAATATGTGATTGTGTTTGCACGAGAATGGGGTGTTAGGCTTCTTCCCACTTTTTTTTCTCCATTGACTTTTATGGGGAATACGTGAATGTGCACACAATATTTTAAATTCGTATTTTTACGCTCTTTAGGTTACGGCGAGAGCAAAAACAGTTTACTTTCAACTCATAATACGAGCGTTACCCGACAAGCGCAAAAAGCTTACTTCTAGCGCAAATAATGCTCAAGCAGGAGGGTTAATTTGCCCTCCACTCGTAATCTAGCCTAAAATGTATACAAAGAAACCACCGGTGGTTATTTAAAAAGTGTTCATTACAACTACTAATTTGAATGCAATAAAATCCCAATCTAACCAGCCGACCGAGAGACAGAGAAACACAAAACACAGTTCCTTGGATTTTAGCTGCAGAGAAGACACCTGGACTGACAGTAGTGGCTGCGAAAGATGCAGTGAGTGAGTATAGACCCGGTTAAGTTGGGAGGTGTATCTAGCACTTCAGAGGTTGAAGATGAAAGCTAAGATTAAAGAGTTTGGAGAAGTGGAGTAACTTTATATCTGACTTACAATCATCTAAATACTAAAACTATCCATGCACTAGAAATTACTGACAGTCAAGCGATGAGCATTCATGTTAATAGTTAAGCTGTAATGAACAGTTTTTAACTAATCACTGGTGGTTTCTTTGAATACATTTTATATGGTGTTTACTTTATCCTGTAAAACTGTAACCATTATTGTTTCTATCAGTTTCATTCTGTGATATAAACTGTGTTAGTATACTTTGGGCCAGATTACAAGTGGAGCTTTAATTTATTGCACACACGCAAAATGGGCAAATTCGCTAAATAACCAGCTATTAAAAGTGGCCTGTTATTGCTACCACAATTTTGTGTTAGCAATTAGCGCTTATAAAGTTAACCAGAGATCAGATCTCTGATTAATTTTGTAAATGTACCCCAAATGCCACCAAAATCAAGTGTTACTTTTCCTTCTTTTTTGGGTTAAAGTTGGTGGGAGTGGGGTGTTAGAAAAAGTGCCTTTACATTGCGTGTGTTCCCAGTAAATATATATGTACATGCATATATACATACAGTATATATTTATGTGTTAATATGTGTATGTAAACATATTAACACATATTAACACATATATATATATATATATACGCATATGTACTAACATATATATATACTGTGTATATATATATATATATATATATACAATATGCTGCCATCACTGCACTACTTACCTCCTTTGCTGCACTAGTTCTGATCCCATTGATGCCTATGGAAGTGTGCTCTCGTCTCGTGAGCTCAATGCTTCCCAGCAATGTAACCATAGGGTACAGCATGCTGATTTATGGTGTGTTCTAGAACTTTGTGGCACATAATGCTAATTTCTAGTGTGTTCTGGTAGTTTGTTACACAGTATTCTGATTTATGGTGTGTCCTGGTAGTTGGTTGCACAGCATGCTGATTTATGGTGTGTTCTGGTAGTTTATTGCACAGCATGCTGATTTATGGTGTGTTTTGGTAGTTGGTTGCACAGCATGCTGATTTATGGTGTGTTTTGGTAGTTTGTTACACAGCATGCTGATTTATGGTGTGTCCTGGTAGTTGGTTGCACAGCATGCTGATTTATGGTGTGTTCTGGTATTTTATTGCACAGCATGCTGATTTATGGTGTGTTTTGGTAGTTTGTTACACAGCATGCTGATTTATTGTGTGTTCTAGTAGTTTGTTACACAGCATGATGATTTATTGTGTGTTCTAGTAGTTTATTACACAGCATGCTGATTTATGGTGTGTTCTGGTAGTTTATTGCACAGCATGCTGATTTATGGTGTGTTTTGGTAGTTTGTTACACAGTATGCTGATTTATTGTGTGTTCTAGTAGTTTGTTACACAGCATGCTGATTTATGGTGTGTTCTGGTAGTTTATTGCACAGCATGCTGATTTATGGTGTGTTTTGGTAGTTTGTTACACAGCATGCTGATTTATTGTGTGTTCTAGTAGTTTGTTACACAGCATGCTGATTTATTGTGTGTTCTAGTAGTTTGTTACACAGCATGCTGATGTATTGTGTGTTCTAGTAGTTTGTTACACAGCATGCTGATTTATTGTGTGTTCTAGTAGTTTGTTACACAACATGCTGATTTATTGTGTGTTCTAGTAGTTTGTTACACAACATGCTGATTTATGGGGGTCGATTTATGAAGCAGCGGATGCTGCTTCAGACCCACTCCGCTTCAGGTCCACCTGAAGTGGAAGTTAAGAAGTAGCGGTCCTAGTACTTTGTGGCAGAGCATGTAAATTTGTGGCATGCCTTGCTAATGTTTGGCTCAGCATGCTTATTTATTGTACATTATACTAATTTGTGGTGTGTCCTGCTGTTCTGTGGCACAGTATACTAATTTATGGTGTGTCCTAGTACTTTGTGGCACAGCATGATGACTTAGTGTGTGTCCTAGTACTTTGTGGCACAACATGCAAACCTATGATGTGTCCTAGTACTTTGTGGCAGAGAATGCTAATTTATTGTGTGTCCTAGTACTTTGTGGCACAGCATGCTAATTTATGGTGTGTCCTAGTACTTTGTGGCACAGCATGCTAACGTATTGTGTGTCCTAGTACTTTGTGGCAGAGAATGCTAATTTATTGTGTGTCCTAGTACTTTGTGGCACAGCATGCAAACCTATGATGTGTCCTAGTACTTTGTGGCACAGCATGCTAACGTATTGTGTGTCCTAGTACTTTGTGGCACATCATGCTAACGTATTGTGTGTCCTAGTACTTTGTGGTACATCATGCTAACGTATTGTGTGTCCTAGTACTTTGTGGCACATCATGCTAACGTATTGTGTGTCCTAGTACTTTGTGGCAGAGAATGCTAATTTATTGTGTGTCCTAGTACTTTGTGGCAGAGAATGCTAATGTATGGTGTGTCCTAGTACTTTGTGGTACAACATGCTAATTTATGGTGTGTCCTAGTACTTTGTGGTACAACATGCTAATTTATGGTGTGTCCTAGTACTTTGTGGTACAACATGCTAATTTATGGTGTGTCCTAGTACTTTGTGGTACAACATGCTAATTTATGGTGTGTCCTAGTACTTTGTGGTACAACATGCTAATTTATGGTGTGTCCTAGTACTTTGTGGTACAACATGCTAATTTATGGTGTGTCCTAGTACTTTGTGGCACAGCATGCTAATTTATGGTGTGTCCTAGTACTTTGTGGCACAGAATGCTAATTTATGGTGTGTCCTAGTACTTTGTGGTACAACATGCTAATGTATGGTGTGTCCTAGTACTTTGTGGTACAACATGCTAATTTTTGGTGTGTCCTAGTACTTTGTGGCACAGAATGCTAATTTATGGTGTGTCCTAGTACTTTGTGGTACAACATGCTGATTCATGGCATGTGTTGCTAATATATGGCTCCATATGCTTATTTATTGTAGATGATGTGCAGCTTCTTATTTTTGACATTCGTTTATATAAATGATTGCGGAATATGGCTACAGGCAGTGGCATTCAGCTCTTTTCAGAGCCAGATTTATTCAGTTAATAGTGCAATACACAAAGATCGCTGAAAAAACCTTAATGCTGCTGCCTGCAGCCATATTTGGCATTTGTGTATACAAATGCTGAATATGAGAAGCTGCACATGTCTAAATTATATTGTACAGTGTGCTAATTTGTGACACTGTGCCTGAGTGGTCAGCAGGAGCTGCTAGCTGTGTGATTTTTAGAATCTATATACCTGACCAAAGTGTTAATAGCAGTGAATAAAATACTACAAAAAAGTAAAACTGTTCAATAAAAACAAAATGTATCTGTATGTCACTGTGCACAATTATTTATATACAGAGCCCAATTATGGCAACCAGTCCTGGGTATCTAAGAGACTTTCAGAGAAAAGGGGATTACACAAAACATAGCAAATATAGTCATCAAATCTTATTCTATAAGAATGTTTGAGCTGCCACCCAGCTCTAAGCATGAGTAATGAATATATTCTATTAGAAGGAAATATATGAGGTCATATCAATATAAGACAGCCCAAAAACATAGGGAATTCAGCACTTTTATGTATAGAAAAAGCAAGTTTATTTACCAATAACACATTAAAAAAAAAATTTCTATAAAAGTATTGACATTTTCACTTTTGGTGACCATATGAATTAAAATGAAATTGCCAGAACAGAGTCAGATAGCAAGAACATTATGTGACATTATGCAAACATACAGTATTTACAGAATCCCTCCCCACTTTATAACCTTTCATGTTTGTTTATATTTTCAATTTTTAGAACTGTATTAAAGATTATTCTTGTTACAGTGAGAAAAGAAAACACAAACTCACCAGTTCTGACTTAACATTAAATAGTAAAAACAGACTTCAAAGAAACAGTTCATGATGTGCTGATATCTCTAAATGAGTCCATCTTGCATACAAACAAACATAGATTTACTTTAAGAGTCCCACATCATATACTGGTAAAGTGAAAATTAATAATAATATGCATGAACATTGTTTTAGTATTATATAACTCTATATAAATAAAGATATAGGAGAAAAGAAGAAAAACAGAAATAAAGGAATAAAAAGAAGAGACAGAAGAACTTTCCTCGAGCTATCAGTTCTCAGTGTAGTATTGTATTCTCCTTGATCAGCCTGCCAACTATAAAAGCCAACAATGCATTGGGTAATATCTTATTTAAAAAAAAAAAAAAAAATTGTCTTAAACTATACCCACACAGGCATGATTTTACCTTTATTATAGGGGCCGTAAACACCCTGAGAGTTTATATAAAATGTTTCATTATGCATAATGAAACAAATTTGCAGTATATTTACATTATTTATTTTGTTCCCTTTTCATGGTAATTAGCTCTGAAAATTGAGAATTTCTAATTCTCAGAACTTGAAGTACACCATGCCGACTTATCAAGGCTTACCCTGCTACATATATGTCTCTATGGGCTTTATCAGATAACAGTGCCTTTTATAGTAGCCTTAGTGTCTGTGGACTAAAGCCCAGATAGGCTCCTCAAAATAAGGCAAATAGTGGGTGGAGCTTGGCTGTTAAAATCTAATTGCAGGAAAAAAGGAGGTAATTTGTTATAAAAACATTGGCTGATATGTTATTCTATAGCAACGCAACAGAAATGTCTTGTAATTACAAGGTGTTTACTGTCCCTTTAACGATCCTATCCTCTTTTTACTTATAAACAGTGTGTGCTATGTACAAACTCCTTTCACCACTTTGGGAGCAATAGTAAGACAATTTATTTAACACAAATGTTTAAATTTAGCTTTGTTTTAGATTATTCAAAATGTATCGTAGCTAGGTATGAGTGAATGGTACTGCACACTTGTGAAAGTAGATTAGTTTAGAACAAATGATTTACTTTCATATTTCCTGTTTTGAGTGATGGTTCTCACAGACTTCATTGTTATTTGGAATCAATATTAAATTGTCACATTAAAATGTTGACATTTTTTCCTCTTAAAAAAAAGAATGTCAAAATTGTGTTACCATGGTTTCCATTATGAGGGTATTATGTTATACTTGTAGGGCTAGATTACAAGTGAAACACAAACGGTTTTGCCCAAGCGATATTGTCTTTTCACAAGCCTTTTCAATTGCGCTGATATTACAAGTTGAGCGCAATCGCCATTTACGCTTCAATCCTTACCACAATCTCAGAGCTATGGTTAACTGTTTTCCAAAACAAAAAGTTGCACAAAACACATCAAAAATACATTACACAATACAGTTACACTCATAATAACACCATCTAATAAAAATTATAAAAAAAAATATTGCACAAAAAAGTCAAAGACATGAGATCTCAGGTGTTAGAAAAAAAAGCAAGCAAAGGGCTTTAACATAGAGATACATACATATACTGTACATCTGTAAATATATATGTGTGTATAAATAAATGTCTATATATGTGTACATATGTATTTATATCTGTATATATGTATTTAATACAAAAGTCAGTTTTGTGTGTGGTTATAAATGAAGGACCCAAAACACAGTCTTAAATCATAACAATGTCCATCGTAGGTGGGATAACATTCCATGTAGTACACAAAATACCCCTTTGTAATTAACATCCGAAACAAACAGAACACACATTAATTGGGCTTGTGGAGCTAGCGTATACTTTGCTATTAGAGGCAAGGGTGTTAATCAATTACCACTTTTACAGTCTGTAATGTAAATGAGGAAGGACTTTACTCACGTACCCTCCAAACTTCGTTATCCATGAACAAGTAGCTGTTTGGTAATGTGAATCTGGATGAAGGTATTTTGAACCATTCCTCCTTGCACAACATCTCCAGTTCAGTTAGGTTTGATGGTTGCCGAGCATGGGCAGCCCGCTTCAAATCACCCGACAGATTTTCAATGATATTCAGGTCTGGGGACTGGGATTGACATTCCAGAACATTGTACTTGTTCCGCTGCATAAATGCCAGAGTAGATTTTGAGCAGTGTTTTGGTTCGTTGTCTTGTTGAAATATCCAGCTCCAGTGTAACTTCAACTTTGTGACTGATTCCTCAACATTATTCTCAAGTATCTGCTGATATTGAGTGGAATCCATGCAACCCTCAACTTTAACAAGATTCCCAGTACCGGCACTGGCCACACAGCCCCACAGCATGATGGAACATCCACCAAATTTTACTGTGGATAGCAAGTGTTTGTCTTGGAACACTGTGTTCTTTTGCCACCATACATAATGCCCCATGTTATGACCAAATGACTCAATCTTTGTTTCATCAGTCCACAGCACCTTCTTCCAAAATGAAGCAGGCTTGTACAAATGTGTGTTTGCATACTTCAAGCGACTCTGTTTGTGGCATGTGTGCAGAAAAGGCTTCTTCTGCATCACTCTCCCATACGCTGATTTTTTTTTAATGATGCACAGTGACACCATCTGCAGCAAGATGATGTTGTAGGTCTTTGGAGGTGGTCTGTGGGCTGTTTTTGACCATTCTCACAATCCTTAGCCTTTGCATCTCTGATATATTACTTCTGGCCTTAACAAGAACTGTGTCTGTGGTCTTCCATTTCCTCACTATGTTCCTCACAGTGGACACTGACAGCTTAAATCTCTGCAATAGCTTTTTGTAGCCTTCCCCTAAACCATAATGTTGAACAATCTTTGTTTTCAGGTCATTTGAGAGTTGTTTTGAGGCCCCCATGTTGCCACTCTTCAGAGGAGAGTCAAAGAGAACAACAACTTGCAATTGGCCACCTTAAATACATTTTCTCATGATTGGATGCACCTGTCTATGAAGTTTAAGGCTTAATGGGGTCACCAAACCAATTGTGTGTTACAATTAATCAGTGCTAGGTAGTTACAGGTATTCAAATCAACAAAATGACATGGGTTCCCAAATTTTTGTACTGTCTAATTTCGTTTTGATGCATATTGCACATTTTCTGTTAATCCAATAAACCTCATTTCACTACTGAAATATTACTGTGTCCTTCAGTTATTTGATAGATCAAAATGAAATTGCTGATCCAAACACCCAATTATTTATAAATGAAAATCATGGAAATTGTCAGGGGTGCCTAAAATTTGCATAAAACTGTATATATATGTATGAGAGTTTCATTTAAAATTTAATTTATATTACATTTTTAAGCCACTCCCCATCCCTGCTCCTGCCCACCACATATTACACTTTTTCCCGGAGGGGCGGGAAATACATAAAATTACACATACACATACATTCACTCACACTTATACACATACATACATGCACACGCATATACACACGGGGTCAAGGAAACGTCTGCAAATCAGGGACAACGCTCAGAATTAGGGACTTTCCCTCTCAAATATGGACAGTTGGGAGGTCTGTGTGTGTATATATATATATATATATATATATATACATATACATATAAGGAAAAGTAAGGGGTGTAATAAGTGCGATGTAAACCTTGATAACAACTGACTGTTTTAAAGGAGGGGGAGGAGTATCTGTTAATAGGTACCAATATGGCTTGTTTAAAAAGGTTTTAGACACCTGATGCTTCACCTATGCTTTAACTGGTGGAATACCCAATTTCCCCAATTGTAGCTGAGAAAAAATATGAAGAAAAAGTGTAAGGTGAAGTGCTGATCTAAAAAACAATAAACAATACTAATAGAAAAACTCCAAATAAATCTATATATAAATGAAAGAGAAGTGAACTAAAAATAATTAATTTACAATTTTTGACCTGAAATATATATTGAATATTGAGTTGATGAGTATAAACCGGTGTACAAAACACTGGGTCCTGTAGAATAAAGTCTTTCCGTAAAAAATCAGATAAATGAAGAAATGACTACTTACAGGACTTAACCTCAATCAATATGAGGTAAGATTGAGCCTGTTGTAATGTCCCTGAGGGGGTTCTTGTAGTTTCAAGTATTCTGTGAAGAGGGTTCCCCCATCTGTCTTGGCAGGTAGAAACTTTCTTCTACTATATAGAGGGTCACTCCGTCTGTCTTTGCATGTGGAAACTTCCCTCTCATGTATGTGTGATCAACATAAAATGGAAACAACACACGATAATAGTGTAATCTCGTTTGGACTATTCGTGTAGAGCAGAATAATTAAATCACAACATAATTTTACCAATGGTATTGTAACCTCTTACAATGCCTACTTACAAGACGTTACTTCAATCCTTATGAGGTAAGTGTAAAACCATACAGGGTAGCTGCGTATGAGTCTTGTAATCCATGATATCCGCTGCCAGAATCTAATGGTTTACAAATCCACTCTTTACTTCCTGCTGCCTGGAGTTTGGTGTAGGTCTTTTTAGAAACTTCCTTCCAAACGGTGTATACGTGTGGGAAACAAACAGAAGACACAATAATAGTGCAATCCAGTTTAATAAATAAATATTATTCTCATTAGTTGCTCTCCAATTTTCCCCATAAGAAGTGTGCTCACATTCAATATCCTCAAAAGTATGAGGTATGATAACATCAATACAACCAATTCCTAAAAAAGGGTTTAGGGGATAAAGATAAGAGTCTGTTTCTCTTGTGGAGAATGTTTGAAAAACACTTTTCAAATAAGATAAAAGTTCCTTAGAACAATAAAACAACCATTACGTTAAAAAAGTAATAATTAAACATAGAGACTGCAAAGTCTAGCAAACCTAACGCATTTCGAAGGCAGTGAATATGTTATTCCTTCTTCATCATGTATATTAATGTGCACAAATATAGTATGTGATTATGTGTGTGATTCATAGGTCTTTGGTATACAATACCAACATTCCAAACAACTTCACAATTTTTCTTTTACTGTGTTAACTGTTGAAGAAAAAAAAAAAATATATATATATATATATATAAAGATATGTATCAAATTCACATGTTGTGGTGGGACCCTTCTTACATTCTTGCACCTGGGCCCTGTGGTTTCTAGTTACGCCTCTCCAAAGTTGCTTTACTATGCATAATTAAACAATTTATCTAATGATCCTAAAGTGTTTGTTGTCCCTTTAAGTTACACTTGATGCCAATGGAGAAATAATTTCAGTTTGTAAAGAGAAGAATCCTCTATATTCCCTGGATTTTGTACATTCCAATGAGAACATCTTTATTGACTTTAAAGAAGCTATGTCTTAAATTGAATACCCAGATAAATGCAGGTGCACTAAAAAAGGATTTGTATTTTCTGTAATTTTATTTATTAATACCTTTGCACATATTAGAATTATGAACTGAATGGATTGCTGTCTGCACTGCACTGACAGCATCATTAATGGTCTGTCTGAGCTTATATTTGCAGACATTTGTCTTTTATTTTCTCTTGGCTGAAAGCCTAGTAAAACGTTTCTTATGACTGAGAATGAAATGCTGTAACATATTTTAAAGATTCAGTATTCGATAATACTAAATTATGTAGCCTAGGACAAAGTGGTGCCTTTTGCATCTGATATCAGTATATTATTGTCTTTGCTGATTACATTAATTTTCTGATACTTTTGGATTAAACCAGATTGATATAATCTAGGAAAGATATTCCTTATTCATTGTATAATTATCTGGATTAAAAATGTTAAGGAATGTGATTCTCTTTAAAAGCAGTAGATTACATTTGAACCTCAAGTTGTTTTAACCCATGTTTGCCAGCTGGCATTTTAGGGTGAGCAATTCTTTTGCTTTCCCCACACAATACCCAAGCAAAGACGGAATTGCACAGTTTAGTTGCACAGTTGTGTAAATGGTGTCTATAAGTTTTCTTCTAGATTCTTTCTAGATTCTACTTTTTGGTTCTTGTGCTCAGTTATATATTTCCTGCTTTAAAGGGACAGTCTAGTCAAAATTTAAACGTTCATGATTCAGATAGAGCATGCAATTTTAAACAACTTTACAATTTACTTTTATCATTAAATTTGATTTGTTCCCTTAGCATTTTTGAAAAGCTAAATCCAGGTAGGCTCAAACTGATTTCTAAACTGTTGAAAACCGCCTCTTAGCTCAGAGCATTTTGAAAGTTTTTCACAGTTAGACAGTACTAGTTCATGTGTGTCATATAGATAACATTGTGCTCACTCCCGTGGAGTTATTTAGGAGTCTGCCCTGATTGGCTAAACTGCATGTCTGTCAAAAGCACTGAGATAAGGGGGCAGTCTGCAGAGGCTTACATACAAGGTAATCACAGAGGTAAAAAGTATATTAATATAACTGTGTTGGTTATGCAAAACTGGTGAATGGGTAATAAAGGGATTATCTATCTTTTCAATCAATAACAATTCTGGTGTAGACTGTCCCTTTAAGGCTCAACTGTTTTCATTCTTTCCCTGCTAATTCATTTGACCAACAATACCAACAATACCTATGTGCTCGCACTGCTCTCCTAAATATAGATTCAGAAGTACTTATACATATTTCCTAAAACAATGATAATGTATCAGATTTGTGCTATTATTTAGGTGTACAATATTTCAATGTTTAATAATACATGTTACATCATTGCAATATGCTTTTTTTTTACGTTCCATTCAAATTGCAACTGTAAACCATCTACTTGTACAGTTTATTGCATAGAGGTTGATGTTTATTTATGTATGAGTTTATATTACAATCAAGGCAGGTATCTCAAAACAGACATTCAATTAGTTAGAGCATTATATTTCCTTCAAAAATGTTAGACATGTAGTCAAAGCTGCACTTATGGAAAGTCTCCATTTTGTTACAGATGAGGCTATGGTCGGTGATTGGAGCATACAAATGTATGCCCAATCCTGATTCACTCACTAGCTGTATCATGTGTAGTGGCACAGGAGCACAACTTTATATTTGTAAACAAATAATAGCGTAAATAAAGAAAAAAGCATTTTTTTTTTTTTTTTAAAAAAGTGACCCTCCAGTGTTTATATATGAATATGACCTTCCACTGCTAAAAGCTGAATATAACCAGGGAGCAAAGTGTCAGTATTTTAATCATATGAACAGCAATAGTTTCTGATGAAGATATAGAAGAAAAAATAAAGAGATTTTTTTATTTATTTGTCCTTTTGATTACTTATTTATATGTTCACTATATATTTTTTATTTAAGTTAGGTTTGATAAAAATATATTTTCTGTCCCTTCATTGCAAAGATTTTGACACCCCTGATGTAGACAATGATTTTATTTAAAAGACAGTTATGCCTTGATATGAAATAATAAATAATGTGTTGAAATATGTTTATATCTAATAATTACTGCAACACTTACTTTGGGGCCTACCTATTACTTTGGGGCCTGCAGGCTCGCCAGAAACAGCAGTTATGAAGCAGCGGTCACAAAGACCGCTGCTCCATAACCTGTCCACCTGCTCTGAGCAGGCGGACAGACATCGCCAGAAATCAACCCGATCAAGTACGATCGGGTTGATTGACACCCCCTGCTGGCGGCCCATTGGCCGCGAGTCTGCAGGGGGCGGCGTTGCACCAGCAGCTCTTGTGAGCTGCTGGTGCAATGCTGAATACGGCGAGCGTATTGATTGCCATATTCAGCGAGGTCTGGCGGACCTGATCCGCACTGTCGGATCAGGTCCGCCAGACTATGATAAATAGAGGCCTATGAATCTATTGCCTTTTTGTCTATACATATCTAACACATGCTGTTCTATAGATATGCAGAAGAAACAATAAATGGAAACGATTGAAAAGAAGTAAAAATCATTGCACACTATGGCCTCTAGTTATCAAGCCGTCAACCGCAAATACGCTGGAATTCCGCAGCTTATTTGTGGCGAGGCTGATTCGCCTTAGTTATCAAGCCCTACTGCCCGGCAAAAGTAGAATATAGTGACGTAAGCTTCGATCCGCCGGACTCAGTCAGACACAGATCGATGCTTACGTCACTCCAGATGTTCCGAACGCAAGTTCGGCACAATCTGACTACTTTTCGTAGTTATCAAACTACTAGCAGGTATGCTTGCCACTATTCTGGGCCAGCGTACCTGGATTTCAATCCGCCGCCATGCAGGCGGCGGATCCCATAGGAATCAATGGGAGTCTGACCATAGTTATGGGAAACGTCTGCACCTAACACCCTAACATGTACCCCGAGTCTAAACACCCCTAATCTGCCCCCCCCCCTACACCGCCGCAACTAAATAAATTTATTACCCCCTAAACAGCCGCTCCCGGACCCCGCCGCAACCTACATTATACATATTAACCCCTAATCTGCCGCCCCCTACACTGCCGCAACTAAATAAAGTTATTCCCCCCTAAACCGCTGCTCCCGGACCCTCGGAATTAAGGTAGGAAAAATCTGATTGGCTGATGCAATCAGCCAATCAGATTGAAGTTCAATCCGATTGGCTGATCCAATGAGTCAATCGGATTGAACTTCAATCTGATTGGCTGATAGCATCAGCCAATCAGATTTTTCCTACCTTAATTCCGATTGGCTGATAGAATCCTATCAGCCAATCGGAATTCGATGGACGCCATCTTGGATGACGTCATTTAAAGGACCAGCCATTCGTCGGGTAGTCGTCGTGCAGGAAGGATGTTCCACGCCGGAGGTCTTGAAGATGGAGCCGCTCCTCGTCGGATGGAAGAAGATAGAAGATGCCGCTTGGATGAAGATGTCTGCTGGTCCGGATGTCCTCTTCTGCCCGGATAGGATGAAGACTTCTGCCGGTCTGGATGTCCTCCTCTGCCCCATCGGATGAAGACTTCGGCCCGGCTGGGTGAAGACGACTCAAGGTAGGGAGATCTTCAGGGGGGTAGTGTTAGGTTTATTTAAGGGGGGTTTGGGTGGGTTAGAGTAGGGGTATGTGGGTGGTGGGTTTTAATGTTGGGGGGGTTGTATTTTTTTTTTACAGGCAAAAGAGCTGATTACTTTGGGGCAATGCCCCGCAAAAAGCCCTGTTAAGGGCTGGTAAAAGAGCTGGTTACTTGGTAATGTAGAATAGGGTAGGGACTTTTATTATTTTTTTTTTTATTATTATTTTATTAGGGGGCTTAGATTAGGTGTAATTAGTTTAAAATTCTTGTGATATATTTTTTTTTTGTAATTTAGTGGGTTTTTTTTGTAATTTAGTTTAGTTTATTTAATTGTATTTAATTGTAGGTATTGGTAGCTAATTTATTTAATTAATTTAATGATAGTGTAGTGTTAGGTTTAATTGTAACTTAGGTTAGGATTTATTTTACAGGTAATTTTGTATTTCTTTTAGCTAGGTAGTTATTAAATAGTTAATAACTATTTAATAACTATTGTACCTTGTTAAAATAAATACAAAGTTGCCTGTAAAATAAATATAAATCCTAAGATAGCTACAATGTAATTATTAATTACATTGTAGCTATCTTAGGGTTTATTTTACAAGTAAGTATTTAGTTTTAAATTGGAATAATTTATTTAATGATAGTGTAGTGTTAGGTGTAATTGTAACTTAGGTTAGTTTTTATTTTACAGGTAATTTTGTATTTATTTTAGCTTGGTAGCTGTTAAATAGTTATTAACTATTTAATAGCTATTGTACCTAGTTAAAATATATACAAGTGTGTGTAGGTGTGTTAAAGTGTGCGCAAGCGGCACCAAGCTGCTCCAACCCTAAAATCCCTCACGTTAGGGAGAAAAAGATATGCAAAAGAATGAAAAAACAGGAGAAGCGCTAAACAAAGCTAAAGGTGCTATAATGAAAACAAAGTGAGATAAAAGACTTGCTATGCAAATATGATTTAATCAGACAATCATAGAGGTACAAATCCTGCAAAGACAATATGCATATATGTAAGGATATTAAAAAATCGGACGTCTCCGATATATAAAAACACAAATAAAAACAAATGACTACTGTTGCCAATATAGAACTTGTCTCTGTATTATGTAGAGGAAGTCGACAATGAATAACTAAAGTCCTCAGAAGAGATGAAATAAAAGAGATCAAAGCCGGGTAAAAGTTAACCCGTTTTACCTTCAGGCGTACCGTCCGTGTGTTTGGAATCACCTCCGTGAGGCGTATGTATATCCCGTGACGTCACTGATCGGGAGGCGTCGTCTCTGAAGGGAAATCCTATTGGTCAGGATAACTTGACAGATGAAGCCCCGCTCTTAGTGCAAGACCGCACGCAGGGTCGTAGTATATCCAGATCTCTCTTATAGACCTTGTAGTATACAGACTTTGATGTGCAACTTGGGACCGGCTTGACTTAGGCGCGTGGCCATTCACAATGCGGTCCTCGTGCTCTCCGTGGATAGCTGAAAAACTTGTTACTTCAACAGAGTGTTAGAGTCCTTATAGACAATATATGAAGTGTAAGGTAGCTTACTTCAACAGAGTCCAGAGTCCTTAGAGACAATATATGAAGTGTAAGATAGCTGTAACTTCTCATCATGATGAGAAGTTACAGCTACCTTACACTTCATATATTGTCTATAAGGACTCTAACACTCTGTTGAAGTAACAAGTTTTTCAGCTATCCACGGAGAGCACGATGACCGCATTGTGAAGGGCCACGCTCAATAAAGCTCTAAAAAAGCCGAAGAGCAGCGAGATTGATGATTGATAACTATCACAGTCCGCTGCTCATCGCCCTGTACTTGGTGCGTGGCTTTTTGACAGATTTATTGATAACTTTGGCAAGCATATTCAGGTCTGCGGCGGCGATGTGAGGCGAACTTAGGCGAGCGTATTGGGGCGGGCGAAGGCAGGTAAGTACGGAGCTTCATAACTAGAGGCCTATGAGTGCTCTTTTGCATTCCATTTCCCCAAATTCCTGAATTATTATGATGATTATTTATTAGGTAGGTATTTAAAGACCTATACCGGTGCTTGTACCCATGATGGTTTTGAACTACCAATTACTTTTAAATTTGTATTCATTGATGGAGTAGTAGGATTGTACAGTCTTCTTTACCATTAATATTTATATTTCTCAAAAGATTTTCTATAGGCTTACAGTACAAATTAACCGGATAACTCTTATAAACACTATATCATTATAGCTCATTTTACAAGCCCTAAAGATATTGATTTAATCTGTAAATACTTTGGTCTATCTGTGACTGAATGCTGTTTACCCTTTTGTAATACTGCCATACTGTGGTAAGAGAGCATATTAACAGAAAGTGCAAGGTACAATTTTCTTTCATTTCACATTCAGGTAATGCTACTATTTGTTCTATAACTTGACATTCTCCTTAATTACTTGGTGACCCAAAAGACTAGACTTCTATTACCCTTAAAGGAACATTATTTCCAGATAAAAACTAAAAGGCATATCATTGCATTTTAAATTTGGATATAATCATTTTCATAATACGTTTGCATTACAATATTTTTTTATTCAAAGCTTTTACTGTACATGTGTACATGAAGCCTCAGCATTTTAAACAGTGGCAGTTTTCCTAGCTCAATATAAGGAAATGTGGGCTCTACAAGCAGACACTATGTTCAAAATGCTAATACATTAAGCATATTTAGATATGTTTCACATGCTCAGTAAACTCTCTCACCAAGGGCCGACATAAAGCTCTCTGGACTTGTGAGATTCTCTAAGAAACGTCACCAGTAGTGAACCCCCTGTTGCCAATTCTCTAAAGGTATTGTTTATCTTGGGAACAGTGTTTCTTACAAATGGGAGTTCCCCTCCTCTCCTAGTGGGATGAACAGGGGTGTTCTATTGGAGTAGCTGAAATTTCTCAGCCAGATCTGACATATTCTCTAAGCATTTCCCCCTGCTTATCTCGCTGTTTTTTCTCCCAAACAAAATTGTGTCAAAATACACAATACACTTATTAGCCTCATAGAAAAAACATTTGTATATGAAAATAGAGGCAATTGTAAGATAGCAGCACATTCTGAATCATAAAAACTTAATTTCAACTGTATTAAAAATACAATGATTATTTTTTAAAATGTGCTGCTAAATTCAGTAGCAGTAAACAAGGGATTGATAAACTAGGAAAAGATTTTTATTTAAAAGTAAGCCCAGATATGTCAACTAATGTAATACATTTCCCCTGTGATATATACTATTTTGTGGAATGATTTTTCTTTTCTGTTTGTTTTAACACTTGGAGAAGTGTATTTTCCTTGGGGCTCTGGGAAACCTGTTGTCTATATTAAAGCACAGATTGTGACAAATTGGCCTTCTCTGGACATGTGTACTGCATGTGAATTTCATCAACAGTTGTTATTATTTCAATTAAACATACAGTATATCTGTCACAAGTCTAGTGACTACAGGGCACAATCTTGCAGTCAACATTCCGTATTTCATTCCTTGACATTCAAGCTTCTAACAATTTCTTTTTTTTAAATGTTTTATTATACTACAGTTTGTGGTGCCTTTTAAGAAACAAATGGATTGAATTATTAATTATCTATTCAGCATGTTCAATCTCATTCAATTTACCTAATTCCTATGAGAACAGAACAATGAAGTCTTTACATTATTGATAATCATTATAAGAGAGCTCCCAGTTGTCCTGTAATTTGCATAATCATCCTGTTTTGGGAGCTCAGTCCTTCCTCAGTTAAATTCTGGTGTTCCCTTTTATAAACCTAGAACTAACCCCTCCCCCCATAGATCCTTAAAGAGACACTAAACCCATTTTTTTTATGATTCAGATAGAGCATGCAATTTTACATAGCTTTCTAATTTACTCTTATTATCAATTTTTCTTCATTCTCTTGCTATCTTTATTTAAAAAAGCAGGAATGTAAAGCTTAAGAGCCGGCCCATTTTTGGTTGACAATCTGGGTTACGCTTGCTTATTGGTGGCTAAATGTCAGCCACCAATAAGAAAGCGATATCCATGGTGCTGAACCTAAAATGGCTGGCTGCTAAGCTTTACATTCCTGCTTTTTAAATAAAGATACCGAGAGAACAAATAAAAATTTATAATAGGAGTAAATTAGAAAGTTGCTTAAAATGCCATGCTCTATCTGAATCATGAAAGGAAAAAATGTGGGTTTAGTATCCCTTTAAGCATAGCCATATTGCTTAAACGTTGCCTTGTACCATCCAAAGCCTGACCTGGGTCACAGAGTCCTGATTTAGATTTTCAGTATGTTGTGAGTTATCTATTTAATTTATTTAAAAAAAATACATATTTTAAGCCTATGAGTATTTCTTTTTTTTTTTTTTTAAATGTCACGGTATATGAGGCGATCGGGTATGTTACTTTGCAAATGTTTTGGTTAAAGGAATATAAAATCAAAATTAAACTTTCTTGGTTCAGATAGAAGATGTGATTTTAAGAGACTTTCAGTATACTTCTGTTTTCAAATGTACTTTGTTTTCTTTATATTCTATTGTTGAAACACATACCTCGGTTTGGCTCAGGTGCAGCAGTGCACTACTGGGAACTAGCTGGTAATTGGTGGCTACACAAATATGCATCTTATTATTTGCTAACCAGATGCCTTCAGCTTGCTACAAGTATTGCATTTCTGCTCTGAGGATGACTTTACCTTTGCAGGGGCTAAGCACATAGTTAAATGCAAACAAAAATGTACTAATAAAATGCTCTAACACATTAAAGAATTTTCTTTTTAAACTTGTATGTCCCTTTAAGACCCTAGTGGTGGTATCCATTTTCAATAGCAGCTTTGAAAGCAACGCATCAAACTAGCAGATATGGTTACCCAAAGGGTTAGCAAGAATTAGCAGTTTGAGATCAGAGTTAACTCTGTGAACCGGTAAGTAAAACACTCTGCCCTAGGTGATATTTTGCTATGTGCTGTTTCAGCACTAGAATTATAAACCTCATGCTGTTTGTACTGTGCTGTTGGATATCCTCCAAATGATCAACAGTATTCTATTACTAATTAAACGGTGTTACTTTAACACTTTAAATACATTTTTCTGTCATCTCTAACACCTCGTGTAAGCAATGTAGTTTTGCCATTATGGCAGTTAAGGTGTTAAAAAGTATTTTTAAACTAAACATACAATCAAAACAGTTCTGCATTTGTCCCAGATTATCTGCCTAGACAACTATTTTTAATGCTAGTCAACCAGTAGCCGCCTGTAAAAAATGAAGACGATGACTCAAGCAGACATTATCACTATCGTGGGTCTGACACAGGCTACATTTCTTTATTGAAACTGACTTTTAGGCAGGGTAATTCTGAATTAATTGGACAGGCTTTGAAGGTGATCTGGAAACCCACTTTTCTGCTCTTATTCTTATTCTGCTATTCTAAAACTAAGACAGTTTGATGCCAGTGTAAGAAATATTATGGAGACCATAGTTCTAACCTGTCAAGGAGCATACTCCGTAACTGCAGAGGAGATGACAAGGACATACACGCAAAACAATGGGACTTCAAAGACCTAGCCCATTCTGTTGGGAGAGCTTGAAACATAAACAAAAATGTATTGCAAATTTGTTTCTTTATGCAATTTATTATGCATAACTAAACAATTTATTATGCATAACTAAACATTTTATATACATCTATATACATATATCTCCCAGTGTTTAAATTTAAACAGTTTTTTACATAACATTGTCAGGCTACTGCATGATATTATTAAGCTAAAATGCTACAAATATTTCACATTAACGTTTTCTGTTATAAATGAGTCATCTTTCACTATTGTGCTATTTCAATTCCCCTGAAGGGGTTGCTGCCAGTATCCAATCTTTTGTGAATTACCAGGTACGGCTCATGCACATACATTACATGTGCATTCAAAGGTGTCATTGAGATTGTCAGTGCCATGCTGAAGACCACATACGTTTGCATATAGCTCAGTTCCCTAGAGAAGTGAGCAGAACCCTAAAGAACAGAAGCTTGTTTCATAGGTCAACGAGCACCAGCATAGCAAGGATACATCTAAACAAAAGACACCATATGAACAAAAACTAAATTGGTTCAAATTGGTTATTATTTTGGCTTCATTTTCCAAACCACCCACAGAGTGAAATAGTTAAGTCAAATTACATAAGTAATATAACAGGAAAAGCTAAATAATTATGATATATATATATATACACCCATTTCAAGGGCATTTTTTTCTCATGGGTTTTCACAGACCTTCCTGAAAGCAGAAAATAGTACACCTCCAAAGTAACAGTAAAAGATGGCAGCTAACTGACTAAATATTGATGAATGGTGAAAGCTTCACGTGTCTGAATGCAGTTTTTTTTCCACATAGCGAATGATACGGTAATGTGCATGACAGTAGACAGAAAATGGTGTTGGAAAGTCCATTGGTTTCGTAAATCTGGAAAGAAGCCCTTGGAAAAACTCAAATTAATTAGATATTTTTTTTATTTTTTTTTTAAATTTAGTTGTTCGTAAACATATGTATTAGATTCATCAAGTTGACACAGTCTAGAGAGATACAGGTGATCAGACATATGCGTACAATTAATACCGAACTAGTATCAGTGGTATAGTGTGTCATTTATCAATCTGTCTATTCTGTTTCAAAGCAAATAAGGTGTTGTTCACACTTCACAGTCTGTCTATGACAGTACATTTTTAAGATCACTAAAAAGTAAAATTGTTGGTGAATGAATTGAGTCGTTGCCATGCAAAGAAAAAATAAATAAGCGGTTCTATAGGATTTATTTTCCTTTGCTTACAAAGTAAGCTCAATGGTGTAAGGGGGGGGGGAGACGGATGTCATACGGTCAAGTGTACAGATAACTTAAAAGAACAGCATTGAAGGGTAATCTGTCAAATATAAGTAATAACTGTTATGTGAAAAATTTAAAAACTTAAACATGAGAGCTCTTAGCCATGAATGCAAATCAACTGTGATATGACAAGCAAATATGAGAGTTTAACGGCTATATCCCCAAATGGAAAATAGTGGTCACTCTTAGACCTCTTATATCTTAATGTATCAAAAAGGGGAAATATTAAGGGATATATAACAAATGGCAGACATATAGGGTAATTCTTGGACCCTTGACTTATAGTTAGTTAGATACTTAAAGACTTACTGTGCTAGGCATATAGGGCAACTCCTGGACCCTCGGGATTATAATTGTAAACTAATGGAAAAATGAAATAAACTACCAGAATGAATCATAAAGGTGTTCTTACAGTGGCTTTAATCCAGGAGTGCTCCATACTCCAATTTATGATCCTCCATATGAGGCATATTATATTTATAATCTGCCATACAAAATATCGTACATGGGTCCTCACTTAATATGTATTGACTATATTGTTGTACCGGGTCAGAATGGGTAATATATGGATTAAGCCTTTCTTGTCACATTATGGTTATATAGCTACCTTTATTAATACAAACCCTGTTCTACCTGGTGGGGAAATGAAAACTGAAAATGTTTCCCAAAGGGGGCACAATGAATCCATCTCCAACCCTGTCAATAAGTCCGTAGGACGGAGCCTTAGTATTTTAATTATAAAGTAGATATTAGTATTAGTTATATATATTTTGCTGCCCTGGCCACTTGCAGCTTAAGAAAACAAACAAATAAAAAATATCCCGCTTGATAAGCATATACAATAGAAAAGTATAGACATAAGCTCCCTTTATGATGAAAGCCACAATATACAATAGATGATGGCAGCACTAAAACCTGTACAGATCAGTCTTTTCTAGGTAACACATATAACGTGAAACAGCAACAGTTAATATATAAGAGCATAGATCTGATTTCAATTTTTTTTCTCTTTTTAAGAGTAATAGCTAAACCATACTACTCACTAAGTTATAGAGTTGCAGCATATGGGAAAAATAACAATATGATAAAGCATCATCATAAAAACTAAGGGGTATTAGGGTTAGGGGATCCATTGACTGAGGATATTGTCAAGTTTAAGGGTCCAGGTTGCAGTGTCCAGAAATCATTTAGCCCACTTTAGTAGGTGAAAATAGCTGACATGATTGTTAAAAGGCAGAAGTCCACTGTAACTAGACCTAGATTAACCTATTCCGGTTTTCAGAACAGCTCCATGGGTGAGTTGGACACCGCATCTCTCCCTTTACGATCAGTGAAGTGACGGCAATTAGAGAGGCCACATGTAATGGCAGTAAGCTTCGATGGTCATGCATTGCGTCCAATGCTTCTATCAAAAGCCGGTTAATTTCAGCTGACTGTGTGGTCCAGGCGGCTTTTCGGAGATGGATTATCCACCAAGGCCAGACCCCACTAACATCCAGGTCTATACTGAGCGGTATTTTCATCTTCATATCTGGAGATTTTAACTGGTGGTACACCTCTATGCTGGTTGCAAAGCTAGTCAGCGCAGCATGGCGTTGCTTCTCACTGATCCAGCCTACAGATGTCTTTCTCCTATGCAGCGATCCTAAAAGCATAATTTCTTGGTCCTCCCGTACCTTACCGCTATCGTTTGCCTCGTTGTTTGACTCGCCTCGCACCACTTCCCCTGGCCATGTCCAGTGGACCCCTATGGGATTGTAGTTCTGGTCAATGGGTTTGGCTTCTTCTCTACATGGGCTGGTAAGCAAGGTGAGTGTAGTGTCTTCCGATATGTAGGGTTGTAGTGGGGAGTCCTCCAAATCATCTACATCCAGTGTGGAGCCCGCAAAGAGCTGTGTATGACTGCTATTGTTCTTAAATTTCACTCCACTTGTTGCCTCTGCCATTATGGTGTACTTAGGGTGAGTAGACTGGGTTAGGTAGGCCAACTCCTGTAGAAGCAATTCCTTAAAGTTTTCAAAGATGTTATGCAATGCTGTAGTGAGATCATCCATGTTGCGGTTTGAAATGTAGGAAACAAGGTTAACTCTGATAGTAGTTGCTCTTTCAAGTGTGCTTATAGGGATGGAGTCGGCTATCTAGGCCTCAAAAACAGACCCGTGTTCTGTCCGAGGAGTCTGGATCAAAATGTGGACATGTCCCATATTCTAAATCATATACTTGTAGTAATAAATTATGTTCTCAGTACCTTCATATTCCTGTGTTCCAAAATAACTTAATATGCTGGATATTAATCTCATAAAAGTTAAATAAAATCAGGAGCTCTCATGATTCACGTCTTGCCATTTTGGCTGCTGGCTCCGCCCCCCTTAATTAGGTATCATCATAAAAAAAAATCATAAATAATTGTTCACCAAAAATCACATTTTATCAAAATTTGTATGTAAATTACACAGGAATAAATCATATTAGATGTGCTGTGCACAGAATAAATCATTTTTTAAGTACACTGGATGTACAAAAAGCAAGGAATTCATACTTAAATGTAAATTCCGTTGGCGAATATGAAATTGTTGCTCTAAATTCAGTGTAATTCTGTAAAGATTTTCACACTGCAGATCTCACAATTTTTCACGCAAACTAAAAGGCGGTGAGCTTTTCTCAAAATACTTATAACCCTGATATGTAAACACAGGCATTCAAAAATATAGGCGATTGTAAGATGCTATACACAGAGAGCAGCGTAATGGGTAGGCAAGAATAGCCATGTCTGAAATTACGAGGTTTAGATCATTGGGCCCTAATAAATTTGCTTATGAAAATAGCTGAATGCTGTTGTCCATGTACATATTCGGCATTTGTCTGTGAAAATAATGCTGAATTCCAAATTTATGCACATTAAACCAAACAAAAAACATCTTCAATGAGATGTGACCACTGCTTCATAACTGCTGGGGCTTCAAGCTTCATTCGGAGCTTGATAAATATGCCCCATAGTGTAGATAATAAAAGCACAGTCTTACAATGATTATAGATCCAAAGAAAAAAAGTATCTTATTATTTAAGCTCAGTTTAAGCTTGATTTTTACAAGTTTCCCATCAA
Organism: Bombina bombina; assembly: GCF_027579735.1. NCBI lineage: Eukaryota > Metazoa > Chordata > Amphibia > Anura > Bombinatoridae > Bombina > Bombina bombina. Next base: position 958,085,267 of record NC_069501.1, on the reverse strand, counting down.
TGCATTTCAGGTCGTTAGTTTTTTCAAGATGTCACCAGATACTGTACATCCAAAATTAATTTAACAAGGAAACCTATAAAGGACCATTTAGAATATCGTTAAAGATCTTAAGTGTTGGGCACTTTTTAGATGCCATATCATTTTTAGCCTCTTAGAACTCCGGGCGATACTAGATTGAATTTACCACTAAAGATTAGTGATAATTTAGTTTTTATTTTATCTTGTTTTAAACTTTTTTTGTATTTCCTTTTTTTTTGTTGTTGGCATATGCAAACCATTTATTTTATACGTGCTTAATAATTTTAAAATATTGTAATTCTAAAATATGTGGTGTGAAATAAATATTTTAATAATTATATACATATGTCAGACAGCTGTCTTCTTTAAGTGCACTCATTTAATGTGTCAAAGTTATGCACATGCCTATTATACAAATAAAACCCATTAAAACTCCATCAAATATTACATATTCTCCTAGAGCTTTTTTTTTGGATGCAATATTCTTGATGGGATACTGCTTTTCATTTACATTCAAGTTGCTCAAGTCTGTTTACTAAGAATTGCTTTAAGCACGTTCCTCTGATGCATTGTGGCATTGATGATGGGGCATCGCTTTTAGCACATGACAACCTTACGGAGGTTGTCATGTGCTAAAAGTGATGCATTTGCCTTTTGGATATATGCAGTCTAGAAAGTACCGCAGGAACTTTGGAAACAAATTTCATTTTGAACCAGGGCAGATTCTAAAACTTTTTTAAAAATATTTTTATTTAAATTTGAAAAAAATATTTTTATATTTATGTACTTAGAAGCGGGAACTTAAAATATATATATAATAATCAAATTGTAAGCACAGTAAAATGAAAGATGGATGACAAAATATATATAACAAAATATATAAAAAATATATATGAAATATGAGAGCCCGAGTTTCTTGTGTAATAATGTTCATGAACGGTTTATACATGAAAGTACATTAAAAAGTGCATTAAAGGTCAAGTAAATATTCTATATAAAATAGTGTATCACCTGGTAATAACATATAATAATTGTATATACAGAAATGGTAGGTATCAGGAATTTCTAAAATATATAGGATATATAAACCACAAGAATTATGGAATGTAAGGGATTTCTAAACCACAAAAATATACACCTAGTCTGTGAAATATATAAGATACAGAAGGTATATTAAGTATACAGGGTATAAGGATTATGCATGTATCAGTATATGTTATTCAAACAAAGTAATTGCTATAATCTTATGTTATATGAACATAGACTTATCTACATATGTGGAATTATTTTCTTTTATTATACAATATTTCATGGCATATAGATAGACAGAAATCTCAGTTAATATTTAAATACATACTGGGTCCCTATCCTAAATGTGTGCTGTTAGCCTGGTCAGTGAAATAATTCTAAATAATCACATCTCTTGTGATATCAACAGACAAACACAAACAAAAATAGAGTAAAGGTGTATTGCTCATAGATACCAATATACTGTCAATTATAAACACTATCTAATAAAAATAGCTTATATTAGTGAGAGAAAAGGATATGTATATGCCAAAGGTTAATAAACATTTTAGACCCAATAAGTGGGTAAAAGCATTGGTGCCAAAACAGCTGGAAGGTTTCTTAGTGGACTACTTCGAAATCTGGAAATTTTGGATATATGCAGTCTAGATTGAATAACCATTTGCATTCCATTAGTAAAAGTCTTTTTTCAAAGTTCTCACCTCTCCAGTCTTTTTGCACTTTGCATATACCCATATATTTGAAAGCAGCGGTATTTCCGTTATGCTTCTCTTTAAAATGTTTGTACATGGGAATGTCATCTTTACCCCACTGAATTTGTAGAAGATGTTCCCTTATACGGTCTTTCAACTTTTTACTGGTTTGACCAATATACTGGGGTCCACACTCACATTCAATTAAGTAAATTACACCTTTGTCAAAACAGCGTTTGGTTCTAAATCTTTCCTTTGAGATGAAGGATTTAACATGGTCTTTTTTTATTCCGTGTTTGCATGCCTTACATTGGTGGCAAGGGAAGAAACCCCTATGTGTACTTCCCTGTAGGCTTTTGGTTATATTTCCTGATTTTTTTTTTATCTCACTTGGGGCCAGAATGGTTTTCAGGTTTCTAGTTTCTCTATAGATGAAAAGTGGGGTGGGGCTCAAATTTTTATACATATACAGTCATGGCCAAAAATATTGGCACCCCTGCATTTCTGTCAGATAATGCACCACTTTGCCCAGAAAATTGTTGCAATTGCAAATGTTTAGGTATTCTCATGTTTATTTTGTTTGTATTGGTATGACACAAAAAAGCCAAATCTGACACATTCTACGCAAAACTCCAAAAATGGACTAGTCAAAATTATTGGCACCCTCAATTAAATATTTGGTAGCACACGCCTTGGAAAGAAAATAGCTGAAATCAATTGCTTGCTGTAACCATCAATGAGTTTCTTACACCTCTCTACTGGAATTTTGTACCACTCTTCTTTAGCCAACTGCTCCTGGTTTCCCAGATTGGAAGGGTTCCTTTTCCCAACTACTGTTTCGAGATCTCTCTACAACTGTTCTATGGGATTGAGATCTGGACTCATTGTTGGCCAGTTCAGTACTCTCCAACGCTGTGTCTTAAACCATTTCTGGGTACTTTTTGATGTGTGCTTTGGGTCATTGTCCTGCTGTAAGACCCATGACCTCTGATGGAGACCCAACTTTCTGACACTGGGCCCTACATTGCACCACATAATTCTTTGTTAGTCTTCAGATTTCATAATGCCATGCACACAGTCAAGACATCCAGTGCCTGTAGCAGCAAAGCAACCCCAAAACATCACAAAAGAACAAGCCTTATTTCTTATTCTGAAAACAGTAGAATGATGGGCTTTACCACAAAGTTGTAATTTTGTTTCATCTGTACACAGCACATTCTCCCAAAAGGATTTTGGCTTCCTCAGGTAAGTTTCAGCAAACTCCAATCTGGCTTTTTTTTTCTGTGTCAGCAGTGGGGTCCTCCTGGGTCTCCTTCCATAGCGTCCCTTTTCATTCAGATGGCGACGTATAGTGTTTGTACCCTGTGCCTGAAGGTCAGCTTGAATTTGTCTGGAAGTTGATCAAGGTTCTTTAGCCACCATTTGAACAATCCTTCATTGCAATCTTTGATCAAACTTGGAATGCAATTATTTCTTACAATTTTGAGAAGGTGCCAATCATTTTGTCCAGTCCATTTTTGGAGTTTTGGGTGGAATGTGTCAGATTCGGCTTTTTTCTCCCTACTTTTTTGTGTCATACTAATACAAAGAAAAGAAATAAACATGTGTCATATAACCCACACAGCCACATTCTCTCCAACAGGTATTCACACTATGAGGCCCATTTATCAAGCTCCGTATGGAGCTTGAAGGGCTGTGTTTCTGGCGAGTCTTCAGACTCGCCAGAAACACAGCCCTTCAAGCTCCAACCCTGTCTGCCTGCTCTGATGAGGCGACAGGAATTGCTGCAATTCAACCCGATCGAATACGATCGGGTTGATTGACACCTCCCTGCTGGCGGCTGATTGGCCGCAAGTCAGCAGAGGGCGGCGTTGCACCAGCAGGTCTTGTGAGCTGCTGGTGCAATGTTGAATACAGAGAGCGTATTGCTCTCCACATTCAGTGAGGTCTTGCAGACCTGATCCGCACTGTCGGATCAGGTCCACATGACATTTCATAAATAGGCCTCTATGTGGATAGATTATATGAAGACGAGCTGGAGTAAAATACCAGAGGGTTAGTATTTTAAAATTGAGTTCTAACATTTGGGCAGAGTGTGATAACTTATGAGTGTGTTTAAAGATAGTTTGCCACTCTTTTACAGTAATAGGATTGTCTAATTCAGTATTCCATTTATTTGTATATGTGGGTATTATGTTTATATGTGATTCTAACATGCATTTTCTGGCTAGTGATAATGTGCCCTTGACCTGCTTTCCATCCAAGCATAATTTTTCAAATCGTGTTGGTTGCCTAAGGAAATCGACCCTGGAAGTGAAGGTCTGTATTAAATGATGAACTTGTATATTTTATCCAAGAACTAAAAAAGTCTCCTATTTTCTGCGACAGTGTTTGTTGGTTGTAATTTGAATTTACCGTTCCCTATGAGTTTCGCGATGGGAATTGAATCCCCGCACACTTGGTGAGATCGTTTTTTGTGAAAGCGGCATCCAGAAATTCACTATTAAGAAATATAGGAGACAAAGGAGAGCAGAGGGATGATAGGCCTTTTACGCTTCTGTTCAATTTGCCCCAGTAGTTAATATGTGTTTATATATCGCAATTTGCTGTATAATATTCGGTCTGACCACTTTATCAACCCAGCATAAAGCTCCTACCTGTGCAAATTGTAATATATTAGAGTCCATTTTTACCCATGCCTTAGAGTTTGTGCTTGTATGCTAATCTATGACTCGTTGCAATGTGGTGGCTTCATAGTATGATCTAATGTTTGGAGAGCACAACCCACTCTCGTCAAGTGACTTATATAAGGTTTTACTCTGTATTCTAGCTTTTACAGAACCCCAAATGTACGCGTTAATGCAAAATTGTAGCTTATGAATATATCTGGATGATAAAGAAATGGGAATAGCTTGAAAAAGGAATACAATTTTGGGAAGAATTGACATCTTGAACGTTTGAATTTGACCCCACCAAAATATGGTTTTGGATGACCATTCTTTTAAAGCAGTTTGTATAGTTATTAGCAATTTTTGATAATTGTATTTGAACAGGTCTCAGTGATTTCCCATGAGTTCTATTCCTAAATATCTAAGAGATTTATGTTGAAGTTTGTAATGGCAAATTTTGTTAAGAGAAAGGAAATCGGCTGGGTTCATAGATATTTTAAGCATTTCCATTTTTTGTGCATTAACCGAGAAATCTTTCAAAAGGTGTGGGAGTGATAGTTGAGGAGAGGCAAGGGACACCAGCACATCATCTGCATACATAATTAGTTTAGTTTCTTCCCTACCAATTTTAATACCTTCAATCTGATGATTTTAAAGGATAGGTGAAGCAAGCACTTTCATAGTGAGAATGAATAAAAGGGGAGACAGCAGGCAGCCTTGTCGGGTGCCATTAGATATAACTTATGGTTCGGAAAGAAAGCCGTTCACTTTAATTTTGGCTGAAGGAGAGGAGTAAAGTTGGGATATTCTGGATAGTATTTTAGGGCCGAATCCAAATTTCTGAAGAGTTTTTGCTAGAAAGGACCAATCAAGTTTCTCAAAAGCTTTTTCTGCATCAATAGATATTAAGATAGAAGGTATTTTATGGAATTTTATATAATCTATTAATTGAAGGGCTCTGATGGTGTTGTCCCTTGCCTCCCTATGTGGAACAAATCCCACTTGGTCAAGATGAACCAACAATGGTAATATATGATTAATTCTGTTTGCTAATATCTTTGAAAATATTTTTAGATCCAAATTCAACAATGATATAGGTCTATAATTCTCAGGGAGGGAAGAGGTTTATTGGGTTTGAGTAGAACTGTGATGTGCGATTCTAAAAATTATTTGGGGAATGACTCTCCATTATCTACTGCATTAAGCTGGTTAAGTGTGGAGCTAAACTGTCTTTGAATTTCTTATAGTAGGCATTAGAGAATCCATCCGGCCCTGGACGTTTACCTCCCGGTAGAGCCTCTATTACTCCTAAAACTTCTTGTATTGTAATGGGGGAGTCTAATTCCTCCGCTTCCTTTCCAGACAAATTTGGAAGGGAGACAGAATTTAAATAATTTTCTATGTCATTTGCATGGTCGTTTCGGTTGTAGGAGGTAGGTTATATAGTTTCTGAAACACTATAGCTATTCCCTGATTATCTATGACTGAGGTGTCATCTGAGGTTATCTTATGTATATGATTGCTTAAAGATTTTTTTTTTAGGGCTCTTGCTAGCAGAGTACCTGCTTTGTTCCCTCCAGTAAAATACGTTTTTTTTTAAGATATAGGGCTTTAGCATAAGCTTCATTATTGAGAAGAACATTTAATGCTTTTCTAGCCTGTTGCAATTTATTTAATAGTTCCGTATTAAGTTGGTCTTCTTTATGTTTTTTGTCTAATTCACGAACCTCATGCAACAGGTTAAAGTAGGATTCATTCTGTTTACATTTTAATTGAGCTTTCTTTTTCAGAAACTCCCCCCTAATTACAGCTTTATGAGCTTCCTAAATTGTAGTATATTTGATGGAATCTAATGAGTTAAGCTGGACGTATTCTTTTATATTATTTTCTATTCTATTTCCAAATTGTGGAGCATTGCATCATCCAACCTCCAGATATATAGTGAGATAGGGCCTGATTGCCAATCCAGTTCAATGATCACCATATTGTGATCGGACCAAGTAGTGTTTTTTATGTCGGCATACTTTAATGAAGTAAGACCAACCTGGTTAATGAAAAAATAATCCAACCATGAGTGAGCTTTTTGTGGGAAAGAGTAAAAACTATAATCTTTTTTTTCCACATTAAGGAGCCTCCATGCATCTAATAACGAGGCTGAACGTAAGGCATGAGATATACTTTTTACATTTTTTAAAGGCACCTGAATTTTTCCTTTTGAGCAATCCAATGTGGGTTCTAATGCCAAGGTTAAGTCTCCCCCCAACACCACTATTCCTTTCTGGACACTATTCCTTTCTGTCACAATTTTTTTAATAAATGCAGCCTGATGTGTGCTTGGGCAGTATATGTTGATCAGTGTCATTGGTCTATTGTATAACGAACCAATCAATATTATATATCTACCCTCCATATCTGTTAGCTTTTTGCCTAATTGAAAAGGGTGTTTTTATTTATTAAAATTCCCACACCATTGTGCTTAGTTGTGGCAGAACTGAAATGGTTATTGGGAAATTCTCTAGAAGAGCATCTTGGCTCAAATGGTCTAGCAAAGTGTGTTTCCTGGATGAAAACTATATTGCATTGGCACCTTTTAAACCAGTTTAAAGCCACTGAGCGCTTGGTATGTGAATTCAACCCTTTGACATTTTGGGTTGCTAGTATTAAATTACTTGTGGTCATTTGTATGGTATAAGAAAAGCTGTCTAACACGTGTACAGTGTGTTGTGGGTACAAATGTTAAATAAACATAACTGGGGTGGGGTCCCTATCCTTCGGACCACATCATTATTTGACTGTGCCCTATAGAGAACCTGACAGTTAGAGAAGTTTTTCTTGCATAGTTATGGGACTTGCTGAAACATAAACATTGAAAAACAGAAATAAGACCAATGTAACAATGAACATTTTGATCCAAAATCTGCAAAATGCACCAATTGATTGCATCTTAAACAAGTACAAATATTTTGACAAAGGCATCTTGCTGGGATTAGGTAAACAAATATTGTATGGGGGAAACTTAGACATGGATTAAATGGGAAAACACACTCATTGCATGCCATCTTTATACAGTCTATGCCAAAGGGAAAAGGAAAAACAATTAACAGAAAATACAACTCAACAATCCAACTGGCATTGTCAATGCAAACTGCACTATTTTGTTTTGATTCTACTAATTAGCTATATATCTGAAAAAAATACCATATTTTAGGGCATTAGTGATACATATAAAAGAACTGAATATGAACCTCCTAGTTGTTTTTCTAGGTTTAGGAAAGTACTACAACAATGTCTCCTAACATAAGAGCTACCATCATTGAGCATCCTTCCCTTCACCCGAAAGTGAAGAAAGCTGAAACAGATATTACCGTCCTGTTTTGCGTTAAGTTTTTTTAATTTTATTCTCCAGTGGACGTAGAACAATGGGGTTGAGATGCCCCTCTCTGTCTTTTCTTGGCTACCTTAATCCAAGGTTTGTGTTGAGGCTTAGGTCCTGATGACTTTAGTCTTGTGTCAGAGTCGTTATCTTGGTTGTTAAGTCTAGGCAGAGATGGCTGGGCTATACCCAGGCTAGTACAAAAACTGTCAAAATCCTTTGGAGATTGGTAAGTGTGTATCTGGTTGTTTTGAGATACTTTTAGACAGAATGGGAAGCTCCACCTATAAGGGATTCCCAGTTGTTGCAGATGTAATTTGAGGTATCTTGTATCTTTCCTCCTTTTTAGGGAATGAAGACTAATATCAGGAAATATTTGTAGGGAATGATCCTTAAAAGAGAGGGGTTGGGATTTCCTTGCCGCTCCCATTATTTTCTCTTTGTCCTGGTATTGGTGGAATTTGATTATTATGTCCCTAGGAGGGACTGCTTCCTTAGGAATGGGTCTTAGGGCTCTGTGCGCCCTATCTATGGGTATAACTTCCAAACCTTGATTTTGTAAAAGGTGACAAAACAGGGCTTGTAGGTACTCCGGTATCTGTGCAGAGGTAACTGATTCAGAGACTCCTCTGAGGCGGATATTTTGTTGTCTGCCTCTGTTATCAATATCTTCTAGATGTAGCTATAACTGATTAATGGTATCTGATTGGTCTTGTGACTGTTGACGAAGGGAGTTAGTATCATTGTATAATGATTCAGTCGCCTCCTCTAGCTGAGCCACTCTATTTCCCAGACAAGTTGTGTCTTTCTTTACCTCCATCAATCCCTCCTTGATGAGTTGTCCCACTTGTGAGACCAGCAAAGTGAAGTCTTCCTTAGAGGGTAGGGATTTCAGGTCGGCTTTAGTAATGGGAGCCTGATCATCATTAGAGGCAGAAAGTGACTCAAACTCACAATCTTCTTGTACCCCTGTAATTTCTGTAGAAGTTTCAGTTGGAATTTCATTAGGTTGAAAAAATGTGCTATCCTTTTGTCCAGTGAGGTTAGATGTTTTAGGGGCTTTATCTGGCTTAGTATATTTTTTTAGACGGCATATTGTTTTATTTGAAATGTGCTTCTATTGTGAGCACCTAGAAATATCAGGAATATTAAAGTTTTTTTAGTGAGGAGATTAAAGAGACCTGTTGCTGATTTATTCTATACACTTCCGATTCACTATTTTAAAAGAGAGTTCCCTTGATTAAGCGGCAAGCAGGGCGACTATCCACTCAGTATTATTTGTTAAGGTAATAGCTGCAATGTGGCCTTAGACAACTGCAGTGTGGAGGAAGGTGCTGGGTCAATTTAGTATATCAAGCAGTTTGCAGTGCATATGTTTAATAAATAGTTTTTATTTATTTTTTGCCAGTATGAGGAAAAAGACCATCCCACTGCTAGACCGTATGGTATATATTTGGCATAATGCTATGCTAGAGGGTCTGAGCCATTGTGTAATATATTTTTTATGTGTTTTGTGACACTTTTTTGTTTCGCAAAACAGTTAACGAGAGCTCTGATGACGTGGTAATCATTCTAGCGTAAATTGAAATTGCGCTCAAGCAATCATGTTTACTTTCAACTTGTAACACCAGCGGTAAACCAACAATCGCAAACACCCTCAATATACCCCTTATCGCTTGAGCGCAAATGTTTGTACTCCACTCATAATCTGGCCCTAAATGGGGTGGATAGACTTATGTACCTTACTACTATCATGGAATTCACAAACTCAAATCCCACTTAAGAAAGTTATTAAATTTTAGTCATGTAATGTAAAATAATTCATGGGAGGCAAGATTTCAGCATGGCCCAAACATCCCAGCCACATTTGTTTGCTGCCAACAATTTCAGGGTACCACATAGCAGTCACATTCTACTAGTGCCATTGCTATTATATCAGATTATTAAATCCCTTACAGCAACAAACACGAAAGTATAATGTTTTCCCAAACATGTATATCTAAGAAAGCACATACACATATATATTAGTGATGAAGACTTGAATCGATTGTCTCAGACTCAAATCACTTTAATTACTTCACTTGGACTCGACTCCACAATAAATGACACACTGATTTGACTCGACTCGTATATTTTTAGGGACCAACTTGCTGGCCTTGGTTCAGTAACATAAGAAATTCATTCAGCAAAGTTATGTAAAGGAAAGTGGTTTTCCTCCCTTGAACAATGCTCCCATCCCAGTGCTTTTTGCCTACCGGTCATGTGATGGAAGCAGTACTTTATGTTTGCTGTACCAGCTTTGATTTCAATAATTAACATTTTTATAATTTTCAAGCAAATGTTTAGTGAAGGGGGAATCATTATAAGACCTCACATCAGCAGGCTGGGGGACAATCTCGTAGAAAAAATATTTTTTCTAATATACTGTACAATCTTGATAAATTTGATTTTCAGCACCACTTTTTTTTTTTTTTTAATTTTGTGCACGACTTCTTGATTTCTAGTTATTGACCCTACGTACACCACCACCACCACCTCCTTTTTCTGTTAAAGTTGGCTCCCAGACTTGAGACTAGACTTGAGATGTGACTTTAAAGTATATATATATATATATATATATATATATATATATATATATATATATGGCACTATTTCATGTGTGCCATATAGATAACATTGTGCTCACTCTAGTAGATTTACCTAGAAGTCAGCACGTTGCAAGTTTTTCAAAAGAACTGAAATAAGGGGGCAGTCTTCAGAGGCTTAGATACAAGGTAATCGCAAAGGTAAAAGTATATTTATATAACTATGTTGGGTATGCATAAAAAGGGGAATGGGTAACAAAGGAATTATCTATATTTTTAAACAATAACATTTCTGGAATAGACTGACCCTTTAATAAATAGAATTACCTAACCAACAAGTGCATTATACAAAGACAATACAATAGCACTTATTCTGAATTTTAACTGAGCAGATAGCTATTAAATGAGCACATAGATTTTGTTCTGACACATTTCAAAATGTACTTCAATTGGCAGACCCCCTGTATCATTTTATAGCCATCAGCCAATCACAGACTTATATATGTATTTACTGTGAACTATTGCACATGTTCAATACTTGCTGATGCTTCAGAAAGTGAAAATATGAAAGACTATGCACAATTTGATAATGGAAGTAATTTGCGGTCTTTTAAAATTAAATGTTCTATCTGAATCATGAAAGTTTAATTTTTATTTTAGTGCCCCTTTAAGTTGTTCTGTGCTTTTTCTTCTGCTTCAATTTTTTTTCTGTCATATGTGGAATATTGGATTCTATATGCTGGAATTGGGAGTCAAGTTCTGTATCAACTCTAAGCTGCATAATTATATACCCGCTTTAGCTAAATTGTCTAGCTGCTGTAGTCTTATTGCAAACTAAACTAATAGTAGATATAACGGCAAAATCTGCTCTATTTACAAATGTAAATTAGTTAAAGGGATGGTTAAAGGGCTACATGAGATGAGATTGTGTCTTACAAGCTTCAAGAGGTTAAAGATTTCTCAAGCTGTTGAATCATATTTTTCTGCTATCTTGAATTAAAAAAGAAAAGGTATCTGTAACTGAAGCTCATCCCCCCCCCCACTCCCTCTATCATAGTCATTTTTTGATTGACCTACCTCTTGGCTGTTCTTATTGACATCTATACATGCTGATTTACAGAGCTCTTACACAGAGATCATCATCTGCAATATTGTTTATAGGGATTACATGTGATTACTCTTGGACCAGATATATCATATATTATATATTTATATAAAATCCTTAAACAAAAATAATATTAATAAACATAATAATGATAATGGAGTGATAGTCAGTAGGCGAATGAGTTTACTTAACACATTTATTTCTCAAAGCAACAGGTTTTAGTTCAGTATGTTTAAGATAGGTCATTAATACACAGCAATGTAGTTTTGAAAATATGAAGCGGTTTACTGGAAATAAATAAAAATACCAAAAATATTTATGGATGTGCATTTGGAATTCACAGGACGTCACCTTGAATGCTGCGTTGCTGTGTTATATGCTAAGTGTTTTGATTACACGCTTTATGGAAACCTGTTAGCAGATGGTGATGAACTTAGTTACCTGCCTTTAAAGAAAATAAATGGTAACATTCCTTTGTCAATGGAAGTTTTATTGCTCTAATCCTTTCATGAAACTAATTACGGAAACGGCTGAGTAAAGTGATAAAGTGAATTATGTAGATAACAGCTGGCTTTAAAAGTTTAAAGATTCATTGTAACACAAACTTTTTATTTTATTATGGGCTAGAAAGATCAGCAATTATACATTTCTTGTATGAAAAGGGCCTGTAAAGTCAAAATTAGTGCTAGTGTATAATTAGTGCGCCAACGGTCTGAAAATCTACTGTCTGTATGACAGTGAGACACAATCACAGTGTTAAAAATCTAAATATATAACTATACGATACAGATCGTTATAGAAAAATACCCCAATCAAATTATATTAGGATACAAATGAGTTATTAAGAAACAAATAAATTCTTCTTAGATAGTAATAGTGATAACGTAATATAGTGGTGTCTTTGCAGCAAACACCCCAAAATATTAAGGTGATAAAACTGCAAGGCACTGTAAAAAATAAACACAGCAATGTGGTAGAATTATAAAATAATATAGTGAAAAAGTCCCAATGATCAGAGTTCAAAGTGTTACATATATGATGGGCGTAATGTCCAAATTTAAAATTAAACTTTCTTGATTCAGGATTTAATTTAAAACTACCCTCCAGTTTACTTCTTTTATGAAATTAACTTTAATATCTTGGTATCCTTTGTTGAAAAGTAAATCTAAGTAGGCTGATAGGAGTTGAGGAGTGTGCGCGTGTTTGTGGCAGCAGTGTTTGCAACACTACTACAAAGAATGGGGTTGGCTGTAATCCTTTAGCAAAAAATTATTAACTGATTTATCTACAAAAAAAATCCCTTTCTGCAGTAAATCGTTAGTTGAGTTTTTCGAAAGGATTGGACCCCAATGTTGCAATACACTTCTGCTCCAGAGTACTAAAGAAATGTGCATGCTCCTGAGTCCCTATGGGCTTACCCAGATTTATTCTGTAACAGAGGGTACAAAGAGAACAATGCTAATTTGATAAAATAAGTTAATTGAAAATAGCATGCTCTGTCTAGTCCATTATGGCTTTCACTTTGACTTGAATGTCCCTTTAAATTTAAGTAGGTAGTGGACATATCACACTTTCAGCATACTGACAAGAAAAAGTATGTATTATATTTTTTCATGAATACTTAAATAAAGGTGTCTTATTAAAGGGAGAGAAAGCTCAAAAATGAAATGAGCATAGGTGCATTTCATTTTGAAATATAAGCATTTTTGCAAAATACTTCCATTAGCAAAAAATGCTTCTAATAAAATGTAATACTGTTTCTCTGCTGCATACGCTGATATCCTGTGCACCGTGCCTGCTCAGAGAGTCAGCAGTAGCTTGTATGACACAAATGACATCTTCAGAAGCAATACACATCACAGCCACCTCTCAGAGAATGCACAGTGTTTGAATACTGGTGCACAGGCCCTCACAGGATACGTGTGTATGCCGCTAAAAAGAAGAACTTTCATTAGAAGCATTTTTGCTAATAAAAGCAAATTGCAAAAATGTTTAAAGTTTATATTGAAATACACCCATGCACATTAATTTTGACCTTTCTATCTCTTTAACATTTAGAAGAAAAAATATATAAGAACTGTCGACAAGCATAAAGCAAGTATATTTTAGTGTACATTTTATTTTCTCCTGCACTTCTATTTAATACAGAGATATCTGATTTACTGACATTGCTTTCATACGCCTAGATTTAGAGTTTTGTCGGTAAAGACCCGTGTAGCTAACGCAGCTTTTTTTCCCAACGCACCCTTAAGACAACGTTGGTATTTAGAGTTGTCTGAAGGGCTGCGTTAGGCTCCAAAAGGGGTGCATTGAGCAGAATGTACCGCCACTTCAACCCTCAATACCAGCATTGCTTACGGTAGCGGTAAGCTGGCAAAACGTTCTCATGCACGATTCCCCCATAGGAAACAATGGGGCAGTTTGGGATGAAAAAAAAACCTAACACCTGCAAAAAAGCAGCGTTAAGCTCCCAACGCAGCCCCATTGTTTCCTATGGGGAAACACTTTCTAAGTCTGCACCTAACACCCTAACATGAACCCCGAGTCTAAACACCCCTAACCTTACACTCATTAACCCCTAATCTGCCGCTCCCGCTATCGATGACACCTGCATTATACTATTAACCCCTAATCAGCCGCTCTGGACAACGCCGCAACCTACATTATACCTATGTACCCCTAATCTGCTGCCCCTAACATCGCCGACCCCTATATTATATTTATTAACCCCTAATCTGCCCCCCCAATGTTGCCGCTACCTTACCTACACTTATTAACCCCTAATCTGCCGACTGGACCTCGCCACTACTCTAATAAAGTTATTAACCCCTAAACCGCCGCACTCCCGCCTCGGAAAACCTATAATAAATAGTATTAACCCCTAATCTGCCCCCCCCAGCGTCACCGCCACCTAACTTCAAGTATTAACCCCTAATCTGCTGACCGGACCTCGCCGCTACTCTAATTAATGTATTAACCCTTAAAGCTAAGTCTAACCCTAACCCTAACACCCCCCTAAATTAAATATAATTTTAATCTAATGAAATAAATTAAATCTTATTAACTAAAGTATTCCTATTTAAAACTAACTACTTACCTGTAAAATAAACCCTAATATAGCTGCAATATAACAAATAATTATATTGTAGCTATTTTAGGATTTATATTTATTTTACAGGCAACTTTGTATTTATTTTAACTAGGTACAATAGCTATTAAATAGTTATTAACTATTTTATAGCTACCTAGTTAACATAATTACAAAATTACCTGTAAAATAAATCCTAACCTAAGTTACAATTAAACCTAACACTACACTATCAATAAATTAATTAAATAAATTACCTACACTTACATACAATTAAATAAACTAAACTAAATTACAAAAAACAAACACTAAATTACAAAAAATAAAAAAAGATTACAAGAATATTAGGCTAATTACACCTACTCTAAGCCCCCTAATAAAATAAAAAAGCCCCCCAAAATAATAAAGGTCCCTACCCTATTCTAAATTAAAAAGTAACCAGCTCTTTTACCAGCCCTTAAAAGGGCTTTTTGCGGGACATGCCCCTAAGTAATCTGCTCTTTTGCCTGTAAAAAAAAATACAACTCCCCCAACGTTAAAACCCACCACCCACATACCCCTACTCTAACCCAAACCCCCCTTAAATAAACCTAACACTACCCCCTGAAGATCTCCCTACCTTGAGTAGTGTTCACCCAGCCGGCACCGATGGACCAAAAGAGGACATCCGGAGCGGCAGAAGTCTTCATCCTATCTGGTCAGAAGAGCACATCCGGACCGGCAGAAGTCTTCATCCTATCCGGGCAGAAGAGGACATCCGGACCTGCAGACATCTTCATCCAAGCGGCATCTTCTATCTTCATCCATCCGGAGCGGAGCGGAGCCATCTTCTTCCAGCCGACGTGGATCCATCCTCTTCAACCGACACCTACTCGCCGAATGAAGGTTCCTTTAAATGACGTCATCCAAGATGGCGTCCCTCGAATTCCGATTGGATGATAGGATTCTATCAGCCAATCGGAATTAAGGTAGGAAAAATCTGATTGGCTGATTAAATCAGCCAATCAGATTCAAGTTCAATCCAATTGGCTGATCCAATCAGCCAATCAGATTGAGCTTGCATTCTATTGGCTGTTCCGATCAACCAGTAGAATGCGAGCTCAATCTGATTGGCTGATTGGATCAGTCAATCGGATTGAACTTGAATCTGATTGGCTAATTTAATCAGCCAATCAGATTTTTCCTAGCTTAATTCCGATTGGCTGATAGAATCCTATCAGCCAATCGGAATTCGAGGGACGCCATCTTGGATGACGTCATTTAAAGGAACCTTCATTCGTCGAGTAGGCGTCGGTTGAAGAGGATGGATCTGCGTCGGCTGGAAGAAGATGGCTCCGCTCTGGATGGATGAAGATAGAAGATGCCGCTTTGATGAAGATGTCTGCCGGTCCGGATGTCCTCTTCTGCCCGGATAGGACGAAGACTTCTGCCGCTCCAGATGTCCTCTATTGGTCCATCGGTGCCTGGCTGGGTGAACACGACTCAAGGTAGGGAGATCTTCAGGGGGGTAGTGTTAGGTTTATTTAAGGGGGTTTGGGTTAGAGTAGGGGTATGTGGGTGGTGGGTTTTAATATTGGGGGGGTTGTATTTTTTTTACAGAAAAAAAGCTGATTACTTAGGGGCATGCCCCGCAAAAAGCCCTTTTAAGGGCTTGTAAAAGAGCTGGTTACTTTTTAATTTAGAATAGGGTAGGGACCTTTATTATTTTGGGGGGCTTTTTTATTTTATTAGGGGGCTTAGAGTAGGTGCAATTAACCTAATATTCTTGTAATTTTTTTATTTTTTGTAATTTAGTTTAGTTTATTTAATTGTATGTAATTGTAGGTAATTTATTTAATTAATTTATTGATAGTGCAGTGTTAGGTTTAATTGTAATTTAGGTTAGGATTTATTTTACAGGTAATTTTGTAATTATTTTAACTAGGTAGCTATTAAATAGTTAATAACTATTTAATAGCTATTATACCTAGTTAAATACAAAGTTGCCTGTAAAATAAATATAAATCCTAAAATAGCTACACTATAATTATTTGTTATATTGTAGCTATATTAGGGTTTATTTTACAGGTAAGTATTTAGTTTTAAATAGGAATACTATAGTTAATAAGATTTAATTTATTTCGTTAGATTAAAATTATATTTAACTTAGGGGCTTGTTAGGGTTAGACTTAGCTTTAGGGGTTAATACATTTATTAGAGTAGCAGCGAGGTCCGGTCAACAGATTAGGGGTTAATACTTGAAGTTAGGTGGCGGCGATGTTAGGGAGGGAAGATTCGGGGTTAATACTATTTATTAAAGTGTTTCCGAGGCGGGAGTGCGGCGGTTTAGGGGTTAATACATTTATTATAGTGCGGCGAGGTCCGGTCGGCAGATTAGGGGTTAATAAGTGTAGTTAGGTAGCGGCGACGTTGGGGGGGGCAGATTAGGAGTTAATAAATATTATGTCGTGTCGGCGATGTTAGGGGCAGCAGATTAGGGGTTCATAGGGATAATGTAGGTAGCGGCGGTGTGCGGTCAGCAGATTAGGGGTTAAAAAATGTATTATAGTGGCGGCGATGTGGGGGGGCCTCGGTTTAGGGGTACATAGGTAGTTTATGGGTGTTAGTGTACTTTAGAGCACTGTAGTTAAGAGCCTTATAAACCGGTGTTAGCCCATAAAGCTCAACTATTCACTTTTTTGCGGCTGGAGTCTTGTCGGTAGAGGCTCTACCGCTCACTTCAGCCAAGACTCTAAATACCGGCGTTAGGAAGATCCCATTGAAAAGATAGGATACGCAATTGGAGTAAGGGCATCTGCGGTATGGAAAAGTCGCGGCTTGAAAGTGAGCGGTAGACCCTTTCCTGCCTGACTCTAAATACCAGCAGGCAGCCAAAAGCAGCGTTAGGACCCCTTAACGCTGCTTTTGATGGCTAACGCAGAACTCTAAATCTAGGTGATAGTTTGTGCATGTTTATGCGCCTAATGCTCCTGAATTATAGGGACAATGGCTTGGAAAGTTTGATACCTTTCACCACATACTCATCAGTGCTATTGAATATGTATGGATTTGTTGCATATTCTACTGAAACATATAGTTAATCACATGCAAACTGAATATGTAGATGAATAGACTTATTAAATATATAAATCTTCAAAAATGCCATACAATGTACTGTGTGCATTAGGATTCACCCACTACATCTGGAGAGTCAATTAATGATGAATCACATTCAAAATAAAACCAACATCTTAGAAAATATTACATCTTTCTTACTGATTTGGGAACCTGATATATTCCCTTTGCTTTAAGAGATTAAAAGATAAATTAATGGTAACTAGACATGTGCATTACATTTCCTGTGAACGCATATTCATAATAAACATACGGGTATTTATTTCATTTTGACGAAAGAAAATCCAAATGAATGCGCAAACTAAAGAAGAAAGCAAATATATACTAATGAAATTTTGTTTCCTTTAAATAAACTTTAAAATTTAAAATACTTATCTATAGTGAGCTGGGGAGCTGCACTAATCCCAAAACTTCTTCACAGAGTTGTCATATTGCCGCTTTAAGTGGGGACACATATGAAAAATACATATGTCAGAGTTCTTGTAATGGAATATTATTCAAACATTTCTTTATACAGCCCCTAACATGTATTTTTCATAAGTGTCCTCCCTTAAAGTGGCAATATGGCAACTTTAGTCATAGCCCAGGGCATCGCTAATTGGAGGCTTAAAGGGAGATAAAACAGTATGAACTAACATAAGTTTCTAAATATATAATGCAGCCAAAGCTTACCTGTAAAATGGTTTCTGTTTTAACCTCCCTTAACCCGTTTAGTTCAGGCATAGTTTTGTTTTCAGCAAGCTCCCCCTGGGAATTTCCATATATGGAAGGTGCTATCCAAGCTATAGCTTCTGCAGAATGTACTCATGCACATGCACGGTAGGGGGCAGAGTCACATGGCAGCTGACTAAAGCAGTGCACAGTATAATGCTAAAGCTTTTACAAAGCATGTGACATCCCCATGAAAACGAGCAAGCCTCTTGGCAACAAACAATAGCAGTACCTGCTGTCCCTCCTCAACCCCATCTTGCTTGTATAAGTAATTATATAAGTTGTGTAATGTTTAGCGCTATCCATTAATCCGTATTTAGTATTGTTATTTATACACTACTATAATTACACGCTAACAAAATGTGCACTGTTTCTATCTGTTTTTTTTTTTTTTTTTTAATTGTGTTTCCATCGCTTAGTACATGCTTTTTCAAATGTGGGTTCATCCACGATGTTATCAATATTCTTTATTGAATTCCTAATTGTATCTGATTAAGGTACACATCGTTGTTATTCCCAAAGTTTTTCTCAGCAGTGTGACTATGCGATCGATACAAGCTGTCAGTTCATTCGCAACCGCTAACGCCACTGTTAGTTTACACAGGTTACCATGACAATGTCGGCACATACGTCATGACGCTATGCATGTGGGTGCATTCTGATGACATCACGTGAATGTGTCTAATGCTGGTACACCTGGAGTTGCGGTGGTAATTAGACACGCATATAAGTAGTGTGTATTATTATGTTTGTCATTAGTTTTAGGTTTCATGTTGTACTTGTTTGACATTTGACAAAGGCACAGCAATTTGCCAAAACGTTATGTCTCTTTTTTAACTTAATATAATAAATAATTATTATTTTATTTTTTGGACTGACCTGGATACACTTTTCTACAGTGCACCGTGGCATCTTCCCTGGATGTAAGATTGTGCTGTCCTTTCTGGAATACATATACTGTGTATATATATATATATATATATATATATATAGTGTAAATGTATTATTATTCTGAGCAGGAATAATTGCAAATATAACGTAATCAGAGTATCATATGTATTTATTTGCAATCAATGGATATTTTAAGAGCTGGGCCAGTTTTCTCTCTGTACCTGTGTAACCCCTCCAGATTGCAATCTAGTTTTAAAAATCACCCCTTCACAGGTGTTAAAAAATGGGATGGCATATAAAATTACATTTCTTACTGAAAAAGAAATTCAAGAGAAGGAAGAAATACACTGAAAATAGCATGACAGTAAAGAGGTGATTTTAATTTCTGCTGTATCTGAATCATGGCAGTTTAATGTTAAGTGGGCTATCCCTTTGAACTATCAGTTTAAGATTATATTGAATAAAACATCAATTCAAATTTTAAAATCATTGTCTAAAATATTACACTGTGTCCTAATGTCAGCATCAATGTTTATCTTTAATACTAATTTCACATATACATACTTTCAAAGTATAATACACAAGGTTACAAATGGCCCTTACAAGTTCTGATGAGTGATCAATGACACAAGTATCGAGCAAATGTATATTTGAATTAGATTGGCTGATGTCATAAATCATGTGATTATGCATATTCCAATCAAAAGTGGTTGAAAAATTCACTAGTGTGTGGGTTGTTTTGGAGTTTGTGTCATAATTGGTGCAGGGCAAATTAGGGAAAAACCTTTCAACAAATTTGTAGAAATAATATTTCCCCCTTACTTTGTAATGAGAGACAAATTTGTAGCATAATCCATAAGTAGTAATGTATTTTTCATTTTTATCTCTATATCTACTAGTGCACCAAATGTGGAGCAATAATATTGTTTGTTTTAGAAAGGGTATACAATGTTAATAGAGTTTCTAATTTACTGTTATTATGTAATATACTTCATTCTCTTGCAGCATCGAACATAAGCTTTCTGTGTTTTCAGACTCCCATTGAGTTCTATGGCATCCGCGACCTCAAGGGTGGTGGATTGAAAACAAGGTATGCTGCGTCAGAATACATGCGAGCGTACCTGTTAAATGTTTGATAAATTGTTAAAAGGGTCAAATAGAGTTGAATCTGAATTTGAAACATCGGTAATGACGCAAGCATTGATCTGCATCAGATTGAGATCGTGGGATTGTATATTACGTCACAAATTTCAATATTTGCCGATCTTGATGCTTTGATAACTACAGTGGATCAATCTCGCAACAAATACGATGCGGGATTCAAGCGTATTTCCAGTTGACAATTTGATAAACATACCCCCAAGTCTAAACACCCCTAATCTGCCATCCCCGACATCGCTGACACTAATAAAAGTTAATAACCCCTATTCTGCCGCTCCCCTACATCGCTGACACTATAATAAAGGTTATTAACCCCTATTCCGCCGCTCCCCGACATCATCGACATTATAATAAAGCTATTAACCCCTAATCCGCCGCTCCCCGACATTGCCGACACTATAATAAAGTTACTAACCTCTAAACCTCTGGCCTCCCACATCGCCACCATGAAAAAAACTATTAACCCCTAAACCTCTGGCCTCCCCCATCATCGCCACTAAATAAACCTATTAACCCCTAAACCTCCGACCTCCCACATCGCCGCCACTAAATAAATCTATTAACCCCTAGACCTCTGGCCTCCCACATCGCTGCCACTAAATAAACCTATTAACCCCTAAACCTCTGGCCTCTCACATTGCCGTCACTAAATAAACCTATTAATGCCTAAACCGCCAGCTCCACACATCGCAAAACACTAAATTAAACTATTAACCCCTAAATCTAACACCCCCTATAACTATATTTAAATAAATAAAAACTTACCTGTGAAATAAAAATAAACCTAACATTAAACTATAAATTAACCTAACATAACTATTCTATTAAAATAAAAAATACTACTAATTAAAAAATCTAAATTACAAATTAAAAAAAACCTAACACTATGAAAATATATTAAAAAATCGAAAATTAAAAAAAAATTAAAAAAATTACGAAAAATAAAAAACACTAAGCTTACAAAAAATAATAAACAAAATTATCAAAAAATAATAACCATTACACCTAATCTAATAGCCCTATAAAAATAAAAAAGCCCCAAAATTAAAAACACCCCCTAGCCTACAATAAACTACCAATATCCCTTAAAAGGGCCTTTTGTAGTGCATTGCCCTAAGTTAAGCAGCTCTTTCACCTGTTAAAAAAATACCCCCAACAGTAAAACCCACCACCTAACCAACCCACAAAATAAAAAACCTAACTCTAAAAGAAACCTAACTCTAAAAAAAACCTAAGCTACCCACTGCCCTTAAAAGGGCATTCAGCTCTTTTACAAAAGCCCAAAGCCCTAAATCTAAAAAAAAAAATACCCTAGCACTAATCCCAGAATATCTACTTACGGTTCCTAAAGTCTGGACATCCATCTTCATTCAGGCAGCGAGAAGTCTTCATCCAGGCGGCGACAACTTCATCCATCTTGGGGATGTCTTCTATCTTCATCCTGGCGGTTCAGAGTGGAGCTATCCTGGAAGTCGATCCCATCCTGCGTGGAGCATCCTATTTATACTGTCACCGTCGTACACTGAAGTTGAATGCAAGGTAGCCGTTTCAAAATGGCGTACCTTGAATTCCTATTGGTGGATTTGATTCTTCAAATTCAAATCAGCCAATAGGATGAGAGCTTCTGAAATCCTATTGGCTGTTCAAAACAGCCAATAGAATGAGTGCTACTGAAATCCTATTGGCTGTTCAAATCAGCCAATAGGATTTCAGAAGCTCTCATCCTATTGGCTGATTTGAATTTGAAGAATCAAATCAGCCAATAGGAATGAAAACTTCTCGCCCCGCCTGGATGAAGATGGATGTCCGGACTTAAGGAACTGTGAGTAGATTTAATCAGGTTAGTGCTAGGTTTTTTAAAAATAAATTGATGTATTTTTTTTTTAGATTAGGGCTTTGGGCTTTTGTAAAAGAGTGGAATGCCCTTTTAAGGGCAGTGAAAAAGAGCTGAATGCCTTTTTAATGGCAATGCCCATACAAATGCCCCTTTAGGGGCAATGGGTAGCTTAGTTTTTGTTTAGAGTTAGGTTTTTTATTTTGGGGGGTTTACAGGTAAAAGAGCTGTTTAGGGCAATGCCCTACAAAAGGCCCTTTTAAGGGCTATTGGTAGTTTATTGTAGGCTAGGGTGTGTTTTTATTTTGAGGGCCTTTTTTATTTTTATAGGGCTATTAGATAAGTTGTAATTGTTTTTTTATTTTTGATAATTTTGTTTATTTTTTGTAAGCTTAGTGTTTTTTATTTTTTGTAATTTAGTGTTATTTTTTGTAATTTAAGATTTTTTTATTTTTTACGTAGTGTAAGGTTTTTTTTTTAAATTTGTAATTTAGATATTTTAATTGGTAGTATTTTTATTTTTTATTTTATTAGAATAGTTATGTTAGGTTAATTTATAGCTTAATGTTAGGTTTAGTTAGGTTTATTTTTATTTCCCAGGTAAGTTTTTATTTATTTAACCCCTTAACGACCAACGACGTACAGGGTACGTCCTACAAAAAACGGTTGTTAAATAGATAAAGGACGTACCCTGTACGTCGTCAGCTAATCTGAGCTCTGGAAGCAATCGAGATTGCTTCCAGCCACTTTAACAGTATTGCAGCGATGCCTCAATGTCGAGGCATCCTGGAATACTGTTCCCGACTGCCAGGACCCAGATTGATCACTCCCCACGAGTGATCACTTCCGGTTTTTCTCTACGCGGAGCCTGGCAGTCTAGCAGAGCATCTGAAGCGATTTGACAGGCTTCCGATGCTCTGCTTGTGTGCTGAGTGCCTCGGTGGGTCAAGGCACTAAGTGATAAAAAACATATTTTTATTTTATATCAAATAAAAGCCCCATATAGCCCCCTTTCCCCACCCCCATGAGGCCTCAAAGATGTCGATGCCCAGTGCATCATGGGGCCTCTGGGGGTGCCCCTAGCCTGCCTCATCATAGGGGCAGCTCGGGTCATCCAATCTGAGCTTGTCACAAAAAAAAATATGATAATAAAATATCCCATTTGTCTGATCATGAAAATATTTGAAAATATTTACTCTGACCAGTGTCGATCTCTCTCCCTCTCCTCACTTGCGTTTTCGTGGGAGAGAAAGATCTGTGTTTAGGAGAGAGAGATTTATTTCATATATTTGTTAAAAATTGTGAGACCCAAAGGTTCTTTTCAGAGCCAATAACCCCCAGCTTGCCACTATAAATCACTGGTAGTAACATAGCTGCGCTTTTTTGCTGTCTGTGCATTTATTTTAGGGGTTCACTTTTTTTTAGTAATTTTTTTGTGAGACCCAAAGGCTCTTTTCAGAGCCATTTAGCTAGTTTAATTTAATTTTCAGAGCAATTAACCCCTAGCTTGCCTGTGATCACTATAAATCACTGGCAGTAGCATAGCTGTACTTTTTTGCTGTCTGTGCATTTTTTTAGGGGCTCATTTTTTTTAGTTTTTTTTTTTGTGAGACTCAAAGGCTCTTCAGAGCCATTTAGTTAATTTAAATCTAAATTTTGTGTGGATTTTTTTTTTAGTAATTTTTTTTTCTGTGACAGATAAAATAATGTCACAGAGAATATATAGTGCTGAGGAGGCGTATGCCATTCTTGCATCAGAGTCAGATGCCTCTATGTATGACTCAGACCCCAGTTTTGACCCTGCCATATGCTTAGGTACATCATTAGATCCAGTCTTGACTGATAGTGTTAGGATTGTCACAACTATTTTTGTTACCACTGAGTTTCACACAGATTGCGAACCAGGAAGTTGTTAGACTGAGGTTAAGATATGATCATAAACTGAGGGTAACTCTATGGAACACAAATGAGCTTGGAACCATAAGTTAATGACACACTGGTAGCCACTGGTATTAGAACATTAGGTAGGAAATAAACTGAGGCAAGCTGGATTAACAAGTTGTGGACTGAAATACTGGTTTATCTGTCCCAGAATTAATATAAACAAGCAAACTTTTACTATGGTTAACCAGATAGTAGAGTTAGGGAAACTGAAGAGGTTAATAATGGATGAGGTAGTTTTACAGTGGTTAGCTGAGACAGTGTAGGTTAAGCAACCTTTGTTGGTACAAATGTTCACATAAGCAGAAATACTTGTAGATGCAAGCAATAGTTATTTCAGTAGTAGTGTAGTAAATAGTACCTGAAATCTGGAGAACTGTTAAAGTCCTTAACTTCCCTATACTCACAATATTGAAGCTGGAAGTGCTGCGTGAGTGCGAGAGACTGCAGGAAGCTGTACACAGTTTAGCTGGATGGAACAGCAGCAGCAGCGCTTACAGATGGTGGTCGTCACAAGCCAATAACTGAGAGCCTTGCAGGGGTAGTGAAGAGAAGAGCTGGAGTAATTCTCACGAGGAGCAGCTAAGTCACAGCAGGAGGAATAGAGCGGCAGCACCGCAGCAGTTCTGATGATGTCACAAGTCTGTGTCTGGAATCCCGTAGTGAAACTGAGATGCTGCGGTTCTGTATAGGGTAGGGAGGAAAGTAGTGGTTCAGGACTCCCAGCATAGAACAATTCCCCAAGGTAGTAAGTGAGGACAAAGCTGGAACACCAGTAATTGCAGAGCAGACTAAAATAGCCAAACAATAGATATGCAGGAGGCTTAGAAAGTTCAACAAAGAAAGGTGCATCCACCTTGACATTGAATGAAAATTACCAAGCAATAAGTATCAAGGGGAAGAGCATTATATAGCATGCGACAGTCTATGACAGATAGGGCTGGATCTCTGGCTGCTAGCCCCCCTGCTAGACCCCTGCCAGAAGGAGGCATGTTGCTGCCATTGCCTCTGAAGAGTGGGTAACGCCTCATCACCAGAGGCCAGATATCCCACCCTTCACAGCAAATCCTGGCATCAATATGGATGTTGCAGGATTTAGCCCCCAACAGTTTCTGGAAGTGTTTCCGGGCAATGATGTATTGGGTAACATTGTCGCCCAAACTAATTTATATGCCCATCAGTTCTGTGCTGCAAAGCCTGAAACATATTTGGCAAAGCAGCAATGGGCCCCCATCGATGTACCAGAATTAAACAAATTCTGGGCATTGACTATGCTGATGGGCATCATAAAGAAACCCTCCAAGCAGTAGCCCCATCTGCTCTACCCCCATTTTTTCCCAGAGTATGTCGAGGAAGACATGAAATGAAATGATTCTACATTTTACGCACTTCAGTGACAACAGCCTGTGCCCCCCCCCCCCTAGGGAGCATCCCCAATTTGACAGGCTGTATAAAATCCCTCCCCTGATTACCCATTTTGCTGCCAGGTTTGCAGAGGCTTATACACCTGGAAGGAATATATGCATGGATGAATCCCTGATGAAGTATAAGGGAAGGCTGGGATTCAAGCAGTGTATTCCTTCCAAGCGCTCCAGGTATGGGATAAAGATGTAAAGGCTCTGTGAGAGCGAGACTGGGAATACTCAGGCCATCCGGATGTATGAGGAAAAGGATAGCCACCTTGACCCACTGGCAAGATTGTCTGGGACCTGATATTACCCCTAATGAACAAAGGGTACCACTTGTATTTAGATAATTTCTATAAAAGTGTCCTTTTGTTCAAGCTACTGCATTTCTTTGATACAGTAGCTTGCGGTACAATTAAAAAGAACAGTGCAGGTTTCTCCAGGACAAATTGCACGCACCCAGCTATGAAGGGGGGAGACCTCAGCTCTGCGCCAAGAGGAGCTGTTGGCAGTTAAGTACAGAGACAAGAAGGATGTATACCTTCTTACCACCATCCACACAGAGAGGACTATAGAGGTCTCGGTACGTGGCAGAGCTGAGATCATAAGGAAGCCAGTGTGCATCAAGGCTTATAACCGGCATATGATTGGAGTTGATCTGGCAGATCAGCTGCTGCTGTCCTACCTAATTATGCGGAAGACAAGGGCCTGGTACAAAAAAAGTTGCAATTTACTTAATGCAGATTGAAACCCGCAACACTTTTTTGTTGTTCAAAAAAGCAAACCCCGGAATGAAACAAACTTTTTTTTACAGTTTCAGCTCCAGATCATTTCAGGGATTTTGTACCAAGATGCACCTGCTCCACGGGCGGTGATGGGAGAAAGCAGAGTTGGGGCTACTCATTTTATTTTTAAAATCCCCCCCTACTGCCGCAAAGCAGAAACCTAAAAAAAAATGCAGAGTCTATACCAAGAGGGGGCAGAGAAAGGACACCATTTATTACTGTCCTGATTGCCCTGGACAGCCTCGACTCTGCATTGGGGACTGCTTCAAGCGGTATCATACAATGGTCCATTTAAAAAAAATAATAATAAATTTGCCGTTTTTTTTTTCACTCGCCAGAAACAGCTGCTCCATAACCTGTCCGCCTGCTCTGATGAGGTGGACAGAGATCGCCACAATTCAACCCGATCAAGTACGATCAGGTTGATTGACACCTCCCTGCTGGCGGCCGATTCAATGCTGAATACGGAGAGCGTATTGTTCTCCGCATTCAGCGATGTCTGTCGGACCTGATCCGCACTGTCGGATCAGGTCCGACAGACATTTGATAAATAGTCCTCTAAGAGTTAAAACTTTCAAAAGAGAATTTATTTAAAAGTATATAAAATACCAAAGTTAAAAACAACTCACTTAGGTTTCATACGTGTATGTCTATCTATCTATCTATTGGGTTCTTGTAAAGCGCGGCTATTCACCGTGAGGGTCTCAAGGCGCTGAGGGTTGCAGTTCAGTCGAAGAGCCAGGTCTTGAGGTCCTTTCTGAACTTAGTTAGGGCGGTAGCTTGTCTAAGGTGCAGCGGGAGGGTGTTCCAAGTCTTGGCAGCCAGGTGAGAGAAGGATCTGCCTCCCGCTGTGGTTTTCCTGATGCGGGGGATGACAGCGAGGGCTTGGTCGGCTGATCAAAGTTGTCTGGCAGGGGTGTAGAAGGTAACGCGGTGGTTCAAGTATTCGGGACCGATGTTGTGGAGATGATTATTGTAATGATTATTATTGTTCAGTTGTATATCTGGATATTATCATTATTTTTTAGTTTATGTATTAGTATTGTTTATTTATCCTTTGTACACCGGATTCTCTACACCATATTGTCACCCATTCAAATTTGCTTCTTATTATATTACTTTCTGTAACTTAGTAGTCATTGTTTTAATTGTATGGTTCCACATATATTACTTTTTGT
Organism: Bombina bombina; assembly: GCF_027579735.1. NCBI lineage: Eukaryota > Metazoa > Chordata > Amphibia > Anura > Bombinatoridae > Bombina > Bombina bombina. The sequence goes on along the minus strand of NC_069501.1, from coordinate 958,057,687 downwards.
AATTTAGTAGTATTGTTTTAATTACATGGTTCCACTTCTATTATGATTATCATATTTGTGGCCTACCCAACTAGTAGATGATCTTTTTGGAGAGGTAATCCATACTTCTCTTGCTCCAGTATCCACTTTTAATTCCCCTAAAGTTGATGTCTCTTATATTGATTTATATCATCAGCTTGTATTAGAGGATTGGGAATTAATTCCCAATCATATTCTAGGGAAAAAGAAAATTTGGCCCAATGAGGACAGAGCCCTGAAGAGCCTGATGGGTGACCATAATTTGGTCATCCGCCAGGCCGGTAAGGGGGGTGGCAGTGTGCTTCAAAATTACACAGACTATATCAATGAAGCTCAACATATTCTTTGGGATACAGATTAATATAAAAAACTTCCTCATGACCCAACACTTGAATTCTCCAAATCTCTGGGCCTTATTTTAGAACTAGGTTTGTCTGAGGGCATTCTTACTAAAAAGGAGAAAAGATATCTTACTCCTGACCACACTAACATACCGTATTATTACTATCTTCCCAAATTGTATAAGAATGACAAAGTCCCCCCCGGGAGAACGATCATTGCAGGAATTAACAGTATAACTAACAAACTCTCTGAGTATATTGATGTTTACCTCCAGAAGTATGTGTGTAATTTACCCTCATATATCAAAGACACCAAAGATCTACTGTACAAATTATCTCAAGTTAAGCGCATTAACAATTTCTTATGGTTATCTTGTGACGTATTAGCCCTTTATTCTAATATATCCCATGATATAGGTATACATACAACCCAGATATATCTGGATAGGGACATCTATATGCCTGATATCCAAAAAGAATACCTAGTCACACTAATTGAGTATATCCTTAAACACAATTATTTTCAGTTTTTAGACTAATTTTATCTTCAAATTAAAGGGCACCATGGGCACCAGATTTGCCCCCAGTTTTGCAAACCTCTTTATGAGGTACTTTGAGGAAATATTTATCTATATTTCAAAATGGAGGGGCAATCTGGTGTTTTATGGCCGTTACATAGATGATCATATATTTATTTTTGAGGGGTCTGAAACAGAAGCTTTAGATTTTGTGTCTTTTCTGAATGCCAATGTTATGGGTATAGTGTTCACGTCCAATTTACAAGAGCAATTGAATTTTTAGATGTTTTTCTTACTTGGGATATAGAAGGTAATGTGTAGGGATGGGCGAATGTTTCGCAACATTCAAAAAACGGCACGCATTTTAACACGTTCGTTCGTTCGAATCGAATTTCGAATGTTTACATAACATTCTAACATTCGATTTTCGAATGTCCGGTTTCGAATTTTACGATTACATTCGAAAATATTCTTTTCCAAAAATTCGAATTTAGATTGTAATAGTATTTCTAATGCTTTTTCTTCAAATGTAATATTCGAATTATGCAATATTCGAATTCGAAAAATTAGAATTTAGATTGTAATAGTATTTCTAATGCTTTTTCTTTAAATGTAATATTCGAATTATGCAATACGTGTATTCGAATTCGAAAAATTCGAATTTAGATTGTAATAGTATTTCTAATGCTTATTCTTTAAATGTAATATTCGAATTATGCAATATTCGAATTCGAAAAATTCGAATTTAGATTGTAATAGTATTTTTAATGCTTTTTCTTTAAATGTAATATTCGAATTATGCAATACGTGTATTCGAATTCGAAAAATTTGAATTTAGATTGTAATAGTATTTCTAATGCTTTTCTTTAAATGTAATATTCGAATTATGCAATATTCGAATTCGAAAAATTCGAATTTATATTCAAATTCGAAAAATTCGAATTTATACGTTTGTTATCGTATTTCTAATGCTTTCTTTAAATGTAATATTCGAATTATGCAATATTCTATATGGAAACATTCGAAATGATATATTTGTATCTATTTATGTATCAATTTACTAGATTCCCGCCCTACCACATGAACTATTGAACTTCTGAATAGTATTTGTTAAATAGAATGTTAAATTCAAAATTTTGAATGTGGACATTCGATATAATTATAAACATTCGAATTCGAAAGTGACAATCGAAAACTGTAAATAACATTCGATTTTCGAATTTTTAAGAATATTCGTTCTTATCGACATTCGGATTTAGAATTCGAATTTCGGTAATAACATTCGTTCTACATTCGAAATTCGAAAATTTACACATTCGCTCATCCCTAGTAATGTGTGCACATCAATGCACTTTAAACAGGTGGATTGTAATAATTTTTCTCTTGTAAGATGTATCGAGTCCACGGATTCATCCTTACTTGTGGGATATTCTCCTCCCCTACAGGAAGTGGCAAAGAGAGCACCCACAGCAGAGCTGCCTATATAGCTCCCCCCTTAGCTCCACCCCCCAGTCATTCTGTTTGCCTACTCTAAGTAACTAGGAAGTGCAGAGCGAGTGTGGTGACAAAAATGTTAGTTTTTTTATTTCTCAAGCAAAAGTTTGTTATTTTAAATGGTGCCGGTGTGTACTATTTACTCTTTGGCAGAAAAAGAGATGAAGATTTCTGCAAGGAGGATTATGATCTTAGCACTTTGTAACTAAGATCCATTGCTGTTCTCACAAGGGCTGAAGAGTACAGGAAAACTTCAGTTGGGGGAACGGTTTGCATGCTAAGCTGCATATGAGGTATGTTCAGTCTATGTTTTTCTAGACAGACTGTGTTTATTCTAGAAAAGGCTGGCAAATTGGCAATATCCCCATGGGGAAAGGGTAAGCTGTATTCAGACACTTGGGCCTAGATTTGGAGTTTGGCGGTAGATGGGCTGTTAACGCTCCGCGGGCTTTTTTCTGGCCGCACCATAAAATTAACTCTGGTATCGAGAGTTCAAAAAAAGGCTGCGTTAGGCTCCAAAAAAGGAGCGTAGAGCATTTTTACCGCAAATGCAACTCTCGATACCAGAGTTGCTTACGGACGCGGCCAGCCTCAAAAACGTGCTCGTGCACGATTCCCCCATAGGAAACAATGGGGCTGTTTGAGCTGAAAAAAAAACCTAACACCTGCAAAAAAGCAGCGTTCAGCTCCTAACGCAGCCCCATTGTTTCCTATGGGGAAACACGTCCTACGTCTGCACCTAACACTCTAACATGTACCCCGAGTCTAAACACCCCTAACCTTACACTTATTAACCCCTAATCTGCCGCCCCCGCTATCGCTGACCCCTGCATTATATTATTAACCCCTAATCTTCCGCTCCGTAAACCGCCGCTACCTACGTTATCCCTATGTACCCCTAATCTGCTGCCCCTAACACCGCCGACCCCTATATTATATTTATTAACCCCTAACCTACCCCCCACAACGTCGCCGCCAGCTACCTACAATAATTAACCCCTAATCTTCCGACCGCAAAGCGCCGCCACCTACGTTATCCTTATGTACCCCAAATCTGCTGCCCCTAACACCGCCGACCCCTATATTATATTTATTAACCCCTAATCTGCCCCCCACAACGTCGCCGACACTTGCCTACACTTATTAACCCCTAATCTGCCGAGCGGACCGCACCGCTACTATAATAAATGTATTAACTCCTAACCCGCCTCACTAACCCTATCATAAATAGTATTAACCCCTAATCTGCCCTCCCTAACATCGCCGACACCTAACTTCAATTATTAACCCCTAATCTGACGACCGGAGCTCATCGCTACTATAATAAATGGATTAACCCCTAAAGCTAAGTCTAACCCTAATACTAACACCCCCCTAACTTAAATATAATTTACATCTAACGAAATTAATTAACTCTTATTAAATAAATTATTCCTATTTAAAGCTAAATACTTACCTGTAAAATAAACCCTAATATAGCTACACTATAACGAATAATTACATTGTAGCTATTTTAGGATTAATATTTATTTTACAGGCAACTTTGTAATTATTTTAACCAGGTACAATAGCTATTAAATAGTTAAGAAATATTTAATAGTTACCTAGTTAAAATAATAACAAAATTACCTGTAAAATAAATCCTAACCTAAGTTATAATTAAACCTAACACTACCCTATCAATAAATTAATTAAATAAACTACCTACAATTACCTACAATTAACCTAACACTACACTATCAATAAATAAATTAAATACAATTGCTACAAATAACTACAATTACATAAACTAACTAAAGTACAAAAAATAAAAAAGAACTAAGTTACAAAAAATAAAAAAATATTTACCAACATTAGAAAAATATTACAACAATTTTAAACTAATTACACCTACTCTAAGCCCCCTAATAAAATAACAAAGACCCCCAAAATAAAAAATTCCCTACCCTATTCTAAATTAATAAATGTAAAAGCTCTTTTACCTTACCAGCCCTGAACAGGGCCCTTTGCGGGGCATGCCCCAAGAAAATCAGCTCTTTTGCCTGTAAAAAAAAACATACAATACCCCCCCCCAACATTACAACCCACCACCCACATACCCCTAATCTAACCCAAACCCCCCTTAAATAAACCTAACACTAAGCCCCTGAAGATCTTCCTACCTTGTCTTCACCATCCAGGTATCACCGATCCGTCCTGGCATCCGGTGCTGAAGAGGTCCAGAAGAGGCTCCAAAGTCTTCCTCCTATCCGGCAAGAAGAGGACATCCGGACCGGCAAACATCTTCTCCAAGCGGCATCTTCGATCTTCTTCCATCCGGTGCGGAGCGGGTCCATCTTGAAGCAGCCGACGCGGATCCATCCTCTTCTTCCGTTGTCTCCCGACGAATGACGGTTCCTTTAAGGGACGTCATCCAAGATGGCGTCCCTCGAATTCCGATTGGCTGATAGGATTCTATCAGCCAATCGGAATTAAGGTATGAATATTCTGATTGGCTGATGGAATCAGCCAATCAGAATCAAGTTCAATCCGATTGGCTGATCCAATCAGCCAATCAGATTGAGCTCGCATTCTATTGGCTGATTGGAACAGCCAATAGAATGCGAGCTCAATCTGAAAAACGAAGACAAAAAGAGAGGCGCACAAATGTGTGTATCGATAGAGATAAGGGAAGCACACACTTCAGAGGATTTGTACACAGGGTACTCACACTTTAACACAGCACACCAGTGTGCTTGTGGAAACGTGCTGGCAATCAGAGCTGGCCAGCTTGCTCTCTCCGGCTAACCTTCAGTTGCTGCGGCTCTCCGATAAATGAACTGTCTGGTAGTGGTATGCTCACAATCAATCTCCAGGCTCAAGTTGGTTAAAATAAACTTAAAACTTTTTTGGATCAGCCAATAGGATTGAACTTGATTCTGATTGGCTGATTCCATCAGCCAATCAGAATATTCCTACCTTAATTCCGATTGGCTGATAGAATCCTATCAGCCAATCGGAATTCGAGGGACGCCATCTTGGATGACGTCCCTTAAAGGAACCGTCATTCGTCGGGAGACAACGGAAGAAGAGGATGGATCCGCGTCGGCTGCTTCAAGATGGACCCGCTCCGCACCGGATGGAAGAAGATCGAAGATGCCGCTTGGAGAAGATGTTTGCCGGTCCGGATGTCCTCTTCTTGCCGGATAGGAGGAAGACTTTGGAGCCTCTTCTGGACCTCTTCAGCACCGGATGCCAGGACGGATCGGTGATACCTGGATGGTGAAGACAAGGTAGGAAGATCTTCAGGGGCTTAGTGTTAGGTTTATTTAAGGGGGGTTTGGGTTAGATTAGGGGTATGTGGGTGGTGGGTTGTAATGTTGGGGGGGGTATTGTATGTTTTTTTTTTACAGGCAAAAGAGCTGATTTTCTTGGGGCATGCCCCGCAAAGGGCCCTGTTCAGGGCTGGTAAGGTAAAAGAGCTTTTACATTTATTAATTTAGAATAGGGTAGGGAATTTTTTATTTTGGGGGTCTTTGTTATTTTATTAGGGGGCTTAGAGTAGGTGTAATTAGTTTAAAATTGTTGTAATATTTTTCTAATGTTGGTAAATATTTTTTTATTTTTTGTAACTTAGTTCTTTTTTATTTTTTGTACTTTAGTTAGTTTATGTAATTGTAGTTATTTGTAGCAATTGTATTTAATTTATTTATTGATAGTGTAGTGTTAGGTTAATTGTAGGTAATTGTAGGTAGTTTATTTAATTAATTTATTGATAGGGTAGTGTTAGGTTTAATTATAACTTAGGTTAGGATTTATTTTACAGGTAATTTTGTTATTATTTTAACTAGGTAACTATTAAATAGTTCTTAACTATTTAATAGCTATTGTACCTGGTTAAAATAATTACAAAGTTGCCTGTAAAATAAATATTAATCCTAAAATAGCTACAATATAATTATAATTTATATTGTAGCTATATTAGGGTTTATTTTACAGGTAAGTATTTAGCTTTAAATAGGAATAATTTATTTAATAAGAGTTAATTAATTTCGTTAGATTTAAATTATATTTAAGTTAGGGGGGTGTTAGTGTTAGGGTTAGACTTAGCTTTAGGGGTTAATCCATTTATTATAGTAGCGATGAGCTCCGGTCGTCAGATTAGGGGTTAATAATTGAAGTTAGGTGTCGGCGATGTTAGGGAGGGCAGATTAGGGGTTAATACTATTTATGATAGGGTTAGTGAGGCGGATTAGGGGTTAATTACTTTATTATAGTAGCGCTCAGGTCAGCTCGGCAGATTAGGGGTTAATAAGTGTAGGTAGGTGTCGGAGACGTTGAGGGGGGCAGATTAGGGGTTAATAAATATAATATAGGGGTCGGCGGTGTTAGGGGCAGCAGATTAGGGGTACATAAGGATAACGTAGGTGGCGGCGCTTTGCGGTCGGCAGATTAGGGGTTAATTATTGTAAGTAGCTGGCGGCGACGTTGTGGGGGGCAGGTTAGGGGTTAATAAATATAATACAGGGGTCGGCGGGGTTAGGGGCAGCAGATTAGGGGTACATAAGTATAACGTAGTTGGCGTTCGGCAGATTAGGGGTTAAAAAAATTTAATCGAGTGGCGGCGATGTGGGGGGGACCTCGGTTTAGGGGTACATAGGTAGTTTATGGGTGTTAGTGTACTTTAGGGTACAGTAGTTAAGAGCTTTATGAACCGGCGTTAGCCCAGAAAGCTCTTAACTCCTGCTATTTTCCTGCGGCTGGAGTTTTGTCGTTAGAGCTCTAACGCTCACTTCAGAAACGACTCTAAATACCAGCGTTAGAAAGATCCCATTGAAAAGATAGGATACGCAATTGACGTAAGGGGATCTGCGGTATGGAAAAGTCGCGGCTGAAAAGTGAGCGTTAGACCCTTTAATCACTGACTCCAAATACCGGCGGTAGCCTAAAACCAGCATTAGGAGCCTCTAACGCTGGTTTTCACGGCTACCGCCGAACTCTAAATCTAGGCCTTGGATAGGAATTTCAGCTTGCTTGAAGGGCTCACTTGTTACTGGTGACACTGTTAGGAAAAAACGTTTTTTGCTTGTTCAGTAAATGATGCAATTATAAAGTTTTTTGAAGGGACTGAAGGGGTCATTGTGGCTTGTGTTAGGGTTTTTAACCCACATGGTTAATTAAGAGACACTCAGGTGTTTTTCTAATAGGCCTCAAAACATCAAGTGAGGTGGGAGGGGCCTATTTTCGCGCCTCAGTTGCTCAGTTTCTTTTCATTAAGAGTCATCCAACTGCTTTTCTAGAGGTTCCTGCTGTGTTTGAGGGCTGTAAAGGAGGTTTTTTTCCCCCACAAATCGTTCTGAAGGGCAGGTAGGCGCCACATCAGAGCTGTGGCAAGGTGCTGAAAGTCTTTTTTTACTGGTTTTGACGTTTTTTTCAATCCGGTTTTGCCATTAAGGGGTTAATTGTTTATTTGCATAGTTGTGCAAAGTTACTAAGGCTGTAAGATACTACTGTAAAAATTTCGTTAAGTTTACTGCTTTTTTACACTGTTTTGCAGAACTTGTGCAGCTTTTTTTCTCTTAAAGGCACAGTACCGTTTTATTTCTAAGTGTTATTTACTTTGATTACAGTGTTTTCCAAGCTTGCTTGTTACATTACTAGCCTGTTTAACATGTCTGATACCAAGGAAAATCCTTGTTCAATATGTTTGGAAGCCATTGTGGAACCCCCTCTTAGAATGTGTCCCAAATGTACTGATATGTCTATAAATTATAAAGAACATATATTAGCACTTAAAAATAGAGCAATAGATGATTCTCAGTCAGAAGTAAATGAGGGTTTGCCATCTAGCTCTCCCCAAGTGTCACAACCAGTAACGCCCGCACAAGTGACGCCAAGTACCTCTAGTGCGTCACATTCATTTACTTTACAAGACATGGCCACAGTTATGAATACAACCATCACTGAGGTTTTATCCAAACTGCCTGGTTTACAAGGAAAGTGGGACAGCTCTGGGTTAAGGAAAAATGCTGAGCCGTCTCACGCTTTAGTAGCCGTTTCTGATATGCCCTCACAATGCTCTGAAGGGGCGAGGGATTTGTTATCTGAGGGAGAGATTTCAGATTCAGGAAAGACGCTTCCTCAGACAGATTCTGATATGACGGCCTTTAAATTTAAGCTTGATCACCTCCGCTTATTGCTTAGGGAGGTATTAGCAACTCTAGATGATTGTGACCCTATAGTGGTCCCAGAGAAATTGTGTAAAATGGATAGATACTTAGAGGTTCCTGTTTACACTGATGTTTTTCCAGTCCCTAAGAGGATTGTGAATATCATTGCTAAGGAGTGGGATAGACCAGGTATTCCATTCACTCTCCCTCCTGTTTTTAAGAAAATGTTTCCCATATCTGATATCATAAGGGACTCATAACAAACAGTTCCTAAGGTGGAGGGAGCTATTTCTACTCTGTCTAAGCGTACAACTATACCTATCGAGGACAGTTGTGCTTTCAAAGATCCTATGGATAAAAAATTAGAGGGTCTCCTGAAGAAAATTTTTTGTTCATCAAGGTTTTTCTCTCCAACCTATTGCGTGCATTGTTCCTGTAATGACTGCAGCTGCTTTCTGGTTTGAGGCTCTAGAAGAGGCTCTTCAAATGGAGACTCCATTAGAGGAAATTATGGACAGAATTAAGGCACTTAAGTTGGCTAATTCTTTTATTACAGATGCCGCTTTTCAACTGGCTAAATTAATTAGCGGCAAAGAATTCAGGTTTTGCCATTTTAGCACGCAGGGCGTTATAGCTTAAGTCCTGGTCTGCTGATGTGTCATCTAAATCTAAACTTTTGAACATTTCTTTCAAAGGTAAGACCCTATTCGGGCCTGAACTGAAGGAGATTATTTCAGACATCACTGGAGGGAAAGTTCATGCCCTCCCTCAGGATAGATCAAATAAGATGAGGGCCAAACAAAATAATTTTCATTCCTTTCAGAACTTTAAGAGTGGTCCTGCTTCAGCTTCCTCTGCTACAAAGCAAGAGGGGAATTTTGCCCAATCCAAGTCAGTCTGGAGACCTAACCAGGCTTGGAATAAGGGTAAACAGGCCGAGAAGCCTGTAGCTGCCTCTAAGACAGCATGAAGGGGTAGCCCCTGATCCGGGACCGGATCTAGTAGGGGACAGACTCTCTCTCTTCGCTCAGGCTTGGGCGAGAGATGTTTAGGATCCCTGGGCTTTAGAAATTGTGTCCCAGGGATATATTCTTGAAATTCAAGGGCTCCCTTCCAAGGGGGAGATTTCACATTTCTCGATTGTTTGTAAACCAGACAAAGAGAGAGGCATTCTTACGCTGTGTAGAAAACCTACATACCATGGGGGTGATTCGCCCAGTCCCAAAGGAGGAACAGGGGCTAGGGTTTTATTCAAACCTGTTTGTGGTTCCCAAGAAAGAGGGAACTTTCAGACCAATCTTGGATCTTAAAATTCTAAACAAGTTCCTCAAAGTTCCATCATTCAAGATGGAGACTATTCTGACTATTCTACCTCTGATCCAGGAGGGTCAATATATGACTACCGTGGACTTAAAGGATGCATATCTACACATCCCTATTCACAGAGATCATCATCAATTCCTCAGATTCGCCTTTCTAAACAGGCATTACCAGTTTGTGGCCCTTCCTTTCGGGTTGGCCACGGCTCCCAGAATTTTCAAAAAAGTGCTAGGGTCTCTTCTGGCGGTTCTACGACCACGGGGCATAGAAGTGTGCCTTATCTAGACGACATCTTAATTCAGGCGTCGACTTTCCAGCTAGCCAAGTCTCACACAGACATCGTGTTGGCTTTTCTGACATCTCACGGGTGGAAGGTGAACATAAAGAAGAGTTCTCTCTTCCCTCTTACAAGAGTTTCCTTCCTAGGGACTCTGATAGACTCGGGAGAAATTAATATATTTCTGACGGAGGTCAGAAAGTTAAAACTCTTATCCACTTGCCGAGCTCTTCATTCCATTCCTTGGCCATCAGTGGCTCAGTGTATGGAGGTAATCAGACTCATGGTAGCGGCAATGGACATAGTTCCTTTTGCCCGTCTACACCTCAGACCACTGCAACTATGCATGCTCAAACAGTGGAATGGGGATCATGCAGACTTATCTCCTCAACTGCCTCTGGACCAGGAGACCAGAGATTCTCTTCTCTGGTGGTTGTCTCAGGGAATGTGCTTCCGCAGGCCAGAGTGGCTCATTGTAAAGACAGATGCCAGCCTGCTAGGCTGGGGTGCAGTCTGGAACTCCCTGAAAGCACAGGGCTTATGGTCTCGGGAGGAAGCTCTCCTCCCGATAAACATTTTAGAACTGAGAGCGATTTTCAATGCGCTTCAGGCGTGGCCACATCTTGCTGCGGCAAAATTCATCAGGTTTCAGTCGGACAACATCACGACTGTAGCTTATATCAATCATCAGGGAGGAACAAGGAGTTCTTTAGCGATGATGGAGGTAACCAAAATAATCCGGTGGGCAGAGGAACTCTCTTGCCATCTCTCAGAATCCACATCCCAGGAGTAGAGAACTGGGAGGCGGATTTTCTAAGTCATCAGACTCTTCATCCGGGGGAGTGGGAACTCCATCCGGAGGTATTCGCCCAACTGATTCAGCTATGGGGCACACAAGAATTGGATCTGATGGCGTCTCGTCAGAATGCCAAACTTCCTCGTTACGGGTCCAGGTCCCGGGATCCCAAGGCGGTACTGATAGATGCTGTGGTGACATTTTATCACTGGAATATTCACCTAGCTGTTATTAAAATCCCTTCCCCCAGGTACACCTTTCTCTCTGAACTAAAGACACTCCCAATGGCCTTTTTGAGTGGCATTTGATAAGCCACTCCCTTTTATCTTGGGCATGCTGTAAAGATGGCTGACACTCTGAAGAAATATGGCTAAGTATATTCCTATGATTATTTTAGCAGTGTTGGACAAATTGGTGTCAGTGTAGTAAAGTTGCCCTGTATCTTAAAAGGTGCCTTCCGTTTAAGGTCCCTATCTTGTCCCTCCCTTCATCCGTGTCCTAAAGCTTTGGTATTGGTATCCCACAAGTAAGGATGAATCCGTGGACTCGATACATCTTACAAGAGAAAACATAATTTATGCTTACCTGATAAATTTATTTCTCTTGTGATGTATCGAGTCCACGGCCCGCCCTGTTTTTTAAGACAGGCATATATATTTTTATTTTTAAACTTTCAGTCACCACTGCAACCTATGGTTTTTCCTTTTTTCTTCCTAGCCTTTGGTCGAATGACTGGGGGGTGGAGCTAAGGGGGAGCTATATAGGCAGCTCTGCTGTGGGTGCTCTCTTTGCCACTTCCTGTAGGGGAGGAGAATTACCCACAAGTAAGGATGAATCCGTGGACTCGATACATCACAAGAGAAATAAATTTATCAGGTAAGCATAAATTATGTTTTTACATTTTTCCAGAAACCACCTAGAAAGTTGGAAAGTAAACATTCCCTTCAGCCAATTCTGTAGGATAAGAAAAAATTGTAGTACTGTCGATAAATATAATGAACAATCTGATGTTCTTACCTCAAGCTTTTTAGAGAAAGGCTATCCTATGGATCTTATTAAGAAGGGGTGTGATAGAGCAAGGACATTAGATAGAGCCAAACTATTGACCTTCTCCAAAATGAATAAAAAGGAGAGGGATATAGATTTAAAGAGACAACCCTTGTTCGTTACCCAGTACAATTCTAATCATAGAGCTGTCAGTAAAGTTTTAAAGAAACATTGGCCTATTTTAATGAGAGATCCCAATCTAAAGAAAATATTATCCCCACAACTCAAATTAGTATATAGGAGAGCACCAACACTTAAACAAAAATTGGTGCCAAGTAAAGTGGTGATGTCCAAAAAGGTTAATAATTGTAACAAGAAAAATAATATGTATCATTTGAGTATATCTGGCAAGATAGGTGTCTTCAAATGTGGCAAAAATTGTTACTTCATGTGCAAATATGTTGCACATGGACATATGGGTTTTATTTCTCATACTACTGGGTAGTGCTTCCCCATCCAAGGTAGACTGTCTTGTGAATCCACATATGTCATATACACACTCACATCCGAATGTGAGATGCAGTATATTGGTAGAACATGCAGGAAAATTAGGGTCAGATTGAGTAAGGAATCTCAGAAATTTGAAATCAAGGTCTCTGAAACATAGTGTCTCCAGACACATTTGCCCCAAACACAATCTGGGTACCTGTAATCTAAGAATTACTCCTCTTGAAAGTATCCCCCCCAGTCATCAGTTTTATAGGTTCACTAGGCTTAGACAACGAGAGACCTATTGGATTTATAAACTTCACACTTTGTTTCCTTTAGGTCTCAACGAAGTAATAGATTTGGCTAGTTTCGTTTGATTTAGAATATGGATAGCACACACTTAGGTTTCATATGTGTATGTAATGATTATTATTGTTTAGTTGTATATCTGGATATTATCATTATTTTTGAGTTTATGTATTAGTATTGCTTATTTATCCTTTCTGCACCATATGGTCACCCATTCAAATTTGCTTCTTATTATAATACTTTCTGTAATTTAGTAGTCATTGTTTTAATTGTATGGTTCTACATATATTACTTTTTGTAATTTAGTAGTATTGTTTTAATTACATGGTTCCACTTCTATTATGATTATCATATTTGTGGCCACTTATTTGGACAAGTATTGTCCCTTAACTCACGAGTCTAGCATCTCAAATGTATGTTTCTCCCACTTTATACATTTTATCATTATGCACCTACATTAGGTTTTAAACTACAGGGTCTGGTTTTCCTGTATACACAATACCCCTTTTGGTATATTAGTTATTAATCCCATCACAGACCACTTGTATCACGTACATTATTTATACGTTCACACTCACTTATTTATAATCGGTTTCAGTTAGTTAGTATAATAGTTAGTAGATTTATGGTCACATAGTAGCATTTTGTATTCTTATATATACTAGAGCCATTTAATGCATTGGATTATATATCCTATCATATATGGCGATTGTGGACCAATCTTTTTGACATATCGTCTTTTATAGGTGATATGTTATCCACTTTAGTCATCACTTATTTGTTATGATCGATGTGCTACAGCACCTTTCATTTTTTTTCATTTTTTCATGGTTAATTGTTTTATATTATACATCTGGATTGTAGGTTCATAACACCGCATCATGTCATTTGGTTTATATAATCTATTCATATTATTCACGGTGACTTGTTTTCGTTATTGGCTAGTTTTGTGCCCATATACATCACATGCAATGGACCAATTGGTGCATTCCCTCAGTAACCTATTGGAATGTACAACATAGATTGTGCCTGCCCATTTGGGTCTGACTGTTTGGGTTTGCACGGAAATAATATAAATATAAACTTGACATATACGCTGTATCTAATACAGGCATGTATGAACAATCAGCAGCAGAGTCTCTGGTCTGGTAATTTTATTACGTAGGGGTGACATCTTGTTGTTTTGTGTACTGGACAATGTGTATATAACAGTGTCGATTTTCACTTTTACAACTTTATACACATTCGATCATAATTTTATCTATCATTGTATCATCATCATTAATCGTTGATTTATATTTTACTATGGAGCCTGACTATAAAGCTCACCTACTAATGGGTTACAGGTGTGACAATTTGGTAGTTACGAGATGATGGGTTTGGATTGGCCTGTTTGGTCATTGGGGGAGGGTAGTTATTTCATTGTATTGGTAGCGTAGCCCTATATAAGGGTGATTTTAACAGAATTCTATATGCCGGATGAAACGGTCCGTTTGAGAAACGCATTGCATTATTGTATTTGATTTCATGCTAGAGATTACATTAACAAGATTAGTTATTTTTAACTTTGGTATTTGATATACTTTTAAATAAATTCTCTTTTGAAAGTTTTAGCTATTAGTGTTTAGTGTATACTCTATTAGCCTATGCTACCAAGGGGCGGTTCGTTTGCCCTCCTACCATCATATGCTGCAGATCCTGTGTTCCAGTCTCCCTTTGTTCCTAGGGGTTGAGATCATCAGAGCCTTACATTTGATCTGGTGGCCCTATACCTGGGGATTTCAAGATTTGTCGCAGTTTAGCTAGCTGGTTTGCTGTTTAAAAACCAGCCAGCTCCTATTGGCACAAGAGAGTGCCTTCTTATCATGTGAGTACCCTGTGTCTCCTGTTCGTCTATTACCAGCTTGTATAACTGATTCACACATGTGGCACCTCTTTCCTTCTTGTTGTTGTACTCAGAAGATGTTGTTGAACACATATTGAAGTGTTTTTTGCAATAACAGGAACTAAGAATCCTTGCCTAAACTACAACGTGTGTGAAAAATAACACAAAAAAATGACTACCCAAAAGTTTGACAAAGACTGGTGGTTGAATGAATGCATGGAAAGTGTTAAAATACCTGCATTTCAAATACCCTAGGGTGTCTACTTTTCAAAAATATATGGTTTGATGGGGGTAAATTACATTGGCAGGCTTCAGAAATTACCCAAATAGGATATGGGTGCATGATGACTGATGTGAAAATTCCAAGTTGGAAAATTGGAATGCACCCCCTAAAAATAAGGCATTTTAGCCCCCAGAGAACCCGACACACATATACATGGGTGGTATCACTGTACTCAGGAGATGTTGCTGAACACATATTGGGGTGTTATTTGGCAATAACCCTTAACGTTCTCAGTAAATGTATTCTCAAATTGCTATTTTGTCAAAAAATCCCCACTTTTTTCTTTTCAAACTTTGACATAGATTGGTGGTAAAATGGTTGCATGAAAAGAGCCAAAATACACCAAGTTTAATACCTTAGATTGTCTTCTTTTAAAAAAAATATATACATGTGAAGGGTTATTCATGGATTCCTGACAGATATCAGTGTTCCAATGTAGCTATAGCTAATTTTTTTTTTTTTTTAAATGGTTTTGAAATAGCAAGTGCTACTTGTACTTATTGCCCTATAACTAGCAAAAAAAGTGAAGAACATGTAAACATTGGGTATTTCTAAACTCAGGAAAAAAATGTAGAAACTATTTAGCATGGTTTCTTTTTTTGGTGGTTGTAAATGTATAACAGATTTTGGGGGTCAAAGTTAGAAAAAGTGTGTTTTTTTCCATTCTTTCATCATATTTTATAATTATAAATGATAAGATATGATGAAAATAATGGTATCTTTAGAAAGTCCATTTAATGGCAAGAAAAACAGTATATAATATGTGTGGGCACAGTAAATGAGTAAGAGGAAAATTACATCTAAACACAAACACAGCAGAAATGTAAAAATATCCTTGGTCCCAAACGGTCAACAAATGGATAAGTGGTCTGGTCACTAAGGGGTTAAATAAAAAAGAATATTGCACATGCAAACGGACATATACTTTCAAAGCTGCATATATTATCTGAAACCAACATACACCGTAAATACGACTATACTCAAGGTCAGTCAGTTTCTAAGTTTCATTCAGGGCCGGATTGGGCAGCCGGGATACCGGGAAAAATCCCGGTGGGCTGCCGGCCAGCAGCTCAGCTGGGCTGGCCTGGCTGCTGTCTAAATTTATTGCAGCTTGCTTTGATATTTTTATTGCTAATTGCGGCCGCGCCGGCCGGTAAGGTATCCACCAGTCCCTACAAGTTAGTACCTCCGCTCCCCTCCCCACTGCTACAGCAGCATTTGTGTAGTTAGTTAGTAAAATTGTTCTTTTATTTATTAAACTTCTAATATGGTTGTGTTATAACTCATCCTTAACCCATCCCCCTCTCCGACCGCTGCTGCGGCTGCCTCACTGAGTCTGACTGACTGTCGAGTTTTAATCAGCCCTCTCTTGGGTGTAGCCGCGCGCGCCTGCTACTTTGGGACGCGCCCGCCTCCTGTCAGTGCTGAGGGGGTTTAGAAGGGAGGATCATTCACTCAATAACGTCCCCACATCGCAACTCCTAACGGTCCATACATAATTGTAAACTTTATAGTAAAAACAGTAACTCAATTGTTACTGGAGTCTGAAGAATAACCATATTGATAACCTTATTGACTTCGAGATTCAGCAGACTTGCGAAACATGGCAGCGAAGGGGTTACACTTAAATACTAAACAGCACTGAATAAACCTAGGGGGTCACCCAACTGTTTTCTAACGGTGTAGAGCTACAAGCTAATCATTTTGCTAATCTCAATTGGCTGTCTGAGCTACACGTCAACTGTGGGTAAGCGCCTGGGAGTACACCACTCGCATTACCCAACCTTTCTCCTCTTCCTCCTCGTGTACGTGCGCCTCGTCACCGAGTCAGCCTGGGAGCGCTGCGTCTGCGTGCTTCCCTTCGCGCCATCAACAGGAGTCAGGACTGTCACTGAGCCAGCCAGGTCTGCACGTGGGATCATGTGCGTGGTGCGGTGGTGGACACTGGACAGAGCGAGAGCAGACAGACACACAGTGGGAGCAGCCAGGGAGCGACGGTCCACCACTCCAGGGCTGAAGCCAGCAGCAAGCTGAAAAAGTCTGAAGGAGAGAATAAGGTACTATACTAATTTATTGGGGGCAGCAGGCAGTGTGCATCAGCAGGCCAGGCCACTGAGGCGGCCATCAGCAAAAAAGCAGAGCAGCCAGCCCAGCACTCACTGACTGCACTGTCTGTCTGTCTGAGCAGAGGCAGGCAATAAGGTACTATACTAATTTATTGGGGGGCAGCAGGCAGTGTGCAGCAGCAGGCCAGGCCACTGAGGCTGCCATCAGCAAAAAAGCAGAGCAGCACTTACTGACTGCACTGTCTGTCTCTCTGAATGTCTGAGCAGAGGCAGGCAAACATCATGGTCGGTCACTCAGTCAGGACAGAACTTAGAAGTCAGACAGTCAGTGGCAGTGCAGGGGTGCCGTGTCACCACATAAATTCATCCAATACTAATAATAAGCTTGTTAACTCACTACACAGGCCACAAAATGTGTGAGCTATAGAGCCAATGGGTAAAAGATGGTCAGGGTTAAATATAGACTCATAACTGTCTGTGCATGTATAGCTAAGTAACTAAATTATATTGCTTTTTTTACCAGGCTATACATGCACAGACAGTTATGAGTCTATATTTAACCCTGTCTGTAAATACCCCTCCCCCAAATTTGTAAAACAATAGTGCAGATATATTCATTATGGTGGAGATATATTTATTCATAGTGTTTTTACTTGGAGGATTAAAAAAAAACCACTATGAATAAATATATCTCCACCATAGTTGCTATTATCTAACCCAAGAAAGGTTATCTGAATTGTTTGCTGAATTTTCTAAATGGATAGATGTTGCAGAGATAACAGTATGTATGTAACCCCAATCTATTACTCCAGTCAATATTGTAGCCAGCTTCTGTCTGGCTAAGCAAATAGTTTAGAGCACTAATATATTACTAAATTTGATACAGCAATCAAATATGTTTTAAGTAGTATACATATTATTTTTTTTTAATTGATATTATTTTTAGACTATACATCTATGTTAATTAGCATATTAAATAATCCTATACTCTGAAAGTTTTAGTTTTGAGGGGTCATGTGGTGTGTGTATGTTTTGCACCTGCATATATGTGTATGTGGTGTGTGTCGGTTTGTATGTGTATGTTTGTGTCTGCATGTATGTGTATGTTGTGGTGTGCGTCTGTATGCATGTGTATGTTGTGTGTCTGCATGTATGTGTATTCTGTGTATGTGATGTGTCTGCAAGTATGTGTAAGTATATCTGCAAGTATTTCATTTGTGTATAAACTGCCTGCTTAACTCACAATATTTTTATTTTCTATTATATATATATATATATATATATATATATATATATATATATATATGAGTTGAAGGGAAAACCAGCTAGAGCATAGTTGGCTGGCTTGGAGGGGGCGTGGCTAGGTTGGAGGGGGCGTGGCTAGGTTGGAGGGGGCGGGGCTGGGCTGGTCTATACAAATTTCCAGGGCTGGTCTAATTTCCCAGTCCGGCCCTGGTTTCATTGCACATAAAGCTTTCTGTAATCAGAAAATGACCGCAGATACGCCTGCACTCTAGGTCAGTAAAATGCACAGTCATTAGATATTACCACTTGCAAGCTCATCCGGAGGTATACCTCATAGGTTATGGACGATCAAAAACAATCCCCTCCCTCCTCTCCCCTTCTCAACCTCTGACCATCTGCCAGGTAGCGTGACGTATGATGGTGGAGTGGCTGATCTTTACTCACTCGTCCGTGATTGGTTCAAGACCACAGAGGCTGATCTTCATAGGCTGTCAGCATCTCCAGCTGATAAGTGTATGTGTATTCAAAACAAACATGTCTTCTCCGAAAGTGAAACATTCATCAGCAAATAACTATTCCAAATTCGCATTTCTGCATGTGCCCGCCATTATACATAGGGAGGTAACAGTCCTTAGCAACAACAGTCTGCTTCGCAGTTGTACTGCTGCTGAATGTCACATAGGCAGGAAATAGTTCTCCCAAAGGCGTAACTAGAAACCACAGGGCCCAGGTGCAAGAATCTAACGGCTAGATTTAGAGTTTTGTCGGTAACGACCCGCGTAGCTAACGCATGCTTTTTTTTCCCCGCACCTTTTAAATACTGCTGGTATTTAGAGTTCACAGAAGGGCTGCGTTAGGCTCCAAAAAGGGAGCGTATAGCATATTTACCGCCACTGCAACTCTCGATACCAGCGGTGCTTATGGACGCGGCCAGCTTCAAAAACGTGCTCGTGCACGATTCCTCCATAGGAAACAATGGGGCAGTTTGAGCTGAAAAAAACCTAACACCTGCAAAAAAGCAGCGTTCAGCTCCTAACGCAGCCCCATTGTTTCCTATGGGGAAATACTTCCTAAGTCTGCACCTTACACCCTAACATGTACCCCGAGTCTAAACACACCTAACCTTACACTTATTAACCCCTAATCTGCCGCCCCCGCTACTGCTGACACCTGCATATTATTATTAACCCCTAATCTGCCGCTCCGTACACCGCCGCAACCTACATTATCCCTATGTACCCCTAATCTGCTGCCCATAACACCGCCGACCCCTATATTATATTTATTAACCCCTAATCTGCCGCCACCAACGTCGCTGTTACCTTACCTACAATTATTAACCCCTAATCTGCCGACCGGACCTCACCGCTACTATAATAAATGTATTAACCCCTAATCCGCCTCACTAACCCTATAATAAATAGTATTAACCCCTAATCTGCCCTCCCTAACATCGGCGACACCTAACTTCAAGTATTAACCCCTAATCTGCCGACTGGACCTCACCGCTACTCTAATAAATTTTTTAACCCCTAAAGCTAAGTCTAACCCTAACACTAACAACGAAATAAATTAACTCTTATTAAATAAATTATTCCTATTTAAAGCTAAATACTTACCTGTAAAATAAACCCTAATGTAGCTACAATATAAATAATAATTATATTGTAGCTATTTTAGGATTAATATTTATTTTACAGGCAACTTTGTATTTATTTTAACCAGGTACAATAGCTATTAAATAGTTAAGAACTATTTAATAGTTACCTAGTTAAAATAATTACAAAATTACCTGTAAAATAAATCCTAACCTAAGTTACAATTAAACCTAACACTACACTATCAATAAATAAATTAAATAAAATACCTACAATTATCTACAATTAAACCTAACACTACACTATCAATAAATAAATTAAATAAAATACCTACAAATAAATACAATTAAATAAAATAACTAAAGTACAAAAAATAAAAAAAGCTAAGTTACAAAAAATAAAAAAAATAATTTCAAACATAATAAAATTATTACAACAATTTTAAGCTAATTACACCTACTCTAAGCCCCCTAATAAAATAACAAAGCCCCCCAAAATAAAAAAATGCCCTACCCTATTCTAAAATTAAAATAGAAAAGCTATTTTACCTTACCAGCCCTTAAAAGGGCCTTTTGCGGGGCATACCCCAAAGAATTCAGCTCTTTTGCCTGTAAAAAAAAACATACAATACCCCCCCAACATTACAACCCACCACCCACATACCCCTAATCTAACCCAAACCCCCCTTAAATAAACCTAACACTAAGCCCCTGAAGATCTTCCTACCTTGTCTTCACCATGCCAGGTATCACCGATCGCTCCAGGCTCCGAAATATTCATCCAAGCCCAAGCGGGGGCTGGAGATCCATCATCCGGCTGAAGTCTTCTATCAAGCGACGGCTGAAGAGGTCCAGAAGAGGCTCCAAAGTCTTCATGCTATCCGGGCAGAAGAGTAGATCCGGACCGGCAACCATCTTCTTCTATCAGCCAATCGGAATTAAGGAAGGAAAAATCTGATTGGCTGATGGAATCAGCCAATCAGATTCAAGTTCAATCCGATTGGCTGATCCAATCAGCCAATCAGATTGAGCTTGCATTCTATTGGCTGATCGGAACAGCCAATAGGATGCAAGCTCAATCTGATTGGCTGATTGGATCAGAAAATCGGATTGAACTTGAATCTGATTGGCTGATTCCATCAGCCAATCAGATTTTTCCTTCCTTAATTCCGATTGGCTGATAGAATCCTATCAGCCAATCGGAATTCGAGGGAGGCCATCTTGGATGACGTCCCTTAAAGGAACCTTCATTCGTCTAGTTGTCGGTAGAAGAGGATGGATCCGCGCTGGAGGTCTTGCAGATCAGCCGGTCGTCATCGGATGGAAGAACATAGAAGATGCGGCTTGGATGAAGATGTTTGCCGGTCCGGATGTCCTCTTCTGCCCGCTTGGATCAAGACTTCAGCCGGAGGATGGATGTCTTCAGCCCCCTGCTTGGGCTTGGATCAAGACATCGGAGGCTCTTCTGGACAGATCGGGACCCGGTGTGGTGAAGACAAGGTAGGGAGATCTTCAGGGGCTTAGTGTTAGGTTTATTTAAGGGGGGTTTGGGTTAGATTAGGGGTATGTGGGTGGTGGGTTGTAATGTTGGGGGGGGTATTGTATTTTTTTTTTACAGGCAAAAGAGCTGAATTCTTTGGGGCATGCCCCGCAAAGGGCCCTTTTAAGGGCTGGTAAGGTAAAGAGCTTTTCTATTTTAATTTTAGAATAGGGTAGGGTATTTTTTTATTTTGGGGGTCTTTGTTATTTTATTAGGGGGCTTAGAGTAGGTGTAATTAGTTTAAAATTGTTGTAATATTTTTCTAATGTTTGTAAATATTTTTTTATTTTTTGTAACTTAGTTCTTTTTTATTTTTTGTACTTTAGTTAGTTTATTTCATTGTATTTATTTGTAGGTATTGCATTTAATTAATTTATTGATAGTGTAGTGTTAGGTTTAATTGTAGATAATTGTAGGTATTTTATTTAATTAATTTATTGATAGGGTAGTGTTAGGTTTAATTGTAACTTAGGTTAGGATTTATTTTACAGGTAATTTTGTAATTATTTTAACTAGGTAGCTATTAAATAGTTCTTAACTATTTAATAGCTATTGTACCTGGTTAAAATAAATACAAAGTTGCCTGTAAAATAAATATTAATCCTAAAATAGCTACAATATAATTATAATTTATATTGTAGCTATATTAGGGTTTATTTTACAGGTAAGTATTTAGCTTTAATTAGGAAGACTTTAGTTAATAATATTTAATTTATTTCGTTAGAATAAAATTATATTTAAGTTAGGGGGTGTTAGGGTTAGGGTTAGACTTAGCTTTAGGGGTTAATACATTTATTAGAGAAGCGGTGAGGTCCGCTCGGCAGATTAGGGGTTAATACTTGAAGTTAGGTGTCGGCGATGTTAGGGAGGGCAGATTAGGGGTTAATACTATTTATTATAGGGTTTTTGAGGCGGGAGTGAGGCGGATTAGGGGTTAATACATTTATTATAGTGGCGGTGAGGTACGGTCGGCAGATTAGGGGTTAATAAGTCTAGGTAGGTGGCGGCGACGTTGGGGGCAGCAGATTAGAGGTTAATAAATATAATACAGGGGTCTGCAGTGTTAGGGGCAGCAGATTAGGGGTACATAGGGATAACGTAGGTGGCGGCGGTGAGTGGAGCGGCAGATTAGGGGTTACATTTTTTTAATAGAGTGGCGGCGATGTGGGGGGGCCTCGGGTTAGGGGTGCATAGGTAGTTTATGGGTGTTAGTGTACTTCAGAGCATAGTAGTTAAGAGCTTTATGAACCGGCGTTAGCCCAGAAAGCTCTTAACTACTGACTTTTTTCTGCGGCTGGAGTTTTGTCGTTAGATTTCTAACGCTCACTTCAGCCAAGACTCTAAATACCGGCGTTAGGAAGATCCCATTGAAAAGATAGGATACGCAAATGACGTAAGGGGATCTGCGGTATGGAAAAGTCGTGGCTGGAAAGTGAGCGTTAGACCCTTTCCTGACTGACTCCAAATACCAGCGGTAGCCCAAAACCAGCGTTAGGAGCCTCTAATGCTGGTTTTGACGGCTACCGCCAAACTCTAAATCTAGCCGTAAGAAAGGCCCCCCACCCCCAAACCTCCAAAAAAAAGTGAATTTGATACATATTTTTTTTTTTAACATTTAACTCAGAATTTTTTTTTGAATCAGGTTACATGTCTGCAAAAGGAGGTACTCTGTGCCCACAGTCTGTGAGATGGTCTGACCCCCTATTACTGTATATAGTGACACTGTTTAACCCACCAGTACTGTATATAGTGAGTCAGTGGCACAGTCTGTAATCTGTCGGTGAGATGGCTGGCCTGACCCTACCTGCCCCAGTACTTTATAAAGTGACCACAGTAGTCTGTGACATAGTCCAGCCCCCTATACTGTATATAGTTGTACTGTTTAGTGATACTGTTTACCAGCTCCCCCCATACTGTAGTAACAAGGTCTGTAATTTGATGGTTCCACAAACATTCACACACACACATACATGCATAAATATACATACAGTCACACACATACACACACACACATAAACACCAATGGGTAAAACAGACTAACCCCTGTAGTCAGAGACACTAGTGAAGCATCATGTCACACTCATATGATATCAGTGCAGGCAGTGGCAGGTCAATGTTTTTTATTGAAATTTTTTTTTTTTTTTTTAAGCTGGTCCCCCACCCTTGGGGGCCCAGTCGCAATTGCGACCTCTACACCCCCTGTAGTTTCGCCCCTGAGTTCTCCCATAAATATATATTTGTGCAGAGATCCATTAGATATATATTTAAATATCTCTTTAAGACTACATAGAACATGATTTGCTATGTGCAGAACATTAGATTATAAAAATATCCAATATTATCTTCATATTTTGCATTTTTTAATAACTGCAATCGTGTTTGCGTGACTTGTGGGTGTTAGGTTGCCTTGTCTTTGCGAACTCAAGAGTGCAAGCTTTTTACTTTGAACTCATAATACAACCGTGAATCTCAGAGCGTAAAAAATTACTTCTAGTGGTTTTACTGACTTAGGGCTCATTTCTATTGAGCCGTAATTAGGTTTGCGTGCGCTCGTTATAACTAAATTTCGGCAACTAGACTCCGGCTGCCGAAAACATTATCGTGTCCCATACAAAGTTTTAGAAGGCGCTAATCTTTAAATAATACCAGGTTTCCAATGCCCACGCAAACAGTTAATACACTGTGGGAGGCTGCTGATACAGTAACAAAAATTACACCCAGCTCAACTAGGTGTAAAATAGGAAAAAGGTGCTTTTTGAGACCTTCTTCCCATTGAAATCTAACCCAGCACGTCAAAACCCCTCTATCCGCCATCCCCCCCACATTGCAAATTATAATAAATCTATTAACCCCTAATCCGCCATGCCTCTACAACGCAATCTAGCTATTTAAACTATTAACCCCTAATCCGCCATGCCTCCACAACGCAATCTAGCTATTTAAAATATTAACCCCTAATCTCCCATGCCCCACAACGCAATCTAGCTATTAAACAATTAACCCCTAATCCGCCATGCCCCCACAATGCACATAACTAATCACTAATTCCCCTAACCTAACACCCCTTAAATTAACCCCATTACATAAATTCAAATAATCCTAAATTACAATTAAAATAATAAATCCTAAATTACAATCAAAATAATAAATCCTAAATTACAATTAAAATACAAAACCTAACATTAATTTAAAACTTAAACCTAAGATTAAATTACAATACTTAAATCTAAAATTAGATCTACAATTACAGAAAAAATAAACCGAATTATCCAAAACAAAAAAATTAAACTCTATAAAAATAAAAAAAGCCCCCAAAATAAAAACACCCCCTAATCTAAGACTAAACTACCAATAGCCCCTAAAAGGGCCTTTTGTAGGGCATTGCCCTAAGTTAAACAGCTCTTTTACATTTAAGTCCCCCTAACAGTAAAACCCCCACCCACCAAACCCCCAAAATAAAAAAACCTAACACTAAAAAATCATAAACTACCCATTGCCCCTAAAGGGACATTTGTATGGGCATTGCCCTTAAAAGGGCATTCAGCTCTTTTACTGCCATTTAAAGGGCATTCAGCTCTTTTACAATTGCCCATTAAATCCCTAATCTAAAAAATAAAAACATTGAAAAAAAAGCCTGTCTAACCCCCAGATAGGTACTCAAGGTTCCTGAAGTCCGGCGGTTAAGTCTTCCTCCAAGCGGCGAATCAAATCAGCCAATAAGAATGCAACATACGCCATATTTAAATGCGTACCTTGCATTCTCAGTGGAACATTACCATTGCTAGTAAAATCCTTACTGTTAGTGTAATTCTCTATGGTAATATAGTCTCCTGTATATATTGCATTTTTTTGCTCATAAGTGTACTAACTCCCAGAAAATGTTATTCTGTCTTAGTAATTGGGGCCGATTTATCAAGGGCCGAATGGCCCCTGATTCCCCTGTTTCCACACGAGCCTTTAGCAGTTATAAAGCAGCGATCTTAAGACTGCTGCTCCTTAACTGGTCTGCTGCCTCTGAGGCTGCAGACATCAATCCGCCCGATCCTTTACGATCGGGTTGATTGACACCCCCTGCTAGCAGCTAATTAGCCTAGAACTGCTTGTGCAATGTTAAATGCCGACAGCGTATGCTGTTGGCATTCAGCGATGTCTGATGGACATGATACGCCACAGCGTATCATGTCCGCCAGATTTTGATAAATCGGCCCCATTGTGTTTTATATTGTACATTGTATCTCTTTTTACTTATGTATCTGATAGTGTATGTAACCAATAAAAAAAAATGTTTTATTGTTTTGTTTTGTTTTTTAATTAAAGGGATATTAAACAGTGCTCCATCTGTAAAAAATAATTATTTTAATTCAATGTAAACCAATAAAGAAACAGATTTTGTAAAAAACAGTAAACTACTTACTTGTTTTCTTGTATAAGTGTAGCTCCTACCCCCAGTATGATATGGGAGCTGACATCTTTGAAACTCAGGTTACATTCTGACTGATCTAGGCATGAGCAAGTCTTACTTCTTGTTATCTATTCACCTAATAGTAACCAGCCTAGACGATTTATGACATCAGGCTAAGATAAACCTTTCTGCACAAACACTCTACAGCAGCTGTGTATGAGGATATTCACTAAATGAAGATGCTAAGGAGATTTGCGAGTGTGGTTGTGATCTCTGCATAGACTGGTTGAAATGTCTGTGATTACCATTGCTGCATTACACTAACAACCCTGCTCCGCTTGCTTTGAAGTCTTTTGTTTTCTGGAAACTTTATGCTTGCTTGAATAAGCTCTATGACTGCCCTGCATGATATAGCTGCTTTACTTACATTTCATCTCGCCATCCACAAGGGCCGACAGTGTTATATGAAACGTTTGAGTTGATTTACCTTTCAACATTGCTCCAATTGATCCTCTTATCTCGAGTTGCTATCACTATATGAGATATGGATCACTTCTCCATTGTTTTAAGTGGAATTGGATGCTAAGGGTTTTCTATGTAGCGTGGTCACACTCTTTATTTTCTGCTGCTAGCTTTGTATGTAGTTTTCTTTCAATTAGTTAGCTGCTATATGAAACATGGGTTGTTGTACTCTGACAACTTAGATCCCTTTACAGTTCTCGGCCCAGGCAACACCTCCTTGTTTATCTTGGGGTTTCTGGATACTGAGTGGGTGTAGTTGGTACAGACTAACCCATTCTCTACTGGTATTTACTATTTTGTCTTATCATATTTGCCTTGACACTTATGAAAGGTCATATATATGTTTTTAAATTCACATTATCTTTTTGTAATTTTGTATTCCAGCTATTTAGTTACACTGTGAGTCTTTACAAATTACTTATTGTAATAAATTAAATATATTTCAGGTAGATTATGAGTTTTGCGTTACGGCTTTTAACGCTGAAAAAATGGCAATTTGAGCATAATGGCCAGTGTTGGTATAGCTATACCGCAAGCATTTTAGCCTGTAACGCAACGTCCATTCTGCACTCAAAAAAATTATGGTTTTTCATAGCACCGGTATTACAGGTTGTGCAGTCCGGCTTCTATCTTCATCCTGGCAGCGCAGAGCAGCGAAGACATCAAGCGCGGAGCATCCTCTTCAAACGTTCCCCGCCGTACACTGAAGCTTCAATGCAAGGTAGCCTTTTTTAAAATTGTGTACCTTGCATTCCTATTGGCTGATTTGATTCTTCAAATTCAAATCAGCCAATAGGATGAGAGCTACTAAAATCCTTCTAAAATCCTACTAAAATCCAATAGGATGAGAGCTACTGAAATCCTATTAGCTGTTCAAATCAAATTGCTAAAAAAAATTTAAATAAAAAACTATAATATCCTTTATTTTGAGGGCATTTGGGGCACTTTTAGAAAACTGACCAGAGATTTTGGAGCTGATTTATCAATGTCAGCCCGACATGATATGCTGTAGCATATCATGTCCGACAGACATTGCTGAATACTGACAGCATACGCTGCCGGCATTTAAAATTGCACAAGCAGTTCTGGTGAACTGCTTGTGCAATGCTGCCCTGCAGATTTGCGGTCGGGGGTGTCAATCAACCCGATTGTATAGGATTAGGCGGATTGCAGACTGCAGCCTCAGACTTGGCGGACCAGTTATGGAGCAGCGGTCTTAAGACCACTGCATCATAACTGCTGTTTCCGGGGAGCCTGAAGGCTCTTTACTCTTGCTACAGTACATTTACTAACAAACTGTGGTTCTGAGACTTATTTGATACCCACGTTTTACGAGATAACACACTTGGCTTTATGATTAGGTGACTAGGCATAAAGTCAATTTTAATATTTTGCATATATTTGAGTTCTAGCTCCTCATTTGTTTTGTTTATCAGATGTAAAATTTGTATCCGTTTACAATTTGGATAAACCTTCAAGAAAAAAAAATGTAAGAATACGTTGAATATGCATAACCCTATCTTGAAATAAGTCTGAAATCAGAGCATTTATCTCTTCTGGTTTGTAATTCCTTTCAGAATCCATGTTTCTATTTTTAGTCACTAATTGCATAGCCAATGCAAATTTACTTCCAGTATTTGCTTCTTTAAAATAAAGCCCACATGTGCTGAGTATTTATTACTTTGACTTTTGAAGCGGTAGAAAAGAAACAGGGATATGGTAGGAAAGGAACAGTGACAGGCCTTGTATTAAGTGAATCATTCAACTGATAGATTGCCTATCTGAAGGCTCGATGGGTATAAATTATTCTTGCTTTATTCTTTGGAACGTAAACAAAAGTTGGATTGATTAATGTGTAATGCCCTTGGGAAAGAAAATTGTCATCCACTGATTTTTAGCACAGTAAGTACAGTTCTAAATCAGGCAAGATACATCAATATTGCAACTTCATGTCCTAATGCAAATGAGTGTACATTATACAGAGTGGAAATTTACTGTGTGCTCTTTATACAGAAGATACACTATATTTTTCATATGTGTACTGCTAGAATGATTAACAATATATCAAAGCTGATGTTTCTGAATGAGAATAATAAAACATTGTTTGTTAGAATTTACCATAATTATCACATGCTAACAAAAATATACCTTAGAATTCTCACTTGATGGAACAGAACTATGGTTTTCTTTGGCTACACTGCTGCCTTTGTGTAAAGTGGAGCAGGTTTTTAGCTGACACTGTGTTATTTATAGGATTAAAGCAATAAATGTCATTTAAACATGTTATGCCAACTACTACTCTTATAACACATAATGCAGGCTTTTAAGCTGCTGAGGTGTTTTGTTCATTGAGGCTCATTTCAATAATCTTTTCTAAACCAATCGCCAGTGGCCATACCTGCCATTAACATATATAGGGCTAAAGTACACGAAAAGTGTAGTGCACGAGTGATAAGGCGCATATTGCAGCTCTTTGCACACAACAGAAATAGCGAGCTTATTACAGGTTGAAAGTAAATACACTCGCTTGAGCGCAATTAAATTTATCGCACATCAGATTAGTTCAAAAAGCCTCCGTCCAGCGTAGTTTACGCTCAAGCGGGAGCGCTAAATTGCTCTACACCCGTAATCTAGCCCATAGTTGTGTTAAATGGCTCAGTACATCATATTTCTCACATACACATGAACAGCAGAAAAATAACAATTACAAAAGCAACACTTTGGTAACACATTTGCAATAAGAGATATGTAAATGTATGTAATTGTTAAAGGGACATTGTATTTACATTTGTATCTGCTTTAACATGTTCCAAGTGATCTGTTTTACACCCTGTAGTGTAACACATTGCTTATAAATAGCTCCTTTGCTTTTATTTTGTTACTGAAAATACCTGCTTTTGGGTGGGTGTGGCCAAATGGCAGCCATGGCGGTTTGGAAATTCTAAAGCTCCTAAAGAGGTTGACTTAATCCAACAATTATCTTGGGAACTCTCCACAATCCACGCAGAACAATAATATATATGGCTTTCTGAAACTTTTCCCTACAGGAATATACTTCTTTTTTTTTACTGTGCAGCAGCTTTAATCAGCGTTTATCAGCGGATGGAAGCTGAATTGAGGCCTAACACGCGGATATCTAAATTTTCCCCACCCTAAATTCCTGGGTGCGCTTGGAGCTGCGACTTCACTCAGCTACATAGCTTTAATGCTCACAAGAGAGAACTGCATCTACCTTTACGATGTCCCTCTTACCTAACCGTGCTCTAACAGATTGGGCACAGGAGACCATGGTGGAGGATCTAGCCATGGCAGTGGCACTTCTTGAGGATCTAGGACAGCTGATGGATTTAAGATACAGCCAGCTTGCAGCCAGTATCCGTTTGCTGGGCATGGAGGAGGATAGCGTCAGCTCCCATACCACACGAGCAGAGACACCTGCAGAGCAGTCACGAGAAGTACAACATCCCGATATACAACCGCATACTGAAAGGCACTTCCCAGCAGCCCAGAGCGTAACAGTGAGTGCATTCAGCTCCCTTATGACCCTTGCTCCGGAGGATGCGGCCGATCCGATGGAGCAGAGGAAGTGGACTTATTGCGAGCAGATAGTGGCTGACTTAGAGATATCTCCTACACTCACAACACAGAGGACTCATAAGAGTCTACAGATCCCTGTATCACTTCTAGCTCAATCTATTATATTGGAGAAATCCTCGGGAACCCTCTTTAGGGTTTCTCTGACCCAGGTGAGTTGCTTCCTGGAGGAAGAATACCATCAGCACCTCGCAGTGGATATGCAGAGCACTAGGGGCATAGCGAGAGTTGCACTACCGCAATCCAACCTCGATGAGTGTGGTGTTGGTTGATATGGGACTTTGCAAGCATGCTATGGAAAGATCTCATAGTAGATCTAATTACATTATCCAGTAACTATTAGACTTTTCCTTAGCTCATAACAATGCGCACTGAGGAGGATATTCTGCAGAAAAACGGAATTAGCTGACATTAATAAATACTAACACTCCATGTGACTGTTATAACTAGTTCTCTGAATGTTTTCTCAACCCTTACTGTTGCTAGTTAGCAAATTTCCACACGCATGTTATATGGCACTCAAGGTATATGTTATAATTATATATATGTTTATGTTAGTGGGGCATTAGGAAATTCAGGTTCACTTTTGGGCTACTCTTACAGACCTCTCAGTTTGTCCTTTCATTTTTCTGACTATGGGTATGGTATTTTATGTGGGTATATTCCCAATAGCTTACTCTCTATATCCTACTCCTTATGAGGCACGCTTTATATCTGTATTCTTGTTATATATTTTAGGTCATGTATTCTCACAAAATGTCACAGTTGGCCATTACTTTGCCTATATATGGAAGTTTAGAATGTTATATGTCCTTTGCATAAATGTTGGACTCTATCCCCATTAGCTTATAATTTAAAATATGAGGTTTTATTTTATTAACTCTGAGGAGCATACTAGTCATGTATGATGAACGCCCAAACAGTTATTCCCAGCTACTCCACACAGTGGAATACCCTCTTGCTTACTAAGTCCGATCTTGTCAAAGTCAAATATGTTCTGTTGAACACAGCTAATAAGGTCTTATAACTATCCTTACCATATACATGTCATATAGTGAGCTAATTTATCATAGCCCGATATAACCCCTTTTAAATGTTTGGTCGACAATACACAGTAGGGTTCTATAGCTACTTTACTTATATTGGTCCTACAAGGCGTACGTTCACTATAGTTCCCTAGAAACTCTTCTAGATACCCAAATAAGTGGGCAGCTTCCCCGTACTACGTGGTCTCATATCCTTCTATTGGACATTATACATATAATCATGGACCACATACTTTAGGCTACACAAAAGACCTACGATTGACATACTTCATTTTCCCAATCTCATTTCATATTATATGAATATGTTAGTCATATATAATGCACATACAACTAACTATTTCTTGCTAATCCACACAGTGGAATAACCTCTTGCTCTCTAAATTAGATTTTGTTAAAGTCAAATTTGATCTGTTTAAAACCCACCACCCTTTCTTGTATTTGTCTTACAAGGTGTCAGCATACAGTAGTCCCCTAGAAACTCTTTTTGACATCCTAATAAGTGGTCAGCTTCCTCATACTATGTTGTTTATGTACTATTCTCTTTAGCTTATAGTTTAAAACATGAGGTTTTTCTTTGTTAACTATAAGGAGCACACTAGTCATGTATAAAGTGTGTACAATTAGTTTTGTCTAGTTAATCCATACAGTGGAATAACCTCTTGCTCACTAAGTTAGATCTTGCTAAAGTCAAATTTGATCGGCTGAAAACGGCTAATAAGGTATTATGACTGTCTTTACGATATAGGTCATATAGTGAGCTAACGTACAATAGCTCACTATAACCTCCTTTTAAATGTTCAGTCGACAATATACAGTAGGGTTTATAATCACTTTGCTCATACTTGTCCTACAAGGTGTCAGCTTTCATTAGTGCCCTAGAAACTCTTTTGGACACTCTAATAACGCTGCTTTTTCCCTAAAGCCGCTATTACAAGTCTTGCAGGTATAGGTGTACCGCACACCTTTTTGGCCGTCACACAACGTCGGTACCACACTTTTAAAAAAGTCCTTTTTAAATGGGACTTTCATAGCACCGGTATTACAAGTTACACCCTATAACCACAAGATTTGTAACGTCATCCGAAGTCAGTAGTTAAGAGTTTTACGTTACAAAGCTGTAGCATAAAACTCATAACTAAAGTGTTAAAAAGTACACTTACACCCATAAACTACCTATTAACCCCTAAACCAAGGCCCTCCCACATCGCAAACACTAAAATAAAATGATTTACCCCTAATCTTCCGCTCCGGACATCGCCACCAATTAAAAAATGTATTAACCCCTATTCCGCCGC
This sequence comes from Bombina bombina, assembly GCF_027579735.1. Taxonomy (NCBI): domain Eukaryota; kingdom Metazoa; phylum Chordata; class Amphibia; order Anura; family Bombinatoridae; genus Bombina; species Bombina bombina. The sequence continues at coordinate 958,025,514 of NC_069501.1, read as the reverse complement.
TCCCCAACATCGTCGCCACTATAATAAACGTATTAACCCCTAAACCGCCGCCCTCCCACATCGCAAACACTATTTAAATATTATTAACCCCTAATCTGCCGTCCGCCCACACTGCCACTATAATAAACCTATAAACCCCTAAACCGCCGCCCTCCCGCATCACTACATAAATATATTAACCCCTAAACCTAACCTTAACGTAACCCTAACCCTAAGCATAAGCATAACCCTAACGTAACCCTAAGTCTAAATCTAACCCTAACACCCCCTAACTTAAATATAATTAAAATAAATCTAAATTAAACTTACAATTATTACCTAAATAATTCCTATTTAAAACTAAATACTTACCTGTAAAAAAAAAACATAAGCTAGCTACAATATAACTAATAGTTACAATGTAGCTAGCTTAGATTTTATTTTTATTTAACAGGTACGTTTGTATTTATTTTAACTAGGTAGACTAGTTAGTAAATAGTTATTAACTATTTACTAGCTACCTAGCTAAAATAAATACAAATTTACCTGTAAAATAAAACCTAACCTGCCTTACACTAAAACCTAACATTACAATAAAATAAAATAAATTAAATGAAGATAATACAATTATCTAAATTGAAAAAAAATAAACACTAAATTACACAAAATAAAAAACAAAATTATCAAAAATAAAAATGAATTACTCCTAATCTAATAGCCCTATCAAAATAAAAAAGCCCCCCAAAATAAAAAACCCTAGCCTACACTAAGCTGCCAATGGCCCTTAAAAGGGCCTTTTGCTGGGCATTGCCCCAAAGATATCAGCTCTTTTACCTGTAAAAAAAAATTCAAACAACCCCCCAACAGTAAAACCCACCACCCACACAACCAAACCCCCCAAATAAAAAAACTATCTAAATAAAAGTAAGCTAACCATTGCCTTGAAAAGGGCATTTGGATGGGCATTGGTCTTAAAAGGGCATTTAGCACATTTACATTGCCCAAAACCCTACTCTAAAAATAAAACCCACCCAATAAACCCTTAAAGAAACCTAACACTAACCCCCGACGATCCACTTACAGTTTTCGAAGACCGGACATCCATCCTCATCCAGGCGGCAGAAGTCTTCATTCAAGCAGGCAGAAGTCCTCATCGAAGCCGGCAGAAGTCTTCATTCAAGCGGGCAGAAGCGTTCATCCAAGCGAGCAGAAGACTTCATCCAGACGGCATCTTCTATCTTCATCCATCCGGCGTGGAGTGGGTCCATCTTCAAGACATCCGGCGCAGAGCATCCTCTTCTTCAGATGGTCGCTGAAGAATGAAGTTTGCCTTTAAGTGACGTCATCCAAGATGGCGTCCCTTACATTCTGATTGGCTGATAGAATTCTGTCAGTCAATAGGAATTAAAGGTGAAAAAAATTCTATTGGAATAGCCAATAGAATGCAAGCTCAATCCTATTGGCTGATTGGATCAGTTAATAGGATGAAAGCTCAATCCTATTGGCTGATTGCAACAGCCAATAGGATTTTTTAACCTTTAATTCCTATTGGCTGATTCTATCAGCCAATCGGAATGTAAGGGAGACCATCTTGGATGATGTCACTTAAAGGGAAACTTCATTCTTCAGCGACCATCGGAAGAAGTGGATCCTCCCCGCCGGATGTCTTAAAGATGGACCAGCACCACCCCGGATGGATGAAGATAGAAGATGCCATCTGGATGAAGACTTCTTCCTGCTTGGATGAAGACTTCTGCCCGCTTGGATGAAGACTTCTGCTGGCTTCGATGAGGACTTCTGCCCGCTAGGATGAAAATGTCTGCCGCCTGGATGAGGATGGATGTCCTGTTTTTTAAGGGTTTATTGGGTGGGTTTTATTTTTAGAGTAGGGTTTTGGGCAATGTAAAAGCACCCATCCAAATGCCCTTTTCAGTACAATGGTTAGCTTAGGTTAATTTAAATAGAATTTAATTTGGGGGGTTTGGTTGTGTGGGTGGTGGGTTTAACTGTTGGGTAGTGGTTGTATTTTTTTTTACCAGTAAAAGTGCTGATTTTTTTGAGGCAATGCCCCGCAAAAGGCCCTTTTAAGGGCTATTGGCAGTTTAGTGTAGGCTAGGGTTTTTTTATTTTGGGGGGGATTTTTTATTTTGATAAGGCTATTAGATTAGGAATAATTTGTTTTTATTTTTGATAATTTCGTTTTTTATTTTGTGTAATTTAGTGTTTATTTATGTTGTAATTTGGATAATTGTATTTTCTTCATTTAATATATTTTATTTTATTGTAATGTTAGGTTTTAGTGTAAGGCAGGTTAGGTTTTATTTTACAGGTAAATTTGTATTTATTTTAGCTAGGTAGCTAGTAAATAGTTAATATCTATTTACTAACTAGTCTACCTAGTTAAAATAAATACAAACTTACCTGTGGAATAAAAATAAAATCTAAGCTAGCTACAATGTAACTATTAGTTATATTGTAGCTAGCTTATGTTTTTTTTAACAGGTAAGTATTTAGTTTTAAGTAGGAATTATTTTATTTTATTGTAATGTTAGGTTTTAGTGTAAGGCATGTTAGGTTTTATTTTACAGGTAAATTTGTATTTATTTTAGCTAGGTAGCTAGTAAATAGTTAATAACTATTTACTAACTAGTCTACCAAGTTAAAATAAATACAAACTTACCTGTGAAATAAAAATAAAATCTAAGCTAGCTACAATGTAACTATTAGTTATATTGTAGCTAGCTTATGTTTTTTATTTACAGGTAAGTATTTAGTTTTAAATAGGAATTATTTAGGTAATAATTGTAAATTTAATTTAGATTTATTTTAATTATATTTAAGTTAGTGGGGGTTAGGGTTAGACTTAGGCTGGGGGTAACGTTAGGGTTAGGGTTATTCTTAGGGTTAGGGTTACGTTAGGGTTAGGTTTAGGGGTTAATATATTTATTTAGTGTTAGTGATGTTGGAGGCCAGAGGTTTAGGGGTTAATAACTTTAGTATAGTGGCGACGACATTGGGGGCGGCAGATTAGGGGTTAATAACTGTAATGTAGGTGGCGGTGATGTTAAGGGCAGCAAATTAAGGGTTAATAAATTTATTTAGGTGGCGGTGCTGTTAGGGGCAGCAGATTAAGGGTTAATAAGTGTATTTAGGTGGCGGCGATATCGGGAGTGGCAGATTAGGGGTTAATAGTTTTGTTTAGGTGGCTGCAAAGTTAGGGGCAGCAAATTAGGGGTTAATAACATTATGTAGATTGTGGCGATGTAGGGGGCAGATTAGGGGTGTTTAGACATGTTTTTTTTGTTAGAGTGTTAGGTTTAAACATAACTTTTTCTTTCCTGCTTTTGTGGCGGTTGGTAATTTCCCTAAAGCACTCATAAACTCATAAAAACTCATAATCAAGCTGACGGTAAACTAACTCGCAGTGGCCTATTATAACCGCCCTTTCAATGTTTAGCTGACAATGCACAGTAGGTAGTTTTGTAGTTACTTTTCTCGCATTGTCCTTACAAGGTATCAGCCCACCTTAGTTCCCTAGAAACTCTTTTGGATACCCAAATAAGCGGCCAGCTTCCTCATACTATGTTGTCTAATCTCCGTTTATTGGACATTATATATATCATTTTGGCCCACACACTTTAGGTTAAACAAAAGACCTAAGAATGACCTACTGAATTGTTCCCAGTATTATCTCATATTTATACTTATTATCATACCTTAACTACTATAGTTGTCTGCACTTAGCCTACAGTTAGGTTCATATCATTAGGAACTCAGTAATAACTGCTTTTTTACCTATTATTTATATTTACAAATAGAACGCCCGCCCTCCCCTCCCAACTTAAAGCAGCTCTTGCCTGCTAATCTCCCCCAACTTTATATCTAATACTTTGTACTATATAATATTATATAGTTCCCATAACGCATTTTATACTATAGAAAATGAGGTCCCATTTACACAGACTCAACATTATTTTAGACCATTCCTCATGGTATCATTATCAAAACTTGTTCGAATAGCACGCTCCACCAGTTGGTCTCATTATAGCACAGCGGCAAATATTTTATTTTTATGTTTTCTTTTATGTTATAAATGCTCACAATTTATATTTTAACGGATGTGCAACTCCTTATAACTTCTTGTATTTCTTGGAAACCTCAATAAAAATTCTTGTTCTCAGTGTGGTGGAATAGATAGGTAATAACATTTTCTTTTTTAGTTGCTCTTTTTTTCAACCTTATATTGTTAACATCCAGAACACTTTGTAGTGAAATGAACAGTTTTCAAGTTAAAATTTACATTTTAAAAATTATTTGAGAGACCTTGCTGTACTGATGAGACTGCTAAAATCATTTTAGAGGAGTAGAGGGCCTTAGTTCATGGGGCCCTATGTTTAGGTTATTGTGTAGAGCAGTGATTTGCAACCTTTTTTTTGCCGTGGCACACTTTTTTACATTAAAAAATCCTGTGGCACACCACCATCTCAAAATTTTACAAAATCACACATTGTAGCCTAATACAGGTAATATATATACAGTGTACTGTGCTGTCATGCCATGCCTCCTACAAACTATACATGACATATTGACATTCATTCACAAACAATCATAATGATTGTCTGTGAATGAATGTCAATGCCATGGTTGTAAATGATGCCTGATGAGCCTGTCACATACCTCCCAATATTTCAAAATTTGAAAGAGGGACACCCCCGCACTGTTGTCAGTCTGCTGCGGCACAACTGAGGATCTCTCACGGCACAATAGTGTGCCACGGCACACTGGTTGAAAAACACTGGTGTAGAGGTTCCTTATGGCTCCTCCTGTTTTGAGCCATGCTGATGTACTCTCTCAGTATATCCTCTACTGTTAGTACTGTATCCTCAAGATTAAAAAAAATAAAAAAATAATGTATTTTGTGATTCAGATAGAGCATGCAATTTTAAGCAACTTTCTAATTTACTCCTATTATAATTTTTTCTTAATTCTCTTGGTATCTTTATTTGAAAAAGCAGGAATGTAAGCTTACAAGCCGGCCTATCTTTGGTTCAGAACCTGGGTAGCACTTGATGATTGGTGGCTAAATGTACCCACCAATCAGCAAGCGCTATCCAGGGTCCTGAACCAAAAATGGGCCGGTTTGTAAGCTTTACAATACTGCTTGTTCAAAAAAAGATACCAAGAAATGAAGAAAAATTGATACTAGCAGTAAATTAGAAAGTTGCTTAAAATTACATGCTCTATCTGAATCATGAAAGAAAAAATGTGGGTTCAGTATCCCTTTAATCAAAGGGTAAGAACTGTGGAGGGGACATCATCTGGGTGAGTACCTGGCATGTCTCACATAGCCCACAGGCTATATTCTGGTATATAAATGTGTACGTGCAGCATAGCCAGACTACAGCAGCAGAGTCATTCATTGTGTATACAGCCTTAGAATATTGTTAGATACAATGGCCCCTATTTATCAAGGTCTGGCGGACCTGATCCGACAGTGCGGATCAGGTCCGCCAGACCTCGCTGAATACGGCGAGCAATACGCTCGCCGTATTCAGCATTGCACCAGCAGCTCACAAGAGCTGCTGGTGCAACGCCGCCCCCTGCAGACTCGCAGCCAATCGGCTGCCAGCAGGGGGGTGTCAATCAGGCGGACAGGTTATGGAGCAGCGGTCTTTGTGACCGCTGCTTCATAACTGCTGTTTCTGGTGAGCCTGCAGGCTCGCCAGAAACACTGGGCATCAAGCTCCATTCGGAGCTTGATAAATAGGCCCCAATATATGTATATGCGCAGTTAAGCTAGACTTCAGCAACGAGGTGAATATCTATGTTTACAGCCACATAAATATGTTCAGGGCTGAGCTCATTGGCAACTCAATTAGCTTTCTTGTCAATATTGTGTTGCTCTTTCGGTCTCTCTCATTTCTCACGGTGCCGGTTGTTTTATAGTGCTCCCGGTCATGTTCGTGCTTAGTGTACATGTTAAGGGTATATATTTGAGCACAATACAAATGGCGCTATTAGTGCAACATGGGTGTGTCAGGGTTTTTTATTTAACTCTGTATTTCCCTGTAAGTCAAAATGGGTATAGTTAGTAAAAGGACCACAACTGCAGCCTAGTGGTTTTGTTTTAAGTGTATGTGGCAAACTGCAAATTGTGATGGGCGCAACAAGGTTGCAGTGAGCCAATGCACTTAAGTTTTGATATTAGGTTCTACAGTACAAATTGCTGAGATAACTGAACATTCTGCCCAGCTCAGTATTTGTCCTGTTCACCTGGTTAGGTATGATAACAATTCCAATCTGTATACAAGTTTGGAGTACAGTCACTGTACTTAAATAGCTATAGTACAGGATAGGCTTTAGTTAATGTAAGTGAGTAAACTATTTACAAGTTTAGGTCTGTCTGAATAAGTAGTAGTGGTATTAAGAGGAATAACTATTGTTCAGACTGCATTGCAATGAGAGAGTGAATAGTAATCATCGTGGTTGTAGTTAGAGACGATTGAACAAGAACATGTATTCGCTATTGAATGTAAGGGTAAGTTAACTTACGTTAAGTTGTAAGGTGTCGGTCCGGTATTAAATTCCGGTGGATTTACTTCCAAAGTTAAGTTTAGGCGAGAGGTGCTGCTTCTTGTTAGTGAGCAGTGAAGAGACTGTGTCGGCGCGGCCGCGTATGTTGGCGTGTGACGTCACCGCTACCTCCGGGAGAACAAGGAGCTGCAATTGGAGCGCAGCTGTGTAGTAAGCTTGTAGCGTAGAGTGGCTGTCAAAGATACAGCGTGAGTAGCAATTTCCAAGCAGTGATTGCTTGATGTAGAGGTCTTTTATAGAATTACCAAAGGAGGTGTCAGAGTCAAAAGTGAAGAGGGCGGTAGTTAAATTGCTTAAATAAGAGAAGTAGGCAGACACATTAAATATGACAGGATCCCCCCCCCAAGGATCAACACCGAGGATCAGGTGAGGGACGATCAGGATGCCTACTGTGGAAACGGGTCACCAATCTCTGGGCAGAGAGGTTGGCAGCCGGTTCCCAAGAGTCCTCAGAGGATGGGTATCCCTTCCAGTGAACCAGATACTGCAGCCGACCAAGTACTCGGCGTGAATCGAGCACATCTTGAACCTCATATTCCAAGGAAGGATCCGGCAGCAGGGGGATGATCGGGTTCAAAGGAGAATGCTGCCGTAGTTGCCTATAGGGCTTCAAGAGGGAAACATGGAATGTGGGGTGAGATTTCATGGATGGAGGCAATCCAAGAGTGACTGCATTGGCGTTAACGACCTTAACAACAGGGAATGGACCAACAAATGTTGAAGTCAATTTCCTGGAGGGTACTGGTAGACGCAGGTTACGGGTTGATAACCAGACATAATCCCCAATAGCATAGGTTGGAGATGGTATCCTCCTTTTATCATATTGAAGTTTATATCGAGATTTTGCTATGTTGATGTTCTGTTTCACCAAAGAAAATGTGTCAGATATGGTATTAAGTAGATCGTTCACTACGGGGGACATAGTAGTGGATGAGGAATCCCATTCGAAGGTAGGATGAAAACCGTAGTTGATGAAGAATGGGGTTGACCTTGTGGAGGCATGAACAGAGTTATTGAAAGCGAATTCGGCATAGGGCAGGAGTGTAACCCAATTATCCTGTCTCGCAGAGACAAAACATCTCAAGTATTGTTCCAACCATTGATTTGTCCTCTCTGTTTGTCCATTAGTTTGAGGATGGAATGAGGTGCTGAGACGTCTGGTAATATTGAGTGACTGGCAAAGCTGTTTCCAGAATTTACTGGTGAACTGTGTACCCCTATCAGATGTTATAGTATTTGGAAGTCCATGTAGTTTGAAGATATGGTTGAACATAAGGGTTACGGTGTCTGCAGTGGTAGGTAATTTATGGTAAGGAAGGAAATGAGCCATCTTGCTGAATAGATCCACTACAACAAGTATGGTATTACATTTCTGTGATTCAGGGAGGTCAACAATGAAATCTATAGCTATATCAGTCCATGGCCGGTGTGGAGTTGGTAATGGAATCAATTGTCCGAACGGGGAAGATTTCCCAGTCTTAGTTGTAGTACAAGTTTTACAGGTTTGGACATACTCAGCTGTGTCCGGGAGGAGACTTGGCCACCAGAAAAACCTCTGTACCAGTTCCTGGGTCTTGTTTATACCCAGATGTCCCGCCAGATGGGAATCATGTAAGGTCTTAAGTACAGTTGTTCTGAGTGAAGGGGGTACGTAGACTCGTTCTTGGTGATAGTAGAGTCCATCATCATGCAAGGTGAGATTGTGAAGAGGTTTTTGAATGTCGGAGAGTTGTTCGGACTTGAACTGAGCAGTCTGTTCTGTGGTCAGGCCTAAAATCCTATCTGCTGGTATTAGAGGTGCTTCAGTGAGAGGTATCATGGGGTCTATAAATTGTCTGGATAAGGCATCAGCCTTTTTATTTTTTTGAGCAGGTCTGTATGTAATAAGATAATTAAATCTGGAGAGGAATAGGTTCCACCGTACTTGACGTGAGCTGAGTGTCCGGTTTGTTTTTAAATATTCCAAATTTTTATGGTCTGTGTAAATTAGTATTGGGAGTGTGGTTCCTTCCAATAAGTGTCTCCATTGTTCCAGGGAGCTTTTGATGGCTAACAACTCCTTATCTCCAATCGGATAGTTGATTTCAGCGGCAGTGAGGATGCGAGAGTAGTATGCCACTGGGTGTAAGGGCTGAGTAAGCGCAATTCTCTGGGAGAGGATAGCGCCAAGTGCGAAGTTTGAGGCGTCTACTTCCAATACATATTGTAGGGAAGGGTCAGGATAACGGAGGATGGGAGCTGTTGTGAAAGCTTTTTTTAGAAACTCGAAGATTCTTTGTGACTCCTCATTCCAGCGGAATCGTTGAGTCGATTTAGTTAAGTTCGTTAGTGGTCTGGATAGCTCGGCGAAGTTCTTAATGAACTTCCTATAGAAGTTCGCGAAACCCATAAACCTCTGGATGTCCCTCTTGTTTTTTGGTACGGGCCAATTCAGAATGGCTGAGACCTTGTCATCCTCCATCTGTATGCCGGTAGGTGATATACAGTATCCTAAGAACTTTATCTCTTGTGTATGGAAGGTACATTTTTCCAGCTTTACATATAGGGAGTTATCTCTTAATCTCTTTAAAACTAAAGTTACATGTTTGATGTGTTCGTGGAGATTTGCGGAGTATATGAGGATGTCATCCAGATAGATGACCAAAAAAATGTCTAAGTAATCCTTGAAAATATCGTTAATGAAATATTGGAAAGTGGCTGGTGCATTACATAAGCCAAAAGGCATGACTGTGTATTCGAATAACCCGTATCTAGTACGAAAAGCGGTTAGCCACTCATGTCCTTGTTTAATACGTACCAAGTTGTAGGCACCTCTAAGATCAAGTTTTGTATAAATTGAGGCGCCACGGAGTCTGTCAATTAGCTGTGGTATTAAGGGTAGAGGATAACGGTTCTTTATAGTACGTTTATTCAATTCCCTATAGTCTATTATGGGTCTTAGGGACTGATCTTTATTTTTAACGAAGAAAATGCCTGCCCCTGCAGGCGAGGTGGAAGGGCGGATAAAGCCCTTCTGTAAATTCTCATTGATATAGTTTTTAAGGTGTTCTAGTTCTGGTTCTGATAAAGGGAATATATGACCGTAGGGAATATCAACCCCGGGTAGTAAATCAATAGGGCAGTCATATACCCTATGGGGAGGTAAGTTGGAGGATTCTTTTTTGTCGAAAACATCAGAAAATGATGAATATTCATGGGGGTATGGAGTAGCAGTATCCAAAAGAATCTGTTCCTGATGGAGACAAGTATCAGCACAGTAGGTGGAGTTAAATACTACCTGTGCCGTGGACCAGGTTATATTTGGATCATGCTGTTTGAACCAAGTGATACCTAAAATGATTGGGAACATAGGGGAAGGTATGACATCAAAACTCAAAAATTCAGTATGTAGATTGTGAGTTGTAACCCGTAATGGGATAGTATGGTACCTAATGGGCCCTGAGGCAATCTCCTTCCCATCAACAAAACGAAGGACACTGGGGGTGTTTTTAGTGACAAGAGGTATTTTATTTTTAACAACAAACTGGTGATCTATATAATTGTGACTTGCTCCGGAGTCTAGGATTGCCTCAGAGTGGATTCTGTGATGTTCCCACTGTAATAGAACAGGAAGAGTACAATGGTTAGTGTGTGCTTGTTTAGCAGATAAACATAACTGTGTGGGTTGTTGCTTACCCTTCCTTCGTTGGAGCTGAAGGCAATCCTTTACAGAATGGTCTAAGCCCCCACAGTACATGCAGAGGTCCAGGGTTTTTCTCCTTAGTTTCTCCTGAGGTGTGAGGGGTCCTCTAATGAAACCCAGTTCCATGGGAGTCTCGGCAGCCCTAGTTGGAGGCCTATGTGAGGGAGTAATACTTGCGCTTTGTGTGAGTTGTTTTGGGCTAGTGTCGTGGTGGCTTCTTTCAGAGCGTCTCTCCCTGATACGTCTATCTAGAATAATACTGATGTCAATGAGGTTATCTAGGGTGTCTGGGAGTGGTTGTCTTGCTAACTCATCTTTTAGGGTTTCTGAGAGACCTAGCCTAAATTGATTCCGGAGTGAGAGGTCATTCCATTGTGTGTCTGGGGACCATTTCTTGAATTCTGCTATGTAATCTTCCACTGGCCTTTTGTTTTGGCGCAGGGAACGCATAGCAGTCTCAGCTGATAACTGCTTGTATGGGTCATCATATAATTGCCCCATTGCCTTGAAGAATTGGTCCAAGGAATAGAGTATGGGGTCGTTGGATTCGAAGAATAAATTCGCCCATATACGGGGTTCGCCACGTAGGTAGGATATGGTAGTCAAAACCTTTAAGTGGTCAGTAGTATAGGTCTTAGGCTTCAATTGAAAGTAAGAAGGCATGAATTCTTAAACTCTCTAAACTCACTTCTAATACCACTGAATGGTTGTGGAGGGTTTGGTTGTGGTTCATGTGGAGTTTGGGTTGTTTTCATAGTATCTAGTCGCTCATTAATATATAATCTTAATGAGGTGTTCTCTGCCTGTAGTGCAGTTAACCCCTTAGAGAGGTTTTCAACTGTTAGTGTCAGAGCCTCTACATGTGATACTAGGGCTGCTGGGTCCATCTTTACACAGGCTTGGAAATTACTGTCAGGGTTTTTTATTTAACTCTGTATTTCCCTGTAAGTCAAAATGGGTATAGTTAGTATGAGGACCACAACTGCAGCCTAGTGGTTTTGTTTTAAGTGTATGTGGCAAACTGCAAATTGTGATGGGCACAACAAGGTTGCAGTGAGCCAATGCACTTATGTTTTGATATTAGGTTCTACAGTACAAATTGCTGAGATAACTGAACATTCTGCCCAGCTCAGTATTTGTCCTGTTCACCTGGTTAGGTATGATAACAATTCCAATCTGTATACAAGTTTGGAGTACAGTCACTGTACTTAAATAGCTATAGTACAGGATAGGCTTTAGTTAATGTAAGTGAGTAAACTATTTACAAGTTTAGGTCTGTCTGAATAAGTAGTAGTGGTATTAAGAGGAATAACTATTGTTCAGACTGCATTGCAATGAGAGAGTGAATAGTAATCATCGTGGTTGTAGTTAGAGATGATTGAACAAGAACATGTATTCGCTATTGAATGTAAGGGTAAGTTAACTTACGTTAAGTTGTAAGGTGTCGGTCCGGTATTAAATTCCGGTGGATTTACTTCCAAAGTTAAGTTTAGGCGAGAGGTGCTGCTTCTTGTTAGTGAGCAGTGAAGAGACTGTGTCGGCGCGGCCGCGTATGTTGGCGTGTGACGTCACCGCTACCTCCGGGAGAGCAAGGAGCTGCAATTGGAGCGCAGCTGTGTAGTAAGCTTGTAGCGTAGAGTGGCTGTCAAAGATACAGCGTGAGTAGCAATTTCCAAGCAGTGATTGCTTGATGTAGAGGTCTTTTATAGAATTACCAAAGGAGGTGTCAGAGTCAAAAGTGAAGAGGGCGGTAGTTAAATTGCTTAAATAAGAGAAGTAGGCAGACACATTAAATATGACAGGGTGTCATTTTCCTCAAGTCTGAGTGAGTTTTCCCACCACACTGTTCACGCTCATGTTCCTTTCCTTATACAGCCGGCGGCCATTACGAGTATTAGTTGCGCTGGTTTTGTCCCTGATACGCATCACACCGGAGAATGTAAGACTTGATGCCAGGTTAAGGGGGATATTTTATTTTATTTATTCTCAGGATTATTAACGCAGAGCCAACTCTGGGGGTTATTAATTTATTATTTGCAGAAGGACAGTGTGAAAACCAGTCCGGAAGTTTAAGTTCCCATCTTCCCAGAATAAGCATACATGCTTCCTTCTCTTTCTCCCTAACTTTTGCGGCGTCCATGACTCTCTACATTCGCTTTCATGGCTTGATTTCACCAGAGGTATGAGAGATTACACTATATCGGGTAGATTACAAATTGAGTGCAAAATATTGCTTCCGATGTTAATATGTGTGTGTCTATGTATATATATATATGTATATATATATATATATATATATATATATATATATATACACACACACACACATATATATATATATTAACACACAGTTCCCATAGACCGCCGCAATGTAAAGACACTTTTGTAGTGTGTTTTTTTTTTCTAACACCTTACACCTTACACCCTCCAACTTTATTTTTTTTTAATAAACTACACAATACTGTATTTTGGGGCCAATTGGGGGACATTTATAAACTAAATCAGAGATCTGATCTCTAGTTAATTTTTAGCGTGCTAATTGCTACCGTGAGCTTGCGGTAGCAATAACCAGCCACTTGTAATGGCTGGTTATTTATCATGCGCCTTTAAAAGGGTGAATTTGCCCATTTGCAGACGCGCAATAAATTAGTGCGCCACTTGTAATCTAGCCCATCATGAGCAAACAATAGGCATATTATTGTTTGTCTGTATTTACAAATCACTTTCACCTAGTTTACGAGTTTTGCATTAGGAGGGGTGCGGTGCTAACAAGCAGTTTATGCTCACTGCTCACTTACAGACAGCGCTTGTATTACGGGTTTTCAGAAACCCAGCGTTAGCCGCAAAAAAGTGTGCGAAGAGGAAAATTTAGCTCCACATCTCACCTCAATACCATCGCTGCTTATGTTAGCGGTGAGCTACTAAAACATGCTCGTGTACAATTTCCCCATAGTAATCAATGGGGGAGAGCCGGTTGAAAAAAACCTAACACCTGCAAAAAAGCAGAGTTTAGCTCCTAACGCAGCCCCATTGATTCCTATGGGGAAATAAAATTTATGTTTACACCTAACACCCTAACATGAACCCCGAGTCTAAACACCCCTAATCTGACACTTATTAACCCCATAATCTGCTGCCCCCGACATCGCCGACACCTACATTATATTATTAACCCCTAATCTGCCGCTCCGGACACCGCCGCCACCTACATTATAGTTATGAACCCCTAATCTGCTGCCCCCAACATCGCCGCCACCTACATTATATTTATTAACCCCTAATCTGCCACCCCCAATGTCGCCACAACCTAACTACATTTATTAACCCCTAATCTGCCACCCACAACGTCGCCACCACTATAATAAAGTTATTAACCCCTAAACCTAAGTCTAACCCTAACACCCCCTAACTTAAATATAATTACAATAAATCTAAATAAAATTGCTACAATTCACTAAATTATTCCTATTTAAAACTAAATACTTACCTGTAAAATAAACCCTAATATAGCTACACTATAACTAATAGTTACATTGTAGCTATTTTAGGGTTTATTATTATTTTACAGGCAACTTTGTATTTATTTTAACTAGGTGCAATAGTTATTAAATCGTTATTAACGATTTAATAACTACCTAGTTAAAATAATGACAAATTTACCTGTAAAATAAAACCTAACCTAAGTTACAATTACACCTAACACTACACTATAATTAAATAAATTAACTAAATTAAATACAATTAATTACAATTAAATAAAATTATGTAAAGTACAAAAACAAACAAACACTAAATTACAGAAAATAATAAAATAATTACAAGATTTTTAAACTAATTACACCTACTCTAATCCCCCTAACAAAATAAAAAAGCCCCCCAAAATAAAAAAAGCCCAACCCTACACTAAATTACAAATAGCCCTTAAAAGGGCCTTTTGCGGGGCATTGCCCCAAAGTAATCAGCTCTTTTACCTGAAAAAAAAGTACAAATACCCCCCCAATATTAAAACCCACCACCCACACAACCAACCCTACTCTAAAACCCACCCAATCCCCCCTTAAAAAAAACTAACACTAACCCCTTGAAGATCACCCTACCGTGAGACATCTTCACCCAACCGGGCAGAAGTGGTCCTCCAGACGAGCAGAAGAGGTCCTCCAGATGGGCAGAAGTCTTTATCCAGCATCTTCTATCTTCATGCATCCGGCGCGAAGCGGGTCCACCTTCAAGACATCCGACGCGGAGCATCCTCTTCATCCGGAGTCTTCTTCAACAATGACAGTTCCTTTAAGTGATGTCATCCAAGATGGCATCCCTTCAATTCCGATTGGCTGATAGAATTCTATCAACCAATTGGAATTAAGGTAGGAAAAATCCTATTGGCTGATGCAATCAGCCAATAGGATTGAAGGTAAATCCTATTGGCTGATCCAATCAGCCAATAAGATTGAGCTTGCATTCTATTGGCTGTTCCAATCAGCCAATAGAATGCAAGCTCAATCCTATTGGCTGATTGCATCAGCCAATAGGATTTTTCCTACCTTAATTCCAATTGGCTGATAGAATTCTATCAGCCAATCGGAATTGAAGGGACACCATCTTGGATGACGTCACTTAAAGGAACCGTCATTTTTGAAGAAGACTCCGGATGAAGAGGATGCTCCGCGTCGGATGTCTTGAAGATGGACCCGCTCCGCGCCGGATGAAGATAGAAGATGCCATCTGGATGAAGACTTCTGTCCATCTGGAGGACCTCTTCTGTCCGGCTTGGATGAAGACTTCTGCCCATCTGGAGGACCACTTCTGCCCGGTTGGGTGAAGACGTCTCACGGTAGGGTGATCTTCAAGGGGTTAGTGTTAGTTTTTTTAAGGGGGGATTGGGTGGGTTTTAGAGTAGGGTTGGTTGTGTGGGTGGTGGGTTTTAATGTTGGGGGGGTATTTGTACTTTTTTTTTCAGGTAAAAGAGCTGATTACTTTGGGGCAATGCCCCGCAAAAGGCCCTTTTAAGGGCTATTTGTAATTTAGTGTAGGGTTGGGCTTTTTTTTTATTTTGGGGGGCTTTTTTATTTTGTTAGGGGGATTAGAGTAGGTGTAATTAGTTTAAAAATCTTGTAATTATTTTATTATTTTCTGTAATTTAGTGTGTTTTTTTGTACTTTAGATAATTATTTAAAATTGTAATTAATTGTATTTAGTTTAGGTAATTAATTTAATTATAGTGTAGTGTTAGGTGTAATTGTAACTTAGGTTAGGTTTTATTTTACAGGTAAATTTGTCTTTATTTTAACTAGGTAGTTATTAAATAGTTAATAACTATTTAATAACTATTGTACCTAGTTAAAATAAATACAAAGTTGCCTGTAAAATAAAAATAAATCCTAAGCTAGCTACAATGTAACTATTAATTATATTGTAGCTATCTTAGGGTTTTATTTATAGGTAAGTATTTAGTTTTAAATAGGAATAATTTAGTGAATTGTAGTAATTTTATTTAGATTTATTTAAATTATATTTAAACTAGGGGGGGTTAGGGTTAGACTTAGGTTTAGGGGTTAATAACTTTATTATAGTGGCGGCGACGTTGGGGGCAGCAGATTAGGGGTTAATAAATGTAGGTAGGTTTCGGCGATGTTAGGGCTGGCAGATTATGGGTTAATAATATTTAAATAGTGTTTGCGATGCGGGAGTGTGGTGGTTTAGGGGTTAATATATTTATTATAGTGGCAGCGATGTCTGGTTCGGCAGATTAGGGGTTAAAAAATGTATTTTAGTGTTTGCAATGTGAGGGGGCCTCGGTTTAGGGGTTAATAGGTAGTTTATGGGTGTTAGTGTACTTTTTAGCACTTTAGTTTTATGCTACGACATTGTAGTGTAAAACTCTTAACTACTGACTTAAAAATGCGGTACCAGACTTGACAGGAGAGGGTCTGCCGCTCACTTTTTGACAGAATCGTAATACTGGCGCTATGCAAGTCCATTGAAAAAATAGGATACGCAATTGACATAAGTGGATTTGCGGTATTTCCGAGTCTGGCCAAAAAAGTGAGAGGTACACCTGTACCTGCAAGACTCGTAATACCAGCGGGCGTTAAAAAGCAGCGTTGGGACCTCTCAACGCTGCTTTTTAACCCTAGCGCAAGACTCATAATCTAGCCATTTGAAAATCGTAGTGAGCGCTTTATCCGTTACTCCTACAGTGCTTCTGTCACTTCCAGCGCTTCTGACACTTATTTAGGTGTACAGGGAGTGCAGAATTATTAGGCAAATGAGTATTTTGACCACATCATCCTCTTTATGCATGTTGTCTTACTCCAAGCTGTATAGGCTCGAAAGCCTACTACCAATTAAGCATATTAGGTGATGTGCATCTCTGTAATGAGAAGGGGTGTGGTCTAATGACATCAACACCCTATATCAGGTGTGCATAATTATTAGGCAACTTCCTTTCCTTTGGCAAAATGGGTCAAAAGAAGGACTTGACAGGCTCAGAAAAGTCAAAAATAGTGAGATATCTTGCAGAGGGATGCAGCACTCTTAAAATTGCAAAGCTTCTGAAGCGTGATCATCGAACAATCAAGCGTTTCATTCAAAATAGTCAACAGGGTCACAAGAAGCGTGTGGAAAAACCAAGGCGCAAAATAACTGCCCATGAACTGAGAAAAGTCAAGCGTGCAGCTGCCAAGATGCCACTTGCCACCAGTTTGGCCATATTTCAGAGCTGCAACATCAGTGGAGTGCCCAAAAGCACAAGGTGTGCAATACTCAGAGACATGGCCAAGGTAAGAAAGGCTGAAAGACGACCACCACTGAACAAGACACACAAGCTGAAACGTCAAGACTGGGCCAAGAAATATCTCAAGACTGATTTTTCTAAGTTTTTATGGACTGATGAAATGAGAGTGAGTCTTGATGGGCCAGATGGATGGGCCCGTGGCTGGATTGGTAAAGGGCAGAGAGCTCCAGTCCGACTCAGACGCCAGCAAGGTGGAGGTGGAGTACTGGTTTGGGCTGGTATCATCAAAGATGAGCTTGTGGGGCCTTTTCGGGTTGCACGCAATGTTGATGGTGAACAGATCAAAACACTGACAGAATCCATGGATGGCAGGCTTTTGAGTGTCCTTGCAAAGAAAGGTGGCTATATTGGTCACTGATTTGTTTTTGTTTTGTTTTTGAATGTCAGAAATGTATATTTGTGAATGTTGAGATGTTATATTGGTTTCACTGGTAAAAATAAATAATTTAAATGGGTATATATTTGTTTTTTGTTAAGTTGCCTAATAATTATGCACAGTAATAGTCACCTGCACACACAGATATCCCCCTAAAATAGCTATAACTAAAAACAAACTAAAAACTACTTCCAAAACTATTCAGCTTTGATATTAATGAGTTTTTTGGGTTCATTGAGAACATGGTTGTTGTTCAATAATAAAATTAATCCTCAAAAATACAACTTGCCTAATAATTCTGCACTCCCTGTATACTGGGTTCTACTAATAGGAGGCTTACAACTTTGTAGAACACTGCTTTTCCTTGCATGCCACATTAGTCTGCCTATAACATGATAACATTTTATGCTGGTTTTTCTATACTTTTTTATCTGAAATGCTTAGACTTGTGTTCACTTTACACTATTGCAGTATATTATTATGGAGAAAACTGATGTATGATGTATGTGTATTATCTATGGGTTTATTTCCCATTTGATTACTTGCCTCAGATAAATTCATGTATTTATTTCTGTTTGTTGTGTTTTCATCTCTGTAAGGGGTGGTGTCATGTCTTGACACTGTAACTCTACTATGGTTATATTTTGATGCACAATTGTACACCCTTGAGTTATTATTGCTGTGGAATGTTATACTTTTATTTGAGAGAGGATACTACAGGATATCCTATATTTTGTAGTATGGCTATATATTGTGGTACAATGGTGTGACTTTACTTGTAAGAGGTTATTGTAGGATATTTCTTATATCCAGTTATGTTATTGTAATTAGTGTATATTACTGTAACACATATTGTTATATGTACAGTCCAGTACATTGTTTTTTTGCTACCATTCTCCTGACATTTACTTTAGGGTAATCAGTGTGGATTTCTGCAATAGAGCTAACACTACTCTTATTGATTTATTGCCTTGTTAATATTTTTATCTACTGATTAGGTTCTGTAATCAGTGTTATTTCCTATATTAATATTCATATTCTGCATCTTGTTGCAGGAACATTTAGTTGATTGCTTTCTTAGCATTCTTTTTACCGTTTATATTACTGTAATCAGTTGGATTACTGTATAAAGTCTAATACTACTGTATGTGAAATTCAGTATGTTGTTTTTCTTGTATTTTTTTATACCAATTGTAGTTCGGTATACAGAGTACTTTAATGTAATAGTGCTAATGAAGTATTCTGTCTCTGTAGATATGCAAGAAATTATTGGCCAGATTACAAGTAGAGCGCAAATGTTTTCGCTCAGGTTTTCGTGATCATTTGCACGCAGGTTAAATCGTGCGTGATTTGAGCGTAAAAGAGATCCAATTGCGATTTACGCTAGATTGATTATCGTGACTTCAGAGCTGTGGCTAACTGTTTCACAAAACATAAAAAGTGTCACAAAACACATCAAAAATACATTACAAAGTACACTTACACTCATAATAGCACCATCTAATACAAATTCTTTAAAAAAATGCACACAAAAGTTATAAGGGCTCAAAGATATGAGGTCCCTGGTGTTAGAAGAAAAAAAGACAGACAAAGGACTTTAACATTGAGATACATACATATACATGTCTAAAGATATATATGTGTATACATGTGTGTGTGTATATGTGTACATATGTATTTATATGTGTATTCATGTATGTATGTATGTACAGACATATATACACATATAAACACATAAATACATATATACACATATATAGACATATAAAGAAGTGCATTTGAGCCATTTGCAGTTATGTAGATGAAAACATGTAAAAGCATATTTATGCAATATTCATTATTAATAGACAGCTAGATTACGAGTTTTGCGTTATGAGTGAAAAAGCAGCGTTATGCTTCATAACGATGCTTTTTCCCTACCTCTGCTATTACAAGTCGTGCAGGTATAGCTGTACCGCACACTTTTTTGGCCGTCACGCAACGTCAGTACCGCACTTTTAAAAAAGTCCTTTTTCAGTGGGACTTCCATAGCGCCGGTATTACGAGTTTTGCCTGGGAGGCCAAAAAGTGAGCGGTACACCATATACCGACAAGATTCGTACCGCCATCTAAAGTCAGTAGCTATGAGTTTTACGTTACAAAGCTGTACTATAAAACTCATAACTAAAGTGTTAAAAACTACACTAACATGCATAAACTACCCATTAACCCCTAAACCGAGGCCCCCCCGCATCGCAAACACTATAATAAATCAATTAACCCCTAATCTGCCACTCCAGACATCACCGCCACTTAAAAAAATTATTAACCCCTATTCCGCCGCTCCCCGACATCGTCGCCACTATAATAAAATTATTAACCCCTAAACTGCAGCCCTCCCACATCAAAAGCAATCTTTAAATATAATTAAACCCCTAATCTGCCGTCCACCCACTCCACCGCTATAATAAACCTATTAACCCCTAAACCTAACCCTAACACCCCCTAACTTAAATATAATTGAAATATATCTAAATAAAACCTACTATTAATAACTAAATAATTCCTATTTAAAACTAAATACTTACCTATAAAATAAAACCTAAGCTAGCTACAATATAACTAATAGTTACATTGTATCTATCTTTGGTTTTATTTGTATTTCACAGGTAAGTTTGTATTTATTTTAACTAGGTAGATTAGTTAGTAAATAGTTATTAACTATTTACTAGCTACCTAGTTAAGATAAATACAAATTTACCTGTAAAATAAAACCTAACCTGCCTTACACTAAAACCTAACATTACAATAAAATTAAATACATTTAATTAACAAAATACAATTATCTAAAGTACAAAAAATAATAAACACTAAATTACACAAAATAAAAAAAGAAATTATCAAAAATAAAAACGAATTACTCCTAATCTAATAGCCCTATCAAAATAAAAAAGCCCCCCAAAATAAAATAAAAACCTAGCCTACACGAAACTGCCAATGGCCCTTAAAAGGGCCAAGAAATCAGCTCTTTTACCTGTAAAAATAAATACAAACAACCCCCCAACAGTAAAAGCCACCACCTACACAACCAAACCCCCCCAAAATAAAATCCTATCTAAATAAACCTAAGCTCCACATTGCCCTGAAAAGGGCATTTAGCTCTTTTACATTGCCCAAAACCCTAAGCTAAAAATAAAACAAACCCAATAAACCCTTAAAAAAACCTAACACTAACCCCCGACGATCCACTTACAGTTTTTGAAGATCGGATATCCATCCTAATCCAGGCGGCAGAAGTATTCATCCAAGCGGGCAGAAGACCTAATCGAAGCCGGCAGAAGTCTTCATCCAAGCAGGCAGAAGTCTTCATCCAGACGGCATCTTCTATCTTCATCCATCCGGCGCGGAGCGGGTCCATCTTCAAGACATCCAGTGTGGAGCATCCTCTTCTTCCTGTGTCTGTTGAAGAATGAAGTTTTCCTTTAAATGACGTCATCCAAGATGGCGTCCCTTACATTCCGATTGGCTGATAGAATTCTATCAGCCAATAGGAATTAAGGGGGAAAATCCTATTGGTTGTTGCAATCAGCCAATATGATTGAGCTTTCTTCCTATTGGCTGATCCAATCAGCCAATAGGATTGAGCTCCCTTTCTATAGGATTGAGCTAATTTTCTAGATTAATTTCCAACAGTAAGGAATTGTGGACTCTTACCGAACAGAAAGAAATGAATTTATCAGGTAAGCATAAATTATGATTCAGGCTGCCTCTTATCTCGGTGAATTTTGACAGTTTTTATAGCTAAACAATGCTAGTCTATGTGTGCCAAATTGATAAACATTATGCTCATTCCCGTGGAGTTATTTATGAGTCAGCACTGATTGGCTAAGATGCAAGTCTGTCAAAATAACTGAAATAAGGGGACAGTCTGCAGAGGCTTAGATACAAGGTAATCACAGAGGTAAAAAGTGTATTAATATAACAGTGTCGGTTTTGCAAAACTGGGTAATGGGTAATAAAAGGATTATCTATCTTTTAAAACAATAAAAATTCAGGAGTAGACTGTCCCTTTAAGTCTTCTTGAAGGACATTTATTTAATATATATATATATATATATATATATATATATATATATATATATATATATATATATACTGTATATACATACATACAGTACATACATATATAGAACAGCTGCCCATGACAATTAAAGTGACTTTATACAGTCAAATATATTAAATCAAAGTAAACCTAAAAACAGATTGTGTTAAAAAAAAAAAAAAAAAGCAAACAATGAACTTGTTTTCTTGCAAAAATAGCACTTACAAATTTTCAGTGTAGCCCTGCCAGTGCCACTAGTCTGATATGGGAGCTAACATCTTTGAAACCTAGGTTACATTCTGACTGATCTAGGCATGAGCAAGTCTGACTCCCTGTTATCTAGTTTGTTCACTTACAGGATCAGTAAATACAGTTAATTTGCATAATCAACAAATGCATGTTAAAAAAACAATGCAATAGTTAATCTGAACTTCTGAGTAGTAGATTTATTTTTCTGACAAATTTCAATGTTTTGTCTATTTCCACTCCTCCTGTATCATGTGACAGCCATCAGCCAATCACAAATGCATATAAGTATGTTCTGTGAATTCTTGCACATGGAAGACTCAAAAAGTGTGAATATAAAAAGACTGTGCACATTTTCTTAATGGAAGATGGAAAGTTGTTTAAAATGTCATGCTCTATCTGAATCATAAAAGTTTAATTTTGACTTGAGTCTCCCTTTAATAGTAACCAGCCCCAAAGTTTTATGACATCAGGCTCCCTCCTCCTTGTAAGACTGTGACAGAAAGTAAAGAACACGGCACAAATGTAGGGAAACAAATAAATAAAAGGTAAAATCCATTTAAAATAATGAATTATAATATTCCAATGATTTTTATTAAGTAAAAAAGGTTAGTGTTTTTATTACAACAATAAAACTGTCTGTTTAATATCCCTTTAAATAGTCTACAGAAAAACTTAGAAAATCTAGTTTACTTTATATTATGTCATGTTATAGCACTACACATGTGTAGAATTAAAGGGACACTGAACCCAAATTTTTTCTTTCGCGATTCAGATAGAGCATGACATTTTAAGCAACTTTCTAATTTATTCCTATTATTAAATTTTCTTAATTCTCTTGGTATCTTTATTTGAAATGCAAGAATGTAAGTTTAGATGCCGGCTCATTTTTGGTGAACAACCTGAGTTGTTCTAAAAAATTGCTGTCCAGAGTCCTGAACCAAAAAAAAAAAAAGCTTAGGTACCTTCTTATTCAAATAAAGATAGCAAGAGAACGAAGAAATATTGATCATAGGAGTAAATTAGAAAGTTGCTTAAAATTGAATGCTCTATCTGAATCACGAAAAAAAAATTTGGGTTCAGTGTCCCTTTAAAACAGAATTATTAACCATATGTCATGAAGATTGGTGAAAGCCTTATGAGGAAACTAAAGTATTGCCTTTGCATTTAAAGGGACACTGAACCCAAATGTTTTCTTTCGTGATTCAGACAGAGCATGCAATATAATTGAAAGTTATTATTTTCTGTTTAATCTGTTAAGTAAACCTGATTATATTTATTCAGAGGTTACAAGATATTTGGGGAAATAAAGGTACCTATAGGGAAGGAATGTATTTTCACAGTTCTTGTCCTCTCTTTTTGAGTGAAATCATATCACCTGTTACTGGTCAGTCAGTAGTGGTCCTAGACTGAAGATTTTGGATGAAACAACAATAATAATGTTCTTGGGACTTCTTTTTTTCTGATTAATGCATGATGATCAGTCAATTTTTCAGAACCCATTGTTATAATCCACTGGTTTTCAAAGCTGTCCTCAGGCCTCCCCAACAGCTCATTTATCAGGGTCACCTTGGATGAGAGCAGGTAAAATAACCATGGTTACTAATCAGCTGATTATTTCCCCTGTGCTCCAGTTCAGATATCATCAAAATCTGCCCTGTTAGGGAGGCACGAGGACAGGTTTGAAAACCAGTGCTATAATACAAATATGAAATCTGTGAGTTAATATAATTTGATAGGTATGTAACTAACTTGGGAATTTGCCTTCAGAAGGATACCATGTAAAAAAAAACTGCCACTGATTGCATCAATGTCTTTTATATAACTTTCAAGTGATAGAAAAAAGGTTGCATTGACATTGCATGTATCACCCAAATATATAAAATTCAAATATGAAATGTAAAATTCAAATATTCAAATATAACATTTGAAGTGTACATTTGATTGTTCATTTCCAAAGATGTGAAGTTTATCATTATTGGTATGAAAATATTTGAAGCTGCAATTGATCTAGAAAAAGTTAATATTTGTTTCCAAAAAACATAAAATATTAATTAAGACCAAATTAATCCAATTTACAGTCATTATTTTGACTGAATGAGGAGACATATTTGCCCATTTTAATTCCCATGGCCTATGATTAAAATAACTAGACTAAAATGTACCTTTAAGTGTTGTATTTTCACTGTAAACCGGGAAACTTGAAAGTGGGAAACACAGGGAAGACTTACATGGACTAAAGTAATAAAAAAAAGTCAGAAGGATAAAGGATGAGAAGTCTGTGAAAGAGTTGAGTGTGAAGAGAAAGGAGGACAGATGGGAAGATGGTGAAACAGATGGGGGATATTTAACATTTTAATACATCTTTAAAAAACAAAGCTTAAATCAAACTTTTAAATTACAAAACTACACAAATAAAATACTATCTTCGTAATGTTCATTAACAATTGCAATAAAGTGTTAGGACATTTAAATGTGTTACTTATAAAAACTATTAAAAAAGGATATTAAATAATAGCAGACATATAATAAATTAATATCTGTGGTTAATTTTAAAAAGTTTGCATTCAAAGGTTTTAGACCTTTATAGCCAACATTGAATTAATAAGATGTACTTGTATACTTGTATACTTTTGTAATGGCCATTTATCCTTTGTTTCAATAAAGTTAGTCAACATGTATTTGAAAATCCTCTTAAAAAGCCTGCAAAACTGCTTTTCCTTTTTTTGTGCATTTTACTAAATGTTGCTCTTATATCATTTTCTAATTCAAAGTAATTTTCTAATTCAAATGGCAGCTTTTCTTATAACATGGAAGATGGCTTAGAAAACAAAGGTGGAAAAAAATCACCCAACCTATCATACAATGCTCTGATTGGTCATGCTAACCAATTGGAATTTTGGCTTTAGAGAATTGAAGAAACGAGGGATGAAACTGAAAAGATGAGAGGCAATAAGAGAAATCTTTAAAGGAGGACAGTAGAGTTACACATGCTTGTATCACCTAAAATTCTCATGATATATCTGCATGCTAGAAATTGTCATATGTTAATTTCATTAGTGGTGGCTATATTAGTCTGAAAACAGTGCAAACAATCGCATCCTTGTTGAAAGTAAAGTAATATATACATTGACATTGTCATGTAGTAGGTTTTGTTTTTGCTGGAAATCCCATTCACAATTATTAGGAGTAAGATGCCATTAAATTCTATGACTGACTTCTAATTTAGTGCTTCTTTATTCCCATATGAAATACAAATATTATTTTGTTCTGGCTGCAGAAGAAGTGAAAATCATGATCAAATTAGACTAAGAAAAGAATAATTGCTCCTTATTCTGACTCTGTAAAAAAAATATGTTTCTCTTTTTATGTTGCACTGAATTTGTTTTTATACGATGCATTACTGTAAAGGTTATTAGCAGGGCTCAAAATTTCCACTAGCCATTGGCGAGTAAAAATTTAACAGTGGCGAGTGAAAGTTAGTGAATTAATGTTGGGCTACCTGCTACAAATATTATCTAAAGGGATATTATATATCCATGAAAGGGCAAGGATATGATTTTCTTCTAGGGCTATAGGGACCCCATTAGTGCTTAGTCTGTTACTTCTGATAGGGTAAACACTGGCAGAGAGAGATTGGAGAGGAAAAGTGAGAGTGGAGAAAAAGATTGTGTTAAGAAAGAGTGGAGAAAAAAAGAAAAAGAGTGAAGAGATATGAGAGAGGAAGTGTGTTAAGAAAAGATATGGCCTGAGAGAAAAGGGGAAGGGGTAAAAAGAGATTGGAGAGAGGAGGCAGTGTAGAAAGATAGATGAGAGATTTTAGCTATAAACCAATTTTTCCAGGTCTGCTGTGACCTCACATTAATGTCAACACTCTCTGCACTCTCTCAGTTCAACAACATTTTTTTCTGTCCAGCTGTTGTCTTTCCCAGAACCCTAGTTGATATTGCTAACTGCTATGCACAGTTTTGTTAAGTTATTACTGTAACTATGTAGCATTATTTAATTTATGGTATAAAGCATAAACTATATAAAATAATTACTTCACAATAAGGTGTTTCACATTGGCTAAATATATGCAAATAAGGGGGTGGG
The DNA here is from genome assembly GCF_027579735.1 of Bombina bombina. Taxonomy (NCBI): domain Eukaryota; kingdom Metazoa; phylum Chordata; class Amphibia; order Anura; family Bombinatoridae; genus Bombina; species Bombina bombina. The sequence goes on along the minus strand of NC_069501.1, from coordinate 957,999,668 downwards.
TCAGTGGGTGTGGTGTGGGTGGGATCAAAAGTGTTGAGTAACATTTTGGACTGGCTAGTAGCTTAGAGCTTGACATTTTGAGCCCTTTATACATTAGATTCATTTAATAAAACCTTAGTGATTACTATCACCTGATAAAGCCACAATTTCACTCTGTTATTAATGTCAAGATTACAAGTGAAGCATTGTAATGCACTAGGGTACATTAACATTGCTCGAAAGGAATCCTTACCTCTTCCATTTTTAGGGTATAATTAAGATATAGGTGTCAAAAAGCACTACATCTGAACGCAGTATTTTGGTCTGTTCTATAGTATAACACTTCACTACACCACTTATACAAGTACAATGAACATGCTAATAGCGCTATCTAGGGTACGCTAAAAAGTTTTGGCTTCATCATGATGCTTTGGTTAAACTATTTAATTGCCCACTGCGTTTGTTACAGTGCTTTATTCTTTGTACTCCACTGATGTTCTGTACCTCTAAGTATCTCTCTGTCTCTTTGTTTATCTCTGTATCTATTTATTTATCTGTCATTCTTGCTGGGTTAACCACATCATCAGAACAGCATGCTTCCTCTCTTAAACTGGACAGGAGAAGATGATTGGCTCACTGGCCTTGCTAGCTCAGGAATGGAAGTTTAGTATCACTTAGAATCAGGCATTAACTAACTATTTGACCTCTATTTCTGGAGGTTAAGCACATAAATATAGCCAGGAAGTAGATCAATAGTAAAACAGGCTAGCACATTATTGCATTTTCCTATTATACAATTATAATCACTATTATCTCACCTCCACAAGATTTCTGCATACTAACCCTGCACATGCTCATACAGCTGTACAGCAGGTTGCTACTGTACTCACCTACTGGAGGCAAGGAAAGGAACACGTTTTAAATCAAATATTTCACAAAAATTACCAATATTTAAAATGAATGTGTAACAAGCATTAAAGGCTTCATACAACCAAATACGTTATGATTGGGAACAAATTGTACATTTAGGACGCAGTATTACAACATATAAAATAGAAAAAAACGGTTATAAAATAAATCATGTAACTGGAACTTACGGTGCAATCCTTTTTAGTTCATTATCCTTTTCACTGAGGAGTCAGTGTGGTCAGTGGTCATGGGTGGTCTATCTGGGCAGCTAAATGGTTGTTTCTAGATATATTTTGTTAATGTTATTGCTTTTATTTATATTTACAACTTATCACATTTTCTTGTAATTCTAATGTAAAACCAATACTATGGGTAACAGATCTATCTATTTTAAAAACCTAGACATATAATTAACAAGCTTTATTTTTTTCAACTATAGTTAAAAATATTATTAGAAAAACTAAAATAATAAAGTTCTCTGATTTGTATATTCTAAGAAGTTAGCTTCACCCAGAGATATTCATTATTTGTAAGGGTAATCTTTAACTTGTGTTTTATATACACATCCATGACTCAACCCCATAAGAATGAAATCCCATTGCAAAGGCAATACTCAAGGTAAGACAGAATACAACATACATATCAGGACACTGCCATATAAAATGCATTAATCACTGGCCCAAATAAAGACCTAACTCAGGGGGCTTACAAGTATGCTTAAGATTAATTCACTGTAACCAAAACTGATTGTTCACATAAATCACTGTTTGCTCTTGGGTTCAGACCTAACTTCAGTTTTATTGATATTTATTCTTAGAATAAAAAAAAATCAATCATGCAGATAATAAAAACCTTCCAGGAATAAAGGTCACCCTTCTTCTATGACTTTAAAGATAATAATTCAGAAAAATTAGCTTCTTTAATTTGTCTGTTTCTGACAAACTAATATCCATTCTAGAATGGTGAACAGCAGAGTCTTTAAAATGACAAGATCAATTGTACTTATTTTTAAAATTACCCATGTACACAGCTGACAAATGCAATTCAGCTTGATGAAAATATTTGTTAAGAGAAGATGCTATTGCTTTAAATACTTATTAAACACAATTTTTGGAACTTATTATTTGATACCAACCACATTTTTTGTAAATATTTGCTTTGTTTTTTTTCCTGTGAAGCTGCAGGTGCTATAATTGAATTACTCAGATTATTATATTTGCAAATGTATGTGTGATCAAAGCTTTGTTTCATTTCAGCATAAGGGATTAAAGGAGCAATGTCGTGTGACCCTGTAAGAAAAAACCCAGTCTCCCCCACTTAACCATCTGCTTAATCTAATAAATAAAGACACAACAACAATTGGGATTTAAAGACCCTTGGGTCATTTATTAACTCGAGGCACCCCTGGATGTTTATTTAACTAAACATCCGGGCGTTTTACCTAACTTAACTCTGACTCATTTAAATGGTTACATGTAAACGTTATAACTTCAACTTGAAAAAACATTAAGCGGCAAACAAACTAACTACCTAACTCACATGAAGCGGGAAGCAGTCCCAGGCAGCTGACACAAAGCGGAGCCCATCTACAACGCATAACGGATAGAAGGATTTACTCGAGCTGTTCGGCCCACCGCAAAACCAGGAGAAGCTTTCCCCAGGCACGTGCCTGGCTACGTCACTCCTCCTGCAATGGCCGTCACTCCTCCCCGCTTTCTATCTGATGCCTGGGTCGCTACCGCCCGCCCCTTAGAGTGTCAACACCGCTCAAACCTTATTGGTCCTCCGGACTCGCCAGGCGAACACCAAACGATTTCCGAAAGGAGCTGAAAATTTTAAATCCCCGGGACTTACCAACGGACTCTGAGTCGACTAACCCTGCCCGGAGCCAAGGAGACCTAACCTACAACTTTAACCAAAAAGCCGCTATCAGGGTGGGAGAAGATCTGTGATGGCCAGGAACAGAAAAAGAGGGCCTCAAACTCCCAGAAGCCCCTTTTTATTGGTAAGTCAAGATCCCTCCCTTAGCCTGCAACATTGTTGCTAGTCTCACTCACACAACCCACATACACTCCTCCCCCCTGCTTCCTTAACCCTTAAGCCGTTTCTGGCTATTCTGCAGCCCTGCACTTTCCAAATGATAGTTCAAGGGGTTCTGTAAGTGTATGAAATTTTATGTGGTAGGACTTTCTTGTATTCCTTAGAACACATACACTTGAAGGGACAGTATACTAAAAATTCAACCTTTGATGATTCAGATAGGGCATGTCATTTTAAACAACTTTCCAATTTACTTTTTTTTAATCAAATTACCTTTGTTCGCTTGGTATTCTTAATTAAATTCTAAACCTATGTAGACTTATATGCTAATATCTAAGCCTGTGAAGGCCGCCTCTTATCTGAATGCATTTAACAGTTTTTCACAGCTAGAGGGCGTCAATTCACGTGTGCCATATAGATAACATTGTGCTCACACCTGTGGAGTTACTTATGAGAGGGCACTGATTGGCTTAAATGGATGTCTGTCAAAATAACTTAAATAAGGGGACAGTCTGCAGAGGCTTAGATACAAGGTAATCACAGAGGTAAAAAGTATATTTATATAACTGTGCTGGTAATGCAAAATTGGGGATTTGGTAATAAAGGGATAATCTATCTTTTTAAACAATAACAATTCTGGAGTAGACTGTCCATTTAAACCATTAAACATTTTTAGAATGGATTACACTAATTTCATTGGCCCAAAGGTCAATCAAAATAATTTCTTGCATATCTAATTTACAGCCAAGATGTTAAAGCAACAATTTGCCAATTCAAATGTTAGTAACTTATTTGTTTTTTCTTGAATGTCGGAACCTGTAGTTGCAGTGGTACAAAATATTATCTATTAATAAAATAAATAATATAAATGAAAGTTAAACTGCCACACTACTGCCTTCAAGCACATACTGTTATTAAGACCATATTGCAATCAGTGGTATACACTGTATATGCAGTACACCATTAATATTCAGAGTAGTGGTACAGTAGAATTGGCATATTACAATGGCAAATAATACAGTATATGTTTTAAGTGATGTGAGGAGGTGGAAGTGTGCATTTATGTATATAATACTTGTAGAGGGAGGAGGTCCATAGAGCATGAGAATTGGTGTGGTTAAATACTCTCCTTGATGTTTCTATAAAAAATGACTGGACTAGAATAATCAAACCCTCAATGAAAAATATTAAAAGCTAAATGGCTTTGACCTGTAAGTAGGACCATGGAGGGGGTCATGCCTTCTAATTAGTGCCTATGTGTGTACAATGTGCACACAGTGGAGATAAAACTTGCCTTTACAAAGATTTTTCCACACATAAAATACATTTTTAAATTGAGACTCCATAAAGCAAAAAAGCAACAACTCACATTAAGCGCCATTATCAAAAGTTCATTTGTGTGGTGTAATTTTATCAAATCTGTGTCACAAATTTCACAATGTTGTCATCTATTGTAATTCTCAAACAAAACTTACTGCCCCTCTTTCTGAAGGGGTTATTCAAAGCAAAGAGCATTTGGGTCATGTTATAGAATTTGTTTTATTTATGTTGAATTTAATATGGAATATTATATAAAATAAGTCTGTAAACATTTTATGAATATAAAAAATATGTATGCAATTAATATTAATATAGTGCTAGATTACAAGTGGAGTTCTAATTTATCGCTCACCCACGAACGGGCAAAATTGCCCATTTGCAGGCACACAATAAATAACCAGTCATTACAAGTGGTAGCAATTAGCGCTCAGAAAATTTACCAGAGATCAGATCTCTGATTTCTTTTCTAAATGTCTTTTATTCTTTTTAAAAAATACTGCACTAGGCAGTTTTAAGGGGTTAAAAGTTTGCGGATGTGGGGTATTAGAAAAAAAAAAACGGCAATGAAAAGTGCCTTTACATTGCAGTCTATGGGAAGTGTGTGTTCCCTGTGTGTATATATATATGTATGTGTTAATATGTGTATATACATATATTAACACATAAATATATATGTATATATTCATATACATACATATTTAACATTGCTGCCCTACTTACCTTACCTACTGCTCTTAGGTTATGTACCGTGTATGACGTCATCAGGACGAGGCTCCCATTGGAGCCTTTGGAAGTGCACTCTCATGAGCGCAATGCTCCTGTGCAATGTGAACGTGAGGTTGCGTTCACATTGCACCTAACTCGTAATACCAGTGCATGCATAAGCGATATTTTGCCCTCAACTCGTAATCTGGCCCATAATGAATGCTTTTCTATTTTAACAACAAATGTTTAATATTTATTAATACATAGTGTAAATACTCACTATATATTTGCTCTTTTTTTATCAAGATAACCAACTATTTCACTTTATACTATTATAGATATAAATAAATGCACACAAACTTTGTATTATTTCTACAGTTTTGTCTGCCTGAAGAGGCTCTATTTAATGTCTATAAACAGAATTTAAACAGTATAACTTTTCAAAAAAAAAAAAGTTTACAGTTCTTGTCACCATTGGCTGTTATTTTCATCAATTCACTTGTGGAACAGAACACCCAGGTTGTCCCACTGCACAGAGCATATACTGCATTATGACAGCAATACAGAAATATGTTATCTTATACACAGAGCGATTCTAAAGCGAAATCATTCAAAAATATTACGGCTAGATTACGAGTTTTGCATTAGAGGCTATGCAGTGCTAACGAGCAGTTTTCTCTCACCGCTCACTTACATACAGTGCTGGTATTACGAGTTTTCAGAAACCCGTCATTAAAAGACAAAAAGTGAGCGTTGAGCAAAATTTAGCTCCAAATCTCACTTCAATACCAGCACTGCTTAAGTCAGCTGTGAGCTGGTGTAACATGCTTGTGCACGATTTCCCAATAGGAATCAACGGGGAGAGCTGGCTGAAAAAAAGTCTAACACCTGCAAAAAAGCAGCGTATAACTCACTAACGCAGCCCCATCGATTCCTATGGGAAAATAAAAGTTATGTTTACACCTAACACCCTAACATGAACCCTGAGTCTAAACACCCCTAATCTTATACTTATTAACCCCTAATCTGCCGCCCCCGACATCACCGACACCTACATTATATTATTAACCCCTAATCTGCCGCCCCGGACACCGCCGCCACCTACATTATACTTATGAACCCCTTTTCTGCCTTCCCCAATGTCGCCGCAACCTACCTACATTTATTAACCCCTAATCTGCCGCCCCCAACGTCGCTGCCACTATATTAAAGTTAATAACCCCTAAACCTAAGTCTAACCCTAAACCTAATACCCACTAACTTAAATATAATTTAAAGATTAAAGAGAACCGAGATAGCACACAGAGTCTCTATAGAAGTGCGCAAATGATCACAGCATGTGGCAGATGGCGGATTCGGCAAACAGCAATCCAGGCAGCTCTCTCAGAAATGGTGAGTGGACAACGGGAACCTGTGGATGACAGATGGAAGAGGCGCCTCATGGGACAAGTATCGTTTGAGGCAGCAAAGGGACACACATAAGCAGCGGACCCCCCACACAGAGTGTTACTCACAAGAGCGGCGGTACAAACGTGTACCCAGACAGGCAGGACGGAACCAAAAGTCGCCCGTCAGACAGGCGTAAGCTCGGTACGCTAGGCAAACGTCACTCAGCAAGCAGCGTCAGAGTAAACCCAGCAGGGGAACCAATAGAGTCGAAGGGTCTTGAGGGAACGTTTTCCAGCAACAGCTGCACAGGACATAAATGGGAGGGGAACAAAGAGCAGTTCAATACTGAACTACATCTCCCACATAAGTGGGAGATGTAGTTCAGTATTGAACTGCTCTTTGTTCCCCTCCCATTTATGTCCTGTGCAGCTGTTGCTGGAAAACGTTCCCTCAAGACCCTTCGACTCTATTGGTTCCCCTGCTGGGTTTACTCTGACGCTGCTTGCTGAGTGACGTTTGCCTAGCGTACCGAGCTTACGCCTGTCTGACGGGCGACTTTTGGTTCCGTCCTGCCTGTCTGGGTACACGTTTGTACCGCCGCTCTTGTGAGTAACACTCTGTGTGGGGGGTCCGCTGCTTATGTGTGTCCCTTTGCTGCCTCAAACGATACTTGTCCCATGAGGCGCCTCTTCCATCTGTCATCCACAGGTTCCCGTTGTCCAAATATAATTTAAATAAATCTAAATAAATATTCCTATCATTAACTAAATTATTCCTATTTAGAACTAAATACTTACCTATAAAATAAACCCTAAACTAGCTACAATATAACTAATAGTTACATTGTAGCTAGCTTAGGGTTTATTTTTATTTTACAGGCAAGTTTGTGTTTATTTTAACTAGGTAGAATAGTTACTAAATATGAATTAACTATTTAATAACTACCTAGCTAAAATAAATACAAAAGTACCTGCAAAATAAAACCTAACCTAAGTTACACTAACACCTAACACTACAATATAATTAAATAAATTAACTAAATTAAATTCAATTATCTAAATTAAATTAAATTAGCTAAAGTACAAATAAACCAAAACACTAAATTACAGAAAATAATAAACAAATTACAGATATTTAAACTAATTACACCTAATCTAATAGCCCTATTAAAATAAAAAAAGCCCCCCCCCCCAAAATTAAAAAAAAAAAACCTAGCCTAAACTAAACTACCAATAGCCCTTAAAAGGGCCTTTTGCAGGGCATTGCCCCAAAGTAATCAGCTCTTTTACCTGTAAAAAAATACAAACAGCCCCCCAACAGTAAAACCCACTACCCACACAACCAAACCCCCAAATAAAATACTATCTAAAAAAACTAAGCTCCCCATTGCCCTGAAAAGGGCATTTGGATGGGCATTGCCCTTAAAAGGGCAGTTAGCTCTTTTGCCACCCAAACCCTAACCTACAAATAAAACCCACGCAATACACCCTTATAAAAACCGAACACTAACCCCCTGAAGATCGACTTACCAAGAGACGTCTTCATCGAAGCCGGGAGAAGTCTTCATCCAAGCCGGGTGAAGTGGTCCTCCAGACGGGCAGAAGTCTTCATCCAGGCGGCATCTTCTATCTTCATCCATCAGGCGCGGAGCGGGTCCATCTTCATGACATCCGACGTGGAGTATCCTCTTCATCCGACGACTAAAGCTGAATGAAGTTACCTTTAAGTGACGTCATCCAAGATGGCGTCCCTTAGATTCCAATTGGCTGATAGAATAGCCAATCGGAATTAAGGTAGAAAGAATCCTTTTGGCTGATGCAATCAGCCAATTGGAATGAAGTTTAATCCTATTGGCTGATCCAATCAGTCAATAGGATTGAGCTTGCATTCTATTGGCTGATTGGATCTCTTAAAGGTACCTTCATTGAGCTTTAGTCGTCGGATGAAGAGGATGCTCCGCGTCAGATGTCTTGAAGATGGACCCACTCCACGCCAGATGGATGAAGATAGATGATGCCGTCTGGAGAAGACTTCTGCCTGTCTGGAGGACCACTTCACCCAGCTTGGATGAAGACTTCTGCCCGTCTGGAGGACCACTTCACCCGGCTTGGATGAAGACTTCTCCCGGCTTCGTTGAGGACTTTGGCCCAGCTTGGATGAAGATGTCTCTTGGTAAGTCGATCTTCAGGGGGTTAGTGTTCATTTTTTTTAAGGGTGTATTGGGTGGGTTTTATTTGTAGGTTAGGGTTTGGGCGGCAAAAGAGCTAACTGCCCTTTTAAGGGCAATGCCCATCCAAATGCCCTTTTCAGGGCAATGGGGAGCTTAGGTTTTTTTAGATAGTTTTTTATTTGGGGGGTTGGTTGTGTGGGTGGTGGGTTTTACTGTTGGGGGGTTGTTTGTATTTTATTTTACAGGTAAAAGAGCTGATTACTATGGGGCAATGCCCCGCAAAAGGCCCTTTTAAGGGCTATTGGTAGTTTAGTCTAGGCTAGGGTTTATTTTTATTTTGGGAGCTTTTTTATCTTATTAGGTGTAATTAGTTTAAATATCTGTAATTTGTTTATTATTTTCTGTAATTTAGTGTTTGTTTTTTTGTACTTTAGCTAATTTAATTTAATTTAGGTAATTGTATTTAATTTAGTTAACTTATTTATTTATATTGTAGTGTTAGGTGTTAGTGTAACTTAGGTTAGGTTTTATTTTACAGGTACTTTTGTATTTATTTTAGCTACCTAGTTAAAATAAATACAAACTTGCCTGTAAATTAAAAATAAACCCTAAGCTAGATACAATGTAACTATTAGATATATTGTAGCTAGCTTAGGGTTTATTTTATAGGTAAGTATTTAGTTTTAAATAGGAATAATATAGTTAATGATAGCAATTTTATTTAGATTTATTTAAATTATATTTAAGTTAGGGGGTGTTAGGGTTAGACTTAGGTTTAGGGGTTAATATGTTTATTATAGTGGCGGCGACACTGGGGGCGGCAGATTAGGGGTTAAAAAGTTTAGGTAGGTTGTGGCGACATTGGGGAAGGCAGATTAGGGGTTAATAAATATAATGTAGGTGTCAGCGATGTTGGGGGCAGCAGATTAGGGGTTCATAAATATAATGTTGGTGTTGGTGATGTCCGGAGCGGCAGATTAGGGGTTAAAAATTTTATAATAGTTATGAGTTTTTTGTTACGGGGTTGTACCATAAAACTCTTAACTACTGACTTTTAAATGCGATAGGACTCTTGACAGGAGAGGTTGTACCGCTCATTTTTTGGCCTCCCAGGACAGACTCGTAATACTGACGCTATGGAAGTCCCATAGAAAAAAGACTTTACAAAGTTTACGTAAGTCGTTTTGCGGTAAGGCCAAAAAAGTGTGCGGTGACCCTAAACCTGCAAGACTCGTAATACCAGCGGGCGTAAAAAAGCAGCGTTAGGACCTCTTAACGCTGCTTTTTTTACCCTAAAGCAAAACTCGTAATCTAGCCGTTAGAGGCGCCAAAAAATGAATATGATGACTAATGAGTTGAAGAGATAGATTATTCTGATCCCTCTCTGTGAATATCTGTTTAACACTAAGGAATATAAATAAATGATAGGAGCACAGAAAATTTAGTTGAAATTAAATAACAACTTTAACATTCTATTACAGTAAATTGCCTACCAAGTTATAGATGGTCTTCTACAATATATATCGCATTTTTAGCTCTTAGCCGTGTTTAGCGATAATGACTGCAAGGCATTTAAAACTTATGTCAGTCATTTTAAAAATTCATACTTTTTGTGCTATGTAACTCCAACCTTTTAAAGCAGTTCCTTTTAAATACAAATGTCTGTAAGTGCATAGATCTAGTCATGAGTGTAAACAGATAATTAGACAGACATCCCTAAAAATGTCCTATCGATCTAGCTACCATCCATCTATCTATCTATCTATCTATCTATCTATCATCTATCTATCATCTATCTATTTATCATTTATCTATCTATTATCTATCATCTATCTATCTATCTATCTATCAATCATCTATCTATCTATTATCTCCCTTTGCTAAAACAAATTTGCAATATATAGCGAACCTATCTAATAATTACCATTGTCATGTCAGTCATAGCGTTAAGTAGATTGTCATTTTTACATTCACTGGGTGATTACTAGATGGTAATGTTTATTTATCATTGGAAGCAGAGGTGAGGTTTAGCATGTCCCCTTCGTTTCTTTACCCTAAATTTATGTAAAATGAGTTCAGAAATTGCCCTTTTCATGCTGACTGCTTGATAACCAGAGGGTAATGCTAGCACTTATTTTAAAGAAGAGTCCTTGTCCCTCCAGGTTGTATGAGCTTGTTAATGCCCTTTCTCAGGATCAGACTCCAAGAATAGACCTCCATTGTCGATACACATGACTCTAGCACATTGGTTTTCAAACCTGTCCTTAGGCCTCCCTAACAGGCCAGATTTTCAGGATTACTTTGAGTGAGAACAGGTACAACAACCATGTTTACTAATCAACTGATTGATTTGGCGTTGCTCTAGTTCTGATAACCTCAAAATCTAGCCTGTTAGGGAGGCTTGAGGGCAGGTTTGAAAACCAGTAGTCTAGCATAATCAAATACCCATTTGCATTGTTGCAAACTCAAACTAAAAGTACTATAAAACTGAATTTACAAATATGTTTAAAACGTTTATTGTACATATTATCTTAAAAAAGATTTAGACCAAGATCTTTATAGTTTTAACAGTATAAATTCAAGTTATATAAATGTATTTTAACATAAGAAAATATTAAAGAAGAGGCCCAAATGGCTCCCATATATAGCTCTCAGTCTCTGGTCAAGGTTACATACATACTGATGCACAGATCAGTTCCCTTTATCCACAAACATACTAACTCATAGGGGGATATTTATCAAGCCGTAATTGTGGCGAGCTTGATTCAACCTAGTTATCAAAGCTTACAGACTGTCAAAATTTTAAATCTGTGACGTAACATACGATCCGCCGGTCTCAATCCGACACAGGTTTAGGGGTTAATACGTTTATTTAGGTGGCGGCAAGGTTCTGGGAGTGTCGTGATAGGGGTTAATACGTTTATTTAGGTGGCGGCGGGGTCCGGGAGCGTCGGGATAGGGGTTAATACATTTATTTAGGTGGTGGTGGGTTCCGGTAGTGGAGGGATAGGGGTTAATAACTTTATTAAAGTTGCAGCGGGATAGGGGGTTAAACATTTTATTAAACTGGCGGCGTTTAGTGACAGGGTATATAAAGTTGGGAAAAAGCAGAATAGCAGCGAGATCGATGACTGCTAGTTAACAACAGTCCGACGCTCATCGCCTCGTGCTTGGTGCGCTGCTTTTTGCTGGCTTTTTTTTTATAAATATGGAGATCGTATTCAGGTCCGCGGCCCCGATATTAGGCTATGCTAGGGGAGCGTATTGGTGCCGGCGAATGCAGCATAGTTGAGGCTTTGATAAATATCCCCCATAGACCCATATGCATACTTGTTAGCCATATAAGCATGAATAACTCATGCATAACTATAGCTGCAAATATACACCCTAATTCATAGACACCATTATGAATATAGAGGATGAAAAAAATGATGCAATTCATTTATAAAAGCATTTGATATCCATATTTTTGTTCTTAAAGCTATTTTCTAGGATCTGTTACTATGTATTTCAATGTATCCTTATTGCTAGCCAGGGGCAAAACTACCATTGCTGCAGGAGGTGCAGTCGCACCACGGCCCAAGAGCTGGAGTCTATACATAGGTATGTGCAGAATGTGTACAATCCTAATACAGGGGATCATTTTATTAGTGCAAGTTGTAGGTTTATCTATCTATCTATTTATCCTCAAAATTATTATTATTAATAATACTTTTGCTTTCTACTGAGTTACCTTTGGGGGACCCAAAACAAATCTTGTACCGGGGCCCTCTGTTGAGTAGGTCCACTACTGTTGCTAGCATCTATCCTAAATTAGTGAAGCACATTTCTAATATTCAGAAGTATTCATGAATTTATTTATAACATCTTTCTATGTTTCCTGTAAAACACTTGCCTCTTGCTTACTGTTTTTGTGACTAGCACAGAAAGCTAAAATACCTATGGATTTGGCTTACTATTTGCATTTATTTGTACTGTACAATATATCTCACTGAACTCCTTTATTATGAGTGTTTAAGGAATGTACTATACTAATTTATACATCTAGTCAAAACAGATCTGAATTTTATTGCTAGTGGCAAGCTGATATCATTAATCATTTCTGCTACTATTCTCTCACACTGTGCTAACATTTTTAATAAAGATGACGTCTTTTTTTTTTTTTTTTAATATAAATTCTGCTCCCATGACAGAGCTAGCAAATCCTTTAATTTTCTAGCATTAAAACAACAAATGAGATGACCCTGTTCAGTCTCTAATAAGTGTCACGGGTCATTGATCACTCATAAGAATACTGAAATGGAAATGATTTTGTCTAACAAGCAGAGATTCTAAATCATTTTAATTTTGTTCCTAAATGACATTGCAGCAAAAAGGAAGTTATAGCTAGATCTGGAATATGTTACAGTGAAGAACTATATATCGGTTTGAAAAGCAAAAAAATGATAATCATGAAAGGCACAGTATAATGCAAAAAATGACATGAAGTAATTTCTTGAGCATCTAAGGTTTGGATCACTGACCAGGGCCAGATTTATAGCCCAGGTGCCTGTAGGCACCAAAGTCGAAAGCGCCCCCCATGTATGAACCTATAGATACAGCCTAAAACTTTATAGAATTATGATTTTTGTTTTACAGCAGCTGCTAATTTTACCACATAAAAGGCAGTCCATGATTAATAATAAAACACTCCAGACAGTATTTGTCCAGTATGATGAGATTCCTAATAAAGATAGCAAGAGAACAAAAAAAATTGATAATAGGGGTAAATTAGAAAGTTGCTTAAAATTGCATGCTCTATCCGAATCATGAAAGAAAGAAAAAATTGGGTTTAGCATCTGTTTCATGTATAGAAATAAAGACACTACAAGCTATTAGTGTGAGGAATCATGTTGAACTATAGAACTACATCCAGGTCAGCGTTAGGAACAGGAAACAAAGTATAAGGCAATGCAATATTACCATAAACAAACAGAGTCACAGTATTTGCATAATAACTCCATAACATCTTCCCTTTTTACATTCAATCCAAAATTTGCTAAGAATTTACCTAAAAGAGATCCTGAACAGTCTTAAACATAACATACTACATTACTGGCAGATACACTACAGATTGAGTCTATCTGGTGGTCTTGAAACTCACCGCTGTTCAGCTCCAGAAGGTGTTAAGGTGCTGCCCTCTTTCCCTGCTGGTGTGTTTGTCTTGGAAGAACTTGCTGGTATAAGATGCTGCATTATGGCATCCTCATTGTATCCTTCTGATATGACAGCAGTATTGTCTCTGCCTTGCTTATGTGGTCCAGTAGGACTAGGTGCATTGAGAGCCTCGGAATGCTCAAGTGCCGGATGCTTACAGGCTTGTGTGGTGAGATGTTCTTCCACTCGCAGGTCCACTCAATTGCGGCGGTAGAGACTGCCTTCCACATCCACAAGATATGAGCGAGAAGCAAACCTCTGAACACAGGTACCCAGTCTCCAGCGACCAGTCCTGTCACCAGGGAGTGGCTTCATACGGATTGGCTCTCCAATGCTTAGTTCAGGAAAGTCTTTGGCAGACACATCGTATGTCAGTTTGGAGATGTTTCCTCCATCGCAACTTCTCCAGTACCCCTGTTACCGCACAAGGTTCAAGTAATTTATTTGCCACTGGCAATGAAGTCTTCAGCCTCCTTGACATCAAGCGCTGTGCAGGACTGCTGTCCATGCCTTCAGTTGGGGTGTTCCTCCAATGTAGAATGGCTTTCCATGGGTCATTACCTTCATACTTGGCCTTTTTGCAAAGATTCTTCACTATCTTTACAGCTGATTCTGCTTTGCCATTAGCTTGAGGGTGCAGCGGGGAAGAGGTAAGATGCTCAAACCCCAATCTCTAGAGAACCGTCTGAATTGCTCACATGCAAACTGAGGTCCATTATCTGAGATTACCCTGTCTGGCTGTCCATGACCTGCAAACTGTGCTTTACAATGCTTGATTGTAGTTTCAGCAGACAGGTTGGGAAGGAGCTCAATCTCCCAAAAGTCAGAATAGTGATCAACGATTAGTAGAAAATCTTGCCCAGCATAATTCAGTAAATCCATGCTTACAATTTGCCAAGGTCATGTGGGCAGCACATGTGACATCATGGGTTCTTTCTGTTGTGCCTGCGCATATTCATTGCATGCTTAACAATGGCTAACAAAGTCTCTAATCTCATTTTGCATGTTAGGCCAATATAGGGTATCTCATGCCTTTGTATAGGATGCTTCACCACCAATGTGACTGGCATGAATACGCATCAGCATCTCCGATCTTAATGATTTAGGAATGATGACCCTTGACCCCTTGTAAAGTACATCATTCTGAATGCCGATTTCATCTCAGAAAGTCCAATATTCTCTTACAATAAATGGCGCCTCTGCCTTTGAATCTGGCCAACCATTCAGAACAACATACTTAAGTGCTTGCAAACTCTCGTCAATTTCTGTGTCTTATCTGAAGCAATCATTAGTCTGTGACGTTTAAATAGTCTGAATGATTAATCTGCGACAGGACATCCAGGTACTGTTGAACATAGCAAACTGTGTGTTGTGCACTCTCAGGTGTACCACTTGCTGCTGTAGCTCTGCTAAGAGTGTCACTAATGTACATTTCAGGTCCAGGTTTATAGACAACATTTAGGCAATAATTTTGTAACATGAGCAACATTCTCTGTAGACATTTTGGTGCACACAAAAGTGGTTTCTTGAAAATAGATATCAGAGGCTTAAGGTCAGTTTCTGCCATGATCTCGTCACGACCATAGAGGTAGTGATGAGAGCGCTGGCGGGCAAACACAATGCTCAGACACTCCTTTTCGATTTGTGCATAGTTTTACTCAGTAAGGGTCAGTGCCCTTGAATCAAAAGTGATAGGCTGGTCAGCTTGCAATAGGCAACACCCTAGTCCACTTTTGCTTGCATCACTTTGACTAGTTACAGGTTTTGTAACGTCATAGTACTTCAGAGAAAAATGAGGTCTAAAAATTAGCACAAAATATGGCTACCCTGAAAAAAAGAGGTTAGTTCCAATGTACCTCCAAACAATAACTAATAAACCAAAAAAACAGGGAGCGCTAATGAAAGCTGCTAATAAAAATAGAGGAAAGGATAACAATGGTAAATATAATATAGTGTTGATAAAAATAAAATGCTCAAAAGATAAATGTTCAATAAAATATATTTAATAAACCCTAATACATAAAAAACTAACCTAAAAATGCATAATAGTGTGGCTAATTAATATAAAAAAACCACCGGTGGTATAAAAATGGGATGTAGAGTAAAATCAAAAAAGTCCGTAATGACCTGGAAATGAAAAAAATCCAAGGGAACAGGATTCAATAATTCACTAAAATGCAAAAAGAGCAGCAAAGTTCAGTAAAATACAAGGAGAGCAGCAAAGTCAGTCTGTTTGTGGCTGGATCAATGTAACAATAAAGTGAAAGCTTTGTTGGTGGCTAAAAGGACAGTCTGCGGTCAGGTGAATAAGTCTGTAACATAGATATTTCGTTTGACAGGACTGACTCACCCAGAATACGAAGCTATTTTCAGTTGTGCTTCTCCGTGTATATGTAGTTGGTATTGGTATAAGACTCGTAAGACCCTTAATGAACAGCAGATTACCTTTCAGGTGAACAGTATCGCTCCTACGTATACTGTGATTTGCTTGGTGGTGCAGCGTGTGCGGGGTCACGTGATAATTTGATCAAATCAGATGCACGGATTACCGGGTGGTCTGTGAATCAGCGTGTCAGCGGTGTCTGCAGATTCTGAGAGTCACAGTTAGCCAAACTTGATATTAGAAAGTTAGGAACAATGTTACATTTCAAAATGCATTGTTTTCATGGAGTTCCAAATAGAACAACAGAGCGCTCTGTATGTTAATCTTGACTTGGTAATAAACAATCCCAGTGTTGCGGATCAACGCGTTTCAGCTGATGTAGCCTTTTTCAAGATAAATTGTGACTGCTTGCTGCTCACTTTTTATTGGTACCCATTGTTTTGGACTCCTCCTTGTTATGTGCTCAGTTTTTTTCTTAAAGGGATATCACCTTTCTGCGGTTGAAATGTTCATTATCTCTCCACTTATAGCAAAATATCATTCTTAATAGTGAAACATAAATTGTATATATAAATATATGAAAAACATGTATAAAAAAGGTGTGTATAAAAACATATGCTATTATTAATAATGAAATATACATAAATATATATAAGACATCTATAAAAATTCATATCTAGGGAAAACATGTGTTTATCTTATAGTGATCTCTAATGTGTACTGGGCCTTAATGTGTAATAAATAAATAAATAAATGAATAAAATAATGTGTTGTCTGATTTTATATCGTTAGATCAATCATACCAACGTGATTAGTATATAATAGATGTGAGTGAAAACTATCTAGATGTACAAAGAAAGAAATGTGATGTTTATGTGAATGCTCAATCTGGTGATATCATTTAAATCTTGTGTTCTGTAAGAATTATGATTATAAAAAGGATATATACTTAAATTAATCTCACCTAATAGTGTATAAACCCATAACTCATTTAGAAATGCTAGCTGTTTTAAGATATTACGTGGTTTTTAATATTATTCTATTATCTATAAAAAGAATATATAAAGAATGATAAATAATGAATATTAAATAATAAATAATAAGTCATAATTCTTTTAAATGTTCTTTTATAATATTAAATTTAAAACACAACTGTAATTAGATAGAAAAGTTAAAATTAAAATGTTTTAAATTGTATGTAATTCTTTAATGCATAACAGAATTTAAGTCTAGCTCTGCATTTAAACCGAATGGTTCTAAGGTTTTGAATTGAAAGATCAATTCAGCTTCAGCACGTAACAACTTTTTGTTAAGGTCACCTCCTCTCCGGTTCTTAGTAATTTTTCTGATGCCCCAGTATTTTAGACCCTTTGTATTTTGATCATGACATTCTTTGAAGTGTCTGGATAACAAGTGCCCTGTGAATCTGTGTTCGATGTTTAAAAGATGTTCACGGATTCTGTCTTTAAGGGGGCGTGAGGTCTCCCCCAAGTACTGTTTATCACATGGACACTGTATCAGATGTACCACATTAATGTCAGTACATCTGATACAGTCCCTTATTTCAAAGTCTTCATCCATAATGGTACTTGGGAGGCGAACTTGGTGCTCTATCGGAGATTTATAGACGATATTTTTATTATTTGGGAAGGGGATTTGGAATTATTTGAGTTACTTTTAGAAGATCTCAGCACAAGCACTTTTGGCCTCAATTTTACTTATGAACATAGTAAACAATCACTAAATTATTTGGACATTAAAATTGAAATAAACAATGGTGAGATTCACACAAAAACACACTTCAAGGAAGTTGAATCCAATAATTATGTACATAGTCAAAGCTGTCACTATAGAAAATGGATTGAGAATATTCCCCACAAACAATTCTCCAGAATAAGAAAGAATTATACTACATTGGCTAATTATGATGAACAATCATCATATCTAGAGAGGAAGTTCCTTGAGAAGGGTTACAACAAAAGTAAAATAGAGGCAGCTAAAATCACTGCTCGAGAAAAAAATAGAAGTGATCTTTTAAAGAGAAGCGATAGGATCAACACAAATAGAAACAATATAGATGTGGATCCTCTGTGGATACCATTTATAACTGATTATAACATTCATCATAACCATATTAGATCAATTCTTAATAAACACTGGTATATTTTGCAGAGAGACCCAATCATCTGTGAATTATTGCCTGATAAACCATCAGTGGTATTTAAAAAGGCAAGAAATTTAAAAAACATATTAGCCCCTAGTGCTTTTAGAGATTCAGAGAAAAGATTAATTGAAGGGGATTTTGAATCACAAAAATTAAAAGGATTTTACCCCTGCATAAATTGTAAAGCCTGTAAATTCAGCAACAAAACAAAGTGGTTAAAGGCCACTAACACAAACAAAAACTTTGAAATAAGGGACTGTATCAGATGTACTGACATTAATGTGGTATATCTGATACAGTGTCCATGTGATAAACAGTACTTGGGGGGAGACATCACGCCCCCTTAAAGACAGAATCTGTGAACATCTTTTAAACATTGAACACAGATTCACAGGGCACTTGTTATCCAGACACTTCAAAGAATGTCATGATCAAAATACAAAGGGTCTAAAATACTGGGGCATCAGAAAAATTACTGACAACTGGAGAGGAGGTGACCTTAACAAAAAGTTGTTACGTGCTGAAGCTGAATTGATCTTTCAATTCAAAACCTTAGAACCATTCGGTTTAAATGCAGAGCTAGACTTAAATTCTGTTATGCATTAAAGAATTACATTTTCTATCTAATTACAGTTGCGTTTTAAATTTAATATTATAAAAGAGCATTTAAAAGAATTATGACTTATTATTTATTATTTAATATTCATTATTTATCATTCTTTATACATTCTTTTTATAGATAATAGAATAATAATTAATAATCATAATTCTTACAGAACACAAGATTTAAATGATATCACCAGATTGAGCATTCACATAAACATCAAATTTCTTTCTTTGTACATCTAGATAGTTTTCACTCACATCTATTATATACTAATCATGTTGGTATGATTGATCTAACGATATAAAATCAGACAACACATTATTTTATTCATTTATTTATTTATTTATTTATTTATTACACATTAAGGCCCAGTACACATTAGAGATCACTATAAGATAAACACGTTTTCCCTAGATATGAATTTTTATAGATGTCATATATATTTATGTATATTTCATTATTAATAATAGCATATGTTTTTATACACACCTTTTTTATACATGTTTTTCATATATTTATATATACAATTTATGTTTCACTATTAAAAATGATATTTTGCTATAAGTGGAGAGATAATGAACATTTCCACCACAGAAAGGTGATATCCCTTTAAGAAAAAAACTGAGCACATAACAAGGAGGAGTCCAAAACAATGGGTACCAATAAAAAGTGAGCAGCAAGCAGTCACAATTTATCTTGAAAAAGGCTACATCAGCTGAAACGCGTTGATCCGCAACACTGGGATTGTTTATTACCAAGTCAAGATTAACATACAGAGCGCTCTGTTGTTCTATTTGGAACTCCATGAAAACAATGCATTTTGAAATGTAACATTGTTCCTAACTTTCTAATATCAAGCTTGGCTAACTGTGACTCTCAGAATCTGCAGACACCGCTGACACACTGATTCACAGACCACCCGGTAATCCGTGCATCTGATTGGATCAAATTATCACGTGACCCCGCACACGCTGCACCACCAAGCAAATCACAGTATACTTAGGAGCGATACTGTTCACCTGAAAGGTAATCTGCTGTTCATTAAGGGTCTTACGTGTCTTATACCAATACCAACTACATATACACGGAGAAGCACAACTGAAAATAGCTTCGTATTCTGGGTGAGTCAATCCTGTCAAACGAAATATCTATGTTACAGACTTATTCACCTGACCGCAGATTTTCCTTTTAGCCACCAACAAAGCTTTCACTTTATTGTTACATTGATCCAGCCACAAACAGACTGACTTTGCTGCTCTCCTTGTATTTTACTGAACTTTGCTGCTCTTTTTGCATTTTAGTGAATTATTGAATCCTGTTCCCTTGGATTTTTTTCATTTCCAGTTCATTACGGACTTTTTTGTTTTTACTCTACATCCCATTTTTATACCACCGGTGGTTTTTTTTATATTAATTAGCCACACTATTATGCATTTTTAGGTTAGTTTTTTATGTATTAGGGTTTATTAAATATATTTTATTGAACATATATCTTTTGAGCATTTTATTTTTATCAACACTATATTATATTTACCATTGTTATCCTTTCCTCTATTTTTATTAGCAGCTTTCATTAGCACTCCCTGCTTTTTTGGTTTATTAGTCATAGTACTTCAGGACAGGTGTATCTGTGACCAAATGTTTGATGTCCTACACTGCATTATCATGCTTAGGAAGCCAATGCCAAACTGCATTCTTATCCAGAAGCCTTCTCAACGGCTCGTAAACCTTTGAGAGGCGTGGTAGGAATTTTGATAGGTAGGTAACAAATCCTATGAAGTGCTGCAGGGATTTCACATTCGCCGGCTGTGGCATATCCAGTATAGCTCTGATTTTTTCTTGGTCAGCCTTTAAACCCTCAAAGGATAGTATGTGTCCATGGAAGCAGACCTCTTTGACCTTGAAATGCAGTTTTTTCATGCCAAGTCTTAGTTTCACCTGCCTACAACGATTCATTAGTTCCAATAGTTTGCCATCATGATCTTGCTCTGCTTCCCTATCTGTGTCCCCACAGCCAACCACAAGGATGTCATCAGCTATTGGTTTGATACCACTGAGTCCCGCCAATAGTTCATGTTGTTTATGTTGATACACCTCTGGTTTAACTTATACTCCAAAAGGCAACTTGAGCCATCTTTTTCTGCCCCAGGGAGTCCAGAAGGTTGTCATGTAGCTACTTGCATTATCCAACTCACATTATAAAAATGCATCGCGGGCATAAACAAGTGTGAACAGACGTGCCTTAGGCAGCTTGTACAAAACATCCTCGAGAGTTGGCATGATGTAGTGAGATCGCCTCAGTGCCTGATTCAAGAATTCGGGATCTATGCATATTCTTAGCTTATCAGGCTTCTTTACAATCACCATGTTACTTATCCAATCAGTTGGTTCAGTCACTGTTGCTAAATGTCCATCAGCCTCATACTGGTCAAGCTGCGCCTTAACTGCCTGTATTATGGCCACCGGCACATTGTGCGGTGCGCATTTTACTGGAGGGACACTCATGTCAAGGTCAAAATGAACTTCCCCTGGTACAGATTCTATTGGCCCAGTAAAAACCTCACTAAATTCCTTTAATAGCAAATGTTTTGTCAAGGGCCCTTCGAATTGATTGTCCATCACATTGAGCTCTGCGGAGATAGAGAAATGCATCAGCCCTAGGCGCTCACAGGTTGAGCCGGATAACAGTGGCTTTTGGCAGGCTTCCACAATTTTAAACTCTAGCTTGTGTGTCCTTCCATGTATGACACATTCTGTCCTGAAGAGTCCTAGAGATTTCATAATCTCACCTGAGTTTAACTTTAGTCTGATGTCACTTTGCAGTAGAGGTACTTCTGGTGCTAACATCATTTTGTCTCTCAAACACATTACATCACATGTTGCTTCTGAATCGAGCTGGCAGGATTGGATCTTATTATTTAAATTTAAAGTGACCATCTCTTTCCTCTGGCTTGCACAGTGCCGATCAATTCACTACTGTATATCACTTCAGCGGTGTGTGGCTCTTCCTCATATGCAGATGTGTTCTCAATGGTGTGTAACTTTCCTAGTGATTGCTGTCTTTTACTTGACAAACAAACGTTAGCAAAGTGATTTGTTCTTCCACAAGACCTACAAGATTTCCCATAAGCTGGACATTGCTCTTTAATTCTTTGATGCACGTTCCCATAATATTTGCATGTTGTAAGGTTTGCAGCATTTGTGCTAAACAGGCAGCGTTGTTGCTGTGGTTTGCTTATGTGTTGTTGCTGCATTGCAATGTTTATGCTGTCGTTCTGCTGTCTGTCCTGTTCCAAAACTTTCAGACGTCTGTCAGTGAGCTCTGCTGTACGGCACGTTTCAATGGCTGTGTTTAAAGTTGTCATGTTCTCTTAGTAGACGCCTGCGCGTGCTCTCACTAGCTACACCGAGAACAATTTTTTTCCCTTATTAATTCATCCCTTAGAGTACCATATTCACAAGTTGCTGCCTTTTCTCTCAAGCGTGTAACAAAGTTATCAAGGAATTCTCCCTCTTCTTGTTTGCAGCATCCAAACACATACCTTTCATAAATGACTTTTTTAGCAGGTTTAAAATAAGCTTCCAGTGCATCTAAAATGGCTGTAACATTCTCTTGCTGCTCTGCTGTGAGGGTCAGATTGTGCTTATACACATGTCTGCATTCACTGCCCATGACCCTTCTCAGAGTTGCTGCCTGCACTGCTGCAGATTTCTCATTCAACCCTGTAGCCAGGGAATAATCTTCAAATTCAGCTCTGAAAGTTTCCCAATTGCTGCTGCAATCCCCACTGATTCTCATTCCCTCTGGGGGAGGTATGCAATTCATGGCAGTTATATTGTCTTTAAAGGGACAGTATACACTCATTTTCATATAACTGCATGTAATAGACACTACTATAAAGAATAAGATGAACAGATACGGATATAAAAATCCAGTATAAAACTGTTTAAAAACTTTTTTAGAAGCTGTCAGTTTGGCTCTGTTGAAAAGGTAGGTGGAAAGCCCACTGCAAGTGGCAAATAAGATACTCCCCCCCTCCCCCTTCTTTTGCATATGAAAAGACCCTTTACACAAACAGGAGCAAGCTGGAGAAGGTAGCTGACAGTATTCACGTAAAACTTTGGGGCTTGGTTAGGAGTCTGAAAATCAGAGCAATGTCATTTAAAAATAAGCAAAACTATACATTTTTTTTTTTTTTAAAACTTTATGGGCTATATAAATAGATCATCTACAAGACATTTATGCAAAGAAAAATGAGTGTATAATGTCCCTTTAAGTCTCTAAGCTCTCAAATATCAGGGGGGTGGGGAAACGTTTTAGGCTGTAACTCACAACGCTGTGCTGTATCTTAAAGCTGCTGTGCTCAAAGCTAGAGGCTCAGTCCTGATTCTAGTTACTTCTGACACCATGTTTCATGTATAGAAATAAAGACACTACAAGCTGTTAGTGTGAGGAATCATGTTGAACTATAGAACTACATCCATCCCAGGTCAGAGTTAGGAACAGGAAACAGGAAGTATAAGGCAATGCAATATTACCATAAACAAACAGAGTCACAGTATTTGCATAATAACTCCATAACAGCATCCCTTTAATAGAAATCATTGCAATATGCAATATTCTTTATTTTACCTTTTATTTCTTTTTTTACTTCATTTGTGCAGGTTCAAGTTATTCATGTTACACCCCTACAAGGGGGCTGTGGTCTCTACAAGAAGGCAAACAAGCAGCTTAATCTTTAAAATGGTTGCCAGGAGACATCTACAATAGCTCCATTCAGTTTCTTGCCCATGCTAAGTAGAGAACTTCTGCTGCAAAAATAATGTGACAGTAGAACTTAATTTCCATTTAATCTCTCTTACTTTACTAAAGGTAGTGGCTACAGTGATGATTTTTACAAGAAAACAATTCTTTTTGTTGTTGCTGTTAACACAATCTGTTTCTTTTTCAGTTCACTTTGGTTTATATATAAGGTATATACCGTATTGTTCCGCATATAGGCCACACTTTTTTCCCTTGATTTGTAGCTTTAAATTTGCGGTGCGGCCTATATGCGGAGCGCGGCCTATAATCGGGTACTTTCGGTTAATATTCTTCGATGCACAGTACAACTGAACTTCCGGTGCACCCTGTGGCCTTATGGGTGTTGTAGTCTTCCGGAGTTGGGTAGGAAGTTAGACCAGCAGTGAAGCGGTGTAGACACAGAGACTTACTATCTGGAAAGTGGATGGATGTTGCTCTGAACACTTTTTCAACCAAGGCGAGTGGTGTGAACTGTGAAGCTATTAACTATCAAGGCAAGGTACCGCTGTTTATCTGGTCTGAGGTAGTAGAGAGCTGTATCTGTGCCATACTCCTGAGCATGGTTGCTGGGTCATTTCATAACGGTTTTGTGCTAATGGACTATGGACTGCTTTGCACTAAGTCCTGACATTTAAGTTTTTCTCTGTTTTTATGCCTTTTAAGCTCTAAAGGTGGTGGTATTAATTTCTTAGCTTGTGGGGAGACGTCCCTCATTTTACTTGTTTTTAACATTTTCAGCTTGCATTGTCTGTGAATTTGTACTTAGCTGTGTAGCACCCTCTTATTTTTTGTATATCTTGTATGGTTTTGTATCTACTTTGGAGAAGGTAGATTTAGAGTGGCTAAAATGTACACACTGCTTAGCACTGACATTTCTGTATCTTGCAGGGGAAATATGGAAATAAGTTATGTGCCTAAAAGGAAATGAGGCAGAATGCAGTTTGCTAAAAGGTGCAATTAAATTACTGAGTACACCTGCAGTAGAATAATTACCACTCACTATGGTCCTGGTTATCATGCAAATTCATTTGGGGCTTTTCTGAGCATTATGTTGTAATCTGTTTCTCCTTTACACAAAGATTTAATTTCTTCAAAATGGCACCAAACTTTAAGGGTGCGGCCTATAATGAGGTGCGGCCTATATTCGGCACAATACGGTATATATATATATATATATATATATACTCATGTATATAAAAGCATTATTTTTATTTAACTAAAGGAGCACATATCCTTTTAACATAACCATACCACACCTCAAAGAACACATTTATAAAATAAAATAAAAATTGAACTGGAAAAAATGCACAGAATTCCAATAAAATTTAACACTGCACTACATTTGCAAATTATGTCTATCACTACACTATTTAGAACACTTTTTAACATGTTTGTAATATGGTTTATATCTCATGTATGCACATATTCTAAGCAACCTTTTGGAGAATCCATGTGGGAATTTAGATAGAAGTTGTTAGTGCTTTCAACACACACATGCAAGATGGCAAATGCCATTACTATTAACGGAGACACATTTTGAGGAAACATTATTTCAATAGTATTCAAAATCCTTGTACATTCCCCTGGGATATATTCTATTGGAAATGTAAATGATTATTACATCAAAAAACATATTTTGTTTAAAGGGACAGTAAACACCAACAATTGTATTATTTAGAAAGATAAATAATCCCTTTATTTACCATTCCCCAGTTTTGCATAACCAACACTGCTATAGACATATACTTTTTACCTCTGTAATTACCTTGTATCTTAGCTTCTGCTGCCTGCCTCCTTATCTCAGATCTTTTGACAGACTTGCATTCCAGGCAATCAGTGCTGACTCTTAAATAACTCCACGTGCATGAGCACAATGTTATTTATATGAAACACGTGAACTAACACCCTTTAGCTGTGAAAAACTGTCAAATGCATTCATATAAGAGACGGCCTTCAAGTGCTTAGAAATTAGCATATGAGCCTACCTAGATTTAGCTTTTATCTAAGAATACCAAGAGAACAAAGCAAATTTGATGATAAAAGTAAATTAGAAAGCTGCTTAAAATTACATGCCCTAGCTGAATCATGAAAGTTTAATTTGGAATTTACTATCCCTTTGATTAAAAACAACTTATTGTGAAGCTTTCTTAAAATGTAGGCATGGGCCTTTGTTACGTTTTTTATTAACAAAACACGGATATTCATTAGTTTCCTCAAATTAATATCTGAACAAATGCACCACAAAATTTCAAGAAAACAAATAAAATACTAATAAAATTTCTCAGTATTCGTTTGTTTGCTTTATAGGTTAAAAATACTTACCTATACTGCGTTAATGTGAAACTTCATCACACTAAAATGAGGCTTAGAGCACGCTAAACCTCCTAATAGCGTAGCCCTGGGCCCTGTGAAGAAGTGGAGGGATTAGCGCAGCCCCACAGCAAGCTACACTTACCTAGCGCCCTAAAGATAAGTATTTAATGCTACAGGTAAACTTTTAACATTTACACCAATCAGTTTGCAATATTTAAAAAAAAGAAAATACCAATTATTTTATGAGCTTTACAGTTCATTTGTTCTCGTTTCGATCAGGTGTTTAGTGACATCCAATAACAGATTAAAGGGACACTGAACCCAATTTTTTTTTTCGTGATTCAGATAGAGCATGACATTTTAAGCAACTTTCTAATTTACCCCTATTATCAAATCTTCTTCATTCTCTTGGTATCTTTATTTGAAATGCAAGAATGTAAGTTAAGATGCCAGCCCATTTTTGGTGAACAAGCTGGGTTGTTCTTGCTGATTGGTGGATAAATGTATCCACCAATAAAAAAGTGCTCTCCAGAGTTCTTAATAAAAATAAAAGCTTAGATGCCTTCTTTTTCAAATAAAGATAGCAAGAGAAGGAAAACATTTTGATAATAGGAGTAAATTAGAAAGTTGCTTAAAATTGCACGCTCTATCTGAATCACGAAAGAAAAAATTTGGGTTCAGTGTCCCTTTAAACATTCAAAATTGCAGATACTGTTATAATGTAAGTCCTTATTCAGGTACTGTATCCAGTCAAGTCCTGAACTGAGTAGCATTCAATATTAAGTTCCCAATCTGGTAGTCTTTGGTGTTTTTTATTTAATTTGTTCCTAGCAATCTTAATTTAAGTTTTTAGATTTGTTCAATAAAGCTAAAATAATAAGTAATAATATATAATAACAAGAAATAATAATAACCACATAGAGATCATTAATTAAAGTTATATTGATCAAAATAAATTGAAATCAAAATGTATTTATACTAATTATAGACTAAATATATAAAATAATAGCTTTATATCTTTATCTAAATTCCTAACTATTAAAACTAATATTAATATGGGTACCCTACAGACATCCCTCCCTAGCACTCACACAGAATGGCTGCATGTACATTTTTTTATTTATTTTGTTTGCATTATTTTAATGTATTTTGTTCATTCAAGTGATTATATAAATCTTCATATTTCCCCAAATGTTAGCTTGTAAGATGTAAATTGTCTTCAACATGATTTACATCAGCTTGCGAAACAACATTTATAAATATTTTTAGCACAATACATTATTTCAATAACAAATGATAGTTTTTTTTTAGAATTACTCTTATGTTCTACTTAGAAAGAAACAAGTAGTACTTTATTCCTTTTGACATTTCTTTAGTGCCAAATCTGTTGTTTTTTTGCTAATTACTAGACTTGGCAGCTTTCATTATTCAGCTGTAAGTGTATTCTAGCAAATTGCTTTTGCATATTATTAAATTGTTAAAATCCTACTGCATCTCCTTCATCCTAGCACATATTATTATTTATATTATACTGGCTGAGGTAATTGATGTGAAACTTGGAGATAAATACATGTTTTTGTCATTTAGCTTGAGCTATAGAAGGAAGCACAGGTGTTTTAAAAAAATTATTTGGCAACATAACTTTTATACTGATTAAACAGATTCCAACAGTACTTTTATTGGAACATAAGGATCAAGAAAAATATGGCAACACTTGTAGCAAATAGCCCTTTATCATGCATGATTAAGGGCTATTTGTTTGAAATGTTATCATATTGGTTTAAATCCATATGTTTCAATAAAGGTGTTTAAATGTACTATGATGTTAGAATCATATTAACCAGTATATAAATATGGTTGTGCAGTGACTCAGTCCAAATTTCAACAGTTGAAAGAAATTGGTGAGTTGCTAGAACTGAAATCTGTTGTTAGTTAATACATAACTTTTAACCCATTGGCTGAAATATTTTAAAGGGACATAAAAATGTTCTGTCTTTATCTACCACAAGGAATATTATAAACAAAAGCTATTTGAATCACTGTTCAAACAACACATATGTTAAATGTTATTTTGTAGCATGTTTTTGCAGCAAGAGATGAAAGCTTTAGATAAATTACAGCGATAACGGTTGCAATTGTCGAGCTTTTATGTCATTTTTTTTATCTGTGAAGACTTATGTCAAATAACTTATTAAGGAAGAAGGTTAACTTAAGAAATACAGAGGGGAGTCATTGGCAGTGTTAAGTTGCTGTCTACAGAAATAAAATAAAATAAGAACGCGTCATCATAAAAATTAACTTCAAAGTTGATGTCTTTAAAGTAGCTGGTCCTCCATGCTAAAAATAAATAAATAAAAAAAATAGAAAGAGTTCTACTTTAAAGGCATTGTCAAGTAAAAAAAAACCTCTCATGATTTAAATAGCATGTAATTTTAAACAACCTCCCAATTTACTTTTATCACTAATTTTGCTTTGTTCTCTTTGTATTCTTAGTTGAAAGCTAAACCTAGGAGGTTCATATGCTAATTAATTTCTTAGACCTTGAAGATTATTATCTTTCTTTTTAAACAAGAAAAAATCTGGTATTGACTGTCCTTTTAAGGTCAATTTAGGGGACTCTGAAAGCAACAAAAACTATAAGCTATTTTTATTTTGCTCTCTATGGTTAGCCAGAGCTTAGGTGAAACCTAACTGCGCATACTCCCAGCAGTCTCTTCTTATTGTTGACTACATTGGCTAGATTAAAAGTGGCACGCTAACATTATTGCATTATCGTGACCTTGCTAACTTGCAAGCATGTTACAAGTTGAAAGATATAGCGCCCCACTGGGTGCAATCAAAATTTGCACTCATCGGTTTAGCACAACTGAAGACCTTGTGTAAATGGTTAGGACTAAAAATAAATGTGCACCAAACTCAACATAAATACATTTAAATAAACTGTTACACTCATAAATACGCTATATAATAAATCTTATTAATATAAATATTAATAAGAATATTTTATATGGTGTAGGACAAGGTGTTCAAATGGAAAGGGCTATATTGTATGTGTGTGTGTGTGTGTATATATATATATATATATATATATATATACATATATGTCTAAATATGTACAGTATGTATGCATATATATGTATATTAGGCTTGTGCATTCGGTTCCTTCGTTAGTATCCGAATGTGGAAGTAAGCGATATTTGACTCCAGAGCTGGAATGATTCTGGTGCAAGATCGCCACGTTATAGATCTGCACAGATAATAACATGGTGATCTTGCACCAGAATCAATCCAGCTCCGAAAAGAGCTGAATTTGGATACTAATGAAGGATCTGAATGCACAAGCCTAATGTATATATGTGTAGACATGTGTATTTATTTATACATGTATATATGTATATACACATATAAATACATATATACACATGTATACACACACACATATATATATATATATATATATATATATATATATATATATATATATATATATATATATATTCTTTAAAGCCCTTTCCACTCAAATACCTTAAAACATAAAAAATAATTTGTAATCGATTTAAATATTTAATAATGTGTTTTATTGTATATTTACTATATACATGTTACATTCCAATGTTCTTCATATATGAGAAAATGTTTTTAATAACTTTTAAATATATATTCCTATAAATATCTGTATATGGATAGGTAGAGATATATATTTTAAAATAATTATATATATATATAAATATATATATATATATATATATATATATATATATATAAATAAAAAGAACAAAATATGCATAACTACCTTTGGGTTGAGCATACTTGGGCTAACGCGGTGTCGGGTTTGTGCACAAGTGACAACAGTTTTCTTCATTAGCGGGCTCCATTATCAAGTTTCACTCACACGCAAACCATTTACTTTTAACTTGTAACATGTGTACTACCCCCAGGGCCTTTTAAGATAATTTTTTTATTTTGGGGGGGTGCGGGTTCAGGGGGTTATAATGTTAGAGGGGTTAGTGGGGTTTTTTTTGGAAAAAGAGCTGATCACTTTATGGCAATGCCCTACAAAAGGCCCTTTTAAGGGCTATTGGTAGTTTATTTTTAGAATAGGAGGGGTTTTTTTATTTTGGGGTTGTTGTATTTTTTTATTTTCTGTAATATTAGACTGTTTTATTTTCTGTAATTTTAGACTTTTTTATTTTCTGTAATGTTACGCTTTTCTATTCTTTGCAATGTTAGTTTATTTTTTTGTAATGTTAGTTTTTTTTATTTTTAGTAATGTTAGGCTTTTTTTAATTTTGTAATGTTAGGTTTTTTTAAAGTTAAGATTAGGTTTTATTTATTTTTACAGGTAAGTTTTTTGATTTTTTTTATGGTAGTTAGGATTTATTTTGTAATTTTTGTGTATTTTAATTTTGGTTGTTAGGGGGTGTTAGGTTAGGGGGTTTAGATGTTAGTTTATGACTTACCGATGTGGGGCGATGGCGGTTTAGGGGTTAATAGTGTAGTTTAGAATTTGCGATGTGGGGGGATGGTAGTTTAGGGGTTAATAGTTTATTTAGATAGTTTGTGATGTGGGGATGGCAGTTTAGGGGTTCATCGTTTCTTTAGATCATTTGCGATGTGGGGGGATTGCGGTTTAGGGGTTAATAGTGTGTTTAGGTACTTTGCGATGGGGGATGGCGGTTTAGGGGTTAATAGTTTATTTAATTACTTTGCAATGTGGAGGTATGGCGGTTTAGGGGTTAATAGGCTAGGGGCTTATGGTAGTGTGTTAGGGATTTTTTTTCACTTTTTTTCTCCATTGATTTCTAAGGGGGAATACATGCACGTGCACGCGAAAATTCAGGATAGGATTTTTGCGCTTTTCGGGTTACCACTAGTGCAAAATGAGTTTTTGTGCAACTTGTAATATGAGCAGGTTGCTTGTTTTTTACAGCTAAAGATGGTTGTGTTTGTTTAATTTTTATTATGTCAAACCCTTTGTATTATCACTTTTCTTTTTCTTTTTTCTAAAATAATAAAAAGTTAAATTTTTCTGTATCAATTTTAATATGTAATAAACAAATGAAACACTTGATTATTTAATATAGTAAAAAAGATCCTTATTTAAAAAATAAATAAATAAAACAAAATGTTTTAATGCTTAACTGAAGTCCTGTTTGTAATACTGAGCAATAGTGATAATCTCAAGCCCTCCGCTAAGGTGAGATGATCTAAAATTATTCAGCACTGCAAGATCCCTAGTGACATTTTTAAAAGGGAGATTTTGCTATACTTCTTCAAGGGGCGTTCCCTGAATTTCTGTATGTGAAGGAGAGACAAGCCCAAAGCAATATAGCACTGCATGTCATGAGAGTTCTGATGCATTTATAGTTTGTGCTTTGTATTTTATATTACTTTACACTTGAGATTAGGTTTCATTACATGTAAGCTTTGCATTTTGTATTTTGTATTTTATTTTTTATACATCAGTGTATTTGGGATTGTTATTTTTAAAATTCTGATTATGCTTTCACAGTTTCTATGTAACTTTAACAAATTAGGATCACACTTTATGTGTTTCTTTTACAAATAACATTGCACTTAGTATTTCTTCCATTTGAAATGATACTGAAAAACTGACAGCTTCAGTTTCCCAAAGAACGTCATTACTTTCTATGGGTCCAATAAGCAAAGAGTCTCTAGTTTGAACATAAATTATAGTGCAGACTTCACTGAGGCTAAACTCACTGACTTATATAAGAAAAAGGGTGGAACTTATCTTAGAGAGATGAAAGATGCCTTCCTTAGAATGTAATTAAGCTCTCTGGAATACAGGATTTTCACAGGGGAGAGAAAAGGTAACTGGAGAACACCTGGGGCTAATATAAAGTCTCAGTTTGCAGCAAATACAAAAAAAGAAGGCGCCACCATAGTGCACAATCAGTGGTAACAGACATGCCATGAGTGCAAGTGATGCTGTACTTACAAGCTGCCAGACACTTGAGAAGTGTCACAACCGCCTTCTGGACTCTTACGAGTCGTCCAGCTGACTCTCTCTGTCTCGCACTACCTGGAGGCGATGTCCGTGCGTGTATGATGCTTCCTCGAATAGGGAGACACCCGGCGTCTGCTGTCGAGTCCTAACACAACAGTACTGCATTGAAAGTTACAGGACACTACAATCAATAGTGTACTGAGGGTCAAATCTTTACCAACAGGTAACGGACCAAAAGTATGAAATAAGAGTTTGTGGATAACAAGTCTTAGTAAAAAATTAAAAAAGACTTTATTGAAGCATCATACATGCACGGACATCGCCTCCAGGTAGTGCGAGAGAGAGAGTCAGCTGGACGACTCGTAAGAGTCCAGAAGGCGGTTGTGACACTTCTCAAGTGTCTGGCAGCTTGTAAGTACAGCATCACTTGCGCTCACGGTGTGTCTGTTACCACTGATTGTGCACTATGGTGGCGCCTTCTTTTTTTGTCTTCACATATCTCTAGTATCTTTCATCTTGGGTCACCAACAAGATTCCTGAAGAAGCAGCCAGCCATCACCTACTCCTTTGATCCAGAGCCAGCGGCTGGATATATACACAGTTTGGACTTTGGACATTTTGGTTATTACCGTAGATAAGTGCCACCTGATCTTTGCATTATTTATCATTTTATCTGGAATTGTTTTTTCACAATATATATTTTGGTATTGCTTGATCCTCATTATATTGTTGCTATTACAATATCTATTTGTTGCAATATATGTTTCCATGCATATGTGAGGATTTCGATATAGCTGTATATCACTTTTATCACCAGTATTAATACCAATATATTATTGGTGCACTGATTTAAATATTTACTGCTTTATATATTTTGCAGCAAATACAAATTGCACTGAAATGTTTTCATTACAATTAAACTTGCTTTTGCCTATAGTTTAGTATATATTACTTTTCTGTCAGTTAAATAAGAGTATTGTGAATTTTGAGCAAACTTCACTGCATACAGCTGGCAAGAAAAATCAGTGAGACCAGCTTGTTTAAAATGCTTAAAGCATTTTGCAAGGCTTGAGAGAGCTTCAGACATACCCTGGGAACTCCCTTGTTCATCCCAGGGAACTCCCCTGTCCCTCTGAAGCCGTGTTTTATTTTACAATAGCAAAAATGCAAAGTGCAATGTAAAAGATACAAAGAAATATACAAAGTATGATCCTAATTTATTAAAGTAACATAGAAACTTAAAAAAATATATCAGAATGTGTTAACTCTCTTCTGGGTCCAAATCTAAATTTATTAAAATAAAAAATGTGAATGTGATAATACTTAAAGTACCCAATCTGAAGTGTTAAGTAGTTTAAAATGCAAAACTCTTGTATCAGGCAGTACTATATTGCACTGGACTTGTCTCTCCTTCAGATATAGAAATGAGAGAGATCTCACAGTGCCGGAGAGTTCCATGCTTTTTCTTTGAGCATTTGGTGAGTTCA
This sequence comes from Bombina bombina, assembly GCF_027579735.1. Classification (NCBI taxonomy): domain Eukaryota; kingdom Metazoa; phylum Chordata; class Amphibia; order Anura; family Bombinatoridae; genus Bombina; species Bombina bombina. The sequence continues at coordinate 957,966,231 of NC_069501.1, read as the reverse complement.
GCCACTGTGAAGTCTGCACTACAATCTTTGATCATTAGGCCAATGGAGAGAACCCAGGGACTGAGGTGGTGTTTGAGTATAACCAACCCAAAGACCACAGATTTGACTCAAATGTAATCCAACATTTCTTGCAGCAGCAGACTGGGATAGCATTATCACAATTAAAGGGACATTAAAATCAGATATATTCACCATAAAATATTTAATTATACATAGTGGGGGGGGGGATTAAATGCATTCATGATTTATTTTACATGTTTTCCTAAAATTTACATCTAAAAATTGTAGTTTTCTACTGCTCCAGAGGCTGAAGTGCATTCTGTGGAATTCAGAACCCTGACTTTTTTTTTACATGCTACGTAGTGATTGTTTATAATTTTTGTTGTATTCACCAAATCCATTCACAGAGATGGCAAATCTTAAAATATAAGTTATGAGAAACTTCAATGTTTCCTGCAGTCTTATAGAATCATGAATAAGTAGCCAATTTAGGGGTAAATTATATTTCAACTGAAAAGCTTATTAACATTTGTCTTCTAAAAAATCTCCATTTATAGGGATTTGAGCTATACTATTTTTTGAAAATATTTTCAACCCCTTTATGTTAAGAACATAATATCTAGGTAGCAATTTTGGTATAGCTACAATTTTATGACAGCTCTAAGACAAATAATACATTGTTGTAGCTGCTATAGGGAGATTAAAGGGAAAAGTTAAATTGCTGCCACCTGCTCAACTTCATTCTGCAAAAGCAATTGTTTTTAATCACCTTTTGTTATCATTAGTATAGATGTAAAGATAACCTAATAAAGCTGTATGCTACATGACAATGTGGTATTTGGCTGCAAGCTGAGACCTGAAATTATGTTCCGTTTACAACTAGTACGTGTGACATTGCTTTTCAGTTTTGTCGCTCACATAAAATCCATGCAAATAAATTAAGCTTTGTATGGATTGTACATAATTAAAAGGATTCATGTGATCCTCATGTTAGTAAAACTCTCACACAGTGGTTTGGTTTTGATATCTTAATTATGGATATGGATAGCACCGCTGTGCCAAACAGATTTGCCTCGTCTAAGTGAATTCACTTATTTAGCATATGAACCAGAAATACAAATAAATGCTTCTAAGGAAAGTAGTAAAAATAAATAAATAAATAAAAAAAGATATACACACACATATATATATGTTTCCTTACTCTGAATATACAGTATGTAAGTGACCTGTCCCACCTGTTTGCCATGTGTTCATTTAGATTAGTGATTTGGAGGCTGGGCGAGGTACAGCTGCACCAGTAGCATGCACAACTACTAAACACACATTTTGGCTTAAAGGAACGCCAAGATTATTTTTGTTGGTTTATTTAGCCTGAAAAGTTGTAAAGTAAATGCTGCTTAAATTTAAACTGATATAGCAAAGAGCATCAGCGTGAAGTTCTTCAGTTAATGAGCAGTATCATATTTTATTTCACTTTTCAGAAATTTTTACAATACTGCTCTTTTAAATGAATAAAAGAAAATGTTTCTACAGAACTTCCAAAGGCTAAAAATCCCCTTATGAAATATTTGATTGTTTGTACTGAGTTGTTAGAAATCTGAAATAGCTAGGCAGATACCCAGAGCTTCCAGCTGTCTCACACTTTGCAGGAAGATTTTGATGTTATAAGTTTCGGTTAATGCTAATATTAATAACTGTTTCCTGGTTTAATAAACATTTAAACATATAGTTTTAGACCTACTTTTAAAACTATGAAATTAATTATCTATTTTGTTTTAGGATTGCAATTAAATGAACAGTTAAATATAATAATTATAAAGGGCTAGATTACAAGTGGAGTGCTAAACTCTAATGTGCTCTCGTATTACAAGTTGATTGCAACATGAACGCAAGCTCACGTTCGCTTTGCTAGGAAGCATTGCGCTCATGAGGCATTGCTAGGAAGCATTGCGCTCATGAGAGTGCTCTTCCATAGGCTCCAATGAGAGCCTTGTTCCCTTAGACCACAATGTTAGGGCAATTTTCAGTGACGTTTTTTTTCTACTACACTGTATTTTGGTAGCATTTAGGGCACATTTATAAAATTAACCAGACATCTGATCTCTGGTTAATTTTATAAGCGCTTCGTGGTAGCAATAACCAGCCACTTGTAATAATTATTGCCCATTTGCCGGCACATGATAAATTAGCACTCCACATATTATCTAGCCCAAAATATTCACATTTATTAGAGCATTTTATTACTAAACAGATGCTTGTTTTCCACAGTATTTAACAACTGCAAAAAAGTGAATGCATAGTTAAATACAGGTACCAGGCCCACTATACATATATATGTATTACATTATTGTGGTAGGAGTAACCTTTCTTTATACAGTTTAATCATTCAAACAACCGAGATGGTACACACCCTTATATATATATATATTTTTAGCAATAAACAGTAATGCCTCAGGATTTGTCAAACATTTGTCAAATTTATTGACATTTCGGGGAATACAATCCCCTTCTTCAGAACAAACAAACATAGTGAATATCACACTTAAATATGGTGAAAACAGTGTGATTACCTCCTCCCCCCTTGAGTTTAGGCACCAAACTTGCAAATCAAACATGAGCCACATTCGGCAAGCACTCCAAGCGAACTGGGACTCGCTTGGAGCATTCTGTGAACACTTGCCAGTGAAGCGTTGGGCGTTCCCTCAGTGCTCTGATGACGTAAATCGCAGCGTTTCCAGTGTGCTGGTAAAGCTGGGACTTTTCAGAGCAAGATCAGATGCTTGTAAACATGGCAGCCTCCACGAGCAACACGTGTATATATATATATACATACACACATGTTGCTCTTGGAGGCTGTAATGTTTACAGTAATGTAAAAAGTTAATCATGTCTCTGCATTATTTATTATCACAATTTGTGAAAGCATTATGAATTATTATGGATTACACATATATAATTCATATGTGAGACGTTTTTATTTGCATGCAATATTTCTAATACTTAAAAGGTATTAGAAATATTGCATGCAAATAGAAGCGTCTCTGTACTATGCAGATCCCTTTGCGCATGCCTACTATTCTGTCAATGCTTGGTGACGGGGGACGTTGTGATGGGAATGTTTTGTCAAAGCTCCCTAACTGGTGACGTATCCACAGCGCCACGTCATCACGACTGCATATGTGCCGGTGTTCTTGGAAAATGGCGAACTTGTGAAAACAGCGAACCACGTCACTTCCTGTGACGTGACATCACCTGTTTCACAAAGTTTGGCCGTAATGCGCTTGCGTGCTAGCTTCATTACATACTTGGCCGCACACATCACTGCTACAATTTTGGGAGCCGTGAAATTCCTTGACCCTTTACATAGCGCATGCGTGGGATTTTGAAAACTGTCAATACCGCCGCTCACATCACTGCATCAATTTTGAGACCTGTGTAATTCCTGGACCCTTTGTGCAGCGCATGTGCTCCCGCTTTGCCAATTGTCATACAATTATAGTTGTATCCCCTTTACAGTGACATGAAGCCAATTAACAGAAACACTTATATAATTTACCTTTTTTTATTGTTCAAAACTGTTTGCTTGGTCATACAAGATTGTTTTACTATAACAAGTGATCAGGAGCTCATTTTTTTGTTTAATTGGGTATAACGGTCCTGACACCTTTTAGAGGCTTTGATCAAACAACAGTTTTCGTGAGCCGCAGTATTGACAGATTTCAAAATCCCATGCATGCGCTATGTAAAGGGTCCAGGAATTTCATGGCTCTCAAAATTGTAGCAGTGACGTGTGCGGCCAGGTATGTAATGACGCTAGCACGCATGCGCATTACGGCCAAACTTTGTGAAACAGCTGATACCACATCACTGGAAGTGATGTAGTTCGCTGTTTTCACAAGTTCACCATTTTCACAGAACACTGGTGTTCTATCGAGAACTCCAATACATCGAAAACTCCAATCTGACGTCACTTCTGGTGATTCCATACATCTGATTGGTTGTGAGTCCTGTCACTCACTGGATACGGACCAGATGGGCACTGTAATCACCTATCTACACTATCTATTTTGCCTCCGCTTGGGGGGTTCCCCCCCCCAGACAGAGGCAAAACAGATATTAAGATAGAAGAGTTACCGGAAGTGACGTCAGATTGGTTTTCAAGGAATTGGAGTTCTCGACAGAACACCGGCGCTAGGTCTAAGCGCTACTTGAACGCGGCCATGATCAGTGACTAAAATGTAAAAATCGCCAAACCGGAAGTTGAACTTCAAGTCGCTTCCGGTACGGCGTTACAAACATAACAGTGTTATAGATACATCCATTGCGCTGCTTTAGCGTGAAAAAAACAAATACATCATCAGCTGCTGTTACATAAAATCTCAGTTCACAGCCTGCATGTTACCTACGATCAAGTATCAGGAATGCCATAGCTGTCACACAACTGGAAGTCACTATTGCTCTCAAACTGGAAGTGGAGCTTTCTTGTGTAACACTGTCAGATGTGTACAAAAAATGGAAGTGGGGCATTGTTAATGTATCATAGTTGTGCAAAAATTAATAAATTATCATGAACTCAAACAATTGTTTGTCATATTTATGCTGCATATACCACACAGATGGGTTAATAATTTAATGTACTGTAGTGTACAAATAATCTATAGCACAATTTGTATCAATAATGTATTATAACTTTTAACTATGCAAGTTAAGCACCTAACTCAAATAAAATAAAGTAAGTAACACAAACAGTGTAATATCAGACGTGTTATGATAACATTAGAACTATGTACTGGCAATGTATATGGGTAACAGAGTATTTACAAGGCTATACAGAAATCAGCTATTAAGTGTCACTGGTAACACAGTGCTGTTGTAGTTCCAAGGGTATTACTATGTTGGGTATATGTGTATTATAATAGCATAGTGCAGAATCAATTCAGGGATAAATGTGTTGGTCATGTTTATATAGGTCTGTCCCAGTGTCTATGAAACCCCAATGCAGTACCTAAGGGTAAATATAGAAACGCAGGCCTCTAATGTCACTAGATATCAGGGTACATCCATCTCAATCACACAGGACCACATCCCTACTTCCACCAAGACCCACCCCACTGCATAGCCAATGCTTTCATCACATAAGACTACTACTACTATATTTTTTTATTTTCTCCTACATCACAAAAGAGCCATACAGTGAAAATTCTCAAAACTACTCCTGCTCTTAGAGAGGGTTCTCTTCTCCTTGTTTAGAGTGCTAGACATTGACTGATTAGTTGTCCCAATAAGCTTCCATTGTATCCTGTGTTTGGTAAGCCATTTGGCTATGTAGTCAGCCAAAGCCAAAACTTGCTGAACATTTGGGGGAATCTGGTTTTGACCACTCCCTAGTTATGCAAAGCTTAGTTGCTGAGAAGAGACAGTTCCTGGGGACAAAACATCCCAATGGAGGAATAAAGCTAAAACACCTGACACAGACAATTCAGTTACGGTCACCTAAACTACACATAAAGATACAACTCAACTCCCCACAGTGCCTCAAGCACAGATCAGACTGAATTCAAAATTTGGGACAGCTGAAATGGCATTAGGTGCCACCTTAACAAGATATTGCAGTAGAGTTGCAACATATGGGCAAATGAGAAGGTCTAGTGTCACTAGTGTCTTGCTTATCAAAATGTTATATTAATAAAACCAAACTAACAAAACTTCTTAAAATGAAATGTCTCATTCGCTGAATAGTTAGACAGTTACTTAAAGGGCCATAATACCCAAATGTTTAAACACTTGAAAGTGATGCAGCACAGCTGTAAAAAGCTGACTAGAAAATATCACCTGAACATCTCTATGTAAAAAAGAAAGATATTTTACCTCAAAAGTTCCTCAGTAGCCACCTACTATTGTAAAGGATTTCTAAGCAGCATTTTAGTGTGTCTGTCCTGGGACATCTGAAAGGATGAGCCTCGTGCACTCTCATATTATTTCACCAATCAGGTAAAGGAAGCTTACTATGAAATCTCATGAGAGTTAAGTCAAATCTCATGAGATCACAGTAAGAGTTCATGACCTCAGCACTGCTGATGCTGATTGGCTGCTGTTCATTTCTTCATTTTTTATTTATTTTACCTGCAGCTGGGAGCAGCTGAGTATAACTTTTTACACAGAACTTACTCTGCTGAGCTGAGGAAATTGTGATGTAAAATATCTTCCTTTTTTACATAGAGATGCTCAGGTAATAATTTCCTGTCAGCTTTTTACAGTTATACTGCATTAGTTTCAAGTGATTTAGCATATGAGTATTATGTCCCTTTAAATAATAATAATTATAACAAGTTAACAGAAGACCTAAAACTACTTGATCAGAGGGAATCACCACAAGAGATCATGTGATATCTATCACAGTGGTAATAATATGAGGATCTATGTAGTCTCAATTGCAGATTTCAAATCAAGACATAACAGCAGCAGTCTTACATGATAAATTAGATTGCAATAGTAACCTTGATTAGATAATCTTTTTCAATCTCTCACCCAAAGTTAAATTAATTCCTGAGTGTGTGCAAGTCTAGAAAGCATGTAGCAGTAAAAAAGTGTTAGCAGCAAATAAATAAAAAAAACTATTGGATAGATTTGTGCATCATAAACTGAAGAAAATGGTAGAGAAACCTTAAGTAGGTATGTATATAAAGTTCCTTTACATTTTGGAATTGGGGGTTTATAAAAACAAAAAAGAAAAAAAAAAGACTTCAAACTGGTTGATGTGAATAACTATATTAAACTGGTAGTTGTCATTTTAATATGGGAGATGACTATATACCTAAAGGAAAAATATGTAGCTCCAAAAGAAACTGTAGACTTGTAGCTGATATTATAAAATTAGATAGGCTTATGAATTATAAGAAATATAATAGAGAAAACACATTTTTGACAGAAAATGAAGAAGGATCAATACATTTTAATTATTGCATACAGAGCAAGGAGATTGTGTCTAAAATTAATAAACATTGGAATTTTTTTTAAGAGGGATAGCATTTTGAAAGAAGGGGATAATACTAAAAGTACATGGGTAAATAAGGGTCAAAAGGATTCCTCAAACGTGGGAAGTGTTTAGGCTTTGAATTTATCGTAAAGGGAGATAAAATGTTTAAGTGCATTCACAGTGTTCTCATTCTTACTTCTGAATTACCAAGATAAATCCCTGAAGCACTAACCCAAAGGTGATCTAAGTCAAAGGTGTGCAAATCTGAAGGTGTGCTAAAAAAAAAAAAAATAGTTTAGTTCTTCATATAGTATAAAATTATATTTTAATTTATATATATATATATATATAATATATATGTGTATTTGCATGTGTACATATGCATATATATATATATATATATATATATCTACAGTATCTCACAAAAGTGAGTACACCCCTCACATTTTTGTAAAAATGTTATTATATCTTTTCATGTGACAACACTGAAGAAATGACACTTTGGTACAATGTAAAGTAGTGAGTGTACAGCCTGTATAACAGTGTAAATTTGCTGCCCCCTCAACATAACTCAACACACAGCCATTAATGTCTAAACCATTGGAAACAAAAGTGAGTACACCCCCTAAGTGGAAATGTCCGAATTGGGCCCAATTAGCCATTTTCCCTCCCCGGTGTCATGTGACTTGTTAGTGTTACAAGGTATCAGGTGTGAATGGGGAGCAAGTGTGTTAAATTTGGTATTATTGCTCTCACACTCTGTCAAACTGGTCACTAGACGTTCAACATGGCACCTTATGGCAAAGAACTCACTGTGGATCTGAAAAAAAGAATTGTTACTCTACATAAAGATGGCATAGGCTATAAGAAGATTGCCAAGACTCTGAAACTGAGCTGCAGCACAGTGGGCAAGACCATACAGCGGTTTCACAGGTTCCACTCAGAACAGGTCTCACCATGGTCAACCAAAGTAGTTGCGTGCACGAGTTCAGCGTCATCCAGAGGTTGTCTTTGGGAAATATACATATGAGTGCTGCCAGCATTGCTGCATAGTTTGAAGGGGTGGGGGGTCAGCCTGTCAGTGCACAGACCATACGCCACACACTGCATCAAATTGGTCTGCATGGCTGTCGTCCCAGTAGGAAGCCTCTTCTAAAGATAATGCACAAGAAAGCCTGCAAAAAGTTTGCTGAAGACAAGCAGACTAAGGACATGGATTACTGGAACCCTGTCCTGTGGTCCGATGAGACCAAGATAAACTTATTTGGTTCAGATGCTGTCAAGCGTGTGTGGCGGCAACCAGGTGAGGAGTACAAAGACAAGTCTTTCTTGCCTACAGTCAAACATGGTGGTGGGAGTGTCATGGTCTGGGCCTGCATGAGTGCTGACGGCACTTGGAAGCTACAGTTCATTGAGGGAACCATGAATGCCAACATTTACTGTGACATACTGAAGCAGAGCATGATCCCCTCCCTTCAGATACTGGGCCGCAGTATTCCAACATGATAACAACCCAAACACACCTCCAAGACGACCACTGCCTTGCTAAAGAAGCTGAGGGTAAAGGTGATGGACTGGCCAAGCATGGTCTCCAGACCTAAACCCTATTGAGCATCTGTGGGGCATCCTCAAACGGAAGGTGGGAGAGTGCAAGTTCTCTAACATCCACCAGCTCCATGATGTCGTCATGGAGGAGTGGAAGAGGACTCCAGTGGCAACCTGTGAAGCTCTGGTGAACTCCATGCCCAATAGGGTTAAGGCAGTGCTGTAAAATAATGGTGGCCACACAAAATATTGACACTTTGGGCCCAATTTAAACATTTCCACTTAGGGGTGTACTCACTTTTGTTGCCAACGGTTTAGACATTAATGGCTGTGTGTTGAGTTATTTTGAGGGGACAGCAAAATTACACTGTTATACAGGCTGTACACTCACTACTTTACATTGTAGCAAAGTGTCATTTCTTCAGTGTTGTCACATGAAAACATATAATAAAATATTTACAAAAATGTGAGGGGTATACTCACTTTTGTGAGGTACTGTATATATATATATTATATATATATATTTATATATATATATATATATATATATATATATATATATATATACTGTATATACATACACAAATACATGTAAATCTTCCCAGTCCAACACCTTGTCATATACCATAACCCTTTTATATCATTGTTAAAACATTATTTTAATATTAAAGCTATATTTTAATTTTAATATGCATAAATACTATAAAATATAAATAAAAAATATAAATATAAATATAAATATAAAATACTTTATTTTAATATGTTTAATGTGTGTTTATATATTTCTATTTTAGTCATAACACTTTACTTCAGGTCTTGTGTTGCTCTTGGGCACAAACCACAACACTAACCAATTGTAATTTGATGACTGCACTATCTATCAAAAGTTTAGGATGTGCTAAAAATATTTCAGCTGCGCTAACACTTTTCAGTAAAACCGTTTTTTACTATTCACTTGTAATACCAGATTATGCTCTATTCTAAGTACTCCCCTTGTAATCTGGGTCATAATATTGAACATCTTATTACATATAACTAGAAATGGTTGTTATTTATTTATTTGAATGTACGTCATTTACAGTAAATAGGATGTAGGTCTAGAAATTTGAAAGTTAGATTAGGAGAACATGTTCATAGTATAAAAGGAAGATATCTAAAACATTTATTAGCATGTTCAAAGTTCATAATGCAACTCTTAAGGATCATTCATACATCAATGGGAAGAGAGAAGATAATGTAACCATAATTCAGTGCCGCTTCATCCTAGTAAAAAACATAACTTTTATTTTGATATAAGTTTAAACATTTAAAGCAAACAGTCTGTGTATCCCAACAAAGAAAAACTGAACAAACATTGCAGGACACCCTGGTGCGTCTGTCACATTTCAGGGGTGACCAGTAATCAATCTGATAGACTTGCATGATTGAATGTTTACCGGTCGTTTTATCCTAATAAAACTGAGTTGCTTTTTATGCTTTTTTATACATTTATAATTTATAAATGAAACAACTTGTTAGGAAGAGTTTCTGACTCTTGTCCTTGGTGTTTATATTGGGCTTATATTTTACAGCTAATGTAGCTCTATCCAGTGTGAGTAATCCCTTGTCTGGGTAGATGGATATTATGTTACACAATATTAAGCTATAAAAGGTCTTTTCTTTCTTTGAGGTATCATAACTATGTGCTTGAAAAGAGGAGGACTTACTTTTAGAACTTTGCTTGGGAGTTCCTACATATGGATTAATGTGTTTATTTATTATTTGGTGCATGGGGTTATTATATCACATTTCATATGCATGTCTTCATTTATCCTTGGTCTATTCATTTTTTATAGTTTTGTTGTTTAATGTTCAACAACAGAGTTTTCTTGGCTTGGATTTTTCTCACCTGTGGCGCTCTCTTAAACAAAGTATTTTTCAGTATTCCATTTCATAGCATTCTTTTGGTGTTTTATGGCCATTTATAATATTCCTTCTTGCATTTCTGGCCATCATTTACCAGTATTCATACATGCACATCCTCCTACTCATTTACTGTACGCACACATATTATATACAGTTTTTCTCGCCATTAAATGGACTTTCATCATATTTGCTGTTTCCAAACCATTTTATTTAAAAATTAGCGATAGTTACATTGTAACACTGATATCTTTCAGGAATCCCAGAATAACCCTTCACATGTATATATTTTTTAAAAGAAGATAACCTAAGGTATTAAACCTGGGGTATTTTGACTCTTTTCATGCAACCATTTTACTACCAATCTATGCCAAAAAAAAAAAGTGGTGATTTTTTGACAAAATAGCAATTTAAGAATACATTTACTGAGAACGTTAAGCGTTACTGCCAAATAACACCCCAATATGTGTTCAGCAACATCTCCTGAGTAAAGTGATACCACCCATTTATAGATGTGTCAGGTTCTCTTGGGGCTAAAAGGCTTTATTTTTAAGGGGCGCATTTCAGTTTTCCAACTTGGAATTTTCACATCTGTCATCATGCACCCATGTCCTATTTGGAATATTTTTGAAGCCGGCCAATGTAATTTACCCCCATCAAACCATATATTTTTTAAAAGAAGACACCCTAAGGTATTTTAAAAGCTGGTATTTTTAAACTTTCCATGTACTAATTCAACCACCAGTCTTTGTCAAACTTTTGGGTAGTCATTTTTTTGTGTTATTTTTCCACACACATTGTACTTTAGGCATGGATTCTTAGTTCCTGTTATGTTTTACTGAGAAAAATACCTCAATATGTGTTCAACAACATCTCCTGAGTACAGTGATCCCACCCATGAATATGTTTGTTGGGTTCTCAGGGGCCTAAAAGGCCTCATTTTTAGAGGCGCATTCCAGTTTTCCAACTTGGAATTTTCAAATCTGTCATCATGCACCCATGTCCTATTTGGGACATTTTTGAAGCCTGCCAATGTAATTTACCCCCATTAAGCCTTATATTTTTGAAACGTAGACACCTTAGGGTATTTGTAAAGCTGGTATTTTAACACTTTCCATGCACTAATTCAACCACCAGTCTTTGTCAAACTTTTGGGTAGTCATTTGTTTGTGTTCTTTTTCTACACACATTGTACATTAGGCATGGATTCTTAGTTCCTGTTATGTGTTACTGCCAAAAAAAACACCTCAATATGTGTTCAACAACATCTCCTGACTACAGTGATACCACCTATTAATAGGTTTGTCAGGTTCTCAGGGGGCTAAAAGGCCTTAATTTTAAGGCGCGCATTCCAGTTTTCCAACTTGGAATTTTCACATCCCATGCACCCGTGTCCTATTTGGGATGTTTTTGAAGCCGGCCAATGTAATTTACCCCATCAAACCATATATTTTTTAAAGTATACACCCTAGGGTATTTGAAAAGCTGGTATTTTTAAACTTTCCATGTACTAATTCAACCACCAGTCTTTGTCAAACTTTTGGGTAGTCATTTTTTTGTGTTATTGTTCCACACACATTGTACTTTAGGCATGGATTCTTAGTTCCTGTTATGTTTTACTGAGAAAAATACCTCAATATTTGTTCAACAACATCTCCTGAGTACAGTGATCCCACCCACGAATATGTTTGTCGGGTTCTCAGGGGGCTAAAAGGCCTCATTTTTAGGGGCGCATTCCAGTTTTCCAACTTGGAATTTTAACATCTGTCATCATGCACCCATGTCCTATTTGGGACATTTTTGAAGCCTGCCAATGTAACTTACCCCCATTAAACCTCATATTTTTGAAAAGTAGACACCTTAGGGTATTTGTAAAGCTGGTATTTTAACACTTTCCATGCACTAATTCAACCACCAGTCTTTGTCAAACCTTTGGGTAGTCATTTGTTTGTGTTCTTTTTCCACACACATTGTACATTAGGCATGGATTCTTAGTTCCTGTTATGTGTTACTGCCAAAAAAAAAAAACTCAATATGTGTTCAACAACATCTCCTGACTACAGTGATACCACCCATTAATAGGTTTGTCAGGTTCTCAGGGGGCTAAAAGGCCTTATTTTTAAGGGGCGCATTCCAGTTTTCCAACTTGGAATTTTCACATCCCATGCACCCATGTCCTATTTGGGATGTTTTTGAAGCTGGCCAAAGTAATTTACCCCATCAAACCATATATTTTTTAAAGTAGACACCCTAGGGTATTTGAAAAGCTGGTATTTTAACACTTTCCATGCACTAATTCAACCACCAGTCTTTGTCAAACTATTGGGCAGTAATATTTTTGTTTTATTTTTCACACACATTGTTTTTAGGCATGGATTCTCAGCTCCTATTATGTGTTACTGCCAAAGAAGACCCAAAAAAACACCTCAATATGTGTTCAGCAACATCTCCTGAGTACAGTGATACCACCTATGCATAGGTTTGTTGGCTTGTTTGGGGGGTGCAATGACAAACTTCTGATTGTTTTTGACATTTAACATATATTCTTTGCCTATCTTCTTTTCGAGGACCTTTTTATATACCCCAATGTATTGTATATGGAGTCTTTTGATGTCTTTAATTCAACTGTTTTAGCCAATAAAATTGGAGAAAGTGTATGGGGGTAATTTTTAAATTTTCAGTTTTACCCACACATTGCTTTTTAACTATGATTTAGTAGAGATTGTTGTAAGTTATTGCAAGAAAACACTCCAGGTTGTTTTCTGCAAGACCTCCTGGGTACACCCATGCCCCCATGCATAGGTTTGCCAGGATTTTGGGAAGGTTCAGTTACAATTGTATGACAAGTAATTTGAGTTGAAAGTGAGAGTATTTCTTCTGATAGGCCTATCTTTAGTTTGGGGCCTATTGCATACCCCAGTTGTATTTATTGCCATGAAAGTGTATGTATTTGAAACGTTGACACCCCAAGGTATTGTATATGGAGTGCTTTGATTCCTTTGATGCAACCGTTTTAGCCAAAAAAAAATTGGAGAAAATGTATGGTGGTAATCTTTAAATTTTCATTTTTACACACACATTGCTTTTTGATTAATCTTTAGTAGAGATTGTTGTAAGTTATTGCAAGAAAACACTCCAGGTTGTTTTCTGCAAGACCTCCTGAGTACATCCATGCCCCCCTATGCATAGGTTTGCCAAGATTTTGGGAAGGTTCAGTTACAATTGTATGACTTGTAATTTGAGTTGAACGTGAGAGTATTTCTTCTGATAGGCCTATCTTTAGTTTTGGGCCTATTGCATACCCCAGTTTTATTTATTGCTATGAAAGTGTATGTATTTGAAACGTTGACACCCCAAGGTATTGTATATGGAGTGCTTTGATACCTTAAAAGCAACCATTTTGGCCAAAAATAATAATAATGGAGAAAGTGTATGGTAATTTTTCAATTTTCATTTTTACACACACATTGCTTTTTGACTGTGATTTAGGAGAGATTGTTGTAAGTTATTGCAAGAAAACACTCCAGGTTGTTTTCTGCAAGACCCCATGAGTACACCCATGCATAGGTTTGACAGGGGTTTTGGTAAAATACATCACCAATTTTAGAACTATTAAAAAATAGAACAGTGAAATGTAAAAATCTGGCACAGTAAAAGTAGAAAACAAAAAGAAACAAACTCAGTAACAGAAAACGTAACCAACCCCCCCCCCCCCCCAAAAAAAAAACACAATGGCAAATGTAAAAAATAAAAATAAAATTACAGTGTGATACCGCTTGAAGCAGTCCCCAATGCAGAGTCCAGGCTGTCCAGGCAATCAGGACAGTAAAAGGTGGTGTCCCTTCTCTGCCCTCTCTTGATACAGACTCTGCATTTTTTCTTAGGATTCTGCTTCGCCGCAGTAGGGGGATTTTGAAAATAAAATGAGTAGCCCCAACTCTGCTCTCTCCCATCACCGCCCGGGGAGCATCTTGGTACAAAATCCCTGAAATGATCTGGAGGTGAAACTGTAAAAAAGTCAGTTTCATTCCGGGGTTTGCTTTTTTGAACAACAAAAAAGCATTGTGGGTTGCAATCTGCATTAAGTAAATTGCAACCTTTTTGTACCAGGCTGTTGTCTTCTGCATAATTAGGTAGGACTACAGCAGCTGATCTGCCAGATCAACCCCACACATATGCCGGTTATAAGCCTTGATGCACATTCGCTTCCTTATGCTCTTAGCTCTGCCACGTACACAGGGCCGTCTTTAATATTGGCTGGACCCTGGGCAAACATTTTCTTGCCCCCCCCCCCATGCAATTTCGCTCTCCACCCCAACATCCCAAAAAACAACTAAATCAATGTATTTTATATATTTCCACTGATGGGCTAATCATTTAAAAAAAAAATTTAAAAAAAATGCAATATGTGAAACTGGACCTAAGCAGTACTAATAAATAATCAATATATACATTCCTCCACTGTGGTTTAATTTAATATATTTATTTACTAATTAATTCATTAAATGTTGGTTTTTACTTTATTTATATATTATACAGTATATATTTTTTAAGTATATAAAATTTAATGAGATGCACGGCATTGCATAGTAAAAATCAGTAGGGGACCTAATGTCTACAGGGCCCCGGTGCAATAATTTATTTGGACCCCCTAAAAGCATCTCACCAGTTTTGGGATATTCACTACATATTTATTGTTTAGACAGCCACTGTACAGCAAAATTACCACTTTCATGAATACTAAGGGAATGCCTAACATAACAAACTCCCGTAACCCATATACACACACACTCTCCAGAGCATACACATATACATGTAAACACACACACTCTCCAGAGCATGCTCATGTACACAAAAACACACACTCTCCAGAGCATACACATATACATGTACACACACATTCCCTCTTACACACACACATACTTTACAGCATACATAATAATATAACCACACTTGGCATAACAAACAGCACACGTTAAATAAACAACAACTAAATGGTATCTCACAGAATTGATTTAGATGGGGTGTTATTTCCAATAAAAGTAAAAAAAAGTAAAAGTAAAGCTCTAGTAATCTGTACTGGGCCAAATTTAAAAGTACAAAGTATGTGTGCAGTATACTGAGGTGTGTCTGACCTGTAAGGGGGAATCCTGACATTTGGAGAGAACAAGATCAGCTATGGATCATCTAATCAAACAAGATGATGCTTTTGAATGTGATTCTGGTGTGAGGTTAGCTCTTTAAAGAGATTTAGGGCAGGCAACAGGAGCAAAGCAATTTAAAGAATGAGGAAGAAGCATGGAGGTGCAGACAAATATAAGTTTACTGACTGGAACAGCAGAACTACTATGGGAAGCTGTAAAATCTGAGACAGAGAGAAAAAAAATCTATAAAAATAAACCTTACCTTAATGTGTGAAGTATCAACATGACACTATACATCAGCCACAGCAGCACATGTCACTTCTCTGCTAGGTACAAGTTCCCTCTCACACTGCACTAGACGATACTGCATGGGTAGGGGCATGCGTGCACTCACTTATTCTTTCCACTGAAACCTCTCTACAAAGCACTGTTCCCCTACCAAACTTCAGTTAGTTGATTTGAGGACCACAGCAGAAAGAGCAGGGCTAAGGGGCACCATCAGACTTGATGCTGTCTGTCCAAACCTGCAGGGATACAGTGTGAGACAAGTCACACAGTCTCAAGACTGAAGAGAGCAGTGTCTGCAGCTGCAGATGTTCAAATCTTCATGTGCCAGCCACTCTAGCTTTCCGAACAATCCCCACCACCAGAGCAGTTACCTGGTAACAGTGGTAACCCCAGCAGGACCTTTTCTGATGCAGTGGGATTGGCTGGATGCCGAGTTAGGGCTTAGCAATAAGTGCTGCACAGTGCACACCTAAAATAGCACATGACACTAGCTTGGCATGTCACATGTCACCAGCATGGTCTGGCACAGTTTCTCACAAATAAATATAAGCAGATAACTTTTGACTGTGACAGTATTAGGACTGACTGTGTGTGCCCCCCATGTCACATGACATCAGCAGTTTGACATGAACAAAAAAAAAAAGACTGGGCCCTGGGCAGCTGCCCCTTTTGCCCTGTGTTAAAGACGGCCCTGCACGGTCCTTTCATTGTGGATGTGGGTAAGAAGGTACACATCCTTCTTGTCTCTGTACTTAACTGCCAACATCTCCTCTTGGCGCAGAGCTGAGGTCTCCCCCCTTCGTAACCGGGTGCGTGCAAGTTGTCCTGGGAAACCTGAGCGGTTCTTTCTAATTGTACCACAAGCTACTGTATCAGAACAATGCAGTAGCTTGAACAAAAGGACACTTGTATAGAAATTGTCTAGATACAAGTTGTACCATTTGTTCATCAGGGGTCATATCAGTTCCCAGACAATCTTGCCAGTGGTTCCCATATGTTTTGGGCAACCTGGAGGGTCAAGGTGGATATCCTTTCCCTCGTACACCCGGAAGGCCTGAGTATACCCAGACTCGCTCTCACAGAGCTTATACACCTTTACTCCATATCTGGAGCGCTTGAAAGGAATATACTGCTTGAATCCCAGCCTTCCCTTATACTTTATCAAGGAGTCATCCACGCATATATTCCTTCCAGGTGTATAAGCCTCTGCAAACCTGACAGCAAAGTGGGTAATCAGGGGCGGATTTTATACAACCTGTCAAACTGGGGACGCTAGGGGGGCACAGGCTTTTGTCGCAGAAGTGAATGAAATGTAGAATAATTTCATACCTCTTCCTCGACATACACTGGGAGAAAATGGGGGTAGAGCAGATGTGGTTACTGCTCTAGTAGGAGCGGATGGAGGGTTTCTTTATTATGCCCATCAGTATAGTTAATGGGAGTCCATTGCTGCTTTGCCAAATATGAGTCAGGCTTTGCAGCATGGAACTGATGGGCATATAAATTAGTTTGGGCGACAATATTCCCCAATACATCATAGCCCAGAAACACCTCCATAAACTGTTGAGGGCTAAATCCTGCCACATCCACATTGATGCCAGGATTTGCAGTAAAGGGTGGGATATTTAGCCTCTGGTAAGAAGGCATTACCCACCCTTCAGCAGCAATGCCAGCTGGAGCAACACATCTCCATCTGGCAGGGGGGCCAGCAGGGGGGCTAGCAGCCACCGATACATCACTATCAGTTGAGACAGTATCTAATGATGTATCTGAGCATATGGCAGGGTCAAAATTGGGGTCTGAGTCAGACATAGAGGCGTCTGACTTTGACGAAAGGATGGCATACACCTCCTCAGCACTATATATTCTCTGTGACATGATTTATTTTTATCAGTCACAGAAAAAAATTACTAAAAAAAATCAACACAAAATTTAAATTAAAGGGACACTGAACCCACATTTTTACTTTCGTGATTCAGATAGAGCATGCAATTTGAAGCAACTTTCTAATTTTCTCCTCTTATCATTTTTTCTTCGTTCTCTGGCAATCTTTATTTGAAATAAAAGGCATCTAAGCTTTTTTTTTGGTTCAGTACTCTGGGCAGCACTTTTTTATTGGTGGATGAATTTATCCACCAATCAGCAAGAACAACCCAGGTTGTTCACCAAAAATGGGCCGGCATTTAAACTTACATTCTTGCATTTTAAATTAAGATACCAAGAGAATGAAGAAAATTTGATAATAGGAGTAAATTAGAAAGTTGCTTAAAATGTCATGCTCTATCTGAATCACATAAAGAAAATATTTGGGTTCAATGTCCCTTTAACTAAATTAACTAAATGGCTCTGAAAAGAGCCTTTGAGTCTCACAAAAAAATTATTAAAAAAAAATGAACCCCTAAAAAATGCACAGAGCAAAAAAGTGCTGTTGTACAAAAGACAGTGATTTATAGTGATCACTGGCAAGCTAGGGGTTAATCGCTCTGAAAAGGGCCCTTGGGTCTCACAATGTTTTACAAAAATTAATTTACACTAACTAAATGGCTTTGAAAAGCCTTATTTTACCACTCTTATTTAAACTGCCCCAGCTAGTGCCAAAATTATGGACGTACCAGATCTGTAATATTTGCCGACTGCGGCAATGAGCGCATGCATGCTCTGTAGTGTATTTACAAGTTTATTGTAGGTGGGTTCTGTAATATTTTCCTACTGCAGCAGTGAGTGTATGCTTGCACAACTGTGTTTGCAAGTTTTTTGTAGGCGTGGCCGTTGGTAGGGAAATGTAATGCAGTAGAAAATATTACAGAACACCGGCTCGTAAGCTTACATTCCTGCTTTTTAAAATAAAGATACCAAGGGAAAGTATAAAAATTGGTAATATGAGTAAATTAGAAAGTTGCTTAAAGGGACAGTCTACACCTTAGTCATCTTAAGTCGTACCTTAGATTAAGCTGCAAATTGTATCCTTCACCCCTTTCTATATAATGCAGCAGGAACAGAAAAACAGTTATTTTGAAATGAATATTGTTTCTGGCCAGTTTGAAATGGCTGCCTAGCTCCACCCACCGATGACATCTCGATCTGGGCTACATCTATGCACTCTGCTGAATAGCATTGACAGTCTGTTGAATCCAACTAGTGAGCCTTTTGCGATTGGAAGCAATATGCAGCCCAAATCGTCATGTCATCAGTGGGTGGAGCTTGGCAGTCATTTTAAACTGGCCAGAAATAATATTAATTTTAAAATAACTGTTTTACCGTTCCTGCTGCATGATATAGAAAGGGGCGCAAGAGGCTATTTGCAGCTTAATCTAAGGTAAGACTTTAAGATGACTAAGATGCAATATTTATATTTTATAAAGTGTATAACTATGTATTTAATGAAAATATGTCATATTCCAATGTTCTGCACATAAGGGAAAAAAATATGTATTTATAAATAGATATTCCTATATATATATATATATATATATATATATATATATATATATATATATATATATATATATATATTACCTAAAACTATCATATATATAGAGAAATATGTATTTATGAATAAATAGAACATATTTGTCTATGTTAAAAACATGGGAATGTGAAATATTCATATTTCATGTTGGGTTAGCGTCTATGGGGGGAATAAATTAACACAGTCTCGATATTCGAAGTTCAGCTTTTTGCATGCATCAGGTTAGCACTCATGTGCAAACTTTCAACAATTGATACGCGCGATACCAGATGTGTGCAAAAAGCCTCCGCAGTGGGATTGGCTGGATGCCGAGTTAGGGCTTAGCAATAAGTGCTGCACAGTGCACACCTAAAATAGCACATGACACTAGCTTGGCATGTCACATGTCACCAGAACGGTCTGGCACAGTTTCTCACAAATAAATATAAGCAGATAACTTTTGACTGTGACAGTATTAGGACTGACTGTGTGTGCCCCCCATGTCACATGACATCAGCAGTTTGGCATGAACAAAAAAAAAAAGACTGGGCCCTGGGCAGCTGCCCCTTTTGCCCTGTGTTAAAGACAGCCCTGCACGGTCCTTTCATTGTGGATGGGGGTAAGAAGGTACACATCCTTCTAGTCTCTGTACTTAACTGCCAACATCTCCTCTTGGCGCAGAGCTGAGGTCTCCCCCCTTCGTAACCGGGTGCGTGCAAGTTGTCCTGGGAAACCTGAGCAGTTCTTTCTAATTGTACCACAAGCTACTGTATCAGAACAATGCAGTAGCTTGAACAAAAGGACACTTGTATAGAAATTGTCTAGATACAAGTTGTACCATTTGTTCATCAGGGGTCATATCAGGTCCCAGACAATCTTGCCAGTGGTTCCCATATGTTTTGGGCAACCTGGAGGGTCAAGGTGGATATCCTTTCCCTCGTACACCCGGAAGGCCTGAGTATACCCAGACTCGCTCTCACAGAGCTTATACACCTTTACTCCATACCTGGAGCGCTTGAAAGGAATATACTGCTTGAATCCCAGCCTTCCCTTATACTTTATCAAGGAGTCATCCACGCATATATTCCTTCCAGGTGTATAAGCCTCTGAAAACCTGACAGCAAAGTGGGTAATCAGGGGGCGGATTTTATACAACCTGTCAAACTAGGGATGCTCCCTAGGGGGGCACAGGCTGTTGTAGCAGAAGTGCATGAAATGTAGAATAATTTCATTCCTCTTCCTCGACATACACTGGGAGAAAATGGGGGTAGAGCAGATGTGGTTACTGCTCTAGTAGGAGTGGATGGAGGGTTTCTTTATTATGCCCATCAGTATAGTCAATGGGAGTCCATTGCTGCTTTGCCAAATATGAGTCAGGCTTTGCAGCATGGAACTGATGGGCATATAAATTAGTTTGGGCGACAATATTCCCCAATACATCATAGCCCAGAAACACCTCCATAAACTGTTGAGGGCTAAATCCTGCCACATCCACATTGATGCCAGGATTTGCAGTAAAGGGTGGGATATTTAGCCTCTGGTAAGGAGGCATTACCCACCCTTCAGCAGCAATGCCAGCTGGAGCAACACATCTCCATCTGGCAGGGGGGCCAGCAGGGGGGCTAGCAGCCACCGATACATCACTATCAGTTGAGACTGTATCTAATGATGTATCTGAGCATATGGCAGGGTCAAAATTGGGGTCTGAGTCAGACATAGAGGCGTCTGACTTTGACGAAAGGATGGCATACACCTCCTCAGCACTATATGTTCTCTGTGACATGATTTATTTTCATCAGTCACAGAAAAAAAATTACTAAGAAAAATCAACACAAAATTTAAATTAAAGGGGCGGAGCCAACTTCTGAAGGAACTAGACGTGTGTGTGAGGAGCTCCTGGATATGACACGATATAACTAAAATAAATGGTGCTTATGTGCATTTAAAATTGACTTTTATTAGAGAAAAGAAGTACATGTGGTGTCTAGCCCAGATCGGAGGGTGTTTGTGGAGTGTTGACATAGTTCTTCTTGGTGCATCGCAGGCGGGAGAGTCCACATCATATGGTGGCCATTGTTTCATTTTTGGGACCTCGAGGCACATCACTACCCTACTTGTAGAATACTGAGTTGCTCTGAGCCTGTTGAGCCTCGCCTAGCTATGGAGAATCCGGCTGTTATCTTCCGTGAGCTAACGGCTCACTTTGAGAGGAACTTCCTGGACAGGATTGACAGGATTTTGGCTGCATTGCAGCAGAGTACTACTCCACCATGTGACGCAGTGTCTACCACGGGGAAGCCGGACAAGGAAGAAGACGTGGTGGAGGCCATACACCAGCACGATTTGCAGTCCCCTCCTCTGCAATCATTGCAGTCTGCATGTGAGCCTGAGCCAAGGGAGGAACCTAATGTGAGGCGAGCGCCACAGGAGAAATCATTCATAGCCCCTACAGGAGCCTTACAGCAAGGGAGATCGAGACGGCGTGGCGCCAGGGGCGAAATCGTTACCCTATGGTATGTGAAGCGGGGGTGCACGGATGGGGCGGCTGTGCTTGTTGGCGCCGACTATTTGCATTATACAGCTGACCGCTCAAGTCCGCTGTTTACATTGAACTCACAACCTGAGGAGCATGAGCGGCTGTCCCCCTGCGGTGTACCCCAGTACCAGAGACATGATCTGCATCACTGTTATTCTCCTGCATATAAGAGACTTAGGCAGGGGATAGGTTGAACCTTGGGTCTAGGGCTGTAACGCTGTGTTGCAACCAGCATGTTCTGCATAATCTTGCTTGTTAGTACGTTAGTATCATTATCCAAGTTATGCAAGATGATACTTTATGAAGGCTTGTAAAAGTCGGATATGTATGTACAGTATGTGATTAAGCTGGTTCATTGCCAATTATGTACCGAGAATATTTGAATATTATATAAGCTAGTTATATGCTCCTCCAAAAAACTGAGTATATATGTTTTTGTATGTAAATCCCTTAAAGTGTCATTATATACTGAGCTCTGAATCTTATAGCTCTTAAGGGGTTACTCTCTGTCTGTGCTCTTTAGGAGCAGCTATTTAGCTAGTGTAATATAAACATGTGAGTAAATGTCTTGTAAATGTTGTTTGAGACTATAACTGGGAGACCATGTATACAGAATCACACTTGCTGCTCCTGATATGCGAATAGATACCCACTGATCCCAGTACCCTTAGAGCTTCTATTAGGGATCACTTGTTAATTATTTGTCCTACATCCGTCCCCCTCTTTCCCTCTTCTCCCCCCTCTTCCTCTCTTTTCCCCCCCTTCCCCCCTCTCCTTCCCTTCTCCCCCTCCCTCTCTCCCCCCCTCTCCCCCCCCCCCTTTCGCTCTTCCCCCTCTCTCTCCCTTTTTCGCTCTCTCCCTCTCTCTCCCCCCCCCTCTCCCACCCTATCCCACCTCTCCCTCTTTATCCCTCCCTCTTCCAAGTATGTGGTAAGGGATAAACACCTTATCCTCCACATTCCTATTTGGCAGAGTTGTGTAGTCTCTGCCCTGCCCGCGGAGCCTTGTTTGAGTATGTCCCGATTTGATTGTAAAAATGGCTCTTCGGGAATTTACTATGATGTTACTCTGTGTTCAATATTTCTAGACTCTTTTTCATTTTCATTTTAGTATAAGAGCTTCCTCACTTATGTACCTAATGTATGTGATAGCACTACTGGCGCGTTGCAATAGGTCCAGAGATTGTATATTTCTTACTTGATTATCAGTCCTTTTGAACCTACAACTTTTAGATTCACACTCTCATTGACCTCCTGGTAGCTGTTTTAATGCGAATAGTTATACGCTGGCACCTATTAAGGTTCCAGTTTAATCATGCAACACTCCCTGTAGCTTATTTCCCTGAAGTAGTGTGAGATACTTGCATTTATATTGTTAATTTTAATTTTCTTCTTTCATCTCCTTCAATTTTATTGTTAGTTTTCTGGACCTAACCATGGTCCCAGCGTCTATAGGAAGGAGGATATAAAGTGTAGGCCTTATTTAGGCCTGTACTAACTAAATGCCCTCTGAGTAGTACATTTATCTTAATGAGGTCCAAAAGTGGCCTCGGCTACCATTGAGGGAAAAGGGGGTGCTTTGAGGTTTGCTCTGCCATTTTATGTATATCCCAATCTACGAGTCTTCTATGTCTGTTATAATAAGGGATCTATTCCTAAATTTTGTTATTAAGCATCTGTTTATGTTCACGAAACCTATCTTGTCATATACTATGTGCCATATGTTTGTCTGAGCAAACTGATTCTTGTCTGTTATTGTTATTCCCTCAATAAAAAAAATATATTTAAAAAAAAAAAAAAAAAAAAATTAAATTAAAGGGACACTGAACCCACATTTTTACTTTCGTGATTCAGATAGAGCATGCAATTTGAAGCAACTTTCTAATTTTCTCCTATTATCATTTTTTCTTCGTTCTCTGGCTATCTTTATTTGAAATAGAAGGCATCTAAGCCTTTTTTTGGTTCAGTACTCTGGGCAGCACTTTTTTTATTGGTGGATGAATTTATCCACCAATCAGCAAGAACAACCCAGGTTGTTCACCAAAAATGGGCCGGCATTTAAACTACATTCTTGCATTTTAAATTAAGATACCAAGAGAATGAAGAAAATTTGATAATAGGAGTAAATTAGAAAGTTGCTTAAAATGTCATGCTCTATCTGAATCACATAAAGAAAATATTTGGGTTCAATGTCTCTTTAACTAAATGGCTCTGAAAAGAGCCTTTGAGTCTCACAAAAAAATTACTAAAAAAAATGAACCCCTAAAAAATGCACAGAGCAAAAAAGTGCTGTTGTACAAAAGACAGTGATTTATAGTGATCACTGGCAAGCTAGGGGTTAATGGCTCTGAAAAGGGCCTTTGGGTCTCACAATGTTTTACAAAAATTAATTTACACTAGCTAAATGGCTCTGAAAAGCCTTATTTTACCACTCTTATTTAAACTGCCCCAGCTAGTGCCAAAATTATGGACGTACCAGATCTGTAATATTTGCCGACTGCGGCAATGAGCGCATGCATGCTCTGTAGTGTATTTACAAGTTTATTGTAGGCGGGTTCTATAATATTTTCCTACTGCAGCAGTGAGTGTATGCTTGCACAACTGTGTTTGCAAGTTTTTTGTAGGCGTGGCCGTTGGTAGGGAAATGTAATGCAGTAGAAAATATTACAGAACACCGGCTCGTAAGCTTACATTCCTGCTTTTTAAAATAAAGATACCAAGGGAAAGTATAAAAATTGGTAATATGAGTAAATTAGAAAGTTGCTTAAAGGGACAGTTTACACCTTAGTCATCTTAAGTCGTACCTTAGATTAAGCTGCAAATAGTATCCTTCACCCCTTTCTATATAATGCAGCAGGAACAGAAAAACAGTTATTTTGAAATGAATATTGTTTCTGGCCAGTTTGAAATGGCTGCCTAGCTCCACCCACCGATGACATCTCGATCTGGGCTGCATCTATGCACTCTGCTGAATAGCATTGACAGTCTGTTGAATCCAACTAGTGAGCCTTTTGCGATTGGAAGCAATATGCAGCCCAGATCGTCATGTCATCAGTGGGTGGAGCTTGGCAGTCATTTTAAACTGGACAGAAATAATATTAATTTTAAAATAACTGTTTTACCGTTCCTGCTGCATGATATAGAAAGGGGCGCAAGAGGCTATTTGCAGCTTAATCTAAGGGAAGACTTTAAGATGACTAAGATGCAATATTTATATTTTATAAAGTGTATAACTATGTATTTAATGAAAATATGTCACATTCCAATGTTCTGCACATAAGGGAAAAAATATGTATTTATAAATAGATATTCCTATATATATATATATATATATATATATATATATATATATATATATATATTACCTAAAACTATCATATATATAGAGAAATATGTATTTATGAATAAATAGAACATATTTGTCTATGTTAAAAACATGGGAATGTGAAATATTCATATTTCATGTTGGGTTAGCGTACTTGAGAAAACGCGATCAGGTTTGCACACCAGTAAGGGTGTTTTTTTTCTACTTTTCACACTTCATTGAAGTCTATGGGGGGAATAAATTAACACAGTCTCGATATTCGAAGTTCAGCTTTTTGCATGCATCAGGTTAGCACTCGTGTGAAAACTTTCAACTATTGATACGCGCGATACCAGATGCGTGCAAAAAGCCTCCGTCTAGAGAAGTTAATGCACGAGCGGGAGCACAAAGTGCAAAGTACTGCTCCACTCGTAATCTAGCCCATAGTAAGGTGCATGAGCAAATAATCATACAAAACAGGTGCTAATAATAATCATTTTAATATGTAGGTTTAAACACAACCATTAACTGAAGCAGAAACAGTTGTATGCAATAAGGTTGCTGAAGACAGTTTAATGTCAAAAGTTATATACTGAGTATAGGAACAAGACACAAGGTAGTTATACTGCATCAGCAGACATTTCAAGGCAGAGGGGGGTTTACAGGAGTGCTGTTGTGAAGAAGTACAAAGTCTGTAGACACAGTAGTCAGCCAAGGAAATGTATTGTAGCAGAATAAAGATACATCATGCTTACTTCCCCTTGCTATCAGAGAATGTCCAGCAGTGCCATCAGTTCATAATTGGCAGAAACCAGTGGGACCCTAGTACACCCATCTACTGTCTGGAGAAGACTGGCAAGAAGTGGTCTTCATGTAAGACTTGCGGCCAAAAAGCCACATCTCCAACATAGAAACGAGGCCAAGTAACTAAACTATGCAAGAAACACAGGGACTGGGGTGCAGAAAAATAGCAACAGGTGCTCTGAATTGATGAGCCAAACTTTTAAAAATTGTACGTCAACAACATAGTATTATATATATATGATTTAAAAGATTTAAAGTGACCATTTCCTACATGCCTTTACAGTTCTATTTTCTTTTGCTTTAATACCCAAGTACAGAACAACTGCTTTCATTTTTAATTTCATTTGTTAATTTTTTATGGTCCAACAATCCTACCAATAACAGACTACCTACCTCATTCCAGGTTATTTTAATGTCATCAATGTAGAACAAGACACCAGATAGGGGTAAGTAGGATTGAAAAATAAGTAGGAATAAGTAGTAGAAGATGAGGTCCTCCATGTATGCCCCTGGCAACCCAAAATTCTAGTGAAGATTCTCATACAATAGACTTGCACTTTAGTGTACTAATTTGGGAGCAACTTTGGGAATTAATTGAGAGCAATTCATATTCAGATTTATTTGGCTGATTTTTGCATTTTGTTTTGTGTAGAGGGGGCTCATATTTGAACCTTGCCTAAGACCTCACTAACTAAAGAGCCGCCTCATTTCATTTTTTTATATTTATTTGCATCTTTGTGCTGATTGACGTCCACTTCAAAAATTTATGGAGGGGAACAACCATTTTGCAAATCGTTACCCTATCAACAATAACTTTATTTCTCTTTGCTAAAGGTTAATGAATTATGCTGAAGCCATTATCTGATATCATTCTCTAAATGACAATGTTCAGTCCCCATCATTTCTCTATCTAATGTATTTGAGTTAGCATTTCTAAATCTAATTTTCAACATAACTTTATTTATTTATTTTCAAAATATTCCCGTTAATAGCAACATTCATAGTCATGCAGTGCTTATGTACCTTGACTTGCTCTAAGAGGTTTAGTAGGATGCAAGAGAAAGTTCATTATTTTTAATTAGTGTAATTGCTAATGTTACATTAAGAGTTTGGTTAGTGTAAGTAATTACAACGGATGCACTAGATGTGAGAATTGGCATTCATAGTATGACATTATTAAAATTTCAGAGATGAAAGTGTCTCTGGTGGTTTACAGCTCCTGCATTGTTTACCCAAGTATGTTAAATTAATCATTCCTTCCAATACCCACAGAGCAGGCAAAGAATAATTATATTTCAGCAAGATTTACTTATTTATTTATTTATTTTAATCTGGGGGAAAAACTGAAATGATTCTAGTTTATTTGGTATTTATATGGATATTTATTATAGGCAGTAACTATAGATAGACTTTAATTATATTTGAATAAATATTTTTATTCATGAAAAGGGCCATGCTCTAATATCTGCAGTGAAATTATACACATCATTTTAGAATGAAACCACAATGTAGCCTGCATCATTTTGGCCAGACTAGATTGACTTGTTTGGCTCAGAATTAGGGTCAGAGTTAGGTTAGGGGATATATATATATATATATATATATATATATATATATATATATATAATTCTAAAGTGAAGCTTTTAGTTAATTACTTTGTAATTGCAGCCTTCTGTTTAGGTCAAGTGGTTATATTAAGTGTAGTGAATGTTGAAATGTCTGTTTCTGAAGATGCTTGGTGAATGCACTTTCCTTGTAAGCCATGGTTTACTAACTGGTGAAGTAAACATGATAATGCATTATTGGCACTGCAGGATACTTGTTTGTATATCATCCAAGTTGGATATTAGCTAAATGTAAGATGTTATATCACTTAGATTTCATATTGAAATCTATTCTTCCTATTATTATTACTATAATCTATTTTTCAAGTGCCAACAGATTTTGCATCATTATATGCAAAGATGACATTTAGAAGAAGGAATTGGGTAGCAAGTCCAGCTAAGAGTACCTAACTATTGTAGATCATCTTAAATAAAGGTGATCTACAGAACAGCTGTGTTCATAGGCTTACATGCTAAGGGGATGATAAAGAAGGAGAGGAACTGAGGTAAGAAAAAGTTAGCCTAGGTGGTATGCATCTCTGAACAGTAGACTCTTTAAGGAGCTCTTGAATCTTTGAAAACTAGGGGAGAGTCTTGTGATCTTGTGATTGAGGTAGAGTTCTATAAGATTGGGACCATTTTGGAGAAGTCTTGTAGGTGGGATTGTGAGGAGTTAACAAAAAGGAGGATATAATGTAGTCATGAGCAGAGTGAAGGGGAAAGGAGGGAGAGTATCTGAAGACAAAGTCAGAGATATAGGGGAACTGTGTTATTGAGGGCCTTGAATATTAGGGTCAGAATTTTGTATTTTATTCTGGAGGCAAGAGGAAACCAAGGAAGGGATTGGCAGAGAGGCACAGCAGATGAGGAGCAATGTTTAAGGAAAATCAGCCTGGCAGAGGCATTCATAATAAATTGTAAAGGAGAAAGACAGCAACTAGGTAGGCCAGAGAGGATGGAGTTGTAATAGTCCAGATGAGAAATGATGAGAGAGTGGATTAAAATTTTAGTTGGGACTTGTGTAAGGAAGTGGTAAATTTAGGAGATGTCTTTAAGATGGAAACACAAGGAATTGGCAAAAGACTGGATGTCAAGAGAGAATGAAAGATCTAAGTCAAGTTGGGGTAATGATGTTATAATTGATCATTATAGAAAGTTAGGGGGGTTGGTGAGGATTTTGGAAGAAGACATCTATGGTAAATGCCTTTGTACAAGACTTACAGAAGGAAACTTACCTTTACCTTTATTAAAGATGTGTTTTTAGCTCAACTATTAGTCAAGTTACTGGCAGAACATA
Source organism: Bombina bombina (assembly GCF_027579735.1). Taxonomy (NCBI): domain Eukaryota; kingdom Metazoa; phylum Chordata; class Amphibia; order Anura; family Bombinatoridae; genus Bombina; species Bombina bombina. The sequence goes on along the minus strand of NC_069501.1, from coordinate 957,937,384 downwards.
TTGTTACACGGTTAAACCAGTTAAAATGCTGTTTCCCTCCACAAACTGCGATAGATGTTTGTAAATTCCTTATAGAAATTTAAAGGGACATGATACCCCAACTTTTTATTTCATAATTCAGATAGAGAACAAACAACTTTACAAATTACTTATATTATCTAATCTGCTTCATTCTCTTGGAATGCTTTGTTGAAGAAACTGCAATGCACATGGATGAGGCAATAACATGAGGCATATATGTGCAACCACCAATCAGCAGCTTCTGAGCCTACCTAGGTATTTCAGCAAAGGAGTAAAAGAGAACAAAACAAATTAGACAATAGAAGCAAATTGGAAAGTTTTTAAAATTGCATACTCGGAATCATGAAATAATTTTTTTTTTCTTTCATGATTCGGATAGAGAATGCATTTTTAAGCAACTTTCTAATTTACTCATATTATCATGTTTTCTTTGCTCGCTTGGTATCTTTATTTGAAAAGCAGGGATTAAATCTTAGGAGCTGGCCCATTTTAGTTTCAGCACCTAGGTACTGCTTGCTGATTGGTGGTTAAATGTATTGCTTGTGTTGTAACTTCTGTTCTGTGTACGTGGATGGTGCTATGTATATTAGCATGCATATACAAAATATGTAATTGTATATGTGACCTATTTTTAACACACAACAGTATAGATCAGTGTGTTCTTAGAAGTCATTTAAACCTGCTAAACCTTTATTCTCTATCTTTTTTGGAGCAAATAAAATAATTGAATAATGACCTCAATACAAGGGACTTGGTAAGGTCCTTTTAGATTTTCTTACAAAAGGCTTGTTGGATTAATATTACTATAGAATGTTATTATTATCAGGGATAGGCAAGGTGTCCGTACACGGACACTGGTGTCCGTGACTAGCCCTTGCAGTGTCCGCCACAACCTTAGTATATCTTTTCTTTCTGATTAAATAATAGGAATAAAAAAAATATGTAGTGTAAATAAAGCTAGTGGCTTGTCAAGAGACTTCTAGCAATATTGGGTGATAAGTTATGAAATAAATAAAGCCTGAGTGAAATACTAACACCCAGCTCTATACAAAGACACAGTAGTGACACTGGCACATGCATATAGCTAGACAAGGGCTGGTTATAGGGTCAGTGGTATCTGCATCAGTATAATAACACCCAGCGCTATATAATGACGCAGTAATGACATTGGCACATGGGTATAGTCAGAGGAGAGCTGGTTATAGAATCAGTGGTATCTGCATCAGTATAATAACACCCAGCACTATATAATGGCACAGTAGTGACACTGGCACATGGGTATAGCCAGAGGAGGGTTGATTATAGGATCAGTGGTATCTGCATCAGTATAATAACACCAGGCACTATATGACACAGTAGTGACACTGGCTCATGGGTATAGCCAGAGGATGGCTGGTTATAGGGTCAGTGGTATCTGCATCAGTATAACAACCAGCACTATATAATGACACAGTAGTGACACTGGCTCCTGGGTATAGCCAGAGGAGGGATGGTTATAGGATCAGTGGTATCTGCATCAGTATAATAACACCCAGCGCTTAATAATGACACAGTAGTGATACTGGCACATGGGTATAGCAAGAGGAGGGCTGGTTATAGGATCAGTGGTATCTGCATCAGTATAACACCCAGAACTAAATAATAACACAGTAGTGATACTGGCTCATGGGTATAGCCAGAGGAGGGCTGGCTATAGGATCAGTTGTATCTGCATCAGTATAATAACACCCAGCACTATATGACACAGTAGTGACACTGGCTCATGGGTATAGCCAGAGGAGGGCTGGTTATAGGGTCAGTGGTATCTGCATCAGTATAATAACACCCAGCACTATATAATGACACAGTAGTGATACTGGCACATGGGTATAGCCAGAGGAGGGCTGGTTATAGGATCAGTGGTATCTGCATCATTATAATAACACCCAGCACTATATGACACAGTAGTGACACTGGCTCATGGGTATAGCCAGAGGAGGGCTGGTTATAGGATCAGTGGTATCTGCATCAGTATAACAACCAGCACAATATAATGACACAGTAGTGACACTGGCTCATGGGTATAGCCAGAGGAGGGCTGGTTATAGGATCAGTGGTATCTGCATCAATATAACACCAAGCACTATAAAATAATGTTTTTAATTTTTGTCTGTGCCTATCCCTGATTATTATTATATCTCAGGTGCCAAGTCTCCTGCTATGTAACCTAATGTTGCCTTAACGCTGTTATGCTGAGCATTATTTATTTATTTATTTATTTATTTATTTATTTATTTATGTATTCCAGTGCCTTTGCTAAAAGTAGCTATTATTTCATGGTTACTGAGTGCACCTCTTAACTGCAGTACACTTTATGGAGAAAAATGCACTTTTGCTAATATTAATATAGGGTATTAGGCATAATCAGATTTGAGGGGAATATCAATGGGATGATAAAGGTTAAGTTTCAGATTAAATGTAAGTATTGCAGAGTTATAGGTCAGTATATATGAGTTGTACAAGTATGTAAATAATTCAGTCAGGATTTATTGCAATATATTGCATCTCACCTGCTGAGAGAACTCCAGACAGTAATGCTACCAAGCAATAAAGTTTGGTTTTGGTAATGACAAAAAGCTAACAGCAAAGTTTAATTATATACTGCTCTCTTCTTTACCATTATATTTTGGCATTTTTGGAGGTGCCAACTGTATTTAGTATGTAATAACCAAAATTCAGAAGTGTACATCACAACGTTTGTGTAACATACTCATCTATTATGAGTAACATAACATAATATAGTATCTTTAGGTAATGATTCAATCAAGCTTCAATTGTTTTTAGCTATTTAACAAAATAAACTGATAGTTCTATTTGGTCGTATTGTTATATCTTTGAAGCTGCCTTTATGCCCTGCATATAAAAAAGTATCAATAATAATTTATTTATTTATTTATGTATTCCAGTGCCTTTGCTAAAAGTAGCTATTATTTCATGGTTACTGAGTGCACCTCTTAACTGCAGTACACTTTATGGAGAAAAATGCACTTTTGCTAATATTAATATAGGGTATTAGGCATAATCAGATTTGAGGGGAATATCAATGGGATGATAAAGGTTAAGTTGCAGATTAAATGTAAGTATTGCAGAGTTATAGGTCAGTATATATGAGTTGTACAAGTATGTAAATAATTCAGTCAGGATTTATTGCAATAGATTGCGTCTCACCTGCTGAGAGAACTCCAGACAGTAATGCTACCAAGCAATAAAGTTTGGTTTTGGTAATGACAAAAAGCTAACAGCAAAGTTTAATTATATACTGCTCTCTTCTTTACCATTATATTTTGGCATTTTTGGAGGTGCCAACTGTATTTAGTATGTAATAACCAAAATTCAGAAGTGTACATCACAACGTTTGTGTAACATACTCATCTATTATGAGTAACATAACATAATATAGTATCTTTAGGTAATGATTCAATCAAGCTTCAATTGTTTTTAGCTATTTAACAAAATAAACTGATAGTTCTATTTGGTCGTATTGTTATATCTTTGAAGCTGCCTTTATGCCCTGCATATAAAAAAGTATCAATAATAATTAATTGATAAAGCTCCCACAACTTCATTGGCTAATAGGGACAAGCCTCCACAAACCTCATAAGAAAAAGTGAGTTTAGCAGAATTCCAATAAAAAAAAAAAATAAAAAAAAAATATGGATTTAACCTTTATATTTTAATTTTTCATAGAAAATAAATTATTTGACTTTGTTAAAGTTAAATTTAAATTATAATAAAAGTAAAAGTATGTAATTGCTTCATTTATTTCCATAATTTATGTATATTTTGACTGCTCAACATCACTGAAAGTAAAATGGCAAGTACAGATTTCCTGCCATTTTCAAATTTCTATGTCCAGGATTAGTTGGACAGAGTGTAAATATTTTACCATTTTAGGAAAAATAGAGTTTTGATTTATCTATGCTGTGAAATGGGCTACAGATATGTACATAATTTTATGTAAACACATTTTTTTTAATCTTTAAACTGCTTTTAAATGCTTTAAGAAAGCTTTATACACATAATTTTTCTAAAATATTTTATATATATTTTTTTCATTTCAGAATGGTTCAGAACAAAGTGCCACCCCTGAGGAATCCTCTCAAAGAACATCAACTCAACATCATCATGATGAAATGGTGTATGACCCACAGCTGACTTTTTGCACTTGCCCTTTGTATACATGCAGATGGGAGGGACATTTGGAAGTTGTGGTTTCTCATTTAACAAAAAACCATAAAATCAGTATACTGCAAGGGACAGAAGTTGTCTTTCTTGCAACTGACATGGACCTTCCAGCACCAGTAGATTGGATAATCACACATTCTTGCCTAGGCCACCACTTTTTGTTGGTGCTAAGAAAGGAAGAAAAATATCAAGGCTACCCACAGTTTTTCGCTAGCATGATGCTGATTGGCACGCCAGCACAGGCAGAGAATTTTAACTATAAGCTTGAACTAAGTAGAAACCGTCGAAGATTGACGTGGGAATCCACCCCTCGTTCTGTTTTAGACTGTGTTGACTCTGTAATGACAGATGGAGATTGCCTTGTGCTTAACGCTTCAGTAGCTCAGCTCTTTTCTGATAATGGAAGTCTGGCTATTGGAATTGCAATAACTGCAAGTCGATTTTGTGCTGGGGAATCTGAAATGTAAAGATTATAATGTGTTACAATGAAAGAATACAAGCTAATGGGCTTTTACTATGATTAGTCTTGAGTCACATCAGTCGCTTGTACATAGAGGTGGGGGCATTCTGTTAAAAAAAAAAAAAAAAGAAAAGGGAAAAAAATGTGTTTGAAGTTCCCTTTAACTGCATTTAGTTTTAGTTTCCATGACAACTTTTTTATGATGTGAATCAAAGGAACTAATGAAAAACTGATTTTCACATTAATAGAAATGGATGTTATTATAACTTTCAGAATTTTAAGTACTGCAATTCTTTTCATACCATGTATGTACAATATGTATATAAACATATTGCTGTTTTTGTATGCTAAATTTGCCAAAGTAAAAAAGGCTTTTTTTCAGAACTTATGTTTCATTGCTGTTCTTCACTTTACTTTATCCCTAAATGTGTGTGCCAGATACCATCATTCTGATTCTTATATAGCTCTAGTCTAAAGGACATAATTTAGAATTTGTAATACAAATGAAGCATTATAAAGGAAATTTAGTGCAGTACAGTCTTCTACTTAAATTCTCATTGTAAAGTCAAATACAATAATTTATCTTTAGATTATTTAATGAACAGTGATTAACATGAAAATCATAGCAAATAAATACTCTCATGATGCAGTATATCTAATGAAATGGATTTTGATATGTTTGTGTTGCTGAGAACAGACTGTTTAGTTTTCCATCTTGTAGAGCTGATGAAATCCCACTATATATTTATAACAAATTATGCAGTTGAAGTGATTTAAAGGTCCTGCCTATAATGACTGCTTTAGAAGAAAAAGACAGACTTTAAGCTCACTGAGATCCCTTCTTAGCTGGAGTTACTTTATGTTGTTTGTTGGCCAGTGGTCACAAAGATGTTCTACATTCCCTTAAAAGTCTGTTTCTTGAGATAGGTCTGCAATGCTGCATCATATACAGAGACAGACAGACAGATAGATAGATAGATAGATAGATAGACAGACAGACAGAAAGATAATACTAGATAGATAAGATAGATATAGATAGAGATAGATAGATAGAGATAGATAGATAGATAGATAGATAGATAGATATTTCACTCTCATATTGCATTCTTAGGAGTAATTTTTAAAATCTCTGTTACCAAGATGAACAAGAACAACATGAATCCTTAAGCAACTACACTACTTATAGCGAAGAATAGGCTAACATTTTCCACTATTCTATGAGTTCCACTCAAGTAGGAAATGTAGATTTTCCTATATATTTACAATTTTAAGATATACTGTATAGTATAAAATTGAACTTCTTTCCACTTAATGCAGAGTAGTTAAGAGACCAGATTCAGCTAGAATATGCCATTAAAAAAATAATATCAAACACTTCCCAGTTTATTCCATTAACAAGTTGAACTCTTTTTTTCTTCAAAGATTTGAGGTCTCAGGTGCTAGAAAAAGAAAAGGATTCCAAAGGGCATTAACATAGAGATATATACATACACATATCATATGTATATGTATCTATTTATTTTTATTATGATTATACATAATTTATGAAGCGCCAACATATTCCACAGCGCTGTCCATGGATACAATTCATTTGAATAAAACAATGATATAAAACTTGTAAGAGACAGAACAAAATTTCCAAACACATACAGGAGGAATTGAGGGCCCTATTCCTGTGGGAACTTACAATCTAGAAGGGCAGGAGGTTGAGAAACAGGAGATGAGGACTGCAAGATTGAGAAATATGTTAATACAGAGTTAGATGAGGGAAATGTTAGGTAAGTGAAATTAATTTATTATTGAGGTTGGCGGTTGGCTTCTCTGAACAGAAAAGTCTTCAGGGAGCATTTAAAGGAAGACAGATTAGGGCAAAGCCTGACAGCACGAGGGAGAGTGTTCCAGAGGGTAGGTGCTGCACGACAGAAGTCCTGCAGTCTAGCATGAGAGGAGGTTAGAGCTTTGTATGCAAGGGTGAGAATTTTGCATTTAATTCTGCTGTGAATGGGGAGCCAATAAAGGGACTTGCAGAGAGGTGCAGCAGATACAGAGCGATGGGAAAGGTGGATTAGCCTGGCAGAGGCATTTAGGATGGATTGAAGGGGAGAGAGTTGGGAAAGAGGAAGGCAAGTAAGTAGATTATTGCAGTAGTCAAGTCGGGAAATAACAATGGAGTGGAGTATTTGCTTTGTGGTGTTAGCGCTCAGAACAGGGCGAATCTTAGAACTATTGTGTCGATGGTTGCAGCAGGATGTAGAAAGCGATAGGATATGGGGGACGAAGGATAGATTTGAGTCAAGTGTTACTCAGAGGCAGCAGACTTGGAGTGATGGGGAAATGGTGATGCCATCAACAAGGATAGAGAAGTCAGAAGTCGGCATAGAGCTTGAGGGGAATAAGAAGGAGCTCAGTCTTGGACATGTAAATCTTTATATGCATATATATGTGTACTTATGTATTTATGTATTTATATGTGTATATATATTTACAGAGAAATATAAACACATAAATACATATGTATACATATATAGACATGCACATACAGTACATGCATTAAAGCCCTTTGCAGTCAAGTAGATAAAAACATGAAAATCATATTTATTAAATTTTCATATTTTATAAAGTATCATACTGTGTATTTACTGAAAATATTTCACATTTCAATGTTCTGCACATAAGGGAATATGTTCTATGTATTCTTAAATATATTTTCCTATATACAGTAAATCTGTATATATCTATACCTATATATAATCATGTATATATATATAAATATATATATATATATATATATATATATATATATATATATATATATATATATATATATTGGTATAAATATGTATTTGTGCAAAAATCCATCAGATATATATTTAAATATCTATTTAAGAATAAATAAAACATTTTCTGCCATGTGCAGAAGATTGCATTGTGAAATATGCAATATTATCTTCCCCAACTTTTTTGTCTCTATTAAAGTCTATGGGGGAATGCGATTTTGTGTTTGCACCTTCTCATAGTCTATTTGTTACCGTGACTTTGCGAACACAAGAGTGCAAACTTTTTACTTTCACCTCGTAATAAGGGGATGAATATCTGAGCACAAAAAAATACTTTTAGCGGTTTTACCGCTTGAATGCAAGCTCAAACTACCCCTCCACTTGTAATCTAGCCCTATGCTGGGTACTACATGTGTAGGAGAGACACATACTTTACAATATAAAGCTTAAAAAAAAAAGAAAAAAAAAAGAAAAGCAGTGGTCAAAGTATTGTTCCCACAGCAGCCACTTATATAAAATGACATTGGGATGCCACATTGTAAATCTGATCACGGTTTGTGAAATGTGAATTACACATATACCCCAGAAAACAAGGGGTACAGTAGACCTTTCTCACCTGATACTCAATTCACTTTAGCGTCGTCACTATCTGCTTGTGTATCTATGAAGTTGTTTAAAGGGACAGAATACTTTAAAATTGTTATTGTTTAAAAAGATAGATAATCCTGTTATTACCACATCCCCCATTTTGCATAACCAACACAATTATATTAATATACTTTTTACCTCTGTGATTACCTTGTATCTAAGCCTCTGCAGACTGCCCCCTTATTTCAGTTATTTTAACAGGCTTGCATTTTAGCCAATCAGTGCTGACTCTTTAATAACTCCACAAGAGTGAGCACAATGTTATCTGCATGAACTATCAGTGTCTAACTGTGAAAAACTGTCACAATGCACTGAGAGAAGAGGCAGTTCAACAGCAAAGAAAACAGTTTGTGAGCCAACCTAGGTTTAGCTTTCAACAAAGAATACAAAGAGAACAAAGTCAATTTGATGATAAAAGTAAATTGGAAAGTTGTTTAAAATCACATGCCCTATCTGAATTATGAAAGTTTTATTTTGACTAGACTGTTCCTTTAAGTCAAAAGTTACACAGGGCAGTGCTGTTATAACTTGTGCTATACCAGTCCAGCTACATGAAATGTATTTGTAGTTTTTAGTTTTAAATTCACATTTTTCTCTTTTAAACCATTTACAGTATTTAGTAAATTAATCTGAAGATAAATCACAGAGAAAAAACATCAAAACAGACAGAGCAAGTTCTGGGCTAGATCATATTCCATTTGTAAATATAACATGCTCTAGTAGTAACACTATCTTCATAGACTTCAGTGGATGTTTTCTCTGTTATGGTCTAATAATTTAGTATCACCAAAATCTGTATAACTCCTGCTTTTGTGTAGAAAAATTTAGTTTTGTCCCATGATTTGTATAGAAACCAAAAAGCATAATCTGTACAGCAGGGCCACCATCAGGGGGTGACAAGGAGTAAAGTATTAGCATTTAAGAGGATTTCTGAGTGTGCACTAAATCACTATGCACAGTGTGAGACAGACTTGGCACTTTGTTTGTACAGTGTGTGCCTGAGTCAGATGGCAGATCACTTTCATTTGCAGAGGAGGTAGGACTTACTTAGCAAATGTTTTTTATTTCTATGTGCAATTTCTGATTGTAACTTCAGTGTGGTAGTAGTTGTATGGTGGGGCCAGGGGTCCATAAAAACACATTTTTTTAGCAGCTGTGTATTTATGATTATTTGACATTGCTGTAGAAATTCTATATTTAAAACCATGCAGAAATGTTTCCTCCTCAATACACAAATGGTAGGTGCCCTTTTGACACATATGCATTTATATATATATATATATATATATATATATATATTACATTCCAGTTTACTGCCCCTTTATGCAAGGACTTTCCAGATGCAAGGAGGCATTTTATCTAAGATTTTTTACATCTGTATAAAATGTTATACTCTCAGACTAAGATTGCTCAGTGTTTGAAATGAGACAGGTTAACTTAAAACTGTTCAGTTTACACTACAGCTGACTTAATTTTGAAATACATACCAACAAGCCTAAATCCTACATTTAACCATATCTAATGGTATGAGTACCACAGCTTATGGTTCCACCAAGACCATATAGAGTACAGCATTTTCAAAATCCATAAGTACAGCTGACAGATGGGAACATTTGTACACTATATTTGAAGTGGTGCTCTTGGTTGGGGAAAATGGGGAAACAAACAAACAAATGTCAACCTTTTAAAAGTACTTTTCTTCATCTAGACATCTACCCAGATCATTAATGTACAATTTTGAATTCACAGAATTATTTTTGTTTGCACATTTACAAATATGATTCTTTAAAAAGTGATCTTTTAATTTCTGCAATTTTTGTTATCATGCATGTCACACACTGTTGATTTAGGGGATACAAGGTGCATAAATGTTTCCTCCTGTGAGTGTTTCTGTGGGTGTCTGTGTTTATGTCTTTGTGCTTTGGCTTGTGTCTCTATGAGTGTGTATTTTTTTTTTCCTGTGGGTCTCTCTGTGAGGCTGGGTGTGTATGTCTTTGTGCATTTTCTGTGGATGTCTGTGAGGGTGTGTGCATATGTCTTTGAGCTTTTTTTATGGGTGTCTCGGTGAGGGTGTGTGTATGTTTGTCTTTGTGTATTTTCTCTGGATGCCTCTGTGAGGGTGGGTGTGTATGTCTGTGTTTTCTGTGGATGTCTCTGTGAGGGTGTGTGTTTTCTGTGGGTGTCTTTGTGAGGGTGTGTGTATGTCTTTGTGTGTTTTCTGTGGATGTCTCAGTGAGGGGGTGTGTATGTATGTCTTTCTGTGTTTTATATGGCTGTCTCTCTGTGTGTGTATATCTTTGTGTGTTTTCTGTGGGTGTCTCTGTGTCTGTGTGTATGTATTTATGTGTTTTCTGAGGCTGTCTCTGTCGGTGTTTCCTTGGGTGTATGTGCAAGTTTGAGTTTGTGTGTGTGTCCATTGTCTGTTCCTTTTTAGGACATTTTGACCTTACTACTGATTATTCACATCTTTCTACAGACTTTGAGACTAACGAGACCTTTCCGGAAGTCACCAATCCACCATTTAACCTTTAAATTGTTGTTTAGGCAGTTCAGGGCCCTTCCTTTCAGCCACTGCATGCTGTTGTCATCATTTAGTTGTCATCTTCCTTTACAAAAAGATAATCAGAACTCCATATTTTGTTTTCTAAATCTCCTTTTTTTTTTTACAAAACTGTAGTTTACCTCATTACTTGTCAGGAAATGTAAACAAGTGCTGAGTGTCTGTTTGGGTGTCTGTGTCTGAGTGTGTTTCTTTGCGTGTCTGCTAGAGCAGTGGTTCTCAACCAAAGTGACCTCAAGGCCCGGTAAATTTTAGCTGGACATGTCCAGGGTCCGGTAGTTATATATATATTTATATATATATATATATATATATATAATATAGTAGGCAGCAGGGATTTGCCCCATCAGTAACTAAGCAGTTCAGTGTGGATTTAGTTGGGGCCCTGGAGTGTGGGGGTCCTGCCGAGGGTCTGTCGCTGTGAGGGCCATGGAGTGTGTGGTCTGGTCCTGGAGGTTGGGGGCAGTTTCTTTCAGGAGGTCATTTTCTATTGGCAATCCACAACACACACTTTACTGCAGTAGGGTTTTTGTGACGCATCATGCCTCTCTCCTCTCTTGGTCCAACTGGGGCTATGATTTAAAGTTCTCTCTTCCCTCCATCTTTAATCCGCCATACCCCTTCTTTGTCTTCACCCTCCCCCCACCTCTCCAACTTCTCTTCCCTGTGTATCTTTACTCTCTCTTTCTTAAGTAGTTTCTCTCAAATTCAGGGTCAAATTTTATGTTCCCATAACTGTGAAGATGCAGAGCTGGTCAGAGTTTTGGTTTGGGAATTATCAGATTACAGACCAGTGTCTTCCACTTTTAACTTTGCGGTCCATTGCACTGAAACACAGGATTATTTTTATCTGGACACTTAGAGATGTAGTCTATATTACCTCCTGTTTGAGATAGTTTCACAAGGACTACCTTCATCCTCACATCCAGGTCTCACTCTATGAACACATGTGTAGTTTCAGTCATGAGTGGGTACATGCAGTGTATAACGTAGCCACTATACATTGACCCTATTGTACACTTTGCTGTTTATCCTCATGATGTATGATTACATTTTGTTTTTCAATAAAGCATTTAAAAATTAAAAAAAAAAAAGCAGCTATTTGATTTGCAGCATTGGCAGGTTAGAGAATTTTCTTTCTGGCCTCTCTGAGGAGAATAGGAAAAGCACAAGTGTTACCAAAAAATAAAGCTGTTTAAAGGACCATTTATTAGAGAAGAACTGCATAATCAACAAATGCAAAATAAAAAGAATGGGCAACGTAATAACACTTTGGGTCTGATATTCTAAAGATTAACAAGTCTTCAAGAAATGCTCATTTCAGTTTTGCCAGTCTCACCAACCGTCCACCCGGGTAAAATTATAAAAAATTGGTTTTACTCTCACTGTACAGCTGAAGGTCAATGTGCCTTTCATTGGAAAGTATAGGGTTTGCTGCCTTCTGAAAAATCTAACTACATCACAATGTATAAAGATCTCGGCAGTGTTGAGAAGGAAAGGTTTTTAAGGCTTGTTTAGGTAACATATAGGACCAGATTACAAGTGGAGCACTAAATATCTAATTTGCGTTGGTATTACAAGTTGCTGGGAAGCATTGCGCTCACAAGAGCGCGGTTCCATAGACTCTAATGGGAGCCTCGTTCTCATGCCGTGTCACACAGCATGAGAACATGGCGCAGCAAAGGGCGTAAGTAGTGCAGCGATGGTAGCAACGTGCAAATATATATGTATATGACTATATACATATATATTTATGTGTTAATATGTGTATATACACTTAACACATAATATATACTGCACATTACATATTTATGTGTTTATATGCGTATTTACATATATTAACACATAAATATATATGAATATATACATATATATTTATGTGTTTACATGATTGTGTATTTGCACATATTGACACATAAATATACAGTATATGTATATAAGCATACACATATATGTTTAGAATAATAACACAGTCCCCATAGACCGCAATGTAAAGGTACTTTTAAGTGCTATTTCTTTTCTAACACCTGAAATCCACTCACTTTAACCCTTAAAACTGCTTTGTGCAGATATTATTTAAAAAAATAAAGATGCTACATTTTTTACATTTTAATAAAAGTCACAGTTGCGACGTCTGCACCCCCTGTAGTTCCGCCCCTAATCTGATCTCTGGTTAATGAAAGCTAGTGCACTCGTAATGGCTGGTTATTTAATGTGCTCCTGCTCCACTTGTAATCTAGCCATGTGTGTTGTAATTGAAAAATGGTTTACCAGTAGCAGTAAACATCAGGGCTCCTCACCCCGAACCCTTACTCCAATAACCCTGTATGCCCCAGTCCCAATATTCAGTGTGTCCTACTGTATATAAAGAATAACACTAAGAGGCCGAATTATCAAGCAGTCAACTATGCTGCGTTCGACGGCACAAATACACTCGCCTAACATCGCGGCCGCGGATCTGAATACGCTCTCCTTATTTATAAAAAAAGCTGTCAAAAAGCCGCGCACCAAGTACGGGGCGATGAGCAGCGGACTGTTGTTAACTAACAGTCATCGATCTCGCTGCTATTCGGCTTTTTCCCAACTTTTTTTATATCCTGTCACTAAACGCCGCCACTATACTAAAATGTTTAACCCCTATCCCACCGCTCCCAGACCCCGCCGCAACTAAGTTACGCCTAGATTTAGAGTTCTGTGTTAGCCGTCCAAACCAGTGTTAGGGGCTCCTAACGCTGGTTTTTACCGCCCGCTTGTATTTAGAGTCAGTCATGAAAGGGTCTAACGCTCACTTTCCAGCGACTTTTCCATACCGCAGATCCCCTTGCGTCAATTGCGTATCCTATCTTTTCAATGGGATCTTTCTAACACCGGTATTTAGAGTCTTGGCTGAAGTGAGCGTTAGAAATCTAACGACAAGACTCCAGCCGCAGAGAAAAGCCAGGAGTTAAGAACTTTCTGGGCTAACGTCGGTTCATGAAGCTCTTAACTACTGTGCTCTAAAGTACACTAACACCCATAAACTACCTATGTACCCCTAAACCGAGGCCCCCCCACATCGCTGCCACTCTATTACATTTTTTAACCCCTAATCTGCCGACCACACACCGCCGCCACCTACATTATCCCTATGTACCCCTAATCTGCTGCCCCTAACATCACCGACACCTACATAATATTTATTAACCCCTAATCTGCCCCCCCCCAACGTTGCCGCTACCTACCTACAATTATTAACCACTAATCTGCCAACCGGACCTCATCGCTACTATAATAAAGTTATTAACCCCTAATCCGCCTCACTCCCGCCTCAAAAACCCTATAATAAATAGTATTAACCCCTAATCTGCCCTCCCTAACATCGCCGACCCCTAACTTCAAATATTAACCCCTAATCTGCCGACCGGACCTCGCCGCTACTCTAATAAATGTATTAACCCTTAAAGCTAAGTCTAACCCTAACACTAACACGCCCCGTAGTTAAATATAATTTAAATCTAATTAAATAAATTAACTCTTATTAAATAAATTAATCCTATTTAAAACTAAATACTTACCTGTAAAATAAGCCCTAATATAGCTACAATATAAATAATAATTATATTGTAGCTATTTTAGGATTAATATTTATTTTACAGGCAACTTTGTATTTATTTTAACCAGGTACAATAGCTATTAAATAGTTAATAACTATTTAATAGCTACCTAGATAAAATAATTACAAAATTACCTGTAAAATAAATCCTAACCTAAGTTACAATTAAACCTAATACTACACTATCAATAAATAAATTAAATAAACTACCTACATTACTTACAATTATATCAACTAAACTAAATTACAAAAAACAAACACTAAATTACAAAAAAACAAACACTAAATTACAAAAAATAAAAAAAGATTACAAGAATTTTAAACTAATTACACCTACTCTAAGCCCCCTAAAAAAATAACAAAGCCCCCCAAAATAAAAAAATGCCCTGCTCTATTCTAAAATAAAAAGCGGCAGAAGTCCTCAGCGAAGCCGGCAAAAATCTTCATCCAATCGGTCCGAAGTCTTCATCCAAATGGGCAGAAGTCTTCATCCAGATGGCATCTTCTATCTTCATCCATCCCGCACGGAGCAGGTCCATCTTCAAGACATCCGGCGCGGAGCATCCTATTCTTACGACGTCTCTTGAAGAATTAAGTTTCCCTTTAAATGACGGGAATTAAGGGGGAAAAAATCCTATTGGCTGTTGCAATCAGCCAATAGGATTGAGCTTTCATCCTATTGGCTGATCCAATCAGCCATTAGGATTGAGCTTGCATTCTATTGGCTATTCCAATCAGCCAATATAATGCAAGCTCAATCCTATTGGCTGATTGCAACAGCCAATAGGATGAAAGCTCAATCCTATTGGCTGATTGCAACAGCCAATAGGATTTCCCCCCCTTAATTCTTATTGGCTGATAGAATTCTATCAGCCAATCAGAATGTAAGTAACCCCATCTTTAATGACGCCATTTAAAAGGAAACTTCATTCTTCAAGAGACGTCATAAGAAGAGGATGCTCCGTGCCGGATGGCTGAAGATAGAAGATGCTGTCTGGATGAAGACTTCTGCCCGCTTGGATGAAGACTTCTGCCGGCTTCACTGAGGACTTCTGCCGCTTGGATGAGGATGGATGTGCGTTCTTTGAAAACTTTAAGTGGATCGTCGGTGGTTAGTGTTAGGTTTTTTAAGGGTTTATTGGGTGGGTTTTAATTTTAGCTTATGAACTTTGGGCAGTAAAAGAGCTAAATGCCCTTTTAAGGGCAATGCCCATACAAATGCCCTTTTCAGGGCAATAAGGAGCTTAGTTTTTTTAGATAGGTTTTTATTTGGGGGGGGTTGTTTGTGTGGGTGGTGGGTTTTACTGTTGGGGGGGTGTTTGTATTTTATTTTTACAGGTAAAAGAGCTGATTTCTTTGGGGCAATGCCCTGCAAAAGACCCTTTTAAGGGCCATTGGTAGTTAATTGTAGGCTAGGGTTTTTTATTTTGGGGGGGCTTTTTTATTTTGATTGGGCTATTAGGTGTAATTAGTTTAAATATTTCATAATTTCTTTTTTATTTTGTGTAACTTAGTGTTTTTTATTTTTTGTAACTTAGTGTTTTTTATTTTTTGTAATTTAGTTGTTATTTCTTTGTAACTTAGTAATTTTTAATAGTAGATTTAAATAACTTGAGTAGGGTTAGGTTTTTAAATATGTAATATAGTTAATTAAATTTTTATTTTAATGTAATTTTAGTATAATAGTTAGGGTAGGTTAATTAATAGTTTAATATAGTTTATTTTAATTCTAAAGGTAAGTTTAAATTTATTATAAGATAGGGATGAGTTAATATTTAATGCAAAGTTAGCGGCTTGTTAGGTTTAGGGGTTAATAGCTTAATTTAGTTTATGGCGATGTGGGGGGCTGGCGGTTTAGGGGCTTATATTTTTATTACAGATCCGGGAGCGGCGGGATAGGGGTTAATAGCTTTATTTTAGTGGCGGCGGGGTCCGGGAGCGGCGGGATAGGGGTTAATAACATTATTTAGCTTGCGGCAATGTCAGAGCAGCAGATTAGGGGTGTTTAGACTCAGGGTTTATGTTAGGGTATTAGGTGTAAACGTAACTGGTTTTCTACCATATAAATCAATGGGATATCTGGCAGCATCGAACATAAGCTTTCGCTGCTTTCAGACTCCCATTGATTCCTATGGCATCCGCTGCCTCCAGGGTGGCGGATTGAAAACCAGGTACACTGAGCCGGAATAGTGGCGAGTGTACCTGTTAGAAGTTTGATAAATGGCAAAAGGTGTCAGATAGTGCCGAATTTATATTCGGAACATCTGTAATGACGTAACCAACGATCTGTGTCGGATTGAGACTGGCGGATCGTATGCTACGTCACAAATTTCAACTTTTGGCGGTCTGTAGGTTTTGATAATTGGGTCGAATCAAGCTCGCCACAATTACGCTGTGGAATTCCAGTGTATTTGCGGTTGAAGGCTTGATAAATATCCCTCTAAATATTAAACCTCCTGATACTATAAATACTTCCCCTTAAACTAAATGCAGGCTGTACATGTACATTGCACCTTCTCATACCCTCACCCCTGATGACAGTGTGGGGACCCCCAAAGCACAGGGCCCAGGGTGGGTTCACCTCCTACACATACTTGCATTCCTATTCCTACCTTCAATGCACTGTTCCCTGTACAGAAAATAATTGATTGAATAAAAAACCTTCTTAATATTCAGACAACAAAAGATAACACATTTGTATTTACTAAAATGTCTATATGATGCTTTAGTGCTACATTATAGTGAGCTAAAAAAACCTAAATTCAACCTTCTGTTTTTTTTGTATGAACTTGTTCACTTGTTTTTTGTTTATTGCTCAAATCCCCTTAGAAAAGGATAAATACACAAGAAAATGTTGTCTGACACATATGATGTTTGATATAATCAACTCTAAACACAGAATTATATTGTTCTGATCAATATTTTATGAACCACTCTTAACTAAATGAACCTTTGGACAGGAATCAGCAGTTAAACAGCTTTAAGTGTTGAACATTTGATACCAAAAATATACCAAACTATTTACAACTAAAATGCTAGCTTGAGCAATTAACTTGCAGAAATGTATGAATGTGCCAATATTTACCTGTTCTCTGCAATGAGTGATTATAAATATAAACATACTGCAGATAGGTAATTTATTTAGGTTTCTTTTTCTCTGTAATTCATTAAAGGTTTCCTAAGTTGGCACACTGTAGTCCATTAAAATATTGGGTGACCATAAAACAAGCTGGGACATTAAGAAGTGCCATTATTAGGCATCAGAAAATACACCAGTCTCTAAACAAATACTTTGAGATAAAAGCGCTTGGGAAAGAAGCCTCTGTCTAGGGATGGGCGAATGTGTTTATATCCGAATTCGAATGTTAGAATGAATGTTATTGTAGAAATTCGATTTACATAATAGAATGTTGATAAGAACGAATATTCTTAAAAATTCGATTTTCGAATGTTATTGACAATTTTCGAATGTCACATTCAAATTCCAATGTCACATTCGAATTCGAATGTTACATTCGAATATCACATTCGAATTCGAATATTACATTTATAAAACACAATAGTAGACTAGAAACACTATTTTGAATGTCACATTCGAATCGAATATCACATTTGAATCGAATATCACATTCGAATTCGAATTTTACATTTATAAAACACAATATTAGACTAGAAATACTATTTCGAATTCGAATGTCACATTCGAATCGAATATCACATTCAAATCAAACATCACATTTAAAACACAGTATTAGACTAGAAATACTATTTCAAATTCGAATGTGACATTCGAATTCGAATGTAGCATTCAAATTCGAATATTACATTTATTAAACACAGTTGTAGACTAGAAATGCTATTTCAAATTTGAATGTTACATTCGAATTCGAATGCCACATTCGAATTCGAATATTACATTTCGAAATTGAATGAATACATAGCTAAACATTCTATTATTCAAACGAACATTTTCAAATTTTATTGAAAAATTCAAAAACGAAAATTCGAAAATAGAATGTTAGAATGTTATATAAACATTTGAAATTTGATTCGAACGAACGAATGTATCAAAATTCGTTTTAAATTTTGAATTTTTAGAAACATTCGCCCATCCCTACCTCTGTCTCCCTAATATATGGGTGTACTAGCACACCCTATGAGAATACAATGTAGAAAACCAATATAAAAGAGCGCCTCAGAGGCTGTGTATGTATAAAATCAAATTATAATTTCTTAAAACAGTTAACACATCAAATGTCTCTAGAGATCTATATCTATAATAAACAATAAAAATAATAAAAATAATGATAAAACCAGCAGTGTGTCTAGATAAGACCTATATGACCAAGCAATACATGGTTCTGTAACATCTCCCAGATACGGGATAATCCCAATGTCCAATCTATAAGGTGCACCTTAAAACTGTCATAAATAATAATCTTAAATCTAAGTAGTGTAGTAGTGTTCCAAAAGAAAGGGGACCAGTGCCTTATGTGATGATCCAATAGTGATGTGGTGATCCAGTGAACAGTATGCCAAGTGAAATTCCAATTCAAAAATAGTATCCAACAAAAAGATAAAAAAATATATATCTAAAAAATAATAATAAAGGT
This sequence comes from Bombina bombina, assembly GCF_027579735.1. NCBI lineage: Eukaryota > Metazoa > Chordata > Amphibia > Anura > Bombinatoridae > Bombina > Bombina bombina. The sequence continues at coordinate 957,918,489 of NC_069501.1, read as the reverse complement.
GTAAAAAAGAAGAAAATAGTGATAGGTGTAAAAAATTTATAAAATGTGTATAAAAAATATAAAAAAAAATGAAAAATGAGTGTCAACAATATGTAAAAAATATATGAAAAATATATATAAAAAATATATAGAAAAAAAATATATAGAAAATGTATAAAAAATGTGGACAAAATAGAAAAAGGGAAGTATGTGGTTTTTGTTCCCTCTATGGGGTGGTGAATTCCTCCTAAGATTAGAGTGTGGTATGCAACTAGTGAATTGTAAAAAATATAACAAAATAGTGCAATATCGCTAATAAACAAAAGTAAAGTATGAAATAAGGCTTACCAATGGTTGTCAACGCATTTCGGCCCTTAAACATGTGCCTTTATCAAGACTCTGTCAACTACACGCAGACAAAAGATCTCAGATCAGACCCCTGGTTATGCAGCCCATATATACGCCCTATACTCAAATCAAACCTCAGATCAGATTCCTGGCTCTGCAGCCTCCCTGTAAGTCACATTCCTACATCAGACCTTAGAAAATCTCTTTTCTATGTTGCATCTTAGGTAGCCACATGCTTTCATCTTACTTCAGGTCAAACCCCTGGCCCTGCAGCTTCCCTGACAGCCACATATTAACCTAGTCCTGCAGTCCCTCTCTAAGCTATATAATACATCAGGCCTCAGAAGAGACTGCTAGCCCTGTAGCCACTCTCTAAGTTATATACCCACATCAGACCTCAGATGAGCCCCTTGGACCTGCAGCTCCTCTCTAAACTATATTCTCACATCAGATCTCAGATCAGGCCATTGACTTTGCAGCCCCTCTCTAAACTATATTCCCACATCAGACCTTTAGATGAGCCCCTTGGCTCTGCAGCCCCTCTCTAAACTATATACCCACATCAGACCTCAGATGCGCCCTTTGGCTCTGCAGCCCCTCTTTATGCTGTATAACCACATCAGACCTCAGAAAAGACCCCTGGCCCTGTAGCCCCTCTGTTACTGACATGCCCTAATTAGATCTCAGATCATATTCCTGGCTGTGCATTCAATTTGCCCACTGTATTCCCACATCAGACCTAAGAAAATAACCCTTGCTTTGTAGCCCCTCTATTACTCACATGCCCACATCAGAACTCAGAAAATAACCCTGGCCCTGCATTCCCTCTATTATTTAAATGCCTTTATTAGATCTCAGATCATATTCCTGGCTCTGCAGTCACTTTATCCACTGTATTCCCACATCACACCTCAGAAAAGACCCCTGTACCTGTAGACTCTCTGTAAGTCACATGTCTACATTGGACCTCAGAGATAGCCTTCAGCATCCCTATAAGTCACATGCCTACATCAGTACTTAGATCAGAAACATGGCCCTTCAGACTCTCTGTCACCCATATCCCCACATAAGATCTTAGATCAGACTGCTGACCCTTCATTCCCCTGTCATCCATAATGTACTGTATATACTATATATATTACTTGGTATCAATATAATAATTTAAGATATATAAAGCCTTCCTATTAAATCTGACACACGTTAAATGGACAGTCTCACTAACACCTCTCCTGATCAGACTGTGCAGGTGAGTCTGTGACTGAGATGCAGGAATGAAAGGGTTAACAAAACACTTTCTAAACTATTCTAGCTCCAGAAAGTACAAGAATCACATTTCTTACCACTCCTATCTGCATCTATAACTCCAAATGCTGCCACCATCAAGGATAGTAAAAACTGGGAGTCCCTGACCCCTTTACTTCACAGATTAAAATCCAAAAAACTAATTTGGGAAAAATCTATCTATATGTGTATATAAAATATATATATAAAATATAAATATATATAAAAATGCAGAACTGATAATCTCATACTGTTAAACTTTACTAATTGTTACCAGTCTTTCAAGTAACGTGAAATGATAAGACGAAAGCCAAAGCTATAATAAGAAATGTTTGTTCTGACAAAAATGGTCACAGTGCATTAACAAAATACAGAAACATATACATAGGTACATATTGCAATACAATTTCAAAATAAAAATGATTAAAACAGAAAGTCTATATACTCTACTCAAAAGTCTGCAAATGTATATGTTTTCTCACTCAAGGGGAATTGAGATTTAGAAAATTGGTCATTTTAGAAAAAACTGCTCTCCAGCAAATTTCATCTTTTTGTGTAAAAATATAGATATATTCTATGGATGATTTAGAATATTTTGCAGTATGTTTAATTATTTCTCTCTCTCTCTCTCTCTCTCTCTCTCTCTCTCTCTCTATATATATATATATATATATATATATATATATATATATATATATCTAATGTATTGTTGTAAAATATATATATATATATATATATATATATATATATATATATATATATATATATATAGGAATATGTCTTTAAAAATACATAGAACATTTCCCCCTGTGTGAATATACATATGTATATATGTGTTTATATGTGTATATATGCCTTTATATACATATTAGACATGTGAGATGCTAAAAATTTTGTTTCAGCAAATTAGTTTAGTTAAGTTTAAAAAAAAAGAAATTTGTCAAATTAGTTATGTTAAGTTAAATAATTTTTTCTGATTTGTTTGTTTTTTGGATCCATTGTTTATTCATATGCATCATTCTATTCTGAAGTCTAGAATAGAATAATACATATGGATAAATAATGGATTCGAAAAAACGAAAGGATCCGAAAAAACTATTTAATTTAACACAACTAATATGCCGGGCGATTGCTGAAACAGAATTATCTAAAACCTCTGCCGCCACCACCCACATCGCCGATACTAAATAAAGCTATTAACCCCTAAACCACAGTTCCGACATCGCCGACACTAACTAAATCACTAAATAAAGCTATTAACCCCTAAACCACAGTTCCCCAACATCGCCGACACTAACTAAATCTATTAACCCCTAAACTGCAGTTCCCCGACATCCCTGACACTAACTAAATTAATAAATAAAGCTTTTAACCCCTAAATTGCAATTACCCGATATCACTGATGCTAACTAAACTTATTAACCCCTAAACCACTGTCCCCCACATCGTCAACACTACCTAAATCTATTAACCCCTAAACTGCACCCCCCACATCGCTGACACTAAATAAAACTATTAACCCCTAAACCACCTTTCCCTAACATCGCCAACACTAACTAAACACTAAATAAACCTAATAACCCCTAAACCACCGTTCCCAAACATCGCCAACACTAATTAAACCTATTAACCCCTAAACCGCAGTGCCCCAACATCACCAAAACTAATTAAAGCTATTAGCCCCTAAACAGCCGTTCCCAAACATCACCAACACTAACTAAACCTATTAACCCCTATACCGCAGTTCCCAAACATCGCCGACACTAACTAAACATATTGACCCCTAAACCGCCGTTTCCAAACATCGCCAACACCAACTAAACCTATTAACCCCTAAACCGCAGTTCCCGACATGCCGACACTAACTAAACCTAATAACCCCTAAACCGCCGTTCCCACATTGCAATAACCTAAATTAAACTATATTAACCCCTAAACCTAACACCCCCTAACTTTAACATATTATTAATTAACTACCTATTTAAAAATAAATACACATACCTTTCACAATAAAAAAGACTTAAGCTAGCTACAATATAACTATTTACTAACTACCTAGAAGACTTCTGCCCGTCTGGAGGACCACTTCGCCCGGCTTGGATGAAGACTTCTCCCGGCTTCGTTGAGGACTTCGGCCCGGTTGGATGAAGACTTCTGCCGCTTCCTTGAGGATGGATGTCCGGTCTTCAGAACAGTAAGTCGATCTACAGGGGGTTAGTGTTAGGTTTTTTAAGGGTGTATTGGATGGGTTTTATTTTTTAGATTAGGGTTTGGGCCGCAAAAGAGCTAAATGCCCTTTTAAGGGCAATGCCCATCCAAATGCCCTTTTCAGGGCAATAGAGAGCTTAGATTTTTTTTTAGTTAGGGTTTTATTTGGGGGTATTGTTGTGTGGGTGGTGGGTTTTACTGTTGGGGGGTTGTCTGTATTTTTTTTTACAGGTAAAAGAGCTGATTTCTTTGGGGCAATACCCCGCAAAAGGCCCTTTTAAGGGCTATTGATAGTTTAGTTTAGGCTAGGTTTTTTTTTTTATTTTGGGGGACTTTTTTTATTTTGATAGGGCTGTTAGATTAGGTGTAATTAGTTTAAATATTTTGTAATTTGTTTATTATTTTCTGTAATTTAGTGTTTGTTTTATTTTTGTACTTTAGCTAATTTAATTTAATTTATTTAATTGTTGTTAATTTACGGCTAGATTTAGAGTTTTGTCGGTAAAAAGCCGCATAGCTAACGCTGCTTTTTTTCCCAACACACCCTTCCAACAACGCTGGTATTTAGAGTTGTCTGAGGGGCTGCGTTAGGCTCAAAGAAGGGAGCGTTGAGCCTAACTTAGCTCCACTTTAACCCTCAATACCAGCGTTGCTTACGGTAGCGGTAAGCTGGCAAAACGTGCTCGTGCACGATATCCCTATAGGAAACAATGGGGCATTTTGGGCTGAAAAAAACCTAACACCTGCAAAAAAGCAGCGTTCAGCTCCTAACGCAGCCCCATTGTTTCCTATGGGGAAACACTTTCTAACTGTCTGCACCTAACACCCTAACATGTACCCTGAGTCTAAAAACCCCTAACCTTATACTTATTAACCCCTAATCTGCTGCCCCCGCTATCGCTGACACCTACATTATACTTATTAACCCCTAATCTGCCGCTCCGTACACCGCTGCCACCTACATTATAGCTATGAACCCCTAATCTGCTGCCCCTATCACCGCCGACACCTACATTATATTTATTAACCCCTAATCTGCCCCCCCAACGTCGCCGCTACCTTACCTACACTTATTAACCCCTAATCTGCCGACTGGACCTCGCCGCCACAATAATAAATGTATTAACCACTAAACCGCCGCACTCCCGCCTCACAAACACTATAATAAATAGTATTAACCCCTAATCTGCCCTCCCTAACATCGCCGCCACCTACCTACAATTATTAACCCCTAATCTCCCGCCCGCACAGTCGCCGCTACTATAATAAAGTGATTAACCCCTAAACCTAACTCTAACACTAACCCTAACACCCCCTAACATAAATATAATTTATATTAAACAAAATAATATTCCTAAAATTAACTAAATTATTCCTATTTAAAACTAAATACTTACCTATCAAATAAACCCTAATATAGCTACAATATAACTAATAATTACATTGTAGCTATTTTAGGATTTATTTTTATTTTACAGGCAACTTTGTATTTATTTTAACTAGGTATTGTATTTTATTTTAGGTAATTGTAGGTAATTTATTTAATTAATTTAATGATAGTGTAGTGTTAGGTTTAATTGTAACTTAGGTTAGGATTTATTTTACAGGTAATTTTGTATTTATTTTAACTAGGTAGCTATTAAATAGTTCTTAACTATTTAATAGCTATTGTACCTAGTTAAAATAAATAGAAAGTTGCCTGTAAAATAAATATAAATCCTAAAATAGCTACAATGTAATTATTAGTTATATTGTAGCTATATTAGGGTTTATTTCATAGGTAAGTATTTAGTTTTAAATAGGAATAATTTATTTAATTTTAGGAATATTATTTCGTTTAATTTAAATTATATTTATGTTAGGTGGGTGTTAGGGTTAGAGTTAGGTTTAGGGGTTAATAAATTTATTATAGTAGCGGCGACGGTGCGGGCGGGAGATTAGGGGTTAATAATTGTAGGTAGGTGGCAGCGATGTTAGGGAGGGCAGATTAGGGGTTAATACTATTTATTCTAGTGTTTGCGAGGCGGGAGTGCGGCGGTTTAGGGGTTAATACATTCATTATAGTGGCGGCGAGGTCCAGTCGGCAGATTAGGTCTTAAAAAATGTTATTAGAGTGGCGGCGATGTGGGGGGGCCTCGGTTTAGGGGTACATAGGTAGTTTATGGGTGTTAGTGTACTTTAGAGCACAGTAGTTAAGAGCTTTATATTCCGGCGTTAGCCCATAAAGCTCTTAACTACTGACTTTTTTTGGCGTTAGGAGTCTTGTCGGTAGATGCTCTACCTCTCACTTCTCCCAAGACTCCAAATACCAGCGTTAGACAGATCCCATTGAAAAGATAGGATACGCAATTGGCGTAAGGGGATCTGCGGTAGCCTGGAATCGTGGTAGGGAAGTGAGAGGTAGACCCTTTCCTGCCTGACTCTAAATACCAGCGGGCGGTGAAAAGCAGCGTTAGGACCCCTTAACGCTGCTTTTGACGGCTAACGCCAAACTCTAAATCTAGGCGTTAGTTAATTTATTTAATTAAAGTGTATTGTTATGTGTTATTGTAACTTAGGTTAGGTTTTATTTTACAGGTACTTTTGTATTTATTTTAGCTAGGTAGTTATTAAATAGTTAATAATGATTTAATAACTATTCTACCTAGTTAAAATAAATGCAAACTTGCCTGTAAATAAAAATAAACTACTATTAGTTATATTGTAGCTAGCTTAGGGTTTATTTTATAGGTAAGTATGTAGTTTTAAATAGGAATTATTTAGGTAATGATAGTAATTTTTATTTAGATTTATTGTAATTATATTTAAGTTTGGGGGTGTTAGGGTTAGGGTTAGACTTAGGTTTAGTGGTTAATACATTTAGTATAGTGGCGGCGACATTGGGGGAGGCAGATTAGTGGTTAATAAATGTAGGTGTGTGGCGGCAATGTTAGGGATGGCAGATTAGGGGTTAATAATATTTAACTAGTGTTTGCGAGGCAGGAGTGCAGCGGTTTAGGGGTTAATATGTTTATTATAGTTGCTGCGATGTCCGGAGCTGCAGATTAGGGGTTAAAACATTTTTTTTAGTGTTTGCAATGCGGGAGGACCTCGGTTTAGGGGTTAATAGGTAGTTTATGGGTGTTAGTGTACTTTTTAGCACTTTAGTTATGAGTTTTATGTTACGGCGTTGTACCATAAAACTCTTAACTACTGACTTTTAAATGCATTAGGGATCTTGGAGGTAGAGGATGTACTGCTCACTTTTTGGCCTCCCAGGACAGACTCGTAATATTAGCGCTATGGAAGTCCCATAGAAAAAAGACTTTACAAAGTTTACGTAAGTCGTTTTGCGGTAAGGCCAAAGAAGTGTGCGGTGCCCCTAAACCTGCAAGACTCGTAATACCAGTGGGTGTAAAAAAGCAGCGTTAGGACCTGTTAACGCTGCTTTTTTAGCCTAACGCAAAACTCGTAATCTAGCCGGAAATTATCCAAAATAATAAAAATTATTCCTTTTCTAATACCATGTTTGAAAAAAAAAAAAAAAACACCCCCCAAAAAAACAAAAAACCTAATTTATAATAAACTACCAAGGGCCCTTAAAAGGTCCTTTCGTATGTCCTTAAAAGGGCCTTTTGAAGGGCATTGCCCTAAAATTAACAGCTCTTTTGCAAAAAAATTAAAACAAACAACCCCTAACATTACAAACCTCCACCCCCCAAAACCCACAAAATAAAAATAAACCTAATTTACCCATTGCCCCGAATAGGGCATTCATTTGTATGGGCTTGTAATGTTAGGGGGTGTTTGTTGTAATTTTTTAACTTTAGGGCAATGCACTACAAAAGCCCCTTTTAAGGGCTATTGGTAGTTTATTACAGATTAGTTTTTTTTTATTTTGGGGTGTTTTTTTTTTTTTTTAAAAAACAGGGTATTAGAATAGGAATAATTTTCATTATTTTGTATAATTTAGTTTGTTATTTTTTGTAATGGGATTTTTTTTTTTTTTTAAGATTAGGCATTTTTTTATTTTTAATGGGCCAGTAAAGAGCCCATTAAATATAAAAAAATGCCTAATCTTAAAAAAAAAAAAAAATCCCATTACAAAAAATAACAAACTAACGGCTAGATTTAGAGTTTTGTCGGTAACGACCCGCGTATCTAACGCTGGCTTTTTTCTGGCCGCACCTTTAAAATAACTCTGGTATTGAGAGTTCACAGAATGGCTGCGTTAGGCTCCAAAAAAGGAGCGTAGAGCATATTTAACGCAACTTCAACTCTCGATACCAGAGTTGCTTACGGACGCGGCCAGCCTCAAAAACGTGCTTGTGCACAATTCCCCCATAGGAAACAATGGGGCTGTTTGAGCTGAAAAAAAACCTAACACCTGCAAAAAAGCCGCGTTCAGCTCCTAACGCAGCCCCATTGTTTCCTATGGGGAAACACTTCCTACGTCTGCACCTAACACTCTAACATGTACCCCGAGTCTAAACACCCCTAACCTTACACTTATTAACCCCTATTCTGCCGCCCCCGCTATCGCTGACCCCTGCATATTATTATTAACCCCTAATCTGCCGCTCCGTAAACCGCTGCTACTTACATTATCCCTATGTACCCCTAATCTGCTGCCCCTAACACCGCCGACCCCTATATTATATTTATTAACCCCTAATCTGCCCCCCACAATGTCGCCTCCACCTGCCTACACTTATTAACCCCTAATCTGCCGAGCGGACCGCACCGCTATTATTATAAAGTTATTAACCCCTAATCCGCCTCACTAACCCTATAATAAATAGTATTAACCCTTAATCTGCCCTCCCTAACATTGCCGACACCTAACTTCAATTATTAACCCCTAATCTGCCGACTGGAGCTCACCGCTATTCTAATAAATGTATTAACCCCTAAAGCTAAGTCTAACCCTAACACTAACACCCCCCTAAATTAAATATAATTTTAATCTAACGAAATTAATTAACTCTTATTAAATAAATTATTCCTATTTAAAGCTAAATACTTACCTGTAAAATAAATCCTAATATAGCTACAATATAAATTATAATTATATTATAGCTATTTTAGGATTAATATTTATTTTACAGGTAACTTTGTATTTATTTTAACCAGGTACAATAGCTATTAAATAGTTAAGAACTATTTAATAGCTAAAATAGTTAAAATAATTACAAATTTACCTGTAAAATAAATCCTAACCTAAGTTACAATTAAACCTAACACTACACTATCAATAAATTAATAAAATACAATTCCTACAAATACATACAATGAAATAAACTAACTAAAGTACAACAAATAAAAAAGAACTAAGTTAAAAAAAATAAAAAAATATTTACAAACATTAGAAATATATTACAACAATTTTAAACTAATTACACCTACTCTAAGCCCCCTAATAAAATAACAAAGCCCCCCAAAATAAAAAAATGCCCTACCCTATTCTAAATTACTAAAGTTCAAAGCTCTTATACCTTACCAGCCCTGAACAGGGCCCTTTGCGGGGCATGCCCCAAGAAGTTCAGCTCTTTTGCCTGTAAAAAAAACATACAATACCCCCCCCCCCCAACATTACAACCCACATACCCCTAATCTAACCCAAACCCCCCTTAAATAAACCTAACACTAAGCCCCTGAAGATCTCCCTACCTTGAGTCGTCTTCACCCAGCCGAGCCAAATTCTTCATCAAGCGGAGCAAGAAGAGGTCCTCCATCCGGTAGAAGTCTTCATCCAAGCGGGGCAGAAGAGGTCTTCCATCCGATTGAAGTCTTCATCCAAGAGGCATCTTCTATCGTCATCCATCCGGAGCGGAGCGGCAGCATCCTGAAGACCTCCGACGCGGAACATCCATCCTGGCCGACGACTGAACGACGAATGACGGTTCCTTTAAATGACGTCATCCAAGATGGCGTCCCTCGAATTTCCGATTGGCTGATAGGATTCTATCAGCCAATCGGAATTAAGGTAGGAATATTCTGATTGGCTGATGGAATCAGCCAATCAGAATCAAGTTCAATCTGATTGGATGATCCAATCAGCCAATCGGATTGAACTTGATTCTGATTGGCTGATTCCATCAGCCAATCAGAATATTCCTACCTTAATTCCGATTGGCTGATAGAATCCTATCAGCCAATCGGAATTCGAGGGACGCCATCTTGGATGACGTCATTTAAAGGAACCGTCATTCGTCGTTTAGTCGTCGGCCAGGATGTATGTTCCGCGTCGGAGGTCTTCAGGATGCTGCCGCTCCGCTCCGGATGGATGACGATAGAAGATGCCTCTTGGATGAAGACTTCAATCAGATGGAAGACCTCTTCTGCCCCGCTTGGATGAAGACTTCTACCGGATGGAGGACCTCTTCTTGCTCCGCTTGGATGAAGAATTTGGCTCGGCTGGGTGAAGACGACTCAAGGTAGGGAGATCTTCAGGGGCTTAGTGTTAGGTTTATTTAAGGAGGGTTTGGGTTAGATTAGGGGTATGTGGGTGGTGGGTTGTAATGTTGGGGGGGTATTGTATGTTTTTTTTTTACAGGCAAAAGAGCTGAACTTCTTGGGGCATGCCCCGCAAAGGGCCCTGTTCAGGGCTGGTAAGGTAAAAGAGCTTTGAACTTTAGTAATTTAGAATAGGGTAGGGCATTTTTTTATTTTGGGGGGCTTTGTTATTTTATTAGGGGGCTTAGAGTAGGTGTAATTAGTTTAAAATTGTTGTAATATATTTCTAATGTTTGTAAATATTTTTTTATTTTTTGTAACTTAGTTCTTTTTTATTTTTTGTACTTTAGTTAGTTTATTTCATTGTATTTATTTGTAGGAATTGTATTTAATTAATTTATTGATAGTGTAGTGTTAGGTTTAATTGTAACTTAGGTTAGGATTTATTTTACAGGTAAATTTGTAATTATTTTAACTATTTTAGCTATTAAATAGTTCTTAACTATTTAATAGCTATTGTACCTGGTTAAAATAAATACAAAGTTACCTGTAAAATAAATATTAATCCTAAAATAGCTATAATATAATTATAATTTATATTGTAGCTATATTAGGATTTATTTTACAGGTAAGTATTTAGCTTTAAATAGGAATAATTTATTTAATAAGAGTTAATTAATTTCGTTAGATTAAAATTATATTTAATTTAGGGGGGTGTTAGTGTTAGGGTTAGACTTAGCTTTAGGGGTTAATACATTTATTAGAATAGCGGTGAGCTCCAGTCGGCAGATTAGGGGTTAATAATTGAAGTTAGGTGTCGGCGATGTTAGGGAGGGCAGATTAGGGGTTAATACTATTTATTATAGGGTTAGTGAGGCGGATTAGGGGTTAATAACTTTATAATAATAGCGGTGCGGTCCGCTCGGCAGATTAGGGGTTAATAAGTGTAGGCATGTGGAGGCGACGTTGTGGGGGGCAGATTAGGGGTTAATATATATAATATAGGGGTCGGCGGTGTTAGGGGCAGCAGATTAGGGGTACATAGCTATAATGTAGGTGGCGGCTCTTTGCGGTCGGCAGATTAGGGGTTAATTATAGTAGGTAGCTGGCTGCGATGTTGTGGGGGGCAGGTTAGGGGTTAATAAATATAATATAGGGGTCGGCGGTGTTAGGGGCAGCAGATTAGGGGTACATAAGTATAACGTAGGTGGCGGCTCTTTGCGGTCGGCAGATTAGGGGTTAATTATTGTAGGTAGCTGGCTGCGACGTTGTGGGGGGCAGGTTAGGGGTTAATAAATATAATATAGGGGTCGGCGGTGTTAGGGGCAGCAGATTAGGAGTACATAAGTACATAAGGCAGATTAGGGGTTAAAAAAATGTAATCGAGTGTCGGCGATGTGGGGGGGGCCTCGGTTTAGGGGTATATAGGTAGTTTATGGGTGTTAGTGTACTTTAGAGCACAGTAGTTAAGAGCTTTATGAACCGGCGTTAGCCCAGAAAGCTCTTAACTCCTGGATTTTTTCTGCGGCTGGAGTTTTGTCGTTAGATTTCTAACGCTCACTTCAGCCACGACTCTAAATACTGGAGTTAGAAAGATCCCATTGAAAAGATTGGATATGCAATTGACATAAGGGGATCTGCGGTATGGAAAAGTTGCGGCTGAAACGTGAGCGTTAGACCCTTTTTTGAATGACTCCAAATACCGGCGGTAGCCTAAAACCAGCGTTAGGAGCCTCTAACGCTGGTTTTCACGGCTACCGCCAAACTCCAAATCTAAGCCTAAATTATACAAAATAATGAAAATTATTCCTATTCTAATACCCTGTTTTAAAAAAAAAAACACCCCAAAATAAAAAAAACGAATCTGTAATAAACTGCCAATAGCCCTTAAATGGGGCTTTTGTAGGGCATTGCCCTAAAGTTAAAAAATTACAACAAACACCCCCTAACATTACAAGCCCCCACCCCCCCTAAACCCACAAAATAAAAAGACCAAACCAAAAAAACCTAGATTACCCATTGCCCTAAAAAGGGCATTTGTATGGACATTGCCCTTAATAGGGCATTCAGCTCTTTTACTGCCCTTAAAAGGGCATTCAGCTATTTTTCGGCCCATTAAATACCTAATCTTAAAAAAAAACTAAAAAAAAAAAACTTAACACTAACCCCAAAATCGGTACTCACAGTTGCAGAAGTCCAGTGAAAGATCTTCATCCCAGCGGTGAAGCATCTTCATCCAGGCGGCTCCATCTTCATCCATCGCGGGAACCGGCATCTTCTTCATCCCTGCGGATGCGAAGCGGTCGATGTGCAGAGGTGTAGGTCAAGGCAGAAATCCATCGGTCCAACGTGGAGGTTCTCTTCATGCTATCATCTGTCGCACACTGAGGATTCAATGCAAGGTACCCCTTTTATATTGGGGTACCGTTGCATTCCTATTGACTGAAAAATTAAAATCAACCAATAAGAATGAGAGTTGCTTAATTCCTATTGGCTGTTCAAATCAGCCATTAAGATTTAAGCAGCTCTAATTCCTATTGGCTGATTTTAATTTTTTAGCTCATAGGAATGCAATGTTACCCCAATATAAAAGGGCATTGAATCCTCAGTGTGTGGCGGACGATCGCATGAAGAGGACCTCCACATCGGACCTATGGACCTCCGCCTGAACCTATGCCTCCGCGTATCGACCGTTCCGGATGAAGAAGATGTTGGTCCCGCGATGGATGAAGATGGAGCCGTCTGGATGAAGATGCTTCGCCGCTGGGATGAAGATCATTCGCTGGACTTCAGCAACTGTGAGTACCGATTTTAGGGTTAGTGTTAGGTATTTTTTTTTTTTTTTTTGGGGTGTTTTTTTATATTAGGGCTTTTTTATTTTAATGGGCCAAATGCACTTTTAAGGGTAATAAAATAGCGGAATTTTAAGGGCAATGCCCATACAAATGCCCTTTTCAGGGCAATGGGTAGATTAGGTTTTTTCACTTAGTTTTTTTTTATTTTGTGGGTTTAGGGGGGGTTGTAATGTTAAGGGGTGTTTGTTTTTATTTTTTTGCAAAAGAGCTGTTAACTTTAGGGCAATGCCCTACAAAAGGCCCTTTACGGGCACTTGGTAGTTTATTATAGATTATTTTATTTTATTTTGGGGTGTTTTTTTTTTAAAACAGGGAATTAGAATAGGAATAATTTTTATTATTTTGGATAATTTCGTTTGCTATTTTTTGTAATGGTAGTTTTTTTTATTTTTTGTAATTGTAGTTTTAATTGTTTTTGTAATGTTAAGTTATTTATTTTTGTAATGTTAGGTTTTTTATTTTTGTAATGTTAGGCTTTAGTGTAAGCTTAGGTTTTATTTTTATTTCACAGGTAAGTTTGTAATTGTTTTTTATATAGGTAGTTAGTTAATAATTGTAACTTTAATTTAGGTCTATTTTAATTATGTTAAAGTTAGGGGGTGTTAGGTTTAGGGGTTAATATATTTTAATTTAGGTTGTTGTGATGTAGGGGAGGTGGTTTAGGGGTTAATAGGTATAGTTAGTGTTGGCGATGTGGGTGTATGGCGGTTTAGGGGTTAATAGGTTTAGTTAGTGTTGGCGATTTCAGGGAACTGTGGTTTAGGGGTTAATAGGTTTAGTTAGTGTCGGCGATGTCGGGGAACTGCGGTTTAGGGGTTAATACGTTTAGTTAGTGTCAGCGACATTTGGGAACTGTGGTTTAGGGGTTAATAGGTTCAGTTTGTGTCGTCGATGTTTGGGAACAGCGGTTTACGGGTTAATATGTTTAGTTTGTGTCGGCGATGTCGGGGAACTGCGGTTTAGGGGTGAATAGGTTTAGTTAGTTTTGGCGATGTTTGGGAACGGTGGTTTAGGGGTTAATAGGTTAAGTTAGTGTCGCGTTGTCAGGGAACGGCGGTTTAGGGGTTAATATGATTATTTAGTGATTTAGTTAGTGTCAACGATGTCGGGGAACTGCGATTTAGGGGTTAAGAGGTTTAGTTAGTGTCTGCGATGTCAGGGATGCCAGGAGTTAATATGATTATTTAGTGATTTAGTTAGTGCCGGCGATGTCGGGGAATGGTGGTTTAGGGGTAATAGCTTTATTTAGTGATTTAGTTAGTGTTCGCAATGTCGGGGAACTGCAGTTTAGATTAGAACAATGAAAAATTCCGAATATCAATAAAGAATGGATCCGAAAATTCGAAAACTGATTTATTCATTTTCTGAATTTTTCAGGATTTTAGTTATGGTACCGATTCGGAAATTCGGATGCATTTGAATATTCGAATCGGCCAAAAAAACGCACATGTCTAATACATACTGTATATACACATATAAACATAAATACACATGTACACATATGTATATAACCTGTTAGCGCTCTACAAATACCTGATAATAATAATATAACTTTTTTATTTTAATATTTATATGAAATTTTTTATTAGATAGTGTATATATGAGTTACAGTATTTTAATGTCTATTAATGTTTATTTATGTAGTGTTTAATGCAATTTTTTATTTTGCCCTAACCCTTTACGCAAAGGTTTTTAATTGCACTATCCCGACTAGTGCAAATTTAGTTTGCACCGTTTGGTCGAATTTACTTTCAACTTGTAAAAAGTTATTAAAGGGACAGGCTACTCAAGAAATGTTATTGTTTAAAAATATAGATAATCCATTTATTACCTATTTCCCAGTTTTGCATAACCAACACGATTTTATTAATACAAGTTTTACCTCTGTGATTACCTTGTATCTAAGCCATTGCAGACTGCCCCCTTATTTCAGTTCTTTTGACAGACTTAGAAACATAGAAACATACACCTAGATTACGAGTTTTGCGTTAGGGTCAAAAAGCAGAGGTGAGAGGTCCCAATGCTGCTTTTTTCCTAACGCTGGTATTACGAGTCTTGCAGGTACAGGTGTACCGCTCCCTTTTTTTCCTCGACTCTAAAATACCGCAAATCCACTTACGTCAATTGCGTATCCCATATTTTCAATGGGACTTGCATAACGCCATTATTACGAGTCTTCCTAAAAGTGAGCGGTACACCCTCTCCTGTCAAGACTGGTACCACATTTAAAAGTTAGTAGTTAAGAGTTTTATGGACTAACGCCGTAACATAAAACTCTTAACTAAAGTGCTAATTAAAAAGTACACTAACACCCATAAACTACCTATTAACCCCCCCCCCACATTGCAAACACTAAATAAAAATTTTTAACCCCTAATCTCCCAAACCGGACATTGCCGCCACTATAATAAATATATTAACCTCTAAACTGCCGTACTCCCGCATCGCAAACACTAGTTAAATTTTATTAACCCCTAATCTGCCATCCCTAACATCGCTGCCACCTACCTACATTTATTAACCCCTAATCTGCCAATAGCAACGTCACCGCCACTATATTAAATGTATTAACCCCTAAACCTAAGTCTAACCCTAACCCTAACCCCCCCTAACTTAAATATAATTTAAATAAATCTAAATAAAATTACTACAATTAACTAAATAATTCCTATTTAAAACTAGATACTTACCTATAAAATAAACCATAAGCTAGCTACAATATAACTAATAGTTATATTGTAGCTAGCTTAGGTTTTATTTTTATTTTTCAGGCAACTTTGTATTTATTTTAGCTAGGTACAATAGTTATTAAATAGTTATTATTATTAACTATTTAATAACTACCTAGCTAAAATAAATACAAAAGTACCTGTAAATAAAACCTAACCTAAGTTACAATTACACCTAACACTACACTATAATTAAATTAATTGCCTACATTAAATTAAATTAATTACAATTAAATAAAATAAACTAAAGTACAAAAAAACAAACACTAAATTACAGAAAATAATAAAATAATTACAAGTTTTTTAAACTAATTACACCTAATCTAATCCCCCTAATAAAATAAAAAGTCCGACAAAATAATAAAAATCCCTACCCTATACTAAATTACAAATAGCCCTTAAAAGGGCCTTTTGCAGAGCATTGCCCCAAAGTAATCAGCTCTTTTACCTGTAAAAAAATACAATACCCCCCCAACATTAAAACCCACCACCCACACACCCAACCCTACTCTAAAACCCACCCAATCCCCCCTTAATAAATCCTAACACTAACCCCTTGAAGATCACCCTACCTTGAGACGTCTTCACCCAACTGGGCAGAAGTGGTCCTCCAGGCGGGCAGAAGTCTTCATCCAAGCCGGGAAGAAGAGGTCCTCCTGATGGGCAAAAGTCTTCACCCAGACGGCATCTTTTATCTTCATCCATCCGGAGCAGAGCGGGTCCATCTTCAAAACATCCGACGCAGAGCATTCTCTTCTGTCTTCATCCGATGACTAAATGATGGTACCTTTAAGTGATGTCATCCAAGAATTCTATCAGCCAATCGGAATTAAGGTAGAAAAAATCCTATTGGCTGATGCAATCAGCCAATAGGATTGAAGTTCAATCCTATTGGCTGATCCAATCAGCCAATAGGATTGAGATTGCATTCTATTGGCTGTTCCAATCAACCAAAAGAATGCAAGCTCAATCCTATTGGCTGATTGCATCAGCCAATAGGATTTTTTCTACCTTAATTCCGATTGGCTGATAGAATTCTATCAGCCAATTCGGAATTGAAGGGATGCCATCTTGGATGACGTCACTTAAAGGTACCGTCATTTAGCCGTCGGATGAAGACAGAAGAGGATGCTTCGCATCGGATGTCTTGAAGATGGACCCGCTCCGCTCTGGATGGATGAAGATAGAAGATGCCATCTGGATGAAGACTTCTGCCTGTCTGGAGGACCTCTTCTTCCCGGCTTGGATGAAGACTTCTGCCCGTCTGGAGGACCACTTCTGCCCGGTTGAGTGAAGACGTCTCAAGGTAGGGTGATCTTCAAGGGGTTAGTGTTAGATTTTATTAAGGGGGGATTGGGTGGGTTTTAGAGTAGGGTTGGGTGTGTGAGTGGTGGGTTTTAATGTTGGGGGGTATTCTATTTTTTTTTACCGGTAAAAGAGATGATTACACTGGTGCAATGCCCCGCAAATGGCCCTTTTAAGGGCTATTTGTAATTTAGTATAGGGTAGAGATTTTTATTATTTTGGGGGGCTTTTTTATTTTATTAGGGATATTAGATTAGGTGTAATTAGTTTAAAAAACTTGTAATTATTTTATTATTTTCTGTAATTTAGTGTTTGTTTGTTTTTTGTACTTTAGTTTATTTTATTTAATTGTATTTAATTGTAGTTAGTTTAGGTAATTAATTTAATGATAGTGTAGTGTTAGGTGTAATTGTAATTTAGGTTAGGATTTATTTTACAGGTATATGTGTATTTATTTTAACTAGGAAGTTATTAAATAGTTAATAACTATTTAATAACTATTGTACCTAGTTAAAATAAATACAAAGTTGCCTGTAAAATAAATATAAACCCTAAGATAGATACAAATGTAACTATTAGTTATATTGTAGCTATCTTATGGTTTATTTTACAGGTAAGTATTTAAGTCTTTAGATTTATTTAAATTATTTTTAAGTTAGGGGGTGTTAGGGTTAGGGTAAGATTTAGGTTTAGGGGTTAATAAATTTAATATAGTAGCGGCGACGATGGGGGCGGCAGATTAGGGGTTAATAATTGTAGGTAGGTTGCGGCGACATTGGGGGGGCAGATTAGGGGTTAATAAATATAATGTAGGGTTCAGCGATGTTGGGGGCAGCAGATTAGGGGTTCATAAGTATAATGTAGGCGGCGGTGGTGTCCGGAGCGGCATATTAGGGGTTAATAATATAATGTAGGTGGCGACGATGTTTGGGGCGGCAGATTAGGGGTTAATAAGTGTAAGATTAGGAGTGTTTAGACTAGGGGTTCATGTTAGGGTGTTAGGTGTAGACATAGGAATCTATGGGGCTGTGTTAGAAGCTGAACGCTGCTTTTTTGCAGGTGTTAGGTTTTTTTTCAGCCCAATCTGCCCCATTGATTCCTATGGGGAAATCGTGCACGAGCACGTTTAGCCAGCTTACCACAACCGTAAGCAGCACTGGTATTGAGGTGACAAGTGGAGCTAAATTTTGCTCTACGCTCACCTTTTTGCAGCTAATGCCGGGTTTAAAAAGAAAGGTATACCAGCGTTGTCTTAAGGGAGCGTTGAAAAAAAATGCTCGTTAGCAACGCACCCCTGTTACCGCAAAACTTGTAATCTCAGTGTTTTTGTTTACCACCTCAAATGGAAGTTTATTCCATGAATCCACCACCCTTTCTGAAAAAAAAAGCTTCCCCAAATTTCTCCTGAATCTGATACCCTCTAACTTTAGATTGTGTTTTGGTATTTAGTTTTTGTGAAAAATGCTTTCAGCTTCTATTTTATTAAGTCCCTTCATATATTTGAAGGTTTCTATCATGTCACCTCTTTCCCTTCTATCCTGTAACCTATACATATTTTGATCATAGAGTCTTTCTTTGTACGTTTTATATTTTAGACCATGTACCCTTTTAGTAGCCCTCCTTTGGACAGCTTCTAGTTTAATTATATATCTTTCTGTAGATATGGGCTCCTATTTATTAAAGGTCTTGCGGACCTGATCCGACAGTGCGGATCAGGTCCGCAAGACCTCGCTAAATGCGGAGAGCAATACGCTCTCCGCATTTAACATTGCACCAGCAGCTCACAAGAGCTGCTGGTGCAACGCCGCCCCCTGCTGATTGGCCGCCAGCAGGGAGGTGTCAATCAACCCGATCGTACTCGATCGGGTTTATTTCCGGCTCAGAGCAGGCAGACAGGGTTATGGAGCAGCGGTCTTTAGACCGCTGCTTCATAACTTGTGTTTCTGGCGAGTCTGAAGACTCACCAGAAACACGGCCCTTCAAGCTCCATACGGAGCTTGATAAATATGGGCCATGGTCTCCAGAACTGTACACAGTATTCCATATTTGGTCTAACTAATGATCTGTAAAGTGGCATAAGAACCTTGCTATTTCTGCTACTAAAACCTCTTCCAATGCAACCAATCATTTGACTGGCCTTGCTGGCTGCACTGCGGCATTGTGTACCAAATTTTAAATCATCTTAAATAATAATTCTCAAATCCCTTTCTTCTTTATTACAGTCAGTAATGTACCATTGAGACTTGCATTTTAGCCAATCAGTGCTACCTCATAAATAACTCCACGAGAGTGAACACAATGTTATCTATAAGGCACACATGAAGTTGCACTGACTAGCTTTAAAAAAATGTCAAAATGCACTGAGATAAAAAGAGACAGCATTTAAAGGCTTAGAAATTAGCATATCAGCCTACCTAGATTTAGCTTTCAACAGAGAATACCAAAAGAACAAAGCAAATTTGATGATAAAAGTAAATTGGAAAGTTGTTTAAAATAGCATGCCCTATCTGAATCATGAAAGTTTAATTTTAACTTGACTGTTCCTTTAATTTTGAATCAGTATTTTAATTTAGTTAATGTATAAACCAAAACTATTCATCTACCTTGTAGTTTTTCATCAACATGTACACTCAAATGCACTTTTATATTTATCAATAAAATCATTCCTAGAGAAATAAACCGCTCATCATGTTTTAAGCATGATTTGTCATCACCATTCACATCGTCTTGATGCTACCAAAATTTCACGCAGTTCTGAAGATTGCTTGTCTCTGGATTTTTCCGGTTTCGTATGTTACCAATGGCTCATTCATATTCCTATTCCCCTATTCCTCTTACATCATGCACTTCATAGGAAAATACTGTAGATTTGTATTGCTTTTTACAGATGAGGAGTTTAGGAGACAAATAATGCTACTGTCGTCTAGCACCATGTTCTTAGCAGTACAATAAAATGCTGACTTTTTATAACTTTCACAGCTGTCCTAATTGGTGAGGCATCAACAAAATGTAAAAATTTGAAAGGTTGCAGGTGTTGAGACTGTACAGATAAACTACCATCAGTATTGCAGTGTAAAACAAGGTTTGTGTGTTGTTTTCATCAGTTCAAGCATCATGGCATTATTTACAGCCTAGGTGCATAAAATCTGAAGCACACCCATGCTCCCCGCTTACCATTCACCTTAATTAAAATGGATGCCGGCAGTGTTATAATAGCGCCACACGTGTGAGGCGACCATCTTTATTAAGGCCGCTGCAAGCAATGCACATACATGCTGGAAGCCGGATGCTGCACATGCATATTACTCACGGCAATCTTAACAAAGAGGGCTACGCATATGCAGGGCTGTGATTTCACTTCCGGTGGCCATCTTAGTGAAGGTCACCCACTGACCGGTATTGATAATAGGCAGAGACAGGTGCCCCTCTATGAAGGGTGTCTGTAGGCACGTGCATACTCTACCTTATTATAAATCTGACCCTTTCAAGCATCATTCAAACCTCAGATTTATCATTCATACTCTTGTGCTTATATCAGTCATAACACAAATCATTTTTGAAAATTGCTCAGGAGACACAAAGCCTGACAAGCATATTCTCTGTTCAATAATGCAACTGATTCCTGATTTGTTAAATTTTACAATTAAAGTTTACAATTAATTTAAAGTCAAGGACAAAGTACGATATTACATAAACAACCAGGCCCGAATCATAAAATAACTTATGTTTGATTTGAGATCAGATCATCATCTCATTTACCAACAATAAATCTTATGACATAGAATAAAACAGGCACTCTTCAGGTTATCATCAAGTGTATATAAATTGATATTAAATTATTTAGTAATTAAGATTGTATATCACATTTTGGGTCAGATTACAAGTGGAGCATTATTTAACACTCCCGCTCGAGTGTGAATTCCGTTAGAAGTAATTTTGCATGCACCGGGTAGCACTCGTATTACAAGTTTAAAGTAGACTGTTTTATATAGATTTATATATAAATATCTATTTAAAATTACTTAGAACATATTCTGTTATGTGCAGAACATTGGAATGCCAATTATGTACAGTAACTACACAGTTTAACACTTTATTATTATTTATTTTATAAATATTGCATACATACTGTATATATACACATATAAATACATAAATACATCTGCATATATATATATATATATATATATATATATATATATATATATATATACACTGTATATATACACTTATACATATTTAGACATGTATATGTATGTATCTCAATGTTAAAGCCTTGTCTGAGACCTCATATTTTTGAGCCCTTATAACTTTTTTGTGCAATTTTTTTAAAAATAATTTTTATTAGTGTTATTATAAGTGTAACCATACTTGGTAATGTATTTTTGATGATGCATTTTGTGACACTTTTTTGTTTCACAAAACAGTTAACCAGAGCTCTGCACTATCCATATTCAAATAAACTTAAATTACAATAAAGAGATCACATTTACTTTCAACTTTTAATACAAGAAAAAAAAAAAACAATGTGCGCAAACACCTGCGATAAACTCCTTTTTGCATGCACCTAACGGTTAGCGCTCCGCTTCTAATCTGGCCCTTTGTGATTCTGTCAGGTACTTGTACTGGGGATTTTTTTGTCATGGCCATCCCAGTCCCATGACTTAAACCCCATAGAAAACCTGTGGAGTGAACCGAAGAGGAGAGTCCACCAGCATCAACCTCCAAATGTAAAGGATCTGGAGAGATTCTGTATGGAGGAATGATCCCAGATCCCTTGTTATGTATTCTTCATCCACATAAGGCATTATAGGAGAAGACTCAGAGCTGTTATCTTGGCAAAGGGAGGTAGCACAAAGTATTGGCTAAAAGGGGGCCAATAATTTTGCCATGCATATATTTAGCTAAGAATTTTTTTTTATGTGTTTGCAATTGTTTCATATCCATGAGAGCAGAGTATTTTTTGTGTATTTTCTTGAACAAAAGATTAAACAATAAAGACACATTTTTACAGCCTTCTTTGCTCATATTTACCAAGGGTTCCAATATTAGTGACGGGCACTGTGTAAATATATATATATATATATATATATATATATGTGTGTGTTGTGTGTGTGTGTGTGTCAGTGCTCGTGAGCACCCAGGTAAGTGAGTTTTGCAGGGTCATGGGATGTGTACCCAGTCTGGTTTGAGAATGTAGTCCATTTCCGTGTTTAATATACGTCTAGAGAAATTACAAAGGTCCTGTGTCACCCTTGTTCATATCTCAGTGTGTTTGGTTGAAGGCATGCTTTGTGTGGCTGTAGGTTGAAGACCCAGGGAGAAAGAGACCTTGACGTGGTAATTAAATCAAACACTGCATGAGTGTGCAAATGTGTATGTCTAATAAAGATCAGGAGAATCTGATCAGTAGTCAAGCCCTACAAGCATAACAAATCAAATACATTTTTTCTCCGACACAGAAACATCCATTTCTTTTGTTCCAAACAAAGTAAATACAAATGATGCCATTTGTTTTAAAATATGCTCTTTTAGACGCAACAAAGAAAACATGTAATTTGTTGTTTACATCACTCTATAATTGAAGCCCTAGCAAAAGTTGGATGACAGTGTAAATTTAATACTCTCACCAATAATTTATGTAATTTGTCTAGAATACAAGTGTGAAACTGAGGGGTATTTGTTCCTAAGAGATCCGAAGTAAGCCGTATGCTTAGTTGCAGCTTGTGGAAATGTATGTAAATTGTTCCAACTTGATACATATCCCTGGAGTATTTTAAGTGACAAGCCGCCAACAGCAGCTGAAAACTTCCTCATAAATGGAATAGATAACAATTTATCAAAAAAGGAAAGTATTGTTTTCATTTATCTTAACAATATGTACAATTGCTAAAAGAATCAAATGTAACAATTTATTTTTGTATTAATTCTGACGCTTTCAATAAGCACCAAGACAAAAAATGGATGAAATTTAAAATGTTTATGTTACCAAAATTGAATGTATAATAGAAATTGAACGGATGTGATTTTTTTTTTTAGATGCCTGGATTATATAGATTTTTATTAAAAAAAAAGGTTTGTTTGTTTTTCACAAGATGCAACATTCCATAGAACAAGGACTTGATATAATGTTTATCTCATATTAGTCAACTGACATTCCAAAAGCCATGTTGTGTGGAATATATAATGCCATTTTTTAATCAATAACAAATGAACTAATGATACAAATGTAGCTTCTGATGTTATAATAAAAATAACAAAACTACAAAAGTAACGCATCATCGCTACTTAACATTGGGTGGAGCATAAAATATCATGGAAACTGTACTACACAAAGAGGGATATTTTTGAAATCGTCAATCTCGGTGCATTCGCCGGCATCAATACGCTCGCCAGACATCGCTGCCGCGGATCCACATACGATGCCCATATTTATAAAAATAAACATCAAAAATATGCGCGTCAAGGACGGCATGATGAGCATCAGACTGTTGTAAACTAACACTAATCGATGTTGTGGTTATTCTGTTTTTTCCCAACTTTATTTACATCATTTCATTACTGTCCATGAACAAGCAATAGCTAGATTTATACCTCAACAAACAATATCTCATAGAAAGTTATTTTGATATGTATTTGTTATATGATACTTTCACATAAATTAATGTGTATTTGTATTTCTATAATAAAATATTTACAAAAATGTGAGGGGTGTACTCACTTTTGTGAGATACTGTATATATATACAGTATCTCACAAAAGTGAGTACACCCCTCACATTTTTGTATATATTTTATTATATCTTTTCATGTGACAACACTGAAGAAATTACACTTTTCTCCAATGTAAAGTAATATGTGTACAGCCGGTATAACAGTATATATATATGTCTGTGTGTTATGTCAGAAATCTTTTGCAAACATATTTACATGTCCCTAAAAATTCATTTTTTTGTTGTAAACAATGTTGTCTTTCAAATCTCTGTGTTTATTTATACCACTATATTTATATAGTGTAAATTTATTATTATTCTGAGCAGGAATAATTGTGAATATAACATGTAATCAGGGTATCATATGTATTTATTTGCAATCCCTGTACCTGTGTAACCCCTCCTGATAGCAATCTAGTTTTAAAAACAAACCCTACACAGGTGTTATAAAATGGGCTGGCATATAAGATGACATTTCTTACTGAAAAATAAATTCAAGAGAAGGAAGAAATACACTGACAATAGCATGACAGTAAAGATGTGATTTTAATTTCTGCTGTATCTGAATCATAACAATGTAATGTTAGGTGAGCTATCCCTTTGAGCTATCAGTTTAAGATTATGTTGAATTAAAAATCAATTTGAATTTTAAAATCATTGTCTACAATATTACACTGTGTGTCCTAATGTCATCATCAATGTTTAGCTTTAATACTAATTTAACATATACATACTTTCAAAGTATAATACACAATGTAACAAATGGCACTTACAAGTTCTGATGAGTGATCAATGACACAAGTATCGAGCAATTTGATTCGTTTGTGATAGTTTAAAATGTATATTTGAATCAGATTGGCTGATGTCATAAATCATGTGATTATGCATATTCCAATCAAAAGTGATTGAAAAATTCACTAGTGTGTGGATTATTTAGGAGTTTGCGTCATAATTGGTGCAAAAAGTGTTGCATCAAATTTGGTGCGAAGTGGAGAGTGGGACTTGTATTACATGGCTTAAACATGGTGCACAGATTTTTACAAAAAAATAAAAAGGAAGTTAGCTATTTTTTCATTTTTTTTTTCATTTTTATCTCTATATCTATTAGATCAACAAGTTTGGGGAAAAACATTGCGACATATTTGGAGAAATAATATTGTCCCCTTTGTAATGAGAGACAAAGTTGTAACATAATCCATAAGTAGCAATATATTTTTCATTTTTATCCCTATATCTACTAGTGCAACAAATGTGGAGCAATAATATTCTTTGATTTAGAAAGGGTATACGATTTTAATAAAGTTTCTAATTTACTTTTATTATGTAATATACTTCATTCTCTTCGAGCATCGAACATAAGTTTTCTGTGTTTTCAGACTCCCATTGATTTCTATGGCATCCGCGGCCTCAAGGGTGGCGGATTAAAAACTAGCGGCTAGATTTGGAGTTTGGCGGTAGATGGGTTGCTAACGCCACGCGTGTTTTATGTCTAACGCACGGCATTGTTTGACTCCGGTATTTAGAGTACAAAAAAGACCATCTAACGATGCTCCTAACGCGTGTATGTCACACGCGGAATCCTGCCCGCGTTAGACAGTCTCCCATAGAGATCAATGGAAAAGCAAAAAAATAGCTTTTTTCACCTAACACTCGATCTCGCGAGAATACGCACAGCTCGGTCATATGATGCATACCACATCATGCACAACAATAACACGCCGCAAATGTCACAACAACAATCAATCAACAAAGCACACAAGCATTACACATTCACAAGCGGGGGGATTTGAAAAACATTTTAATACGGGGAATACGCATATACTTTAAGATGCGGAAATTCGTAAAATAACAACAAGGAATAAAAAATATATACATACACTCGAAAAATAATCGCATTCAATATCACTATATATTAGGACAAACATACATATACAACACTTCACTAATACCACACCATCGCAAATTCACATTTAAACAGAATACTATTGGACAATGTTAGAGAAAACGACCACTATGACATCATCGCATTCTACACATCCACAAATACTAACTCCAAATGAGCATGCGCAAATTCACACACCTAATACACATTGCACAAATATTAATTGCTAATAAAGCACACCTGAACACAATTTACAACGGAAATTGGTACATCATTAAACATTTACACAGGGTATATAAGCACCACACAAGCATGGCTTCTTTGACTGTGTTGCTGGTGGGTCTTTGGAGATTGGAGGTTTAAGATTAGAGAGTTTGTGCATTATTGTGAGTGAGTTAGTGTTAGCGTGAGAGAGTCAGTTGTTAGTGTTATCGTGAGTGAGTTAGTGGGAGTGGGAGAGAGTCTGTTAGTGGGAGCGTGAGTGAGTTAGTGGTAGTGGGAGTTGTTAGTGAGAGTTGTTAGTGGGAGCGTGAGTTAGTGGTAGTTAGTGAGAGTTAGTGGGAGTGTTTGTTAGTGAGAATTAGTAGTAGTGTGTTAGTGAGAATTAGTAGTAGTGTGAGTTAGCGAGCGAGTGATTGTTCTGTACACTTAACACATTTACACGCAAACACATTCAATACATACATACACTTATCAATAACACTACATACACTCCATACCCCCTACCCCCTCATACTACACTCCATACCCCATTCCCTGTAGTCCCATTCCCTTTCATCCCATTTACTCTTATCCCATACCCCATCCCCATCCCATACCCATCCCCTAGTTACATTTAGTTGACATTGCCTCCTTTTAGTCTTCTTCTTCTTTTGGTTTATTTAAATACTCCTTACCCTCTTTGTTTTTTTACATCCCTCTCACACTTTCAGCACTTTTTTTGTCTTTTTAGTTCTTTATTTTGACCCCCTTTCATTTCATCACACTCACTTTTTGTTTGATTATTTGGGGTTTAGTTTAGGGAACAGATGGAGGGCAGGCAGGGGAGAGGTAGAGGGGGAGGAGAGGGAGGGGGAGAGGAACAGGGCAGGAAGGGGGGCAGGAAGCGGGGGTGGAAGCGGTGGGTGGACCCAGCCACTTGGTTCAAGATGAACAAGTGGCTGGGCCCAGTGGCGGACAGAGTAGGGCTTCACAGTCCGGGAAACAGAGGGAATCGTCACAGGGGAAGGCCAAGGCGACTAGGGAGGCAAGGTTTTCGATGGAGAAAGAGGCCCTCATAGAGGCCTATATGGCCAGGTATAGGAGGCTGCAGCACCAGAAGACTACCCCGACTGACAAGAGGAGGCTCTGGAATGAGATAAGGAATGCAGTCAATGCAGTGGGTGGCCGGAACAGAGATCTGGATTCGATAAAACATCGCTACCGGGACTGTAAGATGGATCTCAAGAAAAAGTTAAGCATGGAGGCCCGACATTCCGCAGGAACCGGTGGCGGACCTGCCCTGGAAATAGAGTACTGCCGATGGGAGGAAATGTTGCGGCCCAGCATCTCCGAGGTGGATGTAGTCGGTATCGGAGGAATTGATACCGGGAACCTGCCATTCTCATCTGCTGGTAAGCTCATTGAACAATAAATTCACATACGAATGTATTTCAAGGGACACTATATGCAAACCTTTACTATCATGATTGAGGTAGCGAATACAATTTGACAAAACATTCAAATGTACTTATATTACCTAATTTGAATCATTCTTGAGATATATTTTAATGAAGAAATAGCCATGCACACGGTGAAAAAATCACAGGAGGCAGCTATATTCAGCTAACAATCAGCATCTTATAAGCATATTTAGATATGCTTTTCAGCAAAGAATATCCAGAGAATGAAGCTAATTAGATAAGAAAAGTACATTAGAAAGTTGATTATAAATGTATGCTTCTAAATCATGAAATATAAAACATTGGGTTTCATGTCCCTTTAACGATCAGATTAATGCTATTACGCTGTTTACACGCATTCACAATTACTTTGCGGTTACATCAGTATCTAGGCTATAGGTTAGGTGTGCATTTAAACAGACTGAAAACAAACGCTAAAACATTCAGATTGAACAGAGATATCACAAACACGGTTTAGAAAATGCGGAAATCGTATTGATTGTTAGATTTCAAAGTGGATTAATGATTCTGCATTTGTAATTGTATCATAAGCTAAGTCATTTAAAGCTTGATTTGCAAATATGCTAATATATAAATTTTTTTTTCTTTCTAATATACAGAGTCTGGGGAGGAGGCAGCACAAGAAATACAGCCTCCTCCATCTCCCCGGGATGAGAGTGGTGGGGAGGAATTTCCACTTCGGAGGGAAGAGGCCGCGGAACCAGAGGCCCCTCAAGGACCCGCACACCGCCGTGCACGGGCACCCCGCCGTGCACGGGTACCCCGCCAAGCACAACAAGAGGAAATAGCGGAGGTGCGGGTTCTACTGGACTACATAGACCAGATGCGTAACTCCCGGATACAAAATATCGAAGGCCGAACTCGAATTATTGATGGACAAAATCAAATAATTGAAGGCCAAAACCAAATAATAAACATACTTAATAGAATCAAACAAGGGCAAAACAGAATCATTAATCTACACCAAGAGATGTTCAATTTTTTCCGGGAGGCGCATGCTGGTCTGCCTCCTGGTCCGCCTCCTGCTGCTGGGCCTCCTGCTGCTGGGCCTCTTGATGCTGGGCCTCCTGCTGCTGGCCCATCTCCTCCTGCCGGCCCATCTACTCCTCTTCAGCCATCTTCTCCTCCTCAGCCATCTCCTCCTCTTCAGCCATCTTCTCCTCCTCAGCCATCTTCTCCTCCTCAGCCATCTTCTCCTCCTCAGCCATCTTCTCCTCCTCACCTTGGTCGTCCCAGTACTCTTCCTTCCACTCTTCCCACAACATCTCCAAGGAGAACTCTTCAGAGTCGGCAGTTGCCCCTCCCAGAGCCTCAGCCCGTGGGAAGAGGGGAAGGAAGAGGAAGTAAGTATTTTTTTTCATCTTTAATGTTTTTTTTATTTAATGTGTAATGGATAGGTATGTGATGATGTGGTTTTCATACACTTGTGGACCACACTCTGTATATAATCTACTTCTATGGGACCGGGTCCATGGAGGCAGATTGTTTGCAGAGTGTGGGTTATAAGTGTGTGAAAACCACATCATCACATACCTATCCTTGTTCATGATATTGATTGGTTTCTGTGATGTGATGTCCAAACTGTTTCCCGAATCGCAAACAAAATTACCATTACAATTATCCATGATGGTATATTACTGTTTGAATGCCAATAACACAGCTTAAAGGGACAGTCAGAAAATTATTGCTTACAAAGAAAACACTGTATTATGCATTATCAAGTTGGAAACAACAAAACATGGAGAAATACGTGTGACTTATGTGCTTACCCTTGTATCTATGACTATGAAAAATGACCACTTATTTGTTGTTCTGACATAACAACATTTTAGATATCAATGATCAATACATGGTAAATAATATGCTGTATGAGCACAAGGTTTTACATATACAAATGCTATCCAAATGCCCTCTAGTGGTCAAATTGCATAATGATTACATGCACTCTTCAAGCTCGAAGAAATGAGCACGCCCCAAAAAAAAGGCGCATCCTTGATCGTGTCAAAACGCCATCCAATAAAAGGCACATTCTTGATCACGTAAGAACGTCAGTCAATACAAGGAATCATTGGACAGCCTGGCAGGTGACGTCTTAAGCAACATGGCGCATCCAAGATCGCTGAAAAACCGCAGCCAATCCAAGGACTCAGTTGACAGCTTGGCATATCACTAAGAAACGTATTTATATTTTAGGAACTAGTATGTGTCTAGATTGCTATCTAGGAATGTCACGAAAACATGAATCATCTTTTCGGACTTGACTGTCCCTTGAACTATAGCTATGGTGTATATCTTTAACATTTAAAAGATACACATGAGAAATACATATGCCATTGATGTTTTAAGATATGTTTTGATTGTTTTGGAATAACAATAATGATACATGTATTGATTAAACGTGTCATTTATTCAAGTTTAAATATGGTCAGCCTACCTATAGCCATATATGGGAGGAGAAGTATTTTGTTAACATATTTGTTAAAAAATATTCATCATCTAAAATATTTGCATTACACACAGAGATTTATTTGGTTTTACAATAAGATAGAATTGAAAATGAAATACATGTGCTGTCAACATTACAATAAGATTGCTAATTAATAAGATTATATGTCCTTGTTCATGTAAAAAGGACAAAAACGCTTTAGAAATGGAAATACATTCATTAACAATTGTGCTCACCATCACTTAAAGGGACATTATTTTGTTTTTAAAAAGAGGATACACATAGACAATACTATTTCAATAAAATGAACACTTAACAGGGATTATATCATTGTATCAATCCTCAGATCATTTGTTAAAGGTGCATCAATTCATGCAGAGTTTCTAAATACACACATGGATGTGAAAATTGAAATATACATATATACACAAATAACAATCTATATATACATATATAAAACAATTACTATGCTAATCATAATCATGCAATGATAAAGCTTTGAGAAATATATAAAGACAAATAATAAGATTACATTGGAGATGTTAATCTTAAAGTCATTTACAATTGTCTTACATATATGATTTTTGAAAAACCATTATTTTTTGTAGGTTCCTTTAAGGATCAACCAGATAAACTAGAGCTTTCAAAAAATAACATGAAGAATGAGGACAAAGAATCGTGCAATGACATGTCTTTTATTAGTATGTAAGAAAACATCAACAACGTTTAGAAATAATCTTGTAAAAATAAGGAATATTTGATCCATATGACAAGGTAACAGAGTGCATCACAGTCCATGAAGAGAGTTGCCAAGGGCCACCATAGCCCCATTGGAGACATATGACAAGGTAACAGAGTGCATCACAGTCCATGAAGAGAGTTGCCAAGGGCCACCATAGCCCCATTGGAGACATATGACAAGGTAACAGAGTGCATCACAGTCCATGAAGAGAGTTGCCAAGGGCCACCATAGCCCCATTGGAGACATATGACAAGGTAACACAGTGCATCACAGTCCATGAAGAGAGTTGCCAAGGGCCACCATAGCCCCATTGGAGACATATGACAAGGTAACAGAGTGCATCACAGTCCATGAAGAGAGTTGCCAAGGGCCACCATAGCCCCATTGGAGACATATGACAAGGTAACAGAGTGCATCACAGTCCATGAAGAGAGTTGCCAAGGGCCACCATAGCCCCATTGGAGACATATGACAAGGTAACAGAGTGCATCACAGTCCATGAAGAGAGTTGCCAAGGGCCACCATAGCCCCATTGGAGACATATGACAAGGTAACAGAGTGCATCACAGTCCATGAAGAGAGTTGCCAAGGGCCACCATAGCCCCATTGGAGACATATGACAAGGTAACAGAGTGCATCACAGTCCATGAAGAGAGTTGCCAAGGGCCACCATAGCCCCATTGGAGACATATGACAAGGTAACACAGTGCATCACAGTCCATGAAGAGAGTTGCCAAGGGCCACCATAGCCCCATTGGAGACATATGACAAGGTAACAGAGTGCATCACAGTCCATGAAGAGAGTTGCCAAGGGCCACCATAGCCCCATTGGAGACATATGACAAGGTAACACAGTGCATCACCGTCCATGAAGAGAGTTGCCAAGGGCCACCATAGCCCCATTGGAGACATATGACAAGGTAACACAGTGCATCACAGTCCATGAAGAGAGTTGCCAAGGGCCACCATAGCCCCATTGGAGACATATGAAAAGGTAACAGAGTGCATCACAGTCCATGAAGAGAGTTGCCAAGGGCCACCATAGCCCCATTGGAGACATATGACAAGGTAACAGAGTGCATCACAGTCCATGAAGAGAGTTGCCAAGGGCCACCATAGCCCCATTGGAGACATATGACAAGGTAACACAGTGCATCACAGTCCATGAAGAGAGTTGCCAAGGGCCACCATAGCCCCATTGGAGACATATGACAAGGTAACAGAGTGCATCACAGTCCATGAAGAGAGTTGCCAAGGGCCACCATAGCCCCATTGGAGACATATGACAAGGTAACACAGTGCATCACAGTCCATGAAGAGAGTTGCCAAGGGCCACCATAGCCCCATTGGAGACATATGACAAGGTAACACAGTGCATCACAGTCCATGAAGAGAGTTGTCAAGGGCCACCATAGCCCCATTGGAGACATATGACAAGGTAAAAGAGTGCAACAGGCACAACAATAAACTTTGAAAAAGGCCAAATGGCAACAATAAAAAAAACATCAACATGTGGACGGAGGATTCTTATCTGCGACCTTGGAGCATCTCCAGATCCTCCACTTACTGGTCATCCTCTTCATCGTCCTGTGCATGTCCAGCTGCAGATTCAGGCCTTGAAGTTAATCGCATGATTTCACGCAGAGTCAAGTCCTGAACCCGGAGCTGGGCTTGCATGGTGTCGTTCATCCCTCTCAGGACAGCTGCGTTCCTCAACACGGCCTGCTCTACTCGTGCTATACCTTCTAGCATGAGCCATGCTGAGTCAAAGCATAAAATAAAGAATAAATAAAATATTAAGGATAATTACACAACAGAAGAAAAAATAAGCCAAGATACATTGTCATCATAAAGACAAATCATTCTTTACATCAATTAGTTTAAATTGATTCTTTACACATGAAATATGTTATTCAGACAGACCGAAATCATTAAAGGGGCAGTTTACTCAAACATGTTGTCCCCTTTAATTGGTTTTCGATGATCCACTTATACAGCTTGAGTGTATCAAATATTGTTAAAGGATTTACATTGTACTTACATTAGCAATTTAAATATTTTAATTATACTGTGGTAGGCACACCTATCCTTAAACATTTTGGCATTGAGGACAAGCTGTGTAAACATAGCAACCTGAAGAAATTACATTCCCACTGGGTTAGACAAGAGATAATGTATCAACATTTGTACATAAATTGTTGGATACAAATAGTGGTGATTGGTATATGTAGTGATATCAAATTAAAGGGACACTGAACCTAAATATTTAATTGACTGATTCAGATAGAGCATGACATTACAAATATTAAAAAATTAAACATATTCTTTAAATGTTAGAATTCTCTAGCTAGATTTTGAATGCAAGAATGTAGGTTTTTAGGGCAGGCCATATTTGTTTATCAACTTTGGTTGTCCCTGCTGGTTGATGGATACATTCATCCAACAATAAAGAAATGATGTCCACAATTATTTTCAATTTAAAATTAATTCTAGGCATTTCTTTGTTTCAATAAAGATAGCAAGAGAATGAAGAATAATTCATAAGAGTAGTAAATTATAAATTTGATTAACATTGCATGCTCTATTTGAATCACAATAGAATTTTTTTTCCTTCAGTGTACCTTTAAGTATCTTATAATGTTGATTTTGAATGATACTTACAGCTGTGCCTGGGAAGGACAATCCGACACCCAGGACAATGAAGGTTGAGACAGGGGGGAGGGATGGGATTGGCTTGGGGAGGGATGAGCTGCTGCTCCGGGGTAGGCCGTACAGCTGGGGAGTGGTGAGTTGGGGTCTGGGCAGCTGTACGGCCCATAATACGGGGAGAGCGGCGAAGGGGGGTGAAGGGGCATTTTTTGGGAGGGACAGGAAATGACAAATGGGAAGGGCCGGCAGGGGTCTGGGCCTGGGCAGGGGTCTGGGCCTGGGCAGTGGTCTGGGCATGAACAGGGGTCTGGGCCTGGGCAGTGGTCTGGGCATGGGCAGGGGTCTGGGCCTGGGCAGGGGTCTGGGCATGGGCAGGGGTCTGTGACTGGTCAGGGGACTGGGCAGGGGCGGAAACCAGATGACCAGAGGTGGAGGATCCATCTGAAAAAAATAATCCAAATATATTAACATCTCATACATCATGAAATCAAATCAACGCATTTCAAATTGATTATGTTTTCAATATACTTCGAAGTGTGTTTGAATTTCTAAACAATTATGAAATGAGGATATGGTATGCATATAGGCACTCAGATGAATATCAATGACTGTCTGTACAATTATAACATTATTATTGTGTTTTGGCCTGGACTATGCATGTGACATAATGATGGTATGAATTATAAATTTAAAAATTAAATAAAAAATAAAAAAAATGTTTCATGCTGCCTGATATAGAAAGGGGGCAGTAGTGTATTTGAACAGACAAATAATCTTCCTTTTTAAAGTGCAAAAGCTGTAGACTTTGAATGTCTTCAATAAAATGATTTCCAATAAAGCAACATGTTGGAAACATGATAGATATATTTCACATACCATCAGACTTCAAGGCAGCCTCTTCCTCCTCCATCACACATGTTACATCAATCTCTGTAAAACATAAAATGTTGTGTACACGTTAAGATCAGATATTACAACATATGTTACTGTTGATCAAAGACACACATCAATGTTGCATTAAAGATATACACACCCAAAGTTATGATTTACATCATTTTGATGGAGCATACAAATTACATTAGATTTGTTATTCTCAATGATTCATATTTTCGATGTATTGTTTGTATTAATTTCAAAATCATAAAAGCATAGTACATAGAACATTTAAGATTTCTCATGTGTGTATCACTTGATGACTGTTGTCAAAAATGAACATGGAAACAAACATATGCTATACATCTTCTGAATAACAAATGTGTAGACTAATAAAGTTTTAATTATTAATATTTCAATATTCAAAGAAAATTAATATATAATCAGAGGAGAAAATTATATGTTTGTTTCAAATGTTATGCTTCATCAGAATCATGCTCATAATATTGATTACCAATACACCTTCAATGACATATAAATGAGTCAATGGACTTACCAGGAGACTGCAAAGGCGGCTCTGTGTCACTGCTGGATTCCTGTGGGCTCCCCACACCAACTCTCTCTATGAATGATATAGATATATATTAGTGAACACATTTGGGATATCACTAAATCACATCTGTAGCGAATTTTAAGAATAATCAACTTGAAAATGTGAAGAATAGAGCAGTCATTAAACCAAAAAATGCTTGATTGAATCAAGGGGATTCTGTTAAAAATGATGTATTAAACATATGTTTAATTTCTGACTATATTAGACATCAAACTCATCTCATATGATGCTATTGCATATCTAAATATACCCATTGATCAATGTTCTTAAAAGAATACACACAAACCACATTTTGAAGAACAGCTGTTGACAAATATAAACAAAGACATGTGGCACATCGAGCCATTTGTGCAATGTACAGTAATCTTGTTTAGGACACAACACATATTTATCACAATACAAAACCAAATTGATTAGTACAAATATGTAATCATAGTGCTGTTAGAGTATGCTGATATCTATAAAGTAACTCCAACATTGAATATGTGAATTATATATCAATATTGTTTAATCCAAAGAATGTAAAGATGAATGAATCTATTGTTTATTAAAGGGACACTGACATGATTTATTTAAATCATTGATTTCACTGTTCAAACAGTTCAAAATGATTTAACATTGACTCCTATTATAATTTGAATGTTGCTACATTTTAATCTTAAAGGCAGATAAGCAATATTGGATTCAATAAATATTGTTTGTTGAAGGTATCCACCAATCATCAATCAAAACCCAGGTTGGTCAACCAAAATTGAGATGCAGATAAACGTACATTCTTGATTTTAAAATACATTTAGCAATAGAATATTTCACATATGATTATAGTATTATATTTAAATGTTTATTAATATTGCATACTCTATCTGAATGACAACATTAATAATTTTAGCTCAGTATCCCTTTAATATAAAATTATATTGATTTGACAATGTTGGTGTTAATGAATTCTCTACTCCATATGTTGATGTAATGAATGGGATTGAGCATGCAATTCCAATCTAATATGTTATTTAAGGATATCCGAAGAATTATTTAATTTTCATCTATTAAAGGGACATTACATATAAATATTGAACAATGTGGATTTAGTATGTAATGTTCTGTCCATGTTTCTAAGACAAATGTCAATTAAAATGAGACATACCATACTGTGACAAGCCCTGCCTTAAGGATCCAGCAGCAACATCCATATCTGTAATATATTAAATGAGGATTGGATATCATTAATACAAATCATGCCATGTTTAAAATCTTTACATTATTAGCAAATCAATTTAAAAATATTAATCCTTTGGTAGTCCCATGAGTTAATTGTTTCCTCAATTCAATTCATGATAAATATATCCTGTACTCTTATTTTCAATCAGTTGTGTTGTTTACTGTAGCTTTAATTATTTTTTGGTGTTATTTCATTCTCATCAATTGATGGGCATATGTTATAATTTATTTGGATTCTTCTTTTTTTATTATGTATAATATTTAAAATAAGAATACTGTATTCTTCACATATATAATAATTCACATTTCATTTTGCGCAATGATTCAAAGCGGAATTACGCATCCGTCATTTGACCAACATGTATAAAGCAATGCCACTTACAGCAAACCCATGTTAACGTGTATGCGCTATTCCATTTTCGCTCTGTGACGCATATTCTGTAGAGCGAAAGACACATCATTCCTATTTCATGTGTCACTAATCTAAAATCAGATATCTAAACATCATATGTAGTGTATGTTGTGAGATCTGTATAGGTTTAGTATCTGACTATATACACATTTTTTTTTCAAAAAACAAATATTAAGATATTATATGAAGTTGGATAATTACCTGGTTCAGATTCTCCATCTCCTCCCAGGCCACCGGATGGAGAAGCAGCTGCCCTGGCCCCCGCGTCAGGACTTTCAGATCCCGCAGCTGGGAGGGAAGAAGAGGAGGCCGAGGATGGCGAGGATCTAAATCTTTTGGGGACCCGGAGATTGAGGAGCTCGCATAAAGTCACCTCATAAGACAGTAGGTACAGTTTCCGCGGGGCCTCTCTTTTGCCACCTCTTTTACGGGCTTGTACCCAGTCCCTTATGAGGTTGACTTTTTTTGTTAACCGCAACCTCATATCTCCGAATCTCCTCATAATCTGATCCTGGGTCCTCTGGACGTCACACACCAATCTAACCGCATTGGTGATAGACTCCCAGAGGGCCTTCTTAACATGCGCATCTGTCAACCTCCTCTTGTTCCCAAACAGCTGGGGATAAAAGTCCTTGACGGCGTGGACCAGTGCAGCGCTCTCCTCCTTGGTGAACCTGGGAGCTGACATGCCTGCTGGGTTGTAGATTTTTTTTTATAACAAAATCAGATATACTGCCTGCAGGCATTAGAGAACTGACAAAGATGGCAACGTGTAATGGACTTTTATATGGTGAAGTAAACATGAGATGCATCATGGGACAAGTTATCTGTACATCTGATTGGATAAAAGTTTGAAATATTGTTAGAATGTCTGTGAGACCATCCTGACTCAAGTTGTGTTTGTGTGATGAACTCTGATTGGCCGTTCCTTAATGTTTCATATCTTATTAACTTCCTTACACATACCTCATGGTGGTGCTGTTACTTCATTTTTCATGTAGACTTATTTGTAACTCATGGGCCTGTCATGCGGATATGTGTGACGCAGATTTAATATCCGTGATCCGTTAAATATTAATGATTAAATTCTCTTTAAAATCTAATACTGTCACATTATTAAATGTTGTAGACATTTCTCGGTTTAATAACGGTCTGTTTCTTTAATACAAATACACATTTAATATTGTATGTCTTTATTGTTCATAAAATCCATTTATTGACTTATTGTGAAGTATTGATATTGCTCTATTAAATGTATT
This sequence comes from Bombina bombina, assembly GCF_027579735.1. Taxonomy (NCBI): domain Eukaryota; kingdom Metazoa; phylum Chordata; class Amphibia; order Anura; family Bombinatoridae; genus Bombina; species Bombina bombina. Next base: position 957,880,861 of record NC_069501.1, on the reverse strand, counting down.
TCATAATGCACATTGATTGTGTGCTATTGCGTGACATTAGACTCTAATGTTTAAAGATGCTAATCTGGTGTTTCAAGATGCGTTTCCCACGCAATATTTCTGAATGTTCAAATTCAGGTTATAATGTCAGTAACTTGGATAATCTGTTTATAAATGTTAAAGTACAGGTTTGTTTGTTATTAGTAAATAAACCTCAAGCTTGTATTTGTCTGAAGTGCTCATATATGTTATTGTGCAATGGCGTCTTTATTTTTAAATAGACATTACAAACAAACAATTGTATCAAATGATCTGTAGAGATAGAAAATTGTTTAGACTTTAAAATGTAAATCAATTTATATTAGTATTTAGATATCCTCAACAGAAGAAATTTAAATGCACATGGTTGAGCCAATCACATAAGGCATCTCTGTGCATCCACCAATCTTCATCTACTGAGCCTATCTCGATATGCTTTTCAAGCAAAGTATGTCAAGATAGGAAGAGAAGTAAATACACTATTTAAATCTCTTAAAGGGACACTGTCCAAACAAATTTAGCGTTGGTGATTCAGATTGAGCATGAAATGTTAATCAACTTTATAATTTAATCCGATTCTCAAATGTTAAGAATTATCTTGTTATCTTTCTTTGCAAATCAATAATGATATTTTAGATTACGGACAATTGTTGCAAAAAACCTGGGTTGTCCTTGATGATTGTTGGATAAATTAATCCACCACAAAAAACCAAGTTCTGTCCAGAGTACTGAAGCAAATAAATTATCTATTTAATGCCTTATTTTTAAAGTAATGATAGCAACATCACAAGGAGCATTCATAATATGAGACAATTTTTAAAGTTGCTTAAAATAGAATACTCATTCAGAATGTATAAATCATTAATTTTTTAAATGTCTCCCTTTAAGTATATTTTGAGTTCATGTCCCTTTAAATAAACATTTCACAATAATGCTTGAAATATCAGAAACCTAGGCACCTTCATTTTGCTAAATTAGTATAACATATGAGTAAAGCAAATTTAGATTAACTTCTGGATTGTTTTACACACTGACTGAAATATATATTGTAAAGGAGGTATTTCGGAGTCTTCAGCTTAGAGGGACATTAAGCTATATGTTATGTATGCATTTTGGATAAGATTATAATATTTGAACAACTTAATATGTTTTGGTATTCAATCATTAGATTGTAATTATATATATTTTTGGATTAAATACATATCTACATAGGCTATTTTGATGCTGATTGTTGTTTGCACATAGATGCCTTATGTAATTGACTAAGATATGTGCATTGATGTATTTTTTTCAAAGTATATTTAAAGACTGAATGTGATTCTATAGTACTTTCTAAATATGTTTAAATTATTTTATGAATTATTTAAAAATCAATACACAATATACTTTGTGAATGTCCCTTTAAGGACCAAAACATTTGGAATGTTGATTTAACATTGTCAAAATAAACTAAAAGGGAATGAAAATTATATATAGATATGTGATGTCTAACCCAAGAGGTAAGATTTTAAAAAATACATAATATTAATAACTATAGTTAAATGACTCCACTAGAAAATAAAATCGATTAACCTGGCATCCAATAACTAGCTTGTGAAAAATATCAAGTTAAATGACCTACCATTTATAAATGTAAAAATTAAAATAATTTAGCAAATAATGTTTTGAGATACCTAAGGAAGATACAAGATCTTATAAAATTAATTTTACATTCAACAACACTGTCACTTTAATGTAATTGAACCACTTCCCCTTCTTAAAAGTGAAAACAAATAATTTATGAGAAATTGACTACATATCCGAAATTATTTTAACATCTAAGAATTTCAAAAGAAAAGCATCGATGGATCTCACTCCCCAATTAATGTTAAAAAAGATAGTTTAATGTAATATTCTCGGAATCAGTGGATTTTCTAATATTAATGCATTATTTGATCTTATGCATGTGCTTGTCAAATAGACAACTACCAGTCATGGGAGTCAAATTGTTTTTTATTGACAGATTATATGGATATTTATTATAATCTGTTCAAAATAGTGTATTTAATAATAAAATGTTTATTATTACCATTTTAAAAATTAAAAGTTTCGGAAAAAAAAAAAAAAAATATTCCTGGAAGTCATCAGATGCCAATCTGAAATTAAAAAACAAAATTTTAACAAAGTTAATACATACGTTGTCAAATATTCATAAAATACATTTACAATCATCTTGTGTCTATGATCTAACTTTGTTCAACATTTTTTAAAGATATTTATTAATTAAATTAAAAAAAAAAAAATACACCATTATATTGTGTAATAAAAAATAAATTAAAATATCAGATTTTCTAATTATACATAATAATGTATATCACATTTCAATAATATATATGTTGAACATAAATGTCATATTTCATGTCCATTCAAATACCTCTATATCAACTATAATATGTATTCCTTTTTCTGATTGTGATCCCTAAATATCTAATGAAGAAATAAGTATGACTAATGTATGTAAGCTACCAATAATCAACATTCTTCCTGTGATTCTTAACTAGCATGCATTGGTACACCAACCTGGATAATGCATGGTCTTTGAAAGTCAATTCAGGGCTAAACAGTTGATCTTCAATAGGTGTCTGATTCATCATTTCAAAAATAGAGGACTGTGAAATCCCATCTAAAAAAGTAAAATCATCTAAGTGTCTGATTGTGATCCCTAAATATCTAATTAAGAACTAAATATGACTAATGTATGTAAGCTACTAATATTAAACATTCTTCCTGTGATTCTTAACTAGCATGCATTGGTACACCAACCTCGATAATGCATGGTCTTTGAAAGTCAATTCAGGGGTAAACAGTTGATCTTCAATAGGTGTCTTATTCATCAGTTCATAAAATAGAGGACTGTGAAATACCATCTAAAAAAGTAAAATCATCTAAGTGTCTGATTGTGATCCCTAAATATCTAATTAAGAACTAAATATGACTAATGTATGTAAGCTACTAATATTAAACATTCTTCCTGTGATTCATAACTAGCATGCATTGATACACCAACCTGGATAATGCATGGTCTTTGAAAGTCAATTCAGGGCTAAACAGTTGATCTTCAATAGGTGTCTTATTCATCATTTCAAAAATAGAGGACTGTGAAATACCATCTAAAAATTAGAAAATCATCTAAGTGTCTCCAATAGGATGCCTCAACAGCCTTATTCTATCAAATAGTTGGCACTTACCATGTGAACATGTCTTTGTATGGTTTTCAAGGTCAGCAGATTTGAAAGATAATGCCAGACATGATCCCATTGGTATACTTCAATTTCAATCTTGGCTTTTTCCACTGTCAGTCTGGGCAATCTTCACTGTCAGGCTTCTAATTCTTCCCTTTCAGTCTTTAGATTAAGTCAGCTCCCTAATGGCAGAAAAAGTTTAATAAAAATTACTACAAGTGTATGAATCATTTCTGTAGCCCTCTCCCACCCCCCATTTCATAAGAAATTTCTGTCACTAGCTTACTAAGGCCTAGATTTGGAGTTTGGCGGTAGATGGGCTGTTAACGCTCCGCGGGCTTTTTTCTGGCCGCACCATAAATTTAACTCTGGTATCGAGAGTTCAAACAAATGCTGCGTTAGGCTCCAAAAAAGGAGCGTAGAGCATTTTTACCGCAAATGCAACTCTCGATACCAGAGTTGCTTACGGACTCGGCCAGCCTCAAAAACGTGCTCGTGCACGATATTCCCATAGGAAACAATGGGGCTGTTTGAGCTGAAAAAAAACCTAACATCTGCAAAAAAGCAGCGTTCAGCTCCTAACGCAGCCCCATTGTTTCCTATGGGGAAACACTTCCTACGTCTGCACCTAACACCCTAACATGTACCCCGAGTCTAAACACCCCTAACCTTACACTTATTAACCCCTAATCTGCCGCTCCCGCTATCGCTGACCCCTGCATATTTTTTTTAACCCCTAATCTGCCGCTCCGTAAACCGCCGCAACCTACGTTATCCCTATGTACCCCTAATCTGCTGCCCTAACATCGCCGACCCCTATATTATATTTATTAACCCCTAATCTGCCCCCCACAATGTCGCCGACACCTGCCTACACTTATTAACCCCTAATCTGCCGAGCGGACCGCACCGCTACTATAATAAAGTTATTAACCCCTAACCCGCCTCACTAACCCTATCATAAATAGTATTAACCCCTAATCTGCCCTCCCTAACATCGCCGACACCTAACTTCAATTATTAACCCCTAATCTGACGACCGGAGCTCATCGCTACTATAATAAATGGATTAACCCCTAAAGCTAAGTCTAACCCTAACACTAACACCCCCCTAACTTAAATATAATTTACATCTAACGAAATTAATTAACTCTTATTAAATAACTTATTCCTATTTAAAGCTAAATACTTACCTGTAAAATAAATCCTAATATAGCTACAATATAACGAATAATTATATTGTAGCTATTTTAGGATTTATATTTATTTTACAGGCAACTTTGTAATTATTTTAACCAGGTACAATAGCTATTAAATAGTTAAGAACTATTTAATAGTTACCTAGTTAAAATAATAACAAATTTACCTGTAAAATAAATCCTAACCTAAGATATAATTAAACCTAACACTACCCTATCAATAAATTAATTAAATAAACTACCTACAATTACCTACAATTAACCTAACACTACACTATCAATAAATTAATTAAACACAATTCCTACAAATAAATACAATTAAATAAACTAGCTAAGTTACAAAAAATAAAAAAATATTTACAAACATCAGAAAATTATTACAACAATTTTAAACTAATTACACCTACTCTAAGCCCCCTAATAAAATAACAAAGACCCCCAAAATAAAAAATTCCCTACCCTATTCTAAATTAAAAAAGTTAAAAGCTCTTTTACCTTACCAGCCCTGAACAGGGCCCTTTGCGGGGCATGCCCCAAGAATTTCAGCTCTTTTGCCTGTAAAAAAAACACATACAATACCCCCCCCAACATTACAACCCACCACCCACATACCCCTAATCTAACCCAAACCCCCCTTAAATAAACCTAACACTAAGCCCCTGAAGATCTTCCTACCTTGTCTTCACCATCCAGGTATCACCGATCCGTCCTGGCTCCAACATCTTCATCCAACCCAAGCGGGGGTTGGCGATCCATCATCCGGTGGCTGAAGAGGTCCAGAAGAGGCTCCAAAGTCTTCCTCCTATCCGGCAAGAAGAGGACATCCGGACCGGCAAACATCTTCTCCAAGCGGCATCTTCGATCTTCTTGCATCCGGTGCGGAGCGGGTCCATCTTGAAGCAGGCGACGCGGATCCATCCTCTTCTTCCGTTGTCTCCCGACGAATGACGGTTCCTTTAAGGGACGTCATCCAAGATGGCGTCCCTTGAATTCCGATTGGCTGATAGGATTCTATCAGCCAATCGGAATTAAGGTAGGAATATTCTGATTGGCTGATGGAATCAGCCAATCAGAATCAAGTTCAATCCGATTGGCTGATCCAATCAGCCAATCAGATTGAGCTCGCATTATATTGGCTGTTCTGATCAGCCAATAGAATGCGAGCTCAATCTGATTGGCTGATTGGATCAGCCAATAGGATTGAACTTGATTCTGATTGGCTGATTCCATCAGCCAATCAGAATATTCCTACCTTAATTCCGATTGGCTGATAGAATCCTATCAGCCAATCGGAATTCAAGGGACGCCATCTTGGATGACGTCCCTTAAAGGAACCGTCATTCGTCGGGAGACAATGGAAGAAGAGGATGGATCTGCGTCGCCTGCTTCAAGATGGACCCGCTCCGCACCGGATGCAAGAAGATCAAAGATGCCGCTTGGAGAAGATGTTTGCCGGTCCGGATGTCCTCTTCTTGCCGGATAGGAGGAAGACTTTGGAGCCTCTTCTGGACCTCTTCAGCCACCGGATGATGGATCGCCAACCCCCGCTTGGGTTGGATGAAGATGTTGGAGCCAGGACGGATCGGTGATACCTGGATGGTGAAGACAAGGTAGGAAGATCTTCAGGGGCTTAGTGTTAGGTTTATTTAAGGGGGGTTTGGGTTAGATTAGGGGTATGTGGGTGGTGGGTTGTAATGTTGGGGGGGGTATTGTATGTGTTTTTTTTACAGGCAAAAGAGCTGAATTCTTTGGGGCATGCCCCGCAAAGGGCCCTGTTCAGGGCTGGTAAGGTAAAAGAGCTTTTAACTTTTTTAATTTAGAATAGGGTAGGGAATTTTTTATTTTGGGGGTCTTTGTTATTTTATTAGGGGGCTTAGAGTAGGTGTAATTAGTTTAAAATTGTTGTAATAATTTTCTGATGTTTGTAAATATTTTTTTATTTTTTGTAACTTAGTTCTTTTTTATTTTTTGTACTTTAGCTAGTTTATTTAATTGTATTTATTTGTAGGAATTGTGTTTAATTAATTTATTGATAGTGTAGTGTTATGTTAATTGTAGGTAATTGTAGGTAGTTTATTTAATTAATTTATTGATAGGGTAGTGTTAGGTTTAATTATATCTTAGGTTAGGATTTATTTTACAGGTAAATTTGTAATTATTTTAACTATTTTAGCTATTAAATAGTTCTTAACTATTTAATAGCTATTGTACCTGGTTAAAATAATTACAAAGTTGCCTGTAAAATAAATATTAATCCTAAAATAGCTATAATATAATTATAATTTATATTGTAGCTATATTAGGATGTATTTTACAGGTAAGTATTTAGCTTTAAATAGGAATAATTTATTTAATAAGAGTTAATTAATTTCGTTAGATGTAAATTATATTTAAGTTAGGGGGGTGTTAGTGTTAGGGTTAGACTTAGCTTTAGGGGTTAATCCATTTATTATAGTAGCAATGAGCTCCGGTCGTCAGATTAGGGGTTAATAATTGAAGGTAGGTGTCAGCGATGTTAGGGAGGGCAGATTAGGGGTTAATACTATTTATGATAGGGTTAGTGAGGCGGATTAGGGGTTAATAACTTTATTATAGTAGCGCTCAGGTCCGCTCGGCAGATTAGGGGTTAATAAGTGTAGGCAGGTGTCGGCGACGTTGAGGGGGCAGATTAGGGGTTAATAAATATAATATAGGGGTCGGCGGTGTTAGGGGCAGCAGATTAGGGGTACATAAGGATAACGTAGGTGGCGGCGCTTTGCGGTCGGGAGATTAGGGGTTAATTATTGTAAGTAGCTGGCGGCGACGTTGTGGGGGGCAGGTTAGGGGTTAATAAATGTAATGCAGGGGTCGGCGGGGTTAGGGGCAGCAGATTAGGGGTACATAAGTATAACGTAGGTGGCGGTCGGCAGATTAGGGGTTAAAAAATTTAAATCGAGTGGCGGCGATGTGGGGGGACCTCGGTTTAGGGGTACATAGGTAGTTTATGGGTGTTAGTGTACTTTAGGGTACAGTAGTTAAGAGCTTTATGAACCGGCGTTAGCCCAGAAAGCTCTTAACTCCTGCTATTTTCCGGCGGCTGGAGTTTTGTCGTTAGAGCTCTAACGCTCACTTCAGAAACGACTCTAAATACCAGCGTTAGAAAGATCCCATTGAAAAGATAGGATACGCAATTGACGTAAGGGGATCTGCGGTATGGAAAAGTCGCGGCTGAAAAGTGAGCGTTAGACCCTTTAATCACTGACTCCAAATACCGGCGGTAGCCTAAAACCAGCGTTAGGAGCCTCTAACGCTGGTTTTCACGGCTAACGCCAAACTCCAAATCTAGGCCTTAGCGTGTGTAGCATCTTGTGTTATGTTCTATCAAGTGTGAAGATGAGTCATATTGAGCAGAACAAACCTCTAATGTGTGATATTGAACCATAGTCATGCTAGAGGATCCCTTTCTGAGTATTTACATTTTAAGTAATGTGTAAACTAAATACTAGTTTAGAAAAAGTATGCCATATGATGTATTTGTGTACAATTCATGCCAGCAACAGTCCATACATTTATACTTACCAGCTGATGTCCTCTTTAAAAACCAGGTGGCAAAGACTCGCTACAGGACCCAATGCCCAGAGCATCACCTATATTAATAAATGAAACACATTTTTAGCATTTGATGAACAATCCTAACATGTTTGCACAATTCTCTACTTGTCATTTCCCTAGAGTTCACATCTATTGACAATACTCCAGTCTAACTTCTATTATTTACCGTCTAAAGTTGCGGTTGATGATGTCTGCTCTGACATTGAGCCCCTCGTCCCGAAATGGCCCCTCTAGAACAGGATCATCCTCCTCCTCTCTGAGGAGGTTTCTGTCCGGCCGGACCGCCTGCAGCATCCCAGCCCACTGTGCAATATTATGCTGGACGCTACAGGCTACAACGATCTTAGCCACCTTCTTTGGGTTGTACTGGAGGGCTCCTCCCGACCTGTCCAGGCACCTGAACCTCATCTTCAGGAGCCCGAACATCCGTTCAACCACCGCCCTGGTTCTCTTATGAGCCCTATTGTAGCTCTCCTCAGACACATCAGTCGGGCTACGCAAGGGGGTAATGAGCCAAGGCCGGCTCATGTACCCAGAATCACCTATAAATTATGAACAGAACATAATTCAAACAGAATCCTCAAAATAGTATTTTGAGTCCAATAAAAAGTTTTGTACACGATAATCCAGTAACAAATGTTTATTTTAAAATTAAAAAATCTAGTTCAATATTATTCTCTATCTTCCCATTTCATCTAAGACATGCTACATATGCGTATTTCTCCTAAATCAAGCCTTGTGTAAAATGCAAACTACATGGTTACATTGCATTCTCTATCTGAGCATTTAAGGTAAGACATGCTACATATCTGCATTGAACTAAAACTAGACATTAGCGGAAAGAGACAATGACATGGTTAAATTGCATTAGCTAATATCTTCCCATTTCAGCTAAGACATTCTACATATGCATCTTTCTCCATATTCAAACCTTGTGTAAAATGCAAACTACATGGTTACATTGCATTCTCTATCTGAGCATTTAAGGTAAGAAATGCTACATATCTTCATTGAACTAAAACTAGACATTAGCGGAAAGAGACAATGACATGGTTAAATTGCATTAGCTAATATCTTCCCATTTCAGCTAAGACATGCTACATATGCATATTTCTCCATATTCAAACCTTGTGTAAAATGCAAACTACATGGTTACATTGCATTCTCTATCTGAGCATTTAAGGTAAGACATGCTACATATCTGCATTGAACTAAAACTAGACATTAGCGGAAAGAGACAATGACATGGTTAAATTGCATTAGCTAATATCTTCCCATTTCAGCTAAGACATGCTACATATGCATATTTCTCCATATTCAAACCTTGTGTAAAATGCAAACTACATGGTTACATTGCATTCTCTATCTGAGCATTTAAGGTAAGACATGCTACATATCTGCATTGAACTAAAACTAGACATTAGCGGAAAGAGACAATGACATGGTTAAATTGCATTAGCTAATATCTTCCCATTTCAGCTAAGACATGCTACATATGCATATTTCTCCATATTCAAACCTTGTGTAAAATGCAAACTACATGGTTACATTGCATTCTCTATCTGAGCATTTAAGGTAAGACATGCTACATATCTGCATTGAACTAAAACTAGACATTAGCGGAAAGAGACAATGACATGGTTAAATTGCATTAGCTAATATCTTCCCATTTCAGCTAAGACATGCTACATATCCGTATTTCTCCTAAATCAAGCCTTGTGTAAAATGCTAACTACATGGTTACATTACATTCTCTATCCAAGCATTTAAGGTAAGACATGCTACATATCTGCATTGAACTAAAAGTAGACATTAGCGGGGGGGAAAATATATGGTTAAATTGCATCCTATAGCTGAACATTACGCTAACATTTTAAAACTACAGTGGCAATTGTCAAACTAATTAACCATGTTGTGCACAAATACTCACCAACAAGATAACCAGGGGGCATTTGTCTTTCCTCAAAGGTCTCCACAGGGACGACAGAGAGAGGATGCGGGCATCATGACTAGCCCCTCCAAAATTCGCACACACATGCATAATCCTCATCCGTGCGTCACAAACATACTGCACGTTGAGGCTATGAAAATGTTTGCGATTTCTGAAGGGCAAGTCATCAATTGGAGCACGCAGCGCAATGTGGGTACAATCTATGGCTCCCAAGACATTGGGCAATTGAGCAATATCAAAGAATTCCCGCTTCAGGCGCCTCCAATCACCATCATTCTGTGGGAATCCTATGTATTGCTTACTGATACGTACCATGGCGTCCAGAAAGTTATCAAACACCACAGAGAATGTACCTTGAGCCAGGCCATGCATGTACAGTTCTCCGGATTGAAAACTCCCGGAGGCCAGGACGTATAGACAGCTTAGCATCTTACTCATGGCGGGAACAGCAGTCCTTATTCTTATACGTGGCTCCAAATGAGGTTTAAGAAGATCGTAAAGGCCAATGAGCTGTTCGCGATCGAGCCGATACTTATCATAAACCTCAAAGTCGCTCATGTTTTCCAAGGTGGGTCTCACCCTGTAGACAGGAGGACCTCGAACCAGACGACCCCTTCGTCTCAGTCTGAGCCGCCGAGGCTGCCTGATTCGACCAACAGCTAGTTCGCCAATAGCAGCACCAGCAGCGTCTACCATGTCATCATCATCCATCTTTCAAAACAGCGTAACAAGGTATGCACTTCATCTGATGTGGATCACAAGTGATGCTTTGGCCATGTTGTTTGGGGGATTTATAGTACAATTAGTCCAATGGTAGTGAGTTTGTAATGATTGCTGATTGTATTCACCTGTTTGTATGTGAGCGGCGCGAATGCTTTCACAGTGGGCGTTTATTTGTTGTTTGCTGAAATGTTATTTTCCAACAATGAATCTCAATGTGAAAGTGTCAAATATCACACATACAGTGCATGTTTGTAATGTTTGATCATATGCTTAATCAATATTTCTTAAACGCGATCTTATAGTAAAAAGCACACGTCCAGGCTAACATGAATGAAAGTGCATAGTTGTGTATAATGTGCATCGAATGTGATCGATCAATGTTGCTGCAACATTGTTTTTAAACAATAAAGTAACATCTGCCATCTGTAGTATTGTATATATAAGTGATTGCCGAGCAGTCAATATTGTATGCGTCCCTTTAAAATCGCAATAATAATTCCGAACTTCCCGTCTGCCATCTGTAGTATTGTATATATAAGTGATTGCCGAGATGTCAATATTGTATGCGTCCCTTTAAAATCGCAATAATAATTCCGAACTTCCCGTCTGCCATCTGTAGTATTGTATATATAAGTGATTGCCGAGCTGTCAATATTGTATGCGTCCCTTTAAAATCGCAATAATAATTCCGAACTTCCCGTCTGCCATATGTAGTATTGTATATATAAGTGATTGCCGAGCTGTCAATATTGTATGCGTCCCTTTAAAATCTCAATAATAATTCCGAACTTCCCGTCTGCCATCTGTAGTATTGTATATATAAGTGATTGCCGAGCTGTCAATATTGTATGCGTCCCTTTAAAATCGCAATAATAATTCCGAACTTCCCGTCTGCCATCTGTAGTATTGTATATATAAGTGATTGCCGAGCTGTCAATATTGTATGCGTCCCATTCAAATGGCACTAATACTGAATAACTTCCGGCTGTCATCTGTAGTATTGTATATATAAGTGATTGCCAAGCTGTCAATATTGTATGCGTCCCTTTAAAATCGCAATAATAATTCCGAACTTCCCATCTGCCATCTGTAGTATTGTATATATAAGTGATTGCCGAGCAGTCAATATTGTATGCGTTCCTTTCAAATCGCACTAATACTGAAGAACTTCCGGCTGTCATCTGTAGTATTGTATATATAAGTGATTGCCGAGATGTCAATATTGTATGCGTCCCATTAAAATCGCACTAATACTGAATAACTTCCGGCTGTCATCTGTAGTATTGTATATATAAGTGATTGCCGAGATGTCAATATTGTATGCGTCCCTTTCAAATCGCACTAATGCTGAATAACTTCCGGCTGTCATCTGTAGTATTATATATATAAGTGATTTGCGATCTGACAATATTTATTAATTGTCCCATTGAAATCGCCCTAATAATGCTGTTCCAAACTGTTCTTTACGTATATGTTGTATTGTAGTATTGAGTGTTAAAGTTCAGAAAGGGGCGGTACAGTCGTGAATCTGTGATGTGTATGGTTGAATCTTCTAATGACGTCATTATATTATTAACCTACCTATGTAGTTCTGAAATCCTCATTGTGTTGTTGTATTGTGCTACATTGTTATTGTGTGCTGAATAAAATCTAAATGTGTGCTTTGTGGTTGCGTGATGGGTGATGCGTGTTATGTACATGTACGTATATATTGTGATTGTGCCCCACATATGCTGACTTCTATATAGCGGTCTGGCATTGTTGTTCCATCCCATAAAGTGACATCTGTAATCTGGTGTAATGATGTTCTTGTTGTACGTAATTCCTAATGGTTTATTGTGATGGAATCATGATGTTAAAAGTACAGTAAAATCCATATGTTCTGTTTTGTGATTCCTATAGAGAATGTAATGTGTTTTTCCCCATCATTTGAATGCACATGTATGAGTGAATGTTAAAAGTAATGTATGTGCATCCATGAGTGATCATGTGTTAAGCCTATGTAGATATGCTGTTGCTTCAAGCATATGAGTTGAATAACTGAAATGCAATAATAAAGGTAAATGAGAATTGTTTCCCATTGTGTAGTGTTTGTGAATCCTGAAAAGTTGACATTATTTTTGTGTCCTTTTAAATGTAATATTTTTTTAAATAAAAGTTTGTTACTAGTGATGTTGATTTGTAGTTGATGTAATATAAAAGTCTGAAACAATTTAATGGTGTTGTGAATATTCAAACAGTAAAATCCATAAATCCACCATAGGGAAATAGTCATTTCTTGATCTATTTATCATAGCTGGGTGTAACGCATGAAATCATGTATTTTCTAGTGCTGGTATTTGGAGTTTTTCTGTCTACGCTATTTGCGTGCGTTAGGGAAATGGGGGTTTCGCGTGCACGAGCACGTCTTCCCAATAGAAGTCAATGGAGGCTCTAAAAATTGGTAATTTTTTTTTTCTAAGACTGGTTTTCCTCGTAAAGTGAGTGACGTCATGAGCTTGTGTGAAAAAGTAACTAAATCGTGTTCTTTTTGTGATAAATAAATATTTTGGGTATGTCATGTGGTGTATATTGTTTGTATGCATCGATGAGTGTATGTTTGTGATAATGTTATTAGTTAGATGTAGGTATATGAGGGTCTTTTCCCGTGTGTCAATGTAAGTCAATGGGAAAATGGATTTGTGTTGTTTTTTTTCTAACACCCGAGATCTCGCAACTTTAATCCTTTGTATTTTGATGAAAAATTATTAAATCTTAAAAATAAATATAGTGTAGTGCTTGTATGAGTGTAAGTGTAGTTTGTGTAATATTTGTTTTGTGATTCGTGGATGTTTATTTTGTCGGTATATGTTTACTACTGGGTCTGAGGTGTCGGTAGATATTTGAGCGTTGGGTGATTTTGGAGTGTCGGTAACTGAACTCGAAATACCAGAGTCCGTAAGAAACCAGCGTTAGGGGCCTCTAACGCGGGTTTTCACGGCTAACGTCAAACTCCAAATCTAGGCCTAGGTAAGCTGCGTCGGAATAGACAGGTGCGTACCTGTTAAATGTGTGATAAATTGTGAAAAAGGTCAAATATAGTCAAACGTGAATCTGAAATGACGCAAGCATCGATCTGCGTCGGATTGAGATAGCGGGAGCGTATATTTCGTCACACATTTCAACATTCCACAAATGTGACACAGGATTATAGTGTATTATAAATTGATGCTTTGATAAATATCCCCCAAAGGATCATTGTTGTAACATTTTATACCTCGTACAGAATAATATTGTTATCTTTTCTATTCTAAACTTTTCTAGCTTTTTAAAGGGATAGAAATGTCAAAATTTAACTTGCATTATTGAGATAGAACATGAAATTTTAAAACAGTTTTAGTTGCACTTCTATATTCAAATTTACTGTGTTCTGTTGGTATCCTCCCCATACTACTTGTGGCTACACACATTTGTCTCTTGTAATTGGCTCCCAGAAGCACATTGCTGCTTTGGAGCACACTAACTATTTGTAATCACTTTGCATTGGATAAATACACATTTATATACAGGCAATAATGTACTAATAATATGCTATAACATATTAGAGGATTTTCTTGTTTAACTCCTGTACTCCAGTGTTGCCTCTGCCCAACCAGACAGGGGTGGTTATCCTTACCCGGTTGGGGGTTAATTTACCCCAGCTGTGTTCCTGTTAAGGATTTGTTTCCTGGCTATGTTCAAATAGTTGTCAATAATTGACTAATGTAAAACAGTAAAACTATTGCTTTCTTGGCTTCTGTTTTACACACAGTTTACATGCTTTCACACTATAGGCTAGATTACGAGTTTTGCGTTAAACTGAAAAAGCAGCGTTAACAGGTCCTAACGCTGCTTTTTCACTACCGCTGCTATTACGAGTCTTGCAGGTTTAGGGGCACCGCACACTTTTTTGGCCTTACCGCAAAACGACTTACGTAAACTTTGTAAACCCTTTTTTCTATGGGACTTCCATAGCACCAGTATTACGAGTCTGCCCTGGGAGGCCAAAAAGTGAGCGGTACAGCCTCTACCGACAAGATCCGTTACGCATTCTAAAGTCAGTAGTTAAGAGTTTTATGGTACAACGCTGTAGCATAAAACTCATAACTAAAATGCTAAAAAGTACACTAACACCCATAAACTACCTATTAACCCCTAAACCGAGGCCCTCCCGCATCGCAAACACTAAAATAAAAATTTTAACCCCTAATCTGCCGCTCCGGACATCGCCGCCACTAGAATAAACATATTAACCCCTAAACTGTCGCACTCCCGCCTCGCAAACACTAGTTAACTATTATTAACCCCTAATCTGCTGCCCCTAACATCGCCGCCACCTACATTATACTTATTAACCCCTAATCTGCCGTCCCCAACGTCGCTGCCACTATATTAAATGTATTAACCCTTAAATCTAAGTCTAACCCTAACACCCCCTAACTTAAATATAATTTAAATAAATCTAAAGAAAATTACTACAATTAACTAAATTATTCCTATTTAAAACTAAATACCTATAAAATAAACCCTAAGCTTGATACAAGCTAATAACTAACTAATAGTTACATTGTAGCTAGCTTAGGGTTTATTTTTATTTTACAGGCAAGTTTGTATTTATTTTAACTAGGTAGAATAGTTATTAAATAGTTATTAACTATTTAATAACTACCTAGCTAAAATAAATACAAATTGACCTGTAAAATAAAACCTAACCTAAGCTACAATAACACCTAACACTACACTACAATTAAATAAATTAACTAAATGAAATACAATTAAATAAATTAAATTAGCTAAATCACAAAAAACAAACACTAAATTACAGAAAATAAAAAACAAATTACAGATCTTTAAACTAATAACACCTAATCTAATAGCCCTATCAAAATAAAAAAGCCCCCCAAAATAAAAAAAAAACCCTAGCCTAAACTAAACTATAGCCCTTTTGCGGGGCATTGCCCCAAAGTAATCAGCTCTTTTACCAGTAAAAAAAAAATACAAACAACCCCCAACAGTAAAACCCACCACCCACACAACCAACCCCCCAAATAAAATACTAACTAAAAAAACCTAAGCTCCCCATTGCCCTGAAAAGGGCATTTGGATGGGCATTGTCCTTAAAAGGGCATTTAGCTCTTTTACAGGCCCAAAACCCTGACCTAAAAAATAAAGCCACCCAATACACCCTTAAAACAATCCTAACACTAACCCCCGAAGATTCACTTTCCGGAAGAAGTCTTCATCCAAGCGGCAAGATGTCCTCAATGAAGCCGGCAGAAGTGGTCCTCCAGATGGGCAGAAGTGGTCCTCCAGACGGGCAGAAGTCTTCATCCAGACGGCATCTTCTATCTTCATCCATCCGGCGAGGAGTGGCTCCATCTTCAAGACATCCGGCGCGGAGCATCCTCTTCAAACGACGTTTTCTTTATAATGAATATCTCTTTAAGAGACGTCATCCAAGATGGTGTCCCTTAGATTCCGATTGGCTGATAGAATTCTAGCAGCCAATCAGAATTAAGGTAGAAAAAATCATATTGGCTGATTGGATCAGCCAATATGATTGAACTTCAATCCTATTGGCTGATCCAATCAGCTAATCGGATTGAGCTTGCATTCTATTGGCTGATTGGAACAGCCAATAGAATGCAAGCTCAATCCTATTGGCTGATTGTATTAGCCAACAGGATTTTTTCTACCTTAATTCCGATTGGCTGATAGAATTCTATCAGCCAATCAGGATCTAAGGGACGCCATCTTGGATGACATCACTTAAAGAGATATTCATTACGAAGAAGCCGTTATTTGAAGAGGATGCTCCGCGTCGGATGTCTTGAAGATGGACCCGCTCCGCGCCGGAAGGATGAAGATAGAAGATGCCATCTGGATGTAGACTTCTGCCTGTCTGGAGGACCACTTCTGCCTGTCTGGAGGACCACTTCTGCCGGCTTCGTTGAGGACATCTTGCCGCTTGGATGAAGACTTCTCCTGGTAAGTGAATCTTTGGGGGTTAGTGTTAGGATTTTTTAAGGGTGTATTGGGTGGGTTTATTTTTTAGGTTAGGGCTTTGGGCCTGCAAAAGAGCTAAATGCTCTTTTAAGGGCAATGCTCATCCAAATGCCCTTTTCAGGGCAATGGGGAGCTTAGTTTTTTTTTAGTTAGTATTTTATTTGGGGGTTTGGTTGTGTGGGTGGTGGGTTTTACTGTTGGGGGGTTGTTTGTATTTTTTTCCAGGAAAAAGAGCTGATTACTTTGGGGCAATGCCCTGCAAAAGGCCCTTTTAAGGGCTATTGATAGTTTAGTTTAGTCTAGGTTTTTTTTTATTTATTTTTTTGGGGGGGGGGGGGGTTATTTTGATAGGGTTATTAGATTAGGTGTAATTAGTTTAAAGATCTGTAATTTGTTTTTTATTTTCTATAATTTAGGTTTTTTGTGTGATTTAGCTAATTTAATTTATTTAATTGTATATAATTTAATTTACTGATACTATTATTGCTGTAAACACAATATCCAGGTAGAACCACACAGCATATATATATATATATATATATATATATATATATATATGTATATGTAACATAAAGTAACAATTTTCAGAATGAATAAGTAACAATGTAATTTCCTGACTGCCTATAATATACCAATCTTCATTCCAAATCGATTATATGTTTATAAATAATTTCTTAAGCAGTCTGTATGAAAGAATACAAGATGGATACTTATTTTTTTCTTGTATATAGTTTCCACAAAATTTTCTGTGTCCGCCCTGCAGCTCCCTTCCAAACACTGGTGTGATCTCTGTGAGTAAAAACAGGATATAAGGAATCTGTAGATACAGAAAAGGTGGAGCGCAAAAAGAGGGGATCTAAGTGCAGATTTAAAAAGGTTTTCCACTTTATTCCAACAAATACACAGATGTACACTTACAAGATATGCCCTCAAACATGTAAGGTATGTTCCAGCATCATATAGATGTCCACAGTATGAGTACGATGTAAATTCACAAGCTGTCCTTTTAGTTGTAACACTCGATATCCCCTTGTTTAATCTGATACCTGGTTTTGTGGCTGTTCAATACGTATATTATGCCTACTAATAGGCTAGTCCCCAGCACATAAGAACACTGTATCGCAATGGGAAACAACTAGTGAAATGAAAGGGGAGGTGTCACTGAGGATACAGATGGTAAGATAAAACCCGGCTACAAACCCGCCTCTCCACACAGGTCACCTGCGTCCCCTGTTCCCTAAAATGGGCGTGGCCTTACGCGCAGGGCCGGATTTACATCTCAGGTGCCTGTAGGCACAAAAACCTGAAGCGCCCCCCCCACCCCCCCCACCCCCCCTAGAAAAAAGTGGAAAAAATGAGGACTTTTTTTTATTATTATTTAGGACAACTAAAAATAAATATTAGATGTAAAATTACATTTTCCCTTTTATGGAGATACACAAATACACACACCAATTGCAATATTTGTTGTAATGGAAGCTACACCAAAAATCAATATTCACTTGACTCAAATGGCCATACAATTTCTATTATGTATAACAAAAACAAATCATGTTAAACTTTTAATGCAAAATATTCTAAAGAAAACCCTATTTAAAGGGACATCAAATGTGACAGTTTGCTGGGCATTTTATTATTGCACTAGTGCTTGCAGAGAAGTGTGTTAGCCTCTTGCAAAAGAGTTAAACACATAGTCAATGTCAGTTCTGAGACAGCAATACACATCTGTGCAGACCCAGATGGGCTCATAGGACATGTTTATTGACAAGCCATTAGTGTATTGCTTTTCTGGAGATGACTTTGACTATGTGCTTAACATTTTGTTGGAGTCAAACACAGTTTTGTGTAAACAATAGCAATATTAAAACTAGCAGCATGCAAGCTCATCACCATCAACAACCTGTGCAGCCAGTGGAAGAAAATATAAAATGTAGGGAAAAAAATCTTGTAAACTCTGATATTTTTGGTACAAACACACACAGATGTTACATTTATTTTGTTCTGAAATATAAATATCATATGATGTTGCTCTCAAAGGAAAACATGGAATGTTGTAGATTATATGTAATCCAGGGGTCAACAAATGTGTTTAAAATTAGAATTTAGAAATTCAATGGGAGGGGTTTAGTTTTAATCTTTGCCCCTCTCTCCTTCATGGCTCCCTCAACTGCTGTAACATATTCCCAATGAAACACTCGACTTTGTAGGCACCTGGCAGCACAATTCTTACTAAAATAAATGCCCTCATAAAAAAAAAAAAAAAAAAAAAAAAAAATTTTTTTTTTTTTTTTTTTTTTATTATTGACAGGCAGGCGCCCCTCACTGCAAGGCGCCTGTAGGCACATGCCTACTGTGCCTAATGGGAAATCCGGCCCTGCTTACGCGTTTTCTTCGCCCGCTGGTATTTAGAGTCAGTTTAACACTCACTTTGCAGCGTGACTTTTCCATACCGCAGATCCTCCTATGCCAATTGCGTATCCTATCTTTTCAATTGGGATCTTTCTAACGCCGGTATTTAGAGTCGTGGCTGAAGTGAGCGTTAGAAATCTAACGACAAAACTCCAGCCGCAGAAAAAAAACAGGAGTTAAGAGCTTTTTGGGCTAACGCCGGTTCATAAAGCTCTTAACTACTGTGCTCTAAAGTACACTAACACCCATAAACTATCTATGTACCCCTAAACCGAGGTCCCCCCACATCACCGCCACTATAATAAATTTTTTAACCCCTAATCTGCCGACCGCACACCGCCGCCACCTACGTTATACTTATGTACCCCTAATCTGCTGCCCCTAACACCTCCGACCCCTATATTATATTTATTAACCCCTAATCTGCCCCCTCAACGTCGCCGACACCTACCTACACTTATAAACCCCTAATCTGCCGACCGGACCACACCGCTACTCTAATAAATGTATTAACCCCTAAAGCTAAGTCTAACCCTAACCCTAACACCCCCCTAAGTTAAATATAATTTAAATCTAACAAAATAAATTAACTCTTATTAAATAAATTATTCCTATTTAAATCTAAATACTTACCTGTAAAATAAACCCTAATATATCTACAATATAAATTATAATTATATTGTAGCTATTTTAGGATTAATATTTATTTTACAGGCAACTTTGTATTTATTTTAACCAGGTACAATAGCTATTAAATAGTTAATAACTATTTAATAGCTACCTAGTTAAAATAATTACAAAATTACCTGTAAAATAAATCCTAACCTAAGTTACAATTAAACCTAACACTACACTAGCAATAAATTAATTAAATAAAATACCTACAATTATCTACAATTAAACCTAACACTACACTATCAATAAATAAATTAAATTAAATACCTACAAATAAATACAATTAAATAAACTAACTAAAGTACAAAAAATAAAAAAGAACTAAGTTACAAAAAATAAAAAAATATTTACAAACATTAGAAAAATATTACAACAATTTTAAACTAATTACACCTACTCTAAGCCCCCTAATAAAATAACAAAGCCCCTCAAAATAAAAAAATGTCCTACCCTATTCTAAAATTAAAATAGAAAAGCTCTTTTACCTTACCAGCCCTTAAAAGGGCCATTTGCGGGGCATGCCCCAAAGAATTCAGCTCTTTTGCCTGGAGAAAAAAAACATACAATACCCCCCCCCAACATTACAACCCACCACCCACATACCCCTAATCTAACACAAACCCCCCTTAAATAAACCTAACACTAAGCCCCTGAAGATCTTCCTACCTTATCTTCACCACACCGGGTATCACACTGATCCGTCCTGGCTCCGATGTCTTGATCCAAGCCCAAGCGGGGGGCTGAAGACATCCATCCTCCGGCTGAAGTCTTGATCCAAGCGGGCAGAAGAGGACATCCGGACCGGCAAACATCTTCATCCAAGCCGCATCTTCTATGTTCTTCCATCCGATGACGACCGGCTCCATCTTGAAGACCTCCAGCGCGGATCCATCCTTTTCTTCCGACGACTAGATGAATGAAGGTTCCTTTAAGGGACGTCATCCAAGATGGAGTCCCTCAAATTCCGATTGGCTGATAGGATTCTATCAGCCAATCGGAATTAAGGTAGGAAAAATCTGATTGGCTGATGGAATCAGCCAATCAGATTCAAGTTCAATCCGATTGGCTGATCCAATAAGCCAATCAGATTGAGCTCGCATTCTATTGGCTGTTCCGATCAGCCAATAGAATCTGATTGGCTGAATTCGAGGGACGCCATCTTGGATGACGTCCCTTAAAGGAACCGTTATTCGTCGCGAAGTCGTCGGTGAAGATGGATGTTCCGCATCGGCGGGATGAACTACATGGATCCGAAAGAAAGAAGATTGAAGATGCCGCTTGATAGAAGACTTCAGTCGGATCATCTACCTCTTCAGCTCCCGCTTGGATGAAGACTTCAGCCGGATCATGGACATCTTCAGCCCCCCGCTTGGGCTTGGATCAAGACATCGGAGGCTCTTCTGGATCGATCGGTGAACCCGGCGTGGTGAAGACAAGGTAGGGAGATCTTCAGGGGGGTAGTGTTAGGTTTATTTAAGGGGGGTTTGGGTTAGATTAGGGGTATGTGGGTGGTGGGTTGTAATGTCGGGGGGGGGGTATTGTATGTTTTTTTTTACAGGCAAAAGAGCTGAATTCTTTGGGGCATGCCCCGCAAAGGGCCCTTTTCAGGGCTGGTAAGGTAAAAGAGTCCTTGAAAGAGGGCCTCTCTCTGAGTCTGATGTCAATTAGGATTAAATAAAACAATGCCTCGAAATCCTCTGGTAAATCTCTGGCAGCAACTTCGTCTTTAATCGCATCAGAGAGCCCATGAAAGAAGGCGGCAACAAGGGCTTCATTGTTCCAACCTAGCGTACAGAACTCAATAGCATACTGAGCAACAGATCTTGTACCTTGCTGAATGGATATGAGTCATTTAGCAGCAGAGGAGGAGCAAGCCGGAACATCAAATACCCTTAGAAAGGAGGCCACAAATTCAGGGTAATTTGAAATCACGGGTTTATTAGTCTCCCAAAAGGGATTAGCCCAGGCAAGAGCTGTGTCAGAGAGTAACAAGATGAGAAATCCCACCTTAGCTCTGTCAGAGGGAAACGCCTGAGGTAACATCTCAAAGTAATTGCCCACCTAGTTCAAAAACCCTATGCACTGAATAGGATCGCCTCCATATCGCTGAGGAAGAGGTGCAGAACCGGACATGCTCCTGGTAGGACTAGGTGAAGCAGCGGAAACAGGAGCAGCCATAACTTGCAGGACACTTTGGTCCAAATGTGCAGTGCGAGTGAGCAGGGTTTGCAGGGCTAGTGCAAATTGATCCAAGCGGTGATCCTTTACATCCATCCTGGAAATGATGGCAGGTAAAGGTGGATTATTAGCACCATAAGGATTCATGGCCTTTGCATAATGTCAGGGTGCCAGGAATCAGACTGAGACGAGAAGTGCAAAAATAATCACACCTTTATTAATAGCAAAAAATAATAAAAAGGGAGCAAAGAAGAGTAAACCATGACTAATATTTAGGTAGTACTAAGAGCGAAGAAAAAGATGTTGTATAAACTGCCAAGGTTCATTAATAAATGTTAGAAAATAAAAAATAATGCATCATGGCTATTTAATCTATTATCAGCAGCTATGTAGACTTAGCAGAAGTCTAAACATGTACCTTTGTACTTTAGTGTGGGCCCTGCACAGATGTAGGAAGTCATCCTAACCCAGAAACGGGTTCACTGTCCAGCCTGTGTTCCTGTTACCATTGTGTTATCAGCCTTAGACATAGTTTCCATTGAGGTAGTAAACTTTGGAAACTGATGGTAACATAAAATTTCTCCATAGACTTTAATGGATATAAATGTTTTATACCGCCAGTTTCCAAACTTTACCACCTCAATGGAAACTAGGCCTTAGTCTGCACAAATATGTGTACTTCTTAATGAAGCATAGGTTTCTGTCAAACCAGATATGGATAATTATCTGTTCAGTAGTATTAAAGGTACATGAAACCTAAAATATTTTGTTCATAATTTAGAAAGAGCATGAAGTTTTAAACAACGTTCCATTTACTTCTATTATCTAATTTGTTTTGTTCTGTTGATATCCTTTATTGAAAACCATTCCTAGGTAGGCTTATGAGCAGCAAAGCACTACTAGGAGCTAGCTGCTGATTGGTGGCTGCACATATATACCTCTTGTGATTGGCTCACCTGATGTGTTTAGCTCCCAGTAGTGCATTGCTGCTACTTCAACAAAGGAAACTAAGAAAATGAAGCAAATTTAATAAAAGAAGTAAATTAGAAAGTTGTTTGAAATGGAATGCTCTATCTGAATTGTGAAAGAAAAATGTTCGGTTCCATGTCCCTTTAACTTTCAAAGGGCAATGTAATGTTATAACTATTTCTAAAAAAAGTATCATGAATTAAATCTCTCATGAGGGTAGAGAAATGCAAGCTATATAAACCACATGTACTCCATGAGACGGCTGCAATCACATGCATATATTTGCATCACTACTTACTCATTACGTATATAAAAGTATTCTTGGTGATGCCACAAAGTTAGAATTTATGGTTTCAGATCTTTGGGTGTACTTTTTTGTCTATAATATCATCCTGACAGTGTTCAGGTTTTTTGGAAATAACATAAACTTCTTCCAATGCGTTCTCATAGCAGGAATTCATTCATCACCTTTATGAATGGAGACTGTGTTATCTATATCGCACACATGAACTAACGCCCTCTAGCTGTGAAAAACTGTCAAAATGCACTGAGATAAGAGGCGACCTTCAAGGGCTTAGCAATTAGTATATGAGCCTACCCAGGTTTAGCTTTCAGCAAATAATACCAAGAGAACAAAGCAAATTTGATGATAAAAGTAAATTAGGAAATTGTTTAAAATTACATGCCCTATTTGAATCATGAAATTTTTATTTTGACAAGACTGTCCCTTTAAGTAGCTGAAAACATGTAAAATCATATTTTTGCAATAATCATTTTTAGTAAAGGTTTTAACTGTGTATGTAGAGTAAATATTTCTTTATATATCTATACTTATATGTATATATATATATAAATATATATTTATTTTTATTCTGCTATGTGAAGAACATTGGAACGTGAAATATTTATATTTCATGTCGGGTTAGTGCATTTGAGAAAACACTAACAGGTTTGCACTCGAGTAAGGGTGTTTTTTTTCTTCAAATTTTCACTCACTGTGAAGTGTATGGGGGGAAAAGGGGAGATACGTCTTCCTCTTTATCCAATAATCATATGAAGGAGGGATTAGTGTGCTCTTATAACAGCATTCACATTCAGAGATGCGCCCGCCCTTTGAAGAAGCGTTGTGAAACGTGAGTCAGGTGTGCAACACTGTGAATACTTATCTCCCCTTTTAAACCAGCTTGAGCTTAGCCTGATTATTATAATCATAACCAGCATGTTCACTATGGTCTCTTTGTAATATTATACAGTGTTAAATGTAATTAAGGTCCCGGATTGAAGGAGCTTAGCCTAAAATCAAGATTGTTTCTATATTTGATACCTCCAGATAGGAGTATATATAGAACTTTGCTAACAACCTTTGAAATAATTTAAAGGGACAGTCAAGTCAAAATTAAACTTTCATGATTCAGATAGTGTATGCAATTTAAACAATTTTCCAATTGACTTTTATCATTAAATTTGCTTTGTTCCCTTGGTGGTATTTTTGAACAGATAAACCTATGTAGGGTCAAACCGTTGAAAACCACCACTTAGCTCAGACTATTTTGAAAGTTTTTCATAGTTAGACAGTACTAGTTCATGTGTGTCACTGATTGGCTAAACTGCATGTCTGTCAAAAGCACTGAGATAAGGGGGCAGTCTGCAGAGGCTTAGGTAATAACATAGGTAAAAAGTGTATTAATATAACAGTGTTGGTTATGCAAAACTGCGGAATGGGTAATAAAGGGATTATCTATTGTTTTAAACAATAGCAATTCTGGTGTAGACTGTCCCTGTAATGCTTGTAATATATAGATATATGAATATTGAACAAAGCTATTACTACATTAATTTACAGGCTATCTCAATGGGGCCGATTTACTATGCCCTGACTCGCCGGAAGCAGGAGTTAAGAAGCAGCGGTCTTAAGACTGCTGCTCCTTAACTGGATCCGCCAGCCTCTGAGCGACGTACAGCAATCAACCCGATTGAATACGATCGGGTTGATTGACACCTGTTGCTAGCGCCGATAGGCCGCAAATCTGCAGGTGGAAGTATTGCACAAGCAGTTCACTAGAACTGCTTGTGCAATGCTGAATGCCGACAGCGTATGCTGTCCACATTCAGCGATGTCTGTCGGACACGATACAATAAAGTGTATCATGTCAGACAGACATTGTTAAATCGGCCCCAACGTGTTTCTAACTTGTCTTTGAATGTAAATGCAAATGTGAAAGTTATATTTTAAATGATTCTGTTTATATTACCTGCATAACAATGATTTAGTTTGTGTGTAACTTGATTAGAAACATAGAAACATAGATATTGACGGCAGATAAGAGCCATAGGCCCAGCAAGTCTGCCCCACCTTACCTAACAGTATAAACTTATCTAGTTCGTAGGATAGCCTTATGCTTGTCCCATGCATTTTTAAAGTCCCCCACAGTGTTTGTTGCTACTACCTCTTGAGGAAGTTTATTCCATAAATCAATCACTCTTTCTGTAAAGAAGTGCTTCCTCAAATTACTCCTGAATCTACTACCCTTTAGCTTGAGCTCATGACCCCTTGTTCTTGAATTTTCCATTTTATGTAAAATACCCACAGCCTCAGTTTTACTAAACCCTTTAATGTACTTGAAAGTTGCTATCATATCACCTCTTTCCCTTCTCTCCTCTAAGCTATACATATTTAGGTCATTGAGCCTATCCTGGTAAGTTTTATTTTTTAGACCATGTACCATTTTGGTAGCCCTCCTTTGCACAGATTCAAGTTTGTTAATATCCTTCTGAAGATATGGCCTCCAGAACTGCACACAATACTCAAGATGAGGCCTAACTAATGATCTATAAAGTGGCATAAGAACCTTACTATTTCTGCTGCAAATACCTCTACCAATACATCCAAGCATTCTGCTAGCCTTACTCGCTGCCTTACTACATTGTTTACTAAGTTTTAAATCATCTGAAATAATAATTCCCAAGTCCTGTTCCTCGTCTGTAACAGTCAGTAAAGTGTCATTGAGTCTGTAATTAACATTTGGATTTTTCTTCCCTAAATGCATTATTTTACACTTTGCTGTGTTAAACTTTAGATCCCAGTCGTTTGTCCAATCCTCCAATTGTTGTATATCACTTCTCATTTTGTCTACCCCCCCTGGAACATCCACTCTGTTGCAAATTTTTGTATCATCTGCAAAGAGACATACTTTCCCCTGTAGCCCTTTGCTGATATCGCAGATAAATATGTTAAACAAAACAGGCCCCAGAACTGACCCCTGAGGAACACCACTAGTAACAGCCCCCTCTGCTGAATGAACTCCATTTACTAAGACACTTTGTTTTCTGTCCTTAAGCCAGCATTCCACCCAGTTCACAATTTTTGAATCTAGACCAAGGAGATATAGTTTGTGAATAAGTTTATTGTGTGGGACGGTGTCAAATGCTTTGCTGAAATCTAGATATGCTACATCAACTGCTCCTCCCTTGTCTAATACTTTTGTTACATAATCAAAGAAGTCAATTAGATTAGTCTGACATGATCTCCCTGAAGTAAAACCATGCTGATTTTGGTCCTCTAAATTGTTTGTCTTTATGTAAGTCATAATTCTTTCCTTTAAGAGGCTTTCCATTAATTTCCCTACTACTGAAGTTAAACTAACTGGCCTGTAGTTGCCAGATTCTTCTCTACTGCCCTTTTTATGAAGAGGTATTACATTTGCTATTCTCCAATCATCTGGGACAGCTCCTGTTAATAGTGACTGATTAAACAGATCAGTTAATGGGACAGTTAGCACTGAACGAAGTTCTTTTAAAACCCTTGGATGAATATTATCAGGACCCACTGCCTTTGTAACATTTATTTTTGATAATGCTAACAAAACCTCATCCTCTGTAAAAAGATTACTGTTAAGCTTGTTTCTATTTTGCATAGCATCCATTAATGTAGACATTGTATCTTCACAATCTTTAGTGAAAACAGAACAGAAGTAATCATTGAGACAGTCTGCAATCTGCTTATCTCCTTCTATTATTCTACCATCAACTGATTTCAATTTTACTATTCCTACCTTATTTTTTCTTCTTTCACTGATATATCTAAAGAATGTTTTGTCCCCATGTTTTACTGACTGTGCTATCTTCTCTTCTGCATCAGCTTTAACCTTCCTAATTAACTGCTTAGTCTTTTTTTGTTGGAGTCTCCATATTTTCATATCATCATCTGCTTGTGTGTGTCTGTAATTTTTATAAGCTATCTTTTTGTCTTTACAGCATGTGCTACTTCTTTGGAAAACCAAATTGGTTTCCGCTTTCTTTTACTTTTACAGACATGTCTAATACAGTGTGCGGTTGCACTGTTTACTGTTATAGTAAACTACAATACCACTAAAGAAACACTATACAAGGTCAAATATCTAACAACAAGCCTGCCATACAACGATATGGGGATAAACATATATGGTGATATATGCATGTTAACAACACAGGTCACTATAATAGGTAGATTAATATATAAATCTAAGATGGAAAGGTTCATATTATCTGTTATTAGGAACAAGATAGCATAGATTATACAAATCTAGACTCTTATCCATTATAGTAAGATAAAATATGCAGGTTAATAATTACCACAAAATATCAAACAAAGAAGAAATTGTGTTACTAATTAGGGGCCTTTGAAAATGGCTCATGTAGATACTGACATAATAACTAAAACAGTTTCAGACATATTACAAGGTTTATACCTACTATTATAGAAATGCAAAATAAACAAAGAAAAACTAGGCATAGAACTGATAATAATACAGGATTATCAACATTTATTTGCTCCATGTGTAGATACCTCAGCTCATAAAATGTATGGTAACATTAAAAGGAAATGAGCAATTTAAATGGCTATTGTGTCATGAGTGCTCCACATGACTAGTATTTAGCTGTTTCTTGCTTGGGGATGGACATACTCATTCATAAAGTGTCAATAGGGACACTATAGGCAGCAATGCCAGACCAGATGTACATTAAGCCCCCTAGGGGTCATAGTTCCCAAATCAAAGATCCACCTCACATCCCTTTGCAAAAGGGTTTTAGCCCTATCACCACCTCTGGTGGGGGGAGGGATGTGGTCAATGATAATGTACTTGAGATCAGTGACTTTATGTCCCGCTTCAACAAAATGTCTGGCCACAGGCTGGTCAGAGGTTCCCTTATCCAGGGCAGCCGTATGCCTGAACGGTGGTTGGCCATCCTGGTGCAAGGGTCATCCACCATTTTGCCAACATAAAACATCCCACAAACGCAGTGGAACAGGTGAACTATGAATTTTGTGGTGCAAGTCACTCTGTGTCTGATCTTGTATTTCTTTGTTGAGTATGGGTGACTGAATTGATTTCCTGTGGTGAGTACAGCCCAAACACCGGAAGCAACCTGGTTTTGTTTTCAGCCAGGTTCCGCAGTTGTAGCAGTTAACAGGATTCTGTCAGGGTTTTTTTCCCTGTTTTGTTTGCCATGTGCTGCTGGCAGCCATTTTACTCACCTCTCTTGCTGACTATGGTGCATTGTGGGGGATGCTGCTCATTTCCTGCACTTCCGTTTATGGCCAGACTGGTGTGCATCATCCGTGTGAGACAGGATGCAGTCTCAGATTTGTAATGTCATCACTTATTATTTAAAGGGCCTCTGTTCAGTATGCTTTGCCTTTGCGTTGTCTCAGACCTGTTTGTGAGAGTTCCTGTGTATTACCTGGCTGCCTGACGTGCTTCCAGGTTCCTGATCCCTGGCTTGTTCCTGACTCTGCTGTTTTCCTTGTTCCTGATTCCGGCTCGTCTGACTATTCGCTATGGCTCCTGACTCGGCTCGTCTGACTACCAGCTCTGGTTTTGACTCCTGACTTGTTATTTGACTTGTGGACTTTTTATTATTTTTTGCTATTAATAAAAGTGTGATTATTTTTTCACTTCTCGTCTCAGTCTGATTCCTGGCACCCTGACATTATGCAAAGGCCATGAATCCTTATGGTGCTAATAATCCACCTTTACCTGCCATCATTTCCAGGATGGATGCACAGTATCACCGCTTGGATCAATTTGCACTAGCCCTGCAAACCCTGCTGACTCGCACTGCACATTTGGACCAAAGTGTCCTGCAAGTTATGGCTGCTCCTGTTTCCGCTGCTGTACCTAGTCCTACCAGGAGCATGTCCGGTTCTGCACCTCTTCCTCAGCGATATGGAGGCGATCCTATTCAGTGCATAGGGTTTTTGAACCAGGTGGGCAATTAATTTGAGATGTTACCTCAGGCGTTTCCCTCTGACAGAGCTAAGGTGGGATTTTTCATCTTGTTACTCTCTGGCACAGCTCTTGCCTGGGCTAATCCCTTTTGGGAGACTAATAAACCCGTGATTTCAAATTACCCTGAATTTGTGGCCTCCTTTCTAAGGGTATTTGATGTTCCGGCTTGCTCCTCCTCTGCTGCTAAATGACTCATGTCCATTCAGCAAGGTACAAGATCTGTTGCTCAGTATGCTATTGAGTTCTGTACGCTAGGTTGGAACAATGAAGCCCTTGTTGCCGCCTTCTTTCATGGGCTCTCTGATGCGATTAAAGACGAAGTTGCTGCCAGAGATTTACCAGAGGATTTCATGGCATTGTTTTTTTTTAATCCTAATTGACTCAGAGAGAGGCCCTCTTTCAAGGAGCACTTGCGGAAGCCTCCTGTTCATTTGTCTCCTACATGTTTGTTCCCACCCATGCCTCCCTTTCCTCCCATGCCTCCTGGTCCTGAGTCACCAGGTACTGCTGAGCCGATGCAGTTGGGATTCACGTGTCTCTCCGTGGCAGAGAGGGCCTTTAGGAGGAGGGAGGGGCTCTGCCTCTATTGTGGGTTACAGGGCCACCTTTTGAAGTCTTGTCCTACACGGCCGGGAAACGCTCACACCTAAGGTCCTGTCAGGGGAAGATCTTGGTTGGTTTATCCTCATCCCCAGAACCGCTTAGTGAGAAACCTTTGGTCATGGTTGTCCTTTCCTGGGTGGACTCATCCATAGTCACTCAGGCTCTTGTTGACTCCGGTGCTGCAGGCTATTTCATTGACAGTGCTTTGTATCAAAGCACTCCATTCCTGTTTTGCCTCGGTCCGTTCCGCTTGCTATTGAGGCCATTGATTGCAGGCCCCTTCAGCCCGCACTCGTTACTCACGAAACTGCTCCATTGTCCATGGCTGTTGGGGCTCTCCATTTTGAAACCCTCCAGTTCCAGGTGATAAACTCTCTGCATTTTCTGGTTGTTCTGGGTTATCCCTGGCTCCAAAAGCACAATCCCAGTCTTGACTGGCGCAGGTCCGAAATTTTGTTGTGGTCACCGCAATGTATTTCCACTTGTCTTCGGAAACCAGTTAAAGTATTGTGCACTTCTTCGGTATCTAAATTGCCAGAGGAGTACCGAGAGTTCCTAGACATTTTTGACAAGGTGCGTGCCAGTATGTTGCCTCCTCACCGGTCTTACAATTGTGCCATAGACCTGCAACCTGGAGCCATTCCTCCTCGGGTGTACCCTCTGTCTGTTGCAGAGAATTGTGCTATGGAGGAGTATGTTGCCGATGCTCTGTCGAGGGGATCATCTGCAAATCCTGCTCTCCTGCAGGGGCTGGCTTCTTCTCTGTGAAGAAAAAGGGCGGCGAGTTAAGACCATGCATCGATTATAGGGGTCTTAAGCGTCTTACCATTAAGTATGCTTACCCTATTCCGCTGATTACGGAACTCTTTGACCGCCTCAAGGGAGCTACGGTCTTTACTAAACTTGATTTGAGAGGAGCGTACAATCTCGTTAGGATTAAGGATGGCCACAAATGGAAAACAGCATTTAACACCATGAGCGGGCATTATGAGTATCTTGTAATGTCCTTTGGCCTATGTAATGCTCCTGCTGTTTTTCAGGAATTTATTAATGATGTCCTACGAGATATGTTGCAACAGTGTGTTGTGTGTACTTAGACGACATCCTCATACACTCACCCACACTTGAGGCTCATCGTTCTGATGTTACACAGGTTCTTCAGAGACTACGTGAGAACGGCCTGTTTAGTAAACTCTAGAAATGTGAGTTCCATCAGACTCAAGTAACCTTCCTAGGTTATGCTATATCTGTTGCAGGGTTCTCCATGGATCCTGACAAGTTATCTGCAGTTCTGCAGTGACCTCACCCAGTTGGTCTTCGGTCTATTCAACCTTTTTTGGGGTTCACCAATTACTATAGAAAGTTTATTAAAAACTTTTCTTCCTTCCGCAACCTGTAAGATTTTGGATTGGAGTGCATCCCAGAAGTGATGATCAATCACATTGGGGGCGTAGAGGTTACAAATGGTATAGACTGAATTTAAGATTTTTATTTTCAAGATCAAGTATCTACTGTCCGGATCTATTATAGTGAGTATTTTTTCGTAAACTAGTTTTTTCCCTAGGAGAATAGCAACTCCTTTCTTTCTATTTAATGAGGGAGCAAAGAGCACTTCAGCTACCCATGAGTATTTTAACTTAAGTGATTCTTCAGTATTTAGATGTGTTTCCTGTAAGAGTGCGATTGTAGTGTTTAATTTTTGGAGGTGCGAGAGGATCATTTTCCGCTTAATCGGAGAGGTTACACCCCCTATATTCCAGGACGTAATTCTGACCATATTATTCATAACCTGTTAACTTGAGGAGTCCGAGTTTAAGAGGGGGATGGAGAGGATAACGGGAAAGGAGAAAAAAACAAAACAAAAACAAAACAAATTGACTTCCCTTCTTTCTTTATCCCTGTCTCTCTCTCCCTCCCCTCCTCCCTGCTTCTCTTTTCCCCTCTTCAAGGGGACAATAAAAAATAAAACTTTGCATAATTTTTGTTTACAATTAAGATACCTCGTTTAGGAATAACATTAACAGTTAATCCCCTGTTCCACTAATTTTTTCTCCACTTCCTCTGCGGAGTCAAATAAAAAAATTTGATCGCTAAGGGTTAACCTAAGTCTGGCGGGGTATACCACAGTAGCCTGCCATCTTGCTTTTAACATTTTGCCACAAACCAGGGAGAGCTCTCTCCTTTTCCGGGAGGTCTCTATTGAGAAGTCCTAAAAAAGGAGGATTTTGTTACCATTTGTTACCAGGTCAAGTAGTTATAGCTGGAGACTTTAATATGTCTCCCCACTATCCTCTGGACAGATTTAGACATGGAGCTGCACTAAGAAAACTAAAAAAGATAATCTTGAAACAAAGCTGTTTAATAACATTGTTCAGAATTTGGAATAAGAGATGTATGGAGGGCACAAAACCCTGATTGCAAGGGATACACTTGCTATTCAAGAGTCTCTCTAGAATAGATTTGATGTTAATAAATGATAGTTTATATCATTTAGGGCCTAAAGCAGCTATATCAGAAATCTGTATTTCAGATCATGCCCCCATTATGTTGGACATCCCAAATCAGAAGAAGGGCCCTAGCTGGTTCACGTTTTTTTTATCCAAAATATCTTACAAACAACATAAAATACAAGAACTGGCTAAAGAATAAAATGGAGGAATTCTTCAAGTTAAATGAGGGCTCAGTACTTAGTCCCTCAATCATTTGGGAAACAGCAAAGGCGGTCCTGAGGGGCGATATTATTGCTTATAATGCTAAACTTAAACGTGATTCTCGATTGAAGGAAAGTCAGTTGTTAAATGCGGTAGCCAATACATACAATAGATACTTAAGTTCCCCTATTGAAGATAACTGGAATAGATACATCAAAGTTAAAAAGGAACGCAACATGTTTATTACCACGCAGACTGTACAATCAGAACTAAAATATCAATCTGGAGTGTACAAATACGGTAATAAAGCTGGTAAATTACTCTCTAGGTTGGTGAAAAATTCAAGACAGTCAAACATAATTGAAACTCTCCAGGTTGACAATAATCGCCTCACCTCAACCGAGGAAATCTCAGAAGCTTTCTTTCAATATTATAAATCGCTCTATTCTCCTCTGCCCTCTGAAGTGAGAGCACAGGAGAGCTTCTGGGAAGAGCTTCCCATCACGAAATGTAAAGCTGAGTTTATATCCAATTTAAATGCACCAATATCCGAACTAGAAGTATTACAATCAATACGCGCGTTAAAATCTGAGAAAACACCAGGCCCAGATGCAATTCCGAACAAATTTTATAAACGCCTAGATGTATCAATTTCCCCAAACTTGACAAAACTTTTCAACTTCTACTTTGGGGAAAAGGCTCAAATTCCGCCTAATTTTGTAGAATCCCATACCATTCTTATTTTAAAACCAGGGGAAAATGCGCAAAATAGGGATTCATATAGACCTATCGCATTATTAAATTCCGACCACAAAATCTTTACATCCATCTTAGCTAAGAGATTGCAAAAGGGATTAGTTGAGACTATTCATAGGGACCAGGCTGGATTTTTGTTCAAACGCAGCTCAGCTGTAAGATAAGACAACTCCTTATGGTTGTTGATTATTTAAAAAACTCAAAGAACAGCCTTGCTACAACCTACCCGGATGCAGCAGTTTCAGCAATAGACACAGAGAAATCGTTCGATAGGGTTAATCATCAACACCTTTTCAACACACTAACTAGATTCGGTCTGACAAATAACTTTCTTAATTTAATCAAGAACATATGTACTCAAGCATCCACAAGCATAGTCATTCATGGACAGACATAAAAAAAAATAAAGCTAGGAAAAGGGACACGACAAGGGTGCCCGCTTTCACCATTGTTATTCGATCTAGCAATCAAACCTCTAGCCACAAAAATAAGGCAACAAATCGAGGGCATTAGAATCTGCAAGAAACAAGTCAAAGTGGCATTATATGCAGATGATTTGTTGGTGTATATCGCCAATACCTCAGAGAATATTCCAAAACTATTAGAAATAATAGAGACATTCAGCCTTTTCTCAGGCTATAAAATGAATAAATCTAAGTCAGAAATATTATGGCTTAGGGTAAAAAACAATTCCCTTGCAGAAAATCCATTTAAGATTATCTCCAACTCTTTTAGATATCTGGGGATTATCATTTCAGCTGGACCCCAGGAGTGGTACTCTTTAAATATCACTCCAATGCTTCAACAAGCTATAGTACAAATTAGAAATTGGCAGAATTTGCCTTTCTCATTATCGGGTCGCATTGCTTTGTTCAAAATGGTGATTCTACCAAAAGTTTGCTACTTATTTAAAAATCTCCCATTAATATTGAAGTCATATGACATTAAGAAATTTAACATAGCGCTCCGCCACTTTATTTGGCAATCCAAAAAACCCAGAATCTCCCTACAGAAATTGACTCTGCCTAAACAAAAAGCTGGGTTAGCATTTCCCGATTTATATCTATACAATTTGTTTTTTCTAGGGCGAGTTGCTACAGATTGTATTGCAGAATCAAATCAGTTTTCAGACTATGAGCTGGATCAAAGCATGATACACCCTTTATCACCTATATCCCTATTGCATACCCCGCCCCAGTTAATACCCAGACAAGTGAAAGATATGAGGATGAAATACTCAATAATTTTAGCTTGGGGAAAAATTGGTTCCCTTATTGATGTGAATACCCGCATACCAATGTATCAAACCTTACTAGGGAACTTAGAGTTTCAGGAGGGAACCCAATTGCCAACTTTACAATGCTGGCACAATCAAGGGTTAACTAGGGTTTCACAGATTTTTAAACAAGAGACAGGTAGCATTAAATCGTTTGAGGAATTAAAGTTGGAATTTGGCTTTAACAACAAGGAATTTTTTACCTATTTACAAATTAGACATTACGCTTGGCAGTTAGTCAGTAAATATATATGGAAATGGACATGGGGCAAGTTGGATAATTGGATAACATTGAACAAATCAGGCCACTTCTCCATAGCCCCATGGTATAATCTCCTTGTTTCACACAAGGGAAGAGCTAATCTAGCGAAGTTAGCCCAAAAATGGACAAACCATCTCAATATCAATATAGATGGAAGTATACAATTGCCCAGATCCATAAAATTATCATTGGAAGCAACTATGGCCGAGACTTGGAGGGAGTCGCATATAAAGCTCTTATACCAAACATATTACACTCCAGATAGAGGTTACAAATGGTATAATACAAACTTTAACAAATGTCCAAAATGCAGCTTACCAGCAGCAGACTTATCCCATATGATATGGAAGTGCCCGAAAATCAAGCAATTCTGGCATAAATTAGTACTGGATACTTAAAGTATTAAAAGTCACTTCTTTCAATTTAACAGTGGTAATTATTATCTTCTTACTAGATAATAGCAGAAACTTTAAAGACTCTAAAATAGTAAACTTAGTTATTCTTGCAGCCAGAAACTTAATATTTAAAAACTGGAAGAGCAAAATTACTCCCTCAATTACAGAAGTCAGGAATTATCTAAAAAAACAATGTTTAGTTGAACAAAAAGCGACAGACTTAAATCCAGAATGAGAAATAGAAGCGTTTTTCAGTAAATGGGCTAAATTCATTAAGATTTTTACTCCTGCTGAAATTGAACACTTAATCTTTCCATTTAGAAATTCGGAGTTAATATTGTTAGGTGTATGGTGAGGGAATGTTGTTGTTAGAGGGGGAAGTGGAGAGGAAAAGGAGGGGAGATGTGATTTTTGCTTCTTTTTCCTTTTTTTTTCCCCTCTCTCTCTCTCTCTCTCTCTACCTCTTCCTGTTCCTCCCCTGGATATCTAGAATATCTCTAAAGATTTTCTTACGCATTAATTATTCGGAGATCCCTAAAATTTGAGTTAAACACAAACAATGTTGATGTTGATATACTGCGCAAGTAAATTCTTATTGTTTTTCTTTGATCAAGTAATAATTTTTTTGTTGTATCGCTGACACAAAATAAAAAAATCGTATTTAAAAAAAAAAAAAAAACTTTTCTTCCTTGGTCAAACCTATTACAGACATAACCCGTAAAGAGAATGATCTACTCCATTGGTCACCTACTGCCATTAAGGCCATTGATAGTCTTAAGACTGCCTTTGCTGCCACTCTAGTTTTGGCTCATCCTAAACCTGTCCTGCCTTTCTTCTTGAGGTCGATGCATCTGAGACTGGAGTAGGTGCTCTCTTGTCTCAACGTCCTACGTCTGACGGTTCCTTGCATCCTTGTGGTTTCTTCTCTAAGAAATTGTCTCCAGCGGAGTGCAATTATGAAATTGGCGACAGGGAATTACTGGCTATAATTTTGGCACTCAAGGAATGGATGCATCTTCTCGAGGGTACTAGCGTGCTAGTGCTCATTCTTACTGACCACAAGAATTTAACTTATCTATCTGAAGTAAAACGTTTGTCACCCCGACAGGCCAGATGGGCGCTATTTTTGTCTCGGTTTAATTATGTGGTCTCCTACCTGCCTGATAGTAAGAATGTTAGGGCTGAGACCCTCTCTCGACAATTTTCCCCTCTGTCCAAGGAGGAGTCTGTACCAACTCTTGTTATACCTCATGACCATATTTTGGCTACCATATGTATTAATCCAGATCCTGGCTGCGCAAACCAATGCACCTCCTGAGAAACCTAGTGGTAAGTGTTTTGTTCCTGAGAATCTTCAAACTAAACTTTTGCACACTTACCACTATCCTAAAGCCGCAGGTCACCCAGGCAAGAACCAAATTATTTGGTCTGTCACTCGACAATTCTGGTGGCCAGGTCTTCGTTCTGATGTTGCTGCGTATGTTGCCTCCTGCTCAGTTTGTGCACAGAATAAG
Source organism: Bombina bombina (assembly GCF_027579735.1). NCBI lineage: Eukaryota > Metazoa > Chordata > Amphibia > Anura > Bombinatoridae > Bombina > Bombina bombina. The sequence continues at coordinate 957,844,177 of NC_069501.1, read as the reverse complement.
ACTCCTCGACGTCTTCCTGTGGGTCTTCTTCAACCTATTGCTAATGGTGAGCGTCCTGGACACATCTTTCCATGAACTTCATTGTCGAGTTCCCTGTTTCCAAAGGCAATACTGTTATCCTTATGGTGGTTGACCGTTTTTCTAAAATGTCACATTGCATTCCCTTGATGAAGCTGCCAACCGCTCAGGAGCTTGCTTCAATTTTTGCCCGGGAGGTCTTCTGTTTACATGGGTTACCCAAGGAGATAGTTTCGGGACCAGGGTAGCCAGTTTGTCTCCAGATTTTGGCATTCCTTTTGTGCTCAAATGGGGATCCAGCTTTCCTTCTCCTCGGCATATCACCCTCAATCCAATGGGGCTGCAGAACGGTCTAATCAAGCTCTGGAACAGTTCCTCCATTGCTATGTCTCAGGGTAATTGGTCTGAACTGTTACCTTGGGCAGAGTTTGCTCGTAATAGTGCTATTAATGCTTCCTCCAAGTTATCCCCATTCATGGCGAATTATGGGTTTCAACCATCCTTGTTGCCCGATTCATTCATGTCTCAGGGTATTCCGGCTTTGGAGGAGCATCTCTGGCAAATTCGTTCCACGTGGGTGCAGATTCAGGATTGCCTTCATCGTTCTATGCAGCGCCAAAAGTTCCAGGCTGATCGTAGGCGTCTGCCCACACCTTCCTACCAGGTTGGTGAGAGCGTTTGGTTGTCCTCCCGCAACTTGAACCTTCATGTGCCTTCCAATAAATTGGCTCACCGTTATGTTGGTCCTTTTTGAATACTCCGACGGGTTAATCCTGTGGCCTAAGCTCTTGACCTTCCTCCTGCTATGTGCATCTCCAATGTTTTTCATGTCTCCCTCTTGAAACCATTGGTTTGTAATGGTTTACCACTGTGTTTCCTTGTCCCCGTCCTATCTTTGTTGAAGTATGAGGTCAGCAGCATTATTGACTCTTGCATGTCCAGGGTCCATGTACAGTATTTGGTTCACTGGAGGGGCTACGGTCCGGAGGAGCGTTCTTGGATTCCCTCCTCTGATGTTCATGCTCCTGCCCTCCTCCGTGCCTTCCATGCCCGTTTCCCCAATAAGCCTTTTGTCCTCCCGCGGGGGAGGGGTTGTTGAGGGGAGGGTACAGTCAGGGTTTTTTCCCTGTTTTGTTTGCCATGTGCTGCTGGCAGCCATTTTACTCACCTCTCTTCCTAACTATGGTGCATTGTGGGGGATGCTGCTCATTTCCTACACTTCCTTTTATTGCCAGACTGGTGTGCATCAACCGGGTGAGACAGGATTCAGTCTCAGAATTGTGATGTCATCACTTATTATTTAAAGGGCCTCTGTTCAGTATGCTTTGCCTTGGCGTTGTCTCAGACATGTTTGTGAGAGTTCCTGTGTATTACCTGGCTGCCTGACGTCCTTCCTAGTTCCTGATCCCCGGCTTGTTCCTGACTGTGCTGTTTTCCTTGTTCCTGATTCTGGCTCATCTGACTATTCGCTTTGGCTCCTGACTCGGCTCGTCTGACTACCAGCTCTGGTTTTGACTCCTGGCTTGTTATTTGACTTGTGTACTTTTTATTAATTTTTGCTATTCATAAAGGTGTGATTATTTTTGCACTTCTCGTCTCAGTCTGATTCCTGGCACCCTGACAGATCCGTTTTGATGAGTTGATCTCTAAGTGAGTAAGCCCTGCGGTATCCAACCCTGGGTAGCAGCATGTTCATAAAAGGTAGATCCCTGTCTGAAGGATGTTCCAGTTGTTATGCAGAGTCTCTGCGATACCCGCTTTCCCCATTGTATAAGTTGTGGTGAATTTCAGCTTGTTCTCTTTTTCACTGTTCTTGGTATCGTAGAGAAGTTCTCTTTGAGTATCCCTCCTTATTGCTTCTCTACTACTTTTCAGGGTCCTATCTGTGGACTTCTTAGACATAAGAATCGGGGGAAACTCTAATTACCACCCTCTTCAGCAAACCCACGGATAAGAATTTGATTCTATGTGCCTCTAGCTGCCACCCTCCTAGCTTGAAGAAAGTACTTCCCATCTCCCAATTCAAAAAAGTGGCTAGGAATAACACCAATACGGAGCAAAGGGACATACAAATGGCTGAGATGGAGAAAAAATTTGTACAGAGGGGTTACCACAGTAGGATCCTGAAAAGTAGTAGAAAAGCAACATTGAGGGATACTCAAAGAGAACTTCTCTACGATACCAAGAACAGAGAAAAAGAGAACAAGCTGACATTCACCACAACTTCTATGATGGGGAAAGAGGGTATCGCAGAGACTCTGCGTAACAACTGAAACCTCCTTACTACAGACAGGGATTTACCTTTTAAGAACATGCTGCCACCCAGGGTTGGATACCACAGGGCTTACTCACTTAGAGATCAACTCATCAAAATGGATCCTATTAACTGCTACAACAGCGGAACCTGGCTGAAAACAAAACCAGGTTGCTTCCGGTGTTTGGGCTGTACTCACCACAGGAAATCACTTCAGTCACGCATACTCAACAAAGAAATACAAGATCAGACACAGAGTGACTTGCACCACAAAATTCATAGTTCACCTGCTCCACTGCGTTTGTGGGATGTTTTATGTGGGCAAAATGGTGGATGACCTTCGCACCAGGATGGCCAGCCACTGTTCAGCCATACGGCTGTCCTGGATAAGGGAACCTCTGACCAGCCAGTGGCCAGACATTTTGTTGAAGCAGGACATAAAGTCACTTATCTCAAGTACATTATCATCGACCACATCCCTCCCCCCACCAGAGGTGGTGATAGGGCTAAAACCCTTTTGCAAAGGGAGGTGAGGTGGATCTTTGATTTGGGAACTATGACCTCTAGAGGGCTTAATGTACATCTGGACTGGCATTGCTGCCTATAGTGTCCCTATTGACACTCTATGAATGAATATGTCCATCCCCAAGCAAGTATCAGCTAAATACTAGTCTTGTGGAGCACTCATGACACAATAGCCATTTAAACTGCTCATTTCCTTTTAATATGTTACCATACATTTTATGAGCTGAGTTATCTACACATGGAGCAATTAAATGTTTATAATCCTGTATTATTATCAGTTCTATGCCTAGTTTTTCTTTCTACAATAGTAACACAATTTCTTCTTTGTTTGATATTTTGTGGTAATTATTAACCTGCATATTTTATCGTACTATAATGGATAAGAGTCTAGATTTGTATAATCTATGCTATCTTGTTCCTAATAACAGATAATATGAACCTTTCCATCTTAGATTTATATACTAATCTGCCTATTATAGTGACCTGCGTTATTAATATGCATATATCACCATATATGTTTATCCCCATATCGTTGTATGGCAGGCTTGTTGCTAGATATTTGACCTTGTATAGTGTTTCTTGAGTGGTATTGTAGTTTACTATAACAGTAATCAAGTTATTCTAAATACATTTACACTGCTATGTCACAATAACATGATTCTATTTGCCATCGCTATAGCATATATCTTTAGTATTAACAGCTGTTATTGTTTTTAATTGCACACTGGTTAATCGCGGCTCAGTATCCGGTTGCCATGGTAACACGTGCGACGTTTGCATCACGTGACGCTGTGCAATTTCCGGTTGCGGCCGTGATTGCCGACGAGTGGTGTTAGATTAGTAGGGGTATATAGGAGGGTAAGTGTTTTTTATTTCTGTATGCTTATTTTGAAAACGGTGGTGACCCCGAAACGTCAATAAATACATTGGTATTTTGGATTTAAGATCCTGTGAGTGACTCCTTTTTCCATTATTGTGTATTTACTTTGGAGCGCACCCAGGGCACTACGGGCTAGTTTGGGCCTTGCAGCTTTACCAGGAGTGCTTCTACCATCTCTATCTATCTATCTATCTATCTATCTATTTATATATATATATATATATACATATGTCTATATATTTGTTCATATGTATTTATGTGTTTATATGTGTATATATGTCTGTAAATACATATATACAGATATAAATACATAAATATATACACATGTATATATACATATATACATATCTTTAGACATGTATATGTATGGATCTCTATGTTAAAGTCCTTTGGCTGCCTTTATTTCTAACACATGAGGCTTTATATGTTTGAGTCTTTTTCTTTTAAATATTTTTTATTAGATGTTATAATGAGTGTAGGTGTTATTATGAGTGTAACTATACTTTGTAATGTATTTTGATGTGTTTTGTGATAGTTTTATGTTTTGTGAAACAGTTAACCAGAGCTCTGAAGTCACATTATCATTCTAGTGTAAATCATGATTGTGCTCAAGCGATCACATTTACTTTCAACTAATAATATGAGTGGTAAGCTCGATGAGAGCAAACCCTTGTGATAAACCCTTTATCGATCTAGTGCAAACATTTGTGCTCCACTCGTAATCTAGCCCTAAATATACAGAAAATAAAAAAAATAACATTATAAAAAATTAAAAACATCACTACCCAAAAACAACTCACAGTTTTGCCTATTCTAAAACCAAAGCCCCCTTAGAAAAAAACACCCCAAAAAAACACAAAACCTAAACTAACACTAAACTAACACAACTATTATTGTTGGGCATTGTTTTTTCCTGGAAAAAAAAACAAAGCAGCCTACAATACAAGTAATCCCCCGAAAAGGCTATCTAACAAAACCTACTCTAAAGATTGCCCTGAATTTTTTTTTTTTTTTGCTGCCCAAGGAAAAACAATAAGAAACCTTATTCTTAAAAATAAAAAACCCACCCAAAAAAAGCCGAGCACCCTTGAATTGCTATTGAAATTTAGTGTCGAAAATCAGCCAATAGCAATTAAAGGGTACCCCTATATACGGGTACATTGCATTCAGAATTCAGTGTACGGCAGATGACTGCATGAAGAGGACGTCGTGGACAAAAGATCAGAAGATGAGAAGAAAAGAAGATGCATAGGGTAGAAGATGGACGAAGAATTCCCAGCGGAGCAGAGGATGAAGATGGACCACCGCCACTGGGTCAAGAAAGAAGATGGATCACCACTGCCGGAATAGTAGAGGATCACTGTAGAATTTTAAATCATATATTTAAGTTTAAAATAATTAATTGAACAAGCCAGAATAACTACATATTACATTATATACAATACTTAAAGTATTATGCATTATACATGACAATGCATATCATTTTAACATTGTATATAAATGTAGCGACATAGCTCTTATAGTTATAATAGGGAGTTTTTTTTTGTATACTTTATTACTCAGGTTGCAGACATTATGTAGGTGTTTTGTGGGAGTTAGTTGGGCATTTCAGGAGAGTGCAGTTAAGACGTGATGTAGGTGTAGACAGTATTAGGGAGTTTGCTGGGCAGTATAGTTAGAGTATGATGCAGGTGTAGGCATTATGTAGGAGTAAGTCAGGCATTCCAGGAGGAGTAACCTGTACTTCAGTTGGGATACATCACCAGCAGTGTGATATATTCCAATCTCTGAATTACAGGTTGCGAATATGGTGTCAGCCATGTTTGTCTCACCACCTTTTCAGTGGCGAGACTTTCCAGCGAGAGCCAGCTAATGTAGGTTTAGGGAATGTAAGGTCACACAGGCATTATTTGAAGTGTACCAACACAGAAAATGTGCATGGTTTCAGTGAGTCCACTGTCTGCACTGTGTAGGAACACTTCAAATAGGTCCCCCACCCTCTAAAAGTGGTGACGAGTGGCAATGTCAGCAATGTTTAGCTGACATAGTACTCCCCATTATATCCTATGGGATCATCGGCACTTCACAGGTCCACCCCTTGAACTTTGTTCCTAAATCGAGGGGCAATATGTTTCAATTTAGGATTGACTTATACAAACTTGGAAGGAATCTGACACTTATGGATTTTTTGGATAGTAGTAGGGACTATATAGGAGAGAGAAAAGAGTATAAGACTGTGAGTAAATTTGATCCCCCCTCATGAAATGCCAACAGTACCACATTTTTGAAGTTGGTTGAAAAGGATGTAAATGCCTTTATGAAAATTTCCTCAAAAAATGCATCTAATTTAAGTAAATATGAATGGGATGCCCTACAAGGGATAAAGGCTAATAAGGATAATATTTTGAAAGCTGCAGATAAGAGTGGCAGCATAGTGGTGATGAGTTACAAAGATTATAAGAATGAAATAATGAGGCAATTAAATAATGCAGATAATTACATGTTGAATCCTCATCAGTAGTTAAGCGGGGGAATCCTTTCCTTTGAAGCTGTTCCACGATCTCAGATTGCGGTATTGCAAAAATCAATTTTCTGTATGACAGCCCTAGGGAAGTGACCAATATCTCAAACATGGTTGGCAGTTAAGGAATCTTAACCAATCCTAGCCGCAGAGAAGTCGGATTACACAGCAAACACCCTAGGGCTGTGATTATTGTGTTTAAAAGTGCATATACAGCGCCAACATCCAAACAAATATAAGCTCCCAAAGTGAGACCCCTAAAAACTAAAAAATAGAATATTAATATAGAAAGAGGGAGTGCCAGCTATACGCTAAAGTATCAGAATAACAGAATAATATTAAAATATTAAAATACATTTATTACATTCACATAAACTAGGGTACCCTATGTACATATAACAATTAAATTGAAAACAATTAAAAAATTAGTTAAAAACAATAGAGTAAGTACCCCTCAGGAGAGAGGGGAATATCAAAACATATAAACACAAAAAAAATGTGTATTAAAAGTCCCAAATGATATAAAACGTTTTAATAAGTGATGATATCCTTAGAAAATGTCCTGTGTAACAGATCCGGTGCCCTTGTGAATCCAATGAATCCTATGTGTGTGATGGGGTATCCAAGAAATCAAAAATCAAAATAAAGATGCTTATCAAAAATATATGATAAAAATAAAATAAAAAAATTTAAATAAAATTGGAGAAAAGTGAATCAAGCGAAAAAAGTGAATAAGAAATCCAATAGGATCCAAAAATTGCAGTACCTGTGAAAAACAAAAATTACATAGTGCAATAACGCTAATATGAATATAAACTTAATTGAAAATAGGCTTACCCTATATGTAAACTTGAGCAGTGACTACTTATAACATGTACATCAACGCGTTTCGGCCCCAAAGCTGGGCCTTTCTCAAGATGTTTTTCACAGGTACTGCAATTTTTGAATCCTATTGGATTTCTTATTCACTTTTTTCACTTGATTCACTTTTCTCCAATTTTTATTTTTATTTTTATCATATATTTTTGATAAGCATCATTTTGATTTTGGATTTCTTGGATACCCCATCATACACAAAGGATTAATTGGATTCACAAGGGCACCGGATCTGTTACACAGGAAAATTGCTAAGGATATCATCACTTATTAAGACTTTTTATATCATTTGGGACTTTTAATACACATATTTTTGTTGTGTGTTTATATGTTTTGGTATTCCCCTCTCTTCTGAGGGGCACTTACTCTATTGTTTTTAACTAATTTTTAAATTGTTTTCAATCGAATTGTTATATGTACATAAGGTACCCTAGTTTATGTGAATGTAATAAATGTATTTTAATATTTAATATTATTCTGTTATTCTGATACTTTAGCCTATAGCTGGCGCTCCCTCTTTCTATATTAAGAAAATTGATTATTGCAATACTGCAATCTGAGATTGTGGAACAGCTTCAAAGGGAAGGATTCCACCTCTTAACTACCAATGAGGATTCTTCATTAGCATGCAAAAGAGGACTAATACGTAAAGGAGGATTGGGACTGGGCCCTCTCTTTTGATATAGCTCATGACTACATTCTGAGCTAAGTAGCCCTCTTATTGACCTTGTGCTTATATGATACTATGCTTAGTAGCTGTTTATCTCGTATTGTATAGCTTCTGATGTTTATTTGTGTACAGAATATAACGGATGACATTCTGTGAATTATCTTTATCTATTGACAGTGTATTGTGTTCACTTTAATAGAGGATACAATTCCTTAAGTGATCAAAACAGGTCTTATATGTGAGAAGAGTGCTGTTGAGAGATCTCTTCTTTCTCTCTTTTCTATTTTTGTTGTTTCATATTTTAGATCGCAGCACTGATATATATTTTTACTTTTTGTCCAGACCTTTCATTTGTCCTGAGCTACGTATTTCTTTTAAAGGTAAATGTATTAAAGACCTTTTGGTACATGCAGATCTGTTGGAGAAATATGAGAACAGGAAGCCTAATTTTCTATTGAGGAAACCTGGGGTACATCGCTGCCATGGATGTGTGACATGTGACAGCCTGATTTTAGGTGACACATTTTCACACAGCCATTCAGGAAAGAGATATAAGATTACATATCCTATTAATTGTGGATCTAATTCATCAAATGCCAGTGGGGGGATATTTATGTAGGGAAAACGGAGTATATGCTAAAAGAGAGAATAGCACTTCACAGATCAAGTATCAAACAAGCTATAGAGAATGGTAAAAAAGACCAGCTGGTTGCGAAACATTTTTTGGAGAAGGGACACCCTGTTGCAAGCTTACAATATAGCCCAATTGAGCATATCCCCCCCATCAAAAAGGGGGGGATATGGTCAATAAATGTCGTTGCAAAGGGAGGCAGAGTGGATCTATGAGTTAGACACAGTACACCCTAAGGGCCTGAATACCTATTTGTCTCTGACTAGCTTTCTTTGAATATAATGAATATGGGAAAATGCATTAATATCCACTTGAGGTGATATTGTTCTACTGGAACCAAGCTAGGGATAACTGAGGCCAAGCCATCAGAGCATTGGAAATCGCTCTCAACTCCAAGATGTTAAAGAGGAGAGCAAACACTTCCGAGACCATAAACCCTGTGCCTTAAACAAGTCCCAGACTGCTTCCCAGCTCAGCAGGTTGGAGTCCGTGGTCACATCACCTAGGAATGGCTCCAGAAGCATGCACCCTGAGACAGATACTCCTGAAAAAAACACTACAGGAGAAAGTCTCTCAATGAATCTAGATTTATCCTCTGAGACAGATCCGGATGTTCTCCATTGTATGGAAAATAGCAAAGGGAATTATTGTCCATGGTAACCATCAGACCAGTTCACTCCATACATTTAGTCACTGAAAAGTGAAGGTAAAGTCAACTGCAGCTAGATCCAAACTCCCAACCTTCTGGTTGCAAGATGGCTAAGCTATTTACCAGACCACTAGAGCTTGCTGTTGGCCGGACAGTAGACTGCAGAGAGAGGAAAATGAATAAATCCTTGATTATCTGACCTCTGTTAGAAAACCAAATAAATAATCCTTGTAGAAGGAACAAAGGAACTCTTCTCCAGATTCATTTCCCATCCATGGGAAAAGAGATTGGACAAGATCTCTTGAAAGAGAGTTTGCTCGAAGGAAGGATGACCTGAACCATATATTGTCCAGAAAAGCACCCTCACAATACCCCAAGACATAAAAGTCTTTCTAGGATAACGTAACTCAGAAACTTGAGAAGATCCTGAATCATGGGAACAAAAAATGCACATCCTTCAGGTCTATGTTTGTTATGAACAGGCCCTCTTGAAGCAAAGGAGAATGGATACTACTTTGAAGGTTAGAACCTGAGAAACTTGAGGTAAATACCTAGATCCCGTTCCCAGACTGGGACTGGAACTATTACTCCCAGAGAGGAAGGTCCTAAACCCAGTTCAAGGAAAGCCTCTCACCATACCTGGATTGCAGATACTCTAGAAGGAGAAATCTGCCCCTGGGAGGAAATCTTAGATTGGACTAAGTTAGGGATTCCAAAAGACATAACTGACCTTACAGAAAGAGGAAAACCTTCCTTTCGTCTTACTCTCTTGACAAGTGGCAGAAAAATCCTTTTTTTTTTTGTTTTACCCGTAAGTCAGAGGAAATCTCTGCCAGACCAAGCCCAAACAAGGTTTCATCCTTGAAAGGAAATGTGGATTTGGAGGAAACAAATATTAAACCTGTAACTGCAGAACTATAAAGCCTAAGCTGTACCACTAAGCCACAGGTAGGCTTCTCAGCTGACCAAGATTTCAGCCATAATGTCCGGCGACCTAGCACAGCAAGTCTAATATGACAAGGCATTGCTCTAAATGAACAATTAAACATCCAGCTTCTTATCCATGGATCCATAAGGAGCTAGCAAACCTCCACAGGGATTGAAGTTCTCTGAGCCATAGTAGAAAAGCTCCCTTCTACGAAGGGCACCATGTATTTTAATGGAGTCAGCGACAGGAAAATCCTTTAAAGGACGGGAGACAGGGACAAAGGTATCCCTAGCTTCTCCTATTCCTCTGAAAATTCCCATAGTACATCTAGAACATTTCCTCATAGGAATGAAATCATAGAACTGATAAAGTATACAAAACTTCCAAGGGTTGGCAACGACAGGGGTATCAGTGTCGTCCAAGTAGCTAAAACCTCCTTTAACAGTACATGAGGTGTTGAAGCATGCATATGAAGAAGACCAATTCAGCATCAGAAGAACGAATTATACTGTCCAGATCTGAGATTTCACCCTCAGAAACTACCGGCGAATCCTCCTCACCAGACTTAGTAGAGGGCCAACCTGTGTAGCAACATGTGGAGCAGAAACCTTATTATCTGAAATTTTAAATGTCCTCTTGCATTTTCCCTGTAGGAAAAGAAAAACAGACCAAGCCGCAGATACCTGAGCTGCAAATTCTTTATGCAAATACACTCCTCCTGGAGATTGAGTGGAACCACAGGGCACTGCATGTGACGCCATAGAGACTTGGGACGTTAAAGGAGAAAACTGTGGCATTGTCAGAACAGCATCATCCTGGGAGACATAAGGCTCATAGGGTCACATCTATCTGTGCTATTCAATAGCAATTGCTAAACATTCAGCACATAAAAATAAACATTTTACATTTTCAAAATATTCCTAGAGGTGAGAGGTTCCATCAAAAGGTATCTTAATTATCTAAAGATTAATTCCAAATGGGATGGGTAGATCTTACAGAACAACAATTGTTCCTCGAGAGCCTTAATTTTGTACCTAGGAACAGGCTTTTGTTTCACAAATATCTGAACATAAGTCCCACAAAACTATAATGGTTAAAAGTAAGTTATATCATAACCCTTAAAGGGACAGTCAACCATAGAATTGTTATTGTTTTAAAAGATAGATAATCCCTTTATTACTCATTCCCCAGTTTTACATAACCAACACAGTTATATTAATGTACTTTTTACCTTTGTGGTTGCCTTGTATCTAGGAACCTTCTTCCAGCCCCCTGATCACATGACTGTGACTGTTTATTATCTATTGTCTTAAATTTAGCATTGTATTGTGCTAGATCTTAAATAACTTTCTGTGCCTGAACACAGTGTTATCTATATGGCCCACGTGTACTTTCTGTCTCTTTGTGTTGAAAAGAGATTTAAAAAGCATGTGATAAGAGGCAGCCCTCAAAGGCTTAGAAATTAGCATATGAGCCTACCTATGTTTAGTTTAAACTAAGAATACCAAGAGAAAAAAGCTAATTTGAAGATAAAAGTAAATTGGAAAGTCAATTAAAATGAAAAGTCCTATCTGAATAATGAAAGTTTAATTTATACTAGACTGTCCCTTTAACTTAAGGATATAACAGGGGCAAACACATTAAAAAGAAGAATTGAATGTTTCCAAAAAACATTACTAACATGTACTTTGTATTATATAGCAGGAAGAAGATTATGCATTACACTCCTTCTTAAATCGGCATCTCAAAATATATAGCTCTTTAGGGGTTCCTACCACTAGGCTAACAAAGTATTTTGTAAATAACACCACACAGCAGAAAAAGAATGTCGCTCCGCTCTCAGCCTGAGAACGTTGGCATTCATCTGCCGACAAAGCAATCCCCTAAAATGGTGCCACTCTTCACTGAGAAGAAGGAGGCGGGCCAAACATTGTATGGGGATGAGGTGCGATAAATCGCTCTTAACTTCTTTTAACAGATGCCAAAACACAAAATTTAAGAATCCCCAGAGTCATCTGCCGACACCAAAAGGGAAAAAACATACGGGGCAGGGATAAAAATAATCACAGTACCGCTCCGCTTTTATAGATAAAGGAAGAAAATGGCATATTAGCCCCATAGGAATGGTGCCTAAAATGAAAGCGCGCTCTCCTAAATGGCTCCATTTGAGCTCTCATATAGGAAGCCTTAAGGCAATCTTATATCATAAGGCCTCTCTCAATAAACAAAGATCTCGCTAAGATTTTAGGTTTAATAAGCCAGAATCTCTGTCCCTGAATAAATTAATACTGAGTCCAATCGAGGGTTAACTCCTTCCTGCCTTGAAGGAGATTAGACCCTAGTCTCCATATCACATGTCATATAGTGCCTGCTCACTGTGATAAAATCCTCCCCCCTGAAGGATTTTGAGTCCCGAAGTAATTGCAGGCTTAAGTCTTAACCCCTTAAGTGACTGCCTCCTAGACCCAGAAGACAAAAGGCACTTACCTGTTCATCCAGCTGTCCGGCAGGAGGACAGCCCACACAGTATAAAAGGATGGCGCTCCTTACAGAGAACTGTGGAACAAAGAAAGAACAGAGTAAACCTACCCTGGCTTTCTATATAAGGGAAGCAACATGCAGTGAGGCCCACCACACAAGTTCTTAACTGCTTTAAAGCCAGCACTGCCCTACTGAAGAGACTAACGTGGAGTACGGCTACATCCAGTCTTGAAAAGGAAAGATCAGAGTAAACCATCTCTGCCTTTCTAACTAGTTAAAATCTTGCTTGTAGAGAAAGAAATCTGATTTTCTTCAGACACCAAAACTTCCCCTCCTCCATGTACAGAGGCAAAGATAATGACTGGGCATTGTGGGAAGGAAAGTGATTCTTAATAGCTTCGCTGTGGGGCTCTTTGCCTCCTCCTGCTGGCCAGGAGTGATATTCCCAACAGTAAATGATGAAACCGTGGACTCACCATATCTTAGGAAAGAAATGCCCATTTTATGTTCATTTATAGTAACCCCTGGATATTTTGTTCTCTTTTAGTAAGAAAAAAAATAACAAAGGAAGATACATGCAAAGGATGCAATATAGAAAATGACCATTAGATGGCGCAGTATATGATATATTTGTGGGTGAGGTTTTGAATGTAATTAAAGGATTACTTTCTGTTATAATTTTTAAGCTAAACAACTAACATATTAAAGTTAATAAATATTAATTAAAACCTACTGACCTATATTTTCTCCAAAACAAAGTTTCATAACGTTCTAAAAGTTATATCTTTTATTCGCCGATGATGTCACTTTATCCTGCCCACTATTTTCAGCACTGTGTGTTCAAAATACTTAAACCAATAACTTTGTGTTTAAAGCGCCATTTTGAAACCTAGGTATTGTAAACGGATTGGTAGAGAGCAAAGGATACCCACGGAGTGGGTTTGGAAAACAATTAAATTTGCAGACAAGATTTCTGATATACAGTAGAGATATGTTAATGAAATGCTATTGATAAAAAGCGTATTTGGGGTAGTTAGTTAGTAACAGGCATAGAAAATATTTACTTACAGTGGCCCTTTAAGGATTGAAGGGTTTATAAGGAAGGGGATTATGGGAAATGTCTGTAACCTTGACAAAGGCCCAAATGGGGGCCGAAACCTGGAATAAACACGTTTGCAAAAGAAGGAGCTGTGTCTTCATGATTCTATATATATAATATGAATATCTATAGGAATATACAGATATATATAGGAATATCTATTTAAAAATACATAGAATATTTTCCCCTGTATGAAAAACATTGGAATATAAAATATTTACAGTACGTTGCTGGTCTTTAAATGTAGCTTGTTTTTTGATAGCGTGGCCTCGCCATCGGCAGCTGGTTTTGCTGCTGCTGGCATGACCCGCACTATTATGGGCTGCTAAACCATTAACAACCAGAGATGTGCAGGATGTGTGGTGGTCGTTAAGGGGTTAAAATATATACAAAATAATTTTTCTTGTTTTCTCTATTTGAGTGGAAAGGGCTCCAAAGTATATATACATATGTATATATGTGTATGCATGTGTACATATGTGTTTATATGTGTATCTATGTATGTACAGTATATACATATGTACACATATAAACATAAATACACATGTATACACACATATACGTATATATGCATACATATTTAGACATGTATATTTATGCATATATACATTATAGCCCTTTTCATTCAAATACCTTATCATATACCATATACTTTAAACCCTTATAATTATTATTTTTTTTTATATTTATACTGTATGAATAATTATAATCAGATATTGTATATATGATTGTTACACTTTATTTTAATGTATTTATGTTGTGTTTGTGGCAACTTTTAATTTAGCCCTAATCCTTTATGCAGGCTAACCACACAAGTTCAAATTTAGTACTTTCAACTTGTTGTAATATGAGCGCAAGTTAGCGCAGGTGCGATATTTCAGTGCTCCGATTATAATGTATGTTGTTAGGCACAATTTTATTATCTTCAAATCCTAATATACAGTATGGAATGCAGAAATTTGTATGTAAGTATACATTTTATGTCTTTGGGCTAGATAACGAGTAGAGTGCTAATTTTCACTTGCGTTAAAGTGTTAAAACCACTAGATCTAATTTATTTGCAGTCAGAGATTTGTGCTGGAACTATGAGTTGAAAGTAAAAAGTTTGCGCTCTTGTGTTCATAACGTTGCGGTAACAAATATATTTTGAGAAGTCGCAAACCGAAAAACCGGCACAAGTTGCGCAAACACGGTTGAGGTTATATTTAGTTGAAAAAGATTTTTATTGTCTTTTTCCTCAAAAATAAAAATAACATAACAGAAAACAGAGTGTACAGTTACAAGTCACAATCACAATCCAGTATTTACAGCAAAGGTATCAATTAGATATGTTAAACAAGAATCAGCAATGGGTACTATGAAGGATATCAATGTCCATGTTCATATCACCCTCAAACGAAGAGGTACACATAATGTTCACTCTCGACATTCTATAAAATTAGTGAGCTCAGTGGTATATAATATCTAGTAAACACAGTCACCAATTCCCTGGTAAACTTTCTAAACATAAGGTCGAACCCTCAAACTGAGCATTTGTATATAGTAGAAATACTTTAATTAAATTTAAGAAGCTATAATAGTGTTTATGTCGGGTTGTCGTCCGGTTCTGGCTTCTGAATACATAATCCACGGTTCCCAAAGGGAAATTAATTGCTCTTTAGTATCTAATTAATCAGCAGCATTGCTGCTCATCTGGGCCTCGATCCGATAAAAATCGTCGCCCACAAAAGCCCACCAAATTTTGCGCTGGTTTGGTATCAAATATACGGCGTAACATGGAAGTTACGCTTGTATATTTCTGCCTTCGGCCTTAGTTTTTTGGCCCATAGACAGGTATACCAAACCAGCGCAGTTTGGTATCCAATATACAGCGTAAGGACTTACTTGGCAAAAATGGAGAAATCTTACTACATTTTCCCCTCGCCACAAATTGCAGGCGTAGTAAGCCTTACGCTGTGTATTGGAGCCCCGTAACTCCCTAAACTACCTGCAAAATAAAACCTAACACCTAACGCATGCACAATGTCTATCTACCTGTCAACCGCGATCCCCCACCACAATCCCTAATAAAGTAAAGTATTTAACCCCTAAACCACCGCTCCCGGACTCTGCGGCTACCTACATTAACTACCCCCTAATGTGAGCCCCTTACTCCGCCGCCACCTACATTACCTACCCCCTAATGTGAGCTCCTTACACCGCCGCCACCTACACAGGGCCGGATTTCCCATTAGGCACAGTAGGCATGTGCCTACAGGCGCCTTGCAGTGAGGGGCGCCTGCCTGTCAATAATAAAAAAAAAAAAAAAAAAAAAATTTTTTTTTTTTTTTTTTTTTTTTTTATGAGGGCATTTATTTTAGTAAGAATTGTGCTGCCAGGTGCCTACAAAGTCGAGTGTTTCATTGGGAATATGTTACAGCAGTTGAGGGAGCCATGAAGGAGAGAGGGGCAAAGATTAAAACTAAACCCCTCCCATTGAATTTCTAAATTCTAATTTTAAACACATTTGTTGACCCCTGGATTACATATAATCTACAACATTCCATGTTTTCCTTTGAGAGCAACATCATATGATATTTATATTTCAGAACAAAATAAATGTAACATCTGTGTGTGTTTGTACCAAAAATATCAGAGTTTACAAGATTTTTTTCCCTACATTTTATATTTTCTTCCACTGGCTGCACAGGTTGTTGATGGTGATGAGCTTGCATGCTGCTAGTTTTAATATTGCTATTGTTTACACAAAACTGTGTTTGACTCCAACAAAATGTTAAGCACATAGTCAAAGTCATCTCCAGAAAAGCAATACACTAATGGCTTGTCAATAAACATGTCCTATGAGCCCATCTGGGTCTGCACAGATGTGTATTGCTGTCTCAGAACTGACATTGACTATGTGTTTAACTCTTTTGCAAGAGGCTAACACACTTCTCTGCAAGCACTAGTGCAATAATAAAATGCCCAGCAAACTGTCACATTTGATGTCCCTTTAAATAGGGTTTTCTTTAGAATATTTTGCATTAAAAGTTTAACATGATTTGTTTTTGTTATACATAATAGAAATTGTATGGCCATTTGAGTCAAGTGAATATTGATTTTTGGTGTAGCTTCCATTACAACAAATATTGCAATTGGTGTGTGTATTTGTGTATCTCCATAAAAGGGAAAATGTAATTTTACATCTAATATTTATTTTTAGTTGTCCTAAATAATAATAAAAAAAAGTCCTCATTTTTTCCACTTTTTTCTAGGGGGGGTGGGGGGGTGGGGGGGCGCTTCAGGTTTTTGTGCCTACAGGCACCTGAGATGTAAATCCGGCCCTGCACCTACATTACCTACCCCCTAATGTGAGCCCCTTACACCGCCGCCACCTACATTACCAACCCCCTAATGTGAGCACCTTACACCGCCACCACCTACATTACCTACCCCCTAATGTGAGCCCCTTACACCGCCGCTACCTACATTACCTACCCCCTAATGTGAGCTCCTTACACCGCCGCCACCTACATTACCTACCCCCTAATGTGAGCTCCTACCCCGCCGCCAGCTATATTAAAATTATTAACTTCTAATCTAATCCCCCTACCCCGCAGTTATTAGTTATTAACTATTTAATAGCTATTGTACCTAGTTAAAATAAATACCAAGTTACCTGTAAAATAAGTATAAACCGTAAAATAGCTACAATGTAATTATTAATTATATTGTAGCTATCTTAGTGTTTATTTTATAGGTAAGTATTTAGAATTAAATAGGAATCATTTAGTTAATATTATTAATATTATTTCGATTTATTTTAATAATAATTAAGTTAGGGGTGTTAGAGTTAGATAGGGTTAATATAGTTAATATATATAATATAATAACTATATTAACTATATTAACCCTAATATAATTAGGGTTAATATAGTTAATATAGGTGGCGGCGGTGTAGAAGGATTAGATTAGGGGTTAATGTATTTTATATAGATGGCGGTGGTGTAGGGGGATTAAATTAGGGGTTAATAATTTTAATATAGCTGGCTGCGGGGTAGGGGGATTAGATTAGAAGTTAATAATTTTAATATAGCTGGCGGCAGGGTAGGAGCTCACATTAGGGGGTAGGTAATGTAGGTGGCGGCGGTGTAAGGAGCTCACATTAGGGGGTAGGTAATGTAGGTGGCGGCGGTGTAAGGAGCTCACATTAGGGGGTAGGTAATGTAGGTGGAGGCGGTGTAAGGGGCTCACATTAGGGGGTAGGTAATGTAGGTGGCGGCGGTGTATGGGGCTCACATTAGGGGGTAGGTAATGTATGTGGCGGCGGTGTAAGGGGCTCACATTAGGGGGTAGGTAATGTAGATGGCTGCGGTGTAAGGGGCTCACATTAGGGGGTAGTTAATGTAGGTGGCGGCAGGGTCCGGGCGCAGCGGTTTAGGGGTTAATAACTTTATTAAGTGCGGCGGGGTCTGGGAGCGGAGGTTTAGGGGTTAATACATTTATTATTAGGAGAGTGAGGGGAGATAGCGGATAGAGGGGTATACGTGTCGGGCTATGTTTGGGAGGCGTGTTAGACAGTACGGGAGATTTAATACTTTAGTCAGTTTTTGTAGGCGCTGGCAGTTTCTAAAGTGCCGTAAGTCACTGGCGACTCCAGAAATTTGTACTTACGCAGATTTCTGGACATCGCTAGTTTATCCGACTTACGGCACTTTAGCAATTGCCGGCGGGGTATATTGGATAGCTTGAGTTGCAAGCTGAAACTACGGGCGGCAGGGGTTCTCTCGCTTGTACCGCAAACTATGCCATATATCGGATCGCGGCCCTGGTAGTAATGAGCAATTTTGTTTCTAATGAGTTGAAAAGTAGGGATCACTGACTTCCAGTAATGGGAGATAGTTAATCTGACTATTGTGAAAATAAGAAATATACATTTATTACGTGATATGTTAAACCCAGGTAATGGTTCATGTAGTAGGGCCTGAGTGGAGGTCAATTATATAGTGTTATCGAAAATGTCACTCAAAAATGTTGATGTTTGTGACCAGATATTAGAGACATGATGACAATGCCACCACATGTCTGGGTATGTCCCTCTCTCAGCACAGCCTCTTAAACAATTCCCCCTATCTGGGTCTGAACTATGCATTCATGAAGGATGGAAGTACCACCTGAACGCCACTTTAATATAGTTCTCTTTTAAATGGGCACAAATTGAAAATGAGGCACCCCTATACAGAGGAGTGTTCAATTTCTCAAGTGACCATGTAAAGTTAAATTCATCTTCCCATTTGTGCATGAAGGGAAGCTTAGGTGCTGTGGAGGGATTATTAAAGATGGAATATAATCTAGAAATAGTGCCACACAGGCGCTGTTTAGCCAGGCAAAGTTGTTCAAGGTAAGTGACATTCCCCTTACATGAGCTTCCCATTACTTCAAATACTCTCATTCTAAGTTGTAAATAATGCAACCAGCTAGGTTTATCCTGTTCACTAAGACCAACATATGTATTAAAGTCCAAAAAGTTCTGGTTCTGTAACGTGTCTGCAATTCTATATAACCCTCTATTCGCCCACTTGTCTTGGAGTGCGATATCAAATGTAGTGGATAAAGTGACTAAAGGGGTCACCTTAGAATTGTCTGAGATTAGGCTGAATTTTGTGGTTAAGAAGTTTCATAAAGAGACAGTGTGGGAAATAGAGAAGAAAGTTCTCCAGATTGTGGGTCTATGAGTCTTACTAGACCAAAGTAGTTTGTAAATTAGGTTTATCATAACCATATCAGATTCTAATTGTACCCATTGAATGTTATCAGTTTTATTGTGCCATAAGGATGTTTGGGCCAACCGTGCAGCGTGGTAGTAGGCCAATAGGTCTGGTAGTGCCATTCTCCCTCCCCCTGCACCAACACAGAGTTTGTTTGTTGGTTCTTGATTTCTTTCCTTGCCAAATAAAGGAAATTATGGCTTTTTGGAGTTTATCAAGGACTAGTGTTAGGACCGAAACTAGAAGAGATCTAAACAGGTATAACATTTTTGGGAGTATCGACATTTTAACTCCTATTATCCTACCATACAGTGAGCTTTTCATCTTTTCCCATTTCTGGAGTAGATTTTTTATTTGGGAAAGCATAGGCTTATAATTATTTTGATAAAGATAGCGCATTCCCCCTTTCGCCCAGGAAAAAGAAAAATTGAGCTCTATGAGTTTTTTGGTGTGTGGTGGTAGGTTAACACTGATAGCTTCGCATTTGTCGTTATTAATTTTATAACCTGAGATCGCAGCAAACTTGGTAATGGTGAGAAGTCGCAAACCGAAAAACCGGCACAAGTTGCGCAAACACGGTTGAGGTTATATTTAGTTGAAAAAGATTTTTATTGTCTTTTTCCTCAAAAATAAAAATAACATAACAGAAAACAGAGTGTACAGTTACAAGTCACAATCACAATCCAGTATTTACAGCAAAGGTATCAATTAGATATGTTAAACAAGAATCAGCAATGGGTACTATGAAGGATATCAATGTCCATGTTCATATCACCCTCAAACGAAGAGGTACACATAATGTTCACTCTCGACATTCTATAAAATTAGTGAGCTCAGTGGTATATAATATCTAGTAAACACAGTCACCAATTCCCTGGTAAACTTTCTAAACATAAGGTCGAACCCTCAAACTGAGCATTTGTATATAGTAGAAATACTTTAATTAAATTTAAGAAGCTATAATAGTGTTTATGTCGGGTTGTCGTCCGGTTCTGGCTTCTGAATACATAATCCACGGTTCCCAAAGGGAAATTAATTGCTCTTTAGTATCTAATTAATCAGCAGCATTGCTGCTCATCTGGGCCTCGATCCGATAAAAATCGTCGCCCACAAAAGCCCACCAAATTTTGCGCTGGTTTGGTATCAAATATACGGCGTAACATGGAAGTTACGCTTGTATATTTCTGCCTTCGGCCTTAGTTTTTTGGCCCATAGACAGGTATACCAAACCAGCGCAGTTTGGTATCCAATATACAGCGTAAGGACTTACTTGGCAAAAATGGAGAAATCTTACTACATTTTCCCCTCGCCACAAATTGCAGGCGTAGTAAGCCTTACGCTGTGTATTGGAGCCCCGTAACTCCCTAAACTACCTGCAAAATAAAACCTAACACCTAACGCATGCACAATGTCTATCTACCTGTCAACCGCGATCCCCCACCACAATCCCTAATAAAGTAAAGTATTTAACCCCTAAACCACCGCTCCCGGACTCTGCGGCTACCTACATTAACTACCCCCTAATGTGAGCCCCTTACTCCGCCGCCACCTACATTACCTACCCCCTAATGTGAGCTCCTTACACCGCCGCCACCTACATTACCTACCCCCTAATGTGAGCCCCTTACACCGCCGCCACCTACATTACCAACCCCCTAATGTGAGCACCTTACACCGCCACCACCTACATTACCTACCCCCTAATGTGAGCCCCTTACACCGCCGCTACCTACATTACCTACCCCCTAATGTGAGCTCCTTACACCGCCGCCACCTACATTACCTACCCCCTAATGTGAGCTCCTACCCCGCCGCCAGCTATATTAAAATTATTAACTTCTAATCTAATCCCCCTACCCCGCAGTTATTAGTTATTAACTATTTAATAGCTATTGTACCTAGTTAAAATAAATACCAAGTTACCTGTAAAATAAGTATAAACCGTAAAATAGCTACAATGTAATTATTAATTATATTGTAGCTATCTTAGTGTTTATTTTATAGGTAAGTATTTAGAATTAAATAGGAATCATTTAGTTAATATTATTAATATTATTTCAATTTATTTTAATAATAATTAAGTTAGGGGTGTTAGAGTTAGATAGGGTTAATATAGTTAATATATATAATATAATAACTATATTAACTATATTAACCCTAATATAATTAGGGTTAATATAGTTAATATAGGTGGCGGCGGTGTAGAAGGATTAGATTAGGGGTTAATGTATTTTATATAGATGGCGGTGGTGTAGGGGGATTAAATTAGGGGTTAATAATTTTAATATAGCTGGCTGCGGGGTAGGGGGATTAGATTAGAAGTTAATAATTTTAATATAGCTGGCGGCAGGGTAGGAGCTCACATTAGGGGGTAGGTAATGTAGGTGGCGGCGGTGTAAGGAGCTCACATTAGGGGGTAGGTAATGTAGGTGGCGGCGGTGTAAGGAGCTCACATTAGGGGGTAGGTAATGTAGGTGGAGGTGGTGTAAGGGGCTCACATTAGGGGGTAGGTAATGTAGGTGGCGGCGGTGTATGGGGCTCACATTAGGGGGTAGGTAATGTATGTGGCGGCGGTGTAAGGGGCTCACATTAGGGGGTAGGTAATGTAGATGGCTGCGGTGTAAGGGGCTCACATTAGGGGGTAGTTAATGTAGGTGGCGGCAGGGTCCGGGCGCAGCGGTTTAGGGGTTAATAACTTTATTAAGTGCGGCGGGGTCTGGGAGCGGAGGTTTAGGGGTTAATACATTTATTATTAGGAGAGTGAGGGGAGATAGCGGATAGAGGGGTATACGTGTCGGGCTATGTTTGGGAGGCGTGTTAGACAGTACGGGAGATTTAATACTTTAGTCAGTTTTTGTAGGCGCTGGCAGTTTCTAAAGTGCCGTAAGTCACTGGCGACTCCAGAAATTTGTACTTACGCAGATTTCTGGACATCGCTAGTTTATCCGACTTACGGCACTTTAGCAATTGCCGGCGGGGTATATTGGATAGCTTGAGTTGCAAGCTGAAACTACGGGCGGCAGGGGTTCTCTCGCTTGTACCGCAAACTATGCCATATATCGGATCGCGGCCCTGGTAGTAATGAGCAATTTTGTTTCTAATGAGTTGAAAAGTAGGGATCACTGACTTCCAGTAATGGGAGATAGTTAATCTGACTATTGTGAAAATAAGAAATATACATTTATTACGTGATATGTTAAACCCAGGTAATGGTTCATGTAGTAGGGCCTGAGTGGAGGTCAATTATATAGTGTTATCGAAAATGTCACTCAAAAATGTTGATGTTTGTGACCAGATATTAGAGACATGATGACAATGCCACCACATGTCTGGGTATGTCCCTCTCTCAGCACAGCCTCTTAAACAATTCCCCCTATCTGGGTCTGAACTATGCATTCATGAAGGATGGAAGTACCACCTGAACGCCACTTTAATATAGTTCTCTTTTAAATGGGCACAAATTGAAAATGAGGCACCCCTATACAGAGGAGTGTTCAATTTCTCAAGTGACCATGTAAAGTTAAATTCATCTTCCCATTTGTGCATGAAGGGAAGCTTAGGTGCTGTGGAGGGATTATTAAAGATGGAATATAATCTAGAAATAGTGCCACACAGGCGCTGTTTAGCCAGGCAAAGTTGTTCAAGGTAAGTGACATTCCCCTTACATGAGCTTCCCATTACTTCAAATACTCTCATTCTAAGTTGTAAATAATGCAACCAGCTAGGTTTATCCTGTTCACTAAGACCAACATATGTATTAAAGTCCAAAAAGTTCTGGTTCTGTAACGTGTCTGCAATTCTATATAACCCTCTATTCGCCCACTTGTCTTGGAGTGCGATATCAAATGTAGTGGATAAAGTGACTAAAGGGGTCACCTTAGAATTGTCTGAGATTAGGCTGAATTTTGTGGTTAAGAAGTTTCATAAAGAGACAGTGTGGGAAATAGAGAAGAAAGTTCTCCAGATTGTGGGTCTATGAGTCTTACTAGACCAAAGTAGTTTGTAAATTAGGTTTATCATAACCATATCAGATTCTAATTGTACCCATTGAATGTTATCAGTTTTATTGTGCCATAAGGATGTTTGGGCCAACCGTGCAGCGTGGTAGTAGGCCAATAGGTCTGGTAGTGCCATTCCCCCTCCCCCTGCACCAACACTGTCAAGGTATTTGAAATATTATTAAATAATATATAGAGGTATATTTGTCTTTATTTAATAGATCTGTGGATATGAACATGGTCTGTAGGACAAAGGATTAGATCTCCCCCACTCCAATTGCACAGGAGACATTCTTGGCTGAAAGGAGAACAAAGGATTATCTCTGGGAGATATCACACACTCAATATGTTAAATTATGCAATTGTATAATTTAGCAAGGAACTAAAATATAACATAGTTTCAGGATACAGGCAAATATATGGAGACGAAATGTCTGAATTACCCTTTTGGAACTGATCAAAATCATGGAGAGACAGCTTTTATGCACATGGTGTTAATTTTTAAATACACATCTGCACTGCTGGCTAAACAGGAAATATGCTGTTTTAAAGACTCTTACAACTCCTCATGAATTGACCCCATGTGGAGCAATAAAGGCCTTGGAAAACACAGACAAATGCTAAGGTGTGACTCTGGAAGTTCACGTAAGCAGACAGCAAATAAACATTTTTTTTTCTCTCTCTGTTTAAATACATGCCCCAGAATGTATTAAATATAGAAATTTGGGAAATTGTCTAAATTCTATATTATTATTACATGGGTATTTGCTAAGCTTGGGAGGTAACTGTTTTAGTCAGTCAAAAATGTGTAATAACCTCTGTTTTTGCTTATATTTTTCAGACAGATAAATTCAGATATACATAGAAATGATATATATGTTTTGAAAACACAAAAGATCTTACTTAGCCTCTGTGTTTTTAAGAATATAAATAAATACTTATGGACCATACACATACTAATGATTGGATCATCTCTAATAATTATTTCTATTTTTATTGCAGACAACCATTGGTCATGAGCATCAATCTTAGAAAGAGACGGAATGCCGCATGAAATGAATTAAGTCATATCATATAAACATACAAATAAATGTTTATAAAGTTTCACATACATCTTTTAAAATATAGTGAGATGAAAATATGGAAGTTACTTTGATGTGATATGACTATGAGATATATATTTGATGTGATATAACTATGAAATATAAGTTATTTTAATATAATGTTAGATATGTGATGTTTCATATCAAAATGATCAGAAAATTCATTAAGATATAACTTATCCAAAACAAATATTATGAATAGTTGTCGCAGTAAATTATGATAAAAATTAATAACCATTTCATAGAAATACTGACTTAAGCTGTTTCAAATGTTGCTGTGTCTGTTTGTGCTGCCACCTGGTGTTATGTTGCGAGAACTACAGCCAGAAGGTTCTCTCTGGCTGTTAAAAATGAAATTTCCAAGGGCCAATCCGATTTAGACTTCCCAGATAACCAATGGGAAGGTCAGCTCCCGCAGGGCCACCCACAATTTACCAGTGATGGGAAAACCAAATAAAAAGTGAATGCAATGGAGAGAAACAAGATTTTCTGCTGAAGCTAAAACTTGTAACTGGTTCCCGCTGGTGTGAGATACCACTTTACTTGAGCAAAGCGAATCTACCCTTCTCATTGATTGCGATATACACTTATTGGTGATCTGAGGTAAAATAATTCCTACCAAGGAACATCGGATATCGACTGCTTTTTACTTTGGTAACGTATTCAAGGTTTTGTAAGATAAGTTATATGCATAGTTAATTTGTATTTAATAGATTTAAAGAAGCAGTGTGTTTTTCTCAAGTTAGCATTTCACAGCCTATATACATATATTGTTTAAATCTGCGTCTGATTGGCTAAGTAACTCATCTATACAAGTTCTGGTATTGTCAGTTAATTTTGTATTAGGATAAATTGCAATTAAATAGCAGAATATATATTATCCTATTGTTTTATAAACACTGTTTAGAATTGTATTGCTTGGATGTTAAAGGTTTTTAGTCCCATTGTGTTAAATAAATAAAAGGCTAAATTGTGAAGGTATATTTTTCTGGGTTTTGTAAGAAGGATAGCATATCTTAAGAGTTGGTTTAAACGCATATACATTTTGTTTCATTTCCTTTTATTGCAAATATACTTCAATATGTTTATGGATATTAACTAAATAAAAGAATTCAGATATTTATATTAATTGTATGGTCTAGTAGGTGCATGGTTGATAAGGGTTTCTACTTCTTTGTATTGTGTTTATAACCCTGCCATAAACTTATATATATTATTTGGATAGCACTACTAAGATTTTCATAAATATACTGACATAATAATTGGAGGCACTTTTTCTGAGATTTAATAATATCCATCATAATTGATATAATATATTTGTAAGTAAATAGAAATTATTATAAAAGAGAAAAAAAAAATAATAATTCATATTTCGATATTAATATTTTGAAGATATAATTTTTTTTTTGAAAAGTTGAAATATTAATTTTCATATTTCGAGATTGACATTAATATCTTGAAATATTATTAAAGATTAATTTTGAAAAATTAATAAAAATATTAATTTTTCATATTTCAAAATTAATCAAAAATATTAATTTTTCATATTTTCAAAGTTAATCAAAAATATTAATTTTTCATATTTCGGAATATTAATTTTTCATATTTCAAAATTAATAATATTTTTTTTTTTTTTGAAATATAAAATTTTTCTCTCTTTTTATTGGCAAAAATTGTATTAGCATTTTATTTAAATAAATACTAAACCAATACAATAATGTCTGTAGCCAGAAGTGACTCATTTAATTCTATACATAGCAATGAAATTGGTCCCATTACAATACCCATTACTAAAGGTCAGGTCCTTAAGAAAGATATCTTAAGTTACATTAAAGGGAAGTTAAATATTGCTGGTGAATTAAATGATTTTGTGGATATGCTTGAAACTAGGGCTAAAAATATTACCGTTAATAATAATATGTGGAATGAAGAGAATGAATTCTTCCAGGAATTATTAATGATTAATCAATGCAAAGATCCCAAAAAGCGAGAAAAACTAATACTAAAATCTTGGCCCCTTCTAATATGCATAATTGACGAAATGTCGTTTTGTGTCACAGACAAACGATTGCAAATACAGGAGCTAGAAAATAGTATTCGTTCCTCGCGCAGACGCGAAGAGGGTTTAAAAACAGCCAAAAATAAAATGGATGAATTTGCCCAAAACCTAGCCACCTTAGATAAGCACAATATGGACTTAATCGCACAGATACAAGATTTAAATAAACAGCTTGCGCAAAGCCAGAGAGAATTAAGCGATTTAAAAAGGTCATATCGCCATAATGAAAACCCCTATATTAGCAATGAGAATAATACAGATAATGCTAACTCCTTTAGCGAACGCGTCAGGGACGAGGTACGAAAATATATAGAACAACATAGACAAATGACCCCTAACGGGTCAGAAGTAGATTTCCCAAATAGACAATCCCCTCAGGATGTAAATCCAGAGGACAGCTGTAGCGCAGCTGATGCGGGGGAGGGAAACTCTAACAGAGAGTCCCAAAATAAGTCTGATAAAGTCTATGATTCCCATAAAATAATCACCTTCGTACAACGCGCAGTACCTATATTCTCCAATAAGGGAACAACATCTGTAATTGATCATTTACAGGCTTTTGAAAATGCGTTAGCTATAATGAATGTTACAAGTGAGAAATTGAAAATTGAATTTCTACCTTGGGTATTTGACAGTAAGCATCACAAATTCTTTGCCTCACTAAAGGATATGAATATTCATTCCTGGAATGGGGTAAAACGACAATGCAGAAAAGAATTCGGGCAATATTGCACTAAAACTGCCGCGAAGATAGCGGTATATGGTTTAAAGTGTCGTGCGAATCAGAGTCCAATCGAATTCCTTTCTGTATTGAAAAATGCGTACAGTATGGCTGAAGATAATCCCAAATTTGACGGCTCAGAATTTGTAAATTTATTTTTTGAAGCACTGCCTACACCCATCAAAATTAACTTAGCTAGAGATTTTGATGAGGACTGCTCATTGGAATGGCTGATCAAAGAGAGTACAAAATTATACTCTATTCAGCAGTCCAGTGAGCAGGGGGTTAAAAAGGAATCAAAACCCAAAATTGTAGCAGAAACTAGGGTGTCACCTAAACCCCTCAATTTGGAGTCTAACAAGAGAACTTATGCAGAGGTGGCCAGTCAAAACAGGCCATCTCCACAGAGGTTTAATTCTGCCCCTCCCCCTACACAGGTTGAGGCGCAGGGAGACTATAACCAAAGTGGGGGACATAATCAGGTGAATAATTACTCACAAAGAGAATACTCACCAAATAATTGGTATCCGCGCAAGGGTAGATACAATAGACGGCGAAGATATTCTCAGGGTAACCAGACACCCCAGGTATATAATGCTCCCCAAAGTACTAATGCTGAACAAGCTGAACCCCAGGGGCAACCACGCCAGAATAGAAATAGTGGCCCTGATTCTGAGGGAACCCAATGGTCCAGGAATCAGTACAATGGGGCACCAAGAGATAGGCCCAGGGGTAGAGGTAACTTGTACAATCAGGTAGATATGCTGTTTACCCAATTAAATCGGTTGAGCGAACAAATCGCTAATATGAGTCAAAAATCTACGGCTCAGCAACCGAACAATACTTTTTTAGGGGTACAGCCAGTGGTCAGCAGTGGACCACAGGCACAGTCATAAATACTGCAGTATCACCTGAAGGGGAGGGGAGAGATATACAAAATGTAGTAATAAATATCAATGATACTAATCATGTTATCTCCCCACAGACCGGAAACGGACAAATTAGCTGTGACAATGAGCGATATCAGCCGGGAAAAATTAACCAAACTTTTCCTCTGCAGTGTTCTCTTAACATTATTTCCACAGATGCAGTACACAAGAACCCAGCTGACCTTGTCATAGGGGAAACAGGTAGGTATGAAATTTCCTCTGCATCGAATGACGCAGCGGATCCAGGTAAAACGTGGCGAAGCCCACAGATGTACAAGAATGCAAATTTTATGTGTGAAATGATAGAAACTGCAGGAAGATATTATGTACTAGTTGAGCTGCAAGATTCAGTCTCCAACCCTATCAGGGGATTAATTGACACTGGGTCACAGGCAACTATCTTATCCCACAGGTACTACACACAGCTAAATGAGCTAACACCCCACAAACCCAAAATAAGAGAATTTGACGGTTCTCTAATAGGTGTTGGGGGTGACTCCCTAAAAGTCTACGGTACTGCCTGGTTAAAATTTAAATTGGGGAACAGGGTCATAAGACACCCTGTCATTATAATGGATCTGCCAACTGATCGTTTAATTATTGGTAGTGATCTCCTGAAACGATTAAGCACCATAATTGATTGCATAAATAATGTAATTTGG
Source organism: Bombina bombina (assembly GCF_027579735.1). Taxonomy (NCBI): domain Eukaryota; kingdom Metazoa; phylum Chordata; class Amphibia; order Anura; family Bombinatoridae; genus Bombina; species Bombina bombina. Next base: position 957,815,426 of record NC_069501.1, on the reverse strand, counting down.
TCGCAAGTTAAACGGCCTATCAATTATGAAAAATCTGGTACATCTCGCACCCGACACAGCTGTCACGTGGTGGAAGAGAAACCAGATGCTGTGGAGATTCATTTCAGGAATAACTCTACACCTGAAATCACTATTCTACAAATAGATGATCAGACTCCTTTTAGTGGCTCTGATGGTAATACTTTTAAAATTTCGCCCGGAAAAATAGCGAATATCTCCCTAGATGGCGATATATTAACCATATCACTCCACAAGGGGGATCCTAAAATCCCTAAAGGGGGAGACCATGCTCAATACCTCACAGGGATTGAGAGAGTTAAAGAGGATCTATTTATCCCTATACAAGTGCATGACCTTGGTAAAACCAAGTATGCTAAAATAAATTTAAAACAGGAAGCTAGCTATATAAGCGAAGGTTTATTAGCGCAAATAGCTGAACCTAAAGTGATTAAATATCTTTCTCCCCAAGACCACTGTGTCAACGGCCTGGATGACAGGTCTGAAAGCTATAACATCACAGCTAAGTGCTTATTATCTATCTCTATTGGTAATAAGTCAGTGAAGCACCTGTTTTTAGTTTTAAATACTCCCCATAATCAAATATACATTGGCAATGATATCTTACATAGATATGCCATACAAATAGATTTGATTAATTCTTGCCTCTGGAGCAGGTTAAAGGGGGACCCTGAAGTATTTCAGGATGAAAATGCAGCCCTGAAATCAAACCAGCAATTGCCATATGCTGTGAATATGCAGGTATCTAGCGATGTTATAATTCCTGCTGGGGCTGATAAATTTCTTTTACCCTTACAGGTAAAGAGAGGTCAGAAATTAAAAACTTCTGAAACACTGATTTGCCTCTCCCATAGAATACAAAATCTGGGTGTCTCAGTAACCTACACTCCTATGGTGAATATTGGAACTGTTCCAATAAATATTATTGTGCATAACATGACCCCACAGGATATAACATTATCCAAGGGAACTACCATAGGATATGCACTGGAATCAAGTTATTACACTTTTGGATTCCAGAATAATGTAATTGGGCTAATACCTGAAGGATACCTAACTGAAGAACAATTAATAGAACAATCCTTTGCATCTATGCCAGAGGGTCTATTTAATATTCAGTCTATTTATCCCTTCAGCTCAGAGGAAGGCATCTGTAAAATTGAAGAAGCCTCTCTGGTGTTTGATCAGCCAATCAAACAGCAAGATTACCCCAATACCCAGAGTCATGGGAGCAATGTAAATTATAATCAAGGGGATCTCACCTCTAGACTGGAAGAAGCCTATGAAATAGGACAGCCTGAAATCTTTCCAGGATTTCAGCAAATAGTCGAAGAGCAAATATCCTTAGCTAATGGCTGTTCTAGCGATGATGAACGCCAACAGCTGCGAGAACTCCTGATGGAGTACAAGGATATTTTCGCTAAGGATTCTTATGACTGTGGTACCACAGACTTACACATTGCAAGAATACAAACAGATCCTAATGCGCCACCTGTATTTGTCAAACAATACAGACTTCCCTTAGCCTCATATGATTCTCTTGCAGAGATCATAAGGAATTTGGAAGAAAGAGGTATTATCAGACAGGTGCACAGCTCTTATAATAATCCTATTCTAGGTGTCCTTAAGCCCAATGGACAATGGCGTTTGTGTGCTGACTTAAGACAGCTAAACAAACGAGTATACATGTCTGGCTGGCCTGTACCATACATTGACCAGTGCCTAGCACAAATGCAGGGATCCAAAATATTCACTGCCATTGATTGTGCACAGGGATATTGGACCATAAAGGTACATGAAGAGGACCAATATAAGCTAGCATTCTCCTTCCAAAAGATTCAGTATGCATTCCAGAGACTTCCATTTGGATACATAAATTCTGGACATGAATTTGCTGTATTCATGCATAAGGCTATGCCTGACGCACTGGAAAGGGGGACCTTATCTTATGTGGATGATGTTTTAATCAAAAGCACAGACTTTGAAAAACACATTGCAGAGCTTAAACACGTCCTCAGCCAACTTAAAAGGGCAGGTGTCAAATTATCCCTGCAAAAAGCTCAATGGTGCCGCACTCGTGTAAACTTCTTGGGACATGAAGTTACCTCTGATGGATTAAATCCCCAGAAGAAAAAGGTGGAAGCTATAGTGAATTCTAAAAACCCAACTAACTTAAAGGAATTGAGATCATTCCTGGGTATGACGAATTATTCTCGCAAATTCATTGATAATTATGCGGAATTAGCTAAACCACTACTACTTCTTCTAAAGAAGGATGTGAAATGGCACTGGAGTGAGTCTCAAGAGACAGCCATCAGAGAGCTGAAGAGAAAACTCACTCAAGCACCTTGCTTAGCGTACCCTGAAGGTGGTAAACCTTTCTACTTAGAAACAGGGTACACAGATGTAAGCATGAGTGCTGTGTTATACCAAAAGCATGATAATTTGAACAAAGCCATTGCTTATGCGAGCAAAAATCTATCCCCAGTAGAAATAAAGTTTAACGATTGCGAAAAAGCCCTCTTATCTACTGTATGGGCTCTACAAAATTTCCGCAGCTATATACAGGGCGAGAAAATTATTGTAGAAACGGCCCACCAGCCTTTGCTATATTTGCAAAGTGAGAGAATAAGAGATGGGAATTTGTCTAATAGCCGCATAACAGCGTGGACTCTTTCCTTACAAGGCTGGCCCTTAGAAATTCGCTACAAGCAGAATAAAAAGAATCCAGTCGCACAAGGGCTTGCTGAGCTCCACGACTGTACTGCTAGAGATCCTGGGGAAGAATTATCAGAAGATGATTTTCTGGAAGAACAATTGCTTTCCCCATATAAAATGTACAATGAGGACCATTGTCAAACATTACCTTGGGTATATGTTGATGGTTGTTCTTACCATGCCACTATTGATAATGAGCGCAGATTAGTCGCTGGCATTGGTATAACTGGGGCAAACGGATTCTCAAATATATCTGTAGGTTTCAACATTGGACCAAGATCCAGTCAAGTTGCAGAACTAACTGCTGTTTTCAAAACCATTGAAATGGCTATTGAACATGGTATTCATGAATTTGTGATCATAACTGACTCAAATTATGTGCGTGACAGTTTTGTTGAATACCTGCCAACTTGGAAAAGAAATGGCATGCAGAAAAGCAATAACAAACCAGTCAAGCATGGCAAATTGTTCTGCGAGATTGATAATCTGGTAGTATCCAATGATTTAACCATACACTGGAAAAAGACCAAGGGTCATTCCAGAATTCTAGGTCCGGATAAGGAAGGCAATGACCTTGCGGATTCATTAGCCAAACAAGGAGCCATAACTGGAGAACTCCTTAATATTGACCACTTAATGGGTGCAATTCAGGTAGAAGCCATTACCAGAAACCAGGCAAAACAACAGAGTGAGCCTAATTTGGTACAATGGAGTCAGGATTCTCCTAGTGAGGACCTGATCACTAGTCAAAAAGAAGACCCCATTGTAGGCATCTTCTATAAACACATAGAAGATCCTGAAAGCAACCCCATCTCAAAAGATGATTGCATTGGCAAAGAAGATCTTAGAATCTTAATGAAATCTAGATCACAATTCAAGTTACAGGATGGTTTGTTAATTAGAACCTCCAAAACTGGCATCCAGCAGTGGGTAGTACCCACCAAGTTCAGAGGTCTAATGCTTCAACATGCCCATGATGCTCCCACCTCTGGTCATCGGGGTGCCAAACTCACGTATGAAATATTGCGTGATTATGCTTTTTGGCCACACATGTTGAAAGATGTTCAAACCTACTGTCAAGGGTGTTTAATCTGTCCACAGTTCCAACCCACTGCACCAACGCATAGAGCGCCATTGCAGAAAAGGGGGATGGTAATGCCATGGTCAGATATACAAATTGATTTTATTGGCCCAGTAACAAGATCATCAAGAGGTAACAAATACATGTTAACCGTGACATGCCTGTTCACTAAATGGGTAGAGTGCATTAGTGCACCTAACAATAGTGCTGAAACATGTGCAGCATTGCTCATCAACCATGTATTTTCCAGATTTGGTCTGCCCCAAAGAATCGAGTCAGATCGGGGGACCCACTTCACTAGCGAAGTGATGACAAAAATGTGGAAAATACTAGGGGTTAAAAGAAAGCTCCATATTGCTTATAGAGCTGCCTCAAGTGGTGGTGTAGAGCGTTACAACCAGTCCATTGTTAAAATCCTCAAAAAGTTTGTGAGTGAAACAGGTAAAGACTGGGATGTAAAACTACCTCTAGTCTTAATGGCATTAAGAGCAACTCCAAGTAGTGCTACCAAGATGTCACCTTTTGAACTGATGACTGGTAGAAGAATGGTTCTACCTCAGCATCTGCTATACCGTACATCAGACCAAAACTTGATAAACGCTGCTAATACACATCAATATGTGGAGAACTTAAGAAAACACCTGCAATATGCCTTTGCATTTGCTCAAAGGAATTTAGAAAGAGCCGCAACTGCCACTAAAACCTATTATGATCTCAAAACATCCAAAAAGGAATATGAAATAAATGATAAAGTTTATCTTTATAACTTTGGAAGAGATCAGGTTAGGGAGAAGAAATTTCTTCCCTCATGGAAAGGTCCTTTCGTCATTACTGACAAAATATCTCCAGTGGCCTATAAAATACGGATCCCCAAAAATGAAAGTTTCATAGATAAATGGGCCCATATCAATCAATTGCGAGCGTGTCATCCCAGATCCCAACTACAAGTCATAGAGGGAGAATGAAGTGTCATATCCCCAAATGAACTAAAGACATACTATAGTTTAAAGATGCCTAACTGATAAACATGAAGGTTCAAAATTGACAGACTATCTACATAGAAGACTGTCCATGATGTGTACGGTCAACATCCTCACCAAATACCACTAACTTTGATCCAATTCAAATACATGTGTCCTACATATTTTTGAATTGGAAAGGGGGATTTATGTCAAGGTATTTGAAATATTATTAAATAATATATAGAGGTATATTTGTCTTTATTTAATAGATCTGTGGATATGAACATGGTCTGTAGGACAAAGGATTAGATCTCCCCCACTCCAATTGCACAGGAGACATTCTTGGCTGAAAGGAGAACAAAGGATTATCTCTGGGAGATATCACACACTCAATATGTTAAATTATGCAATTGTATAATTTAGCAAGGAACTAAAATATAACATAGTTTCAGGATACAGGCAAATATATGGAGACGAAATGTCTGAATTACCCTTTTGGAACTGATCAAAATCATGGAGAGACAGCTTTTATGCACATGGTGTTAATTTTTAAATACACATCTGCACTGCTGGCTAAACAGGAAATATGCTGTTTTAAAGACTCTTACAACTCCTCATGAATTGACCCCATGTGGAGCAATAAAGGCCTTGGAAAACACAGACAAATGCTAAGGTGTGACTCTGGAAGTTCACGTAAGCAGACAGCAAATAAACATTTTTTTTTCTCTCTCTGTTTAAATACATGCCCCAGAATGTATTAAATATAGAAATTTGGGAAATTGTCTAAATTCTATATTATTATTACATGGGTATTTGCTAAGCTTGGGAGGTAACTGTTTTAGTCAGTCAAAAATGTGTAATAACCTCTGTTTTTGCTTATATTTTTCAGACAGATAAATTCAGATATACATAGAAATGATATATATGTTTTGAAAACACAAAAGATCTTACTTAGCCTCTGTGTTTTTAAGAATATAAATAAATACTTATGGACCATACACATACTAATGATTGGATCATCTCTAATAATTATTTCTATTTTTATTGCAGACAACCATTGGTCATGAGCATCAATCTTAGAAAGAGACGGAATGCCGCATGAAATGAATTAAGTCATATCATATAAACATACAAATAAATGTTTATAAAGTTTCACATACATCTTTTAAAATATAGTGAGATGAAAATATGGAAGTTACTTTGATGTGATATGACTATGAGATATATATTTGATGTGATATAACTATGAAATATAAGTTATTTTAATATAATGTTAGATATGTGATGTTTCATATCAAAATGATCAGAAAATTCATTAAGATATAACTTATCCAAAACAAATATTATGAATAGTTGTCGCAGTAAATTATGATAAAAATTAATAACCATTTCATAGAAATACTGACTTAAGCTGTTTCAAATGTTGCTGTGTCTGTTTGTGCTGCCACCTGGTGTTATGTTGCGAGAACTACAGCCAGAAGGTTCTCTCTGGCTGTTAAAAATGAAATTTCCAAGGGCCAATCCGATTTAGACTTCCCAGATAACCAATGGGAAGGTCAGCTCCCGCAGGGCCACCCACAATTTACCAGTGATGGGAAAACCAAATAAAAAGTGAATGCAATGGAGAGAAACAAGATTTTCTGCTGAAGCTAAAACTTGTAACTGGTTCCCGCTGGTGTGAGATACCACTTTACTTGAGCAAAGCGAATCTACCCTTCTCATTGATTGCGATATACACTTATTGGTGATCTGAGGTAAAATAATTCCTACCAAGGAACATCGGATATCGACTGCTTTTTACTTTGGTAACGTATTCAAGGTTTTGTAAGATAAGTTATATGCATAGTTAATTTGTATTTAATAGATTTAAAGAAGCAGTGTGTTTTTCTCAAGTTAGCATTTCACAGCCTATATACATATATTGTTTAAATCTGCGTCTGATTGGCTAAGTAACTCATCTATACAAGTTCTGGTATTGTCAGTTAATTTTGTATTAGGATAAATTGCAATTAAATAGCAGAATATATATTATCCTATTGTTTTATAAACACTGTTTAGAATTGTATTGCTTGGATGTTAAAGGTTTTTAGTCCCATTGTGTTAAATAAATAAAAGGCTAAATTGTGAAGGTATATTTTTCTGGGTTTTGTAAGAAGGATAGCATATCTTAAGAGTTGGTTTAAACGCATATACATTTTGTTTCATTTCCTTTTATTGCAAATATACTTCAATATGTTTATGGATATTAACTAAATAAAAGAATTCAGATATTTATATTAATTGTATGGTCTAGTAGGTGCATGGTTGATAAGGGTTTCTACTTCTTTGTATTGTGTTTATAACCCTGCCATAAACTTATATATATTATTTGGATAGCACTACTAAGATTTTCATAAATATACTGACAACACAGAGTTTGTTTGTTGGTTCTTGATTTCTTTCCTTGCCAAATAAAGGAAATTATGGCTTTTTGGAGTTTATCAAGGACTAGTGTTAGGACCGAAACTAGAAGAGATCTAAACAGGTATAACATTTTTGGGAGTATCGACATTTTAACTCCTATTATCCTACCATACAGTGAGCTTTTCATCTTTTCCCATTTCTGGAGTAGATTTTTTATTTGGGAAAGCATAGGCTTATAATTATTTTGATAAAGATAGCGCATTCCCCCTTTCGCCCAGGAAAAAGAAAAATTGAGCTCTATGAGTTTTTTGGTGTGTGGTGGTAGGTTAACACTGATAGCTTTGCATTTGTCGTTATTAATTTTATAACCTGAGATCGCAGCAAACTTGGTAATGGTGGAATATACTAGGGGTAGGGAGATCAAAGGTTTAGTGATGGAGAGAATGACATCATCCACAAAAAGACTGATTTTATATTCCTTGGAATTTTCAGAAATTCCTGCAATATCTTTATTTTGGCGTATATGTGCCGCTAGAGGTTCGATGCAAAGAGCAATGGGGAAAAAGGGCACCCCTGTCTAGTCCCGTTGGAAATATTTATAGGTTTTGATTTATATCCTGCTATTTTGAAAAAAGCTGACGGGTGGGAATAAATAGAGGAGATTGCAGTCCTAAATTTACCCATTATACCCATTGTAACTAAGACCGCATCCATGTAATCCCAATAAATGCTGTGGAATGCCTTTTCTGCATCCAGGAGTAGGAACAGAGAAGGCACCCTGTTTACAGATGTACAGTTTATCAAGTCTATCACTTTTCTAACATTATCTGGGGTCTCCGTATAAGTTATGAATCCCACCTGGTCCGGAGGGATAAGTTTGGGCATTAATTTGTTAAGTCTAGATGCTAATATTTTGGAGAATATTTTTATATCTTGATTTATCAAGGATATCGGCGTATGGTTCTTACAGTGTTGCTTACTTTTGCCTGGCTTTGGAATTACTGAAATCTGGGCCATTAAAAATTCTATAGGAATATGTCCACCTTCTAACATATGGTTGAATGTGCTAACTAATGAAGGGCCCATTTCGTCCAGGAACAGTTTATAAAAAATACTAGTATAACCATCCGGGCCAGGAGCCTTGTTAGATTTTATTTTTTTTATTGTCTGTCTAACCTAATTAAGGGTAATTGGAATGTTTAAGCTTTCTAAGTTGTCAGTGTCTAGTTTGGGTAGACTACATGTATGCAGAAAGTCTTGAGTGTTGGTTGTATATTTATGGCTATCCGTGTTTCAGGGGAGGGCGTACATTTATTGATAGTATGAGGCAAATGTATCCGCAATAATCTGTGGATAGTTGGTAGTGGATCCATCAGGTTTTTGTATTTGAGGGATTGTCGTTAGTTTCGTTAAGTCCTTTAATTTATTGTCCAGCATTTTGTCAGGCTTATTGGCATAAATGAAGTACTGCGTATCTATAATTTTTAGAGATCTGGCAGCTTCTTGGGAAAGTAACTCATCAAGATCTGCTCTCTTGGAATTCAAAGTTTGAAGTGTCGTAGGACTATGTGTGGAGCAATGTTGAATGTGTAGCTGTTTGATTTCTTCTTTAATTCTGTCTATTAGAAGTTGCACTTTTTTTATTTTGCTACTGGATACCCTAATTAGAAGCCCTCGAGTAAAAGCTTTAAGGGCCCCCAGAAAAACGAGGGATTCTCTACTGATTGGTGTTTGCTCTCAAGGAAGTCACCAATTTCCTTTTTCAGTGATTGTAGGAATAATTTATCCTTAAATAGGGAACGGTTCAGGCTCCAGCTTTTGTTCCTAAGAGTGTCTACTAGTCCCGAGAGCCTAGTTAAGTTGTGATCAGACCAAGTATTGGTGATAATGTTAGAGTTGATGACTAACGGTGCTAAGATTTGACTTACTAGAATATGATCGATTCTGGAATAGAATTTGTGTGCTGTTGAGTAGAAGGTGTAATCCCTACATTTGTGGGCCCTCCAACTGTTTAGCAAATTATGATCTAGCAGAAAATCATATAGGATTTTTTTAGTGTTCTGGGGTTGAGAGGGGAGTCCAGTTCTGGACTCGGGATCTACCACTAAGTTAAAATCTCCACCAATAATTTACCTGTATTGTTTACAATTTATTAGCAATTTACTGATCTTGGATAAGATGGGACTCATTTGCAGCATGTATATTCCCTATAACTACTGGGGTATCATGAATTTTACCTCTCAATATTATATAGCGTCCTTGTTTATCTATAAAGGATTCTTCTTCTTGAAAGTTAAGACTATCGTGGAAAAGGATAATGCTTTGCTGATCATAAACCTATGCATCTCAATTTCTCCAACTTCGGATAACATAAAAATAAAGCATATTTGTATTACCTTCTGTATTGTTTGCCCCACTGTGAATGAAATATCTTCCAATGACTGTATTTATACAGCTTTACCTTAAAGGGACATTAAGCTATATGTTCTTTCCCGATTTAGATGGACAATTTAAAACAACGTCAAATTTAGTTCTATTATCTCATAAGCTTTTATCGCTTGATATTCTTTCCTGAAAATCATATCTAGATAGGCTCTGTTGCTGCTGATTGTTGGTTGCAAATAGATGCCTTGTGTCATTGTCTAACCCATGTGCATTGCTATTTCTTTAACAAAGGATATCTTAAGACTGAATCAAATTAGATACTAGAAGTAAATTTAAATGCTGTTTTAAAATATATGTATTATCTCTCTGAATCTTTAAATTAAATTTTGGTTTGAATGTCCCTTTAAGGACAAAACCATTAGGAATATGTGGAGTTAACATTGTAGAAATAAACTAAACTAAAGGGGAATGGAAATACCGATAGATATGTGATATCTATCTAACAGGTAAGGAATATAATTGCTAGAAATTATCTTTTGATATAGCTATAGTTAACTGACCCTTCAAATAAATCCACTAGAGCTAAAAAGTAATCAATATGGAATACAATAACTAGCTTGGTATAAATGTGAAATTAACTGAATTTTTATTTAAAGTTAATTTCTAACATATTACCTTATAAATAATTAAAGCCGAATAACCTATATTTAGTGTAAGAATGTTTTGGATACCTAAGAAAGATTATAGAGATTAGAATGTAAATCTAACATTATAGTGCAGCGACCTGGTCCGGCAGGAGCGGAAGGGGTGGAGTCACGCACGGTGTTAGCGTGGAGGTACTCTGAGCGGGAAGGAGTACAGCCGCTCTCCAACACATCGGCAAGCTATCCTTGGGGCCGTGTTTTTCTTTAGACGGCCGGCGGATATAGCTCTGGCAGAGAGCAGCTTGCATCCCGGACCAACTGCAGGGGAACGAGGCCTTTTCCCCAGGCCTATGCTGACCGATGTCGGGCCCGATGTTAAAACATCACTGAAGAGGTCATAAGGTGACACAGCGCTACAGGGCAAACAACAGTGAGGCCAAAGGCTTGGAAACAACAGGCACGTGTGTGGTGAAAACTGTTTGAATGGCCACGCTAACAGCATGACAAGACTGGAGCTCTACCGTGATAAAGAGGTATCCCAACCGCGACTTGGTGGACTCTGGTAAGGTAACCGGAGGGGGGTACGTTATAAGATAAGAAAGCTGCAACTCTCCAAAGACACTGCAGAATTAAGTAGCCCATCCGCAATTGATGGACATTAGCAAGAGAGCTGGTGAGGGGCGAAAAACTGCAGAGAAGTGAGACACTTACATAACGTTTATAGAGAAAGGCTTAAAAGCAATAAATAGCCTTGGTGGTGTTTCAGAACGGAATATTTGGGGGAACAGAGTACTGTCATATTGGGGAACTTGCAGGGAACTTGCAGCAATATTAATCCCAGGTGCAGGAACTGCTTAACTGTTAAAATCCTGGCTAAAAATACAAAGGGATTTTCTCCAGCAATATCAATCCTAGACTCTGGAACTGCTTAATGGTCAAAATTCTGGCTAAAAATTCAAAAGGTTTTTCCCCACGGAACAATCTGCTGCATTAATTAAGGGAAACAATAAGGGAACCACACTGCCTTGATCTGACAGCTGTATACTCAGACTGGGACAAATATGTCTCAAGAAGATCTCATGTGTGCATGATGAACTTTAACCCTGGCAGTCTTACCTAAATAAGGCTACATCCTAAGCTGAACAATTATTTGTTTATTGTTACCAAAGAGATTAACCTAAAAATTTTCAATGCTTTTTTTATTTTGAATGATTGTGATTGGTTAAATGCAAAGCAACAAAAGGATCTGCTAAAAATTAGTTACACGTTGTATACATCCTACGTATCCTGCACTTCTAACCAGAGATAGCAATCCTAGAAGGAAAAAAAAAAGAAGGAAAGGGGGGGAAAAAATATTCCTCTTTCTCTTTTTGGGCGGGGTCTACCTTATTGCAACTTGATTTTCTAGCATAAATTTTTTATTGTACATAACTTGCTAAAGGTCCCTCATAGGCTATTTACATTTATTCTCTGCTCTAAAGGAGAAGGCCTGAGAGATTGAAACCTAGGTTTACTAAGATTTAAACTAAATACAGAATTAAGATATACTACCTAGAGAGTATTTGTAGCAGGTTCTGCAGGGTTAACATCTGTATGGGATTATTTTATTGATTTTTATGGTATGCATATAACATCTTTTTTTTTGCATATATTTCTCTAAAGGTTTTCTATAAGTTTTTCGTATTTTCTTGTACAGAACAAAAAGGCCTGAGAAGAGTAAAACCTAGGTTTACTAGGGCTGGAAATAGCTATAGATTTGAGATAAATTGCTCTGAAAAATATACATAAAGACAACTGATCTGCACGTGTAAAAGGGAACGTATGGGCATGTATAGTTATTTACAAACATACATATAAGATACAGGCCAACACATGGACTCACAACCTCTTATTGTTTAATGTTGCCATTTAAGCACTTATTTGTACTGTTTTTTTCGCCTTCTTCCCCCCATCTTTTTTTTTTTTTTTTTTTTATAAAGTAATATCATACTGCATTAAATTTTCAGCATATGGAGAGATTTATAACTAACTACAAGACACAATCTCCAACTATGCCAGTCAAAGCTAGAGATAAGAAAAACAGAACTAGCATTGATAATGCAGGGAATCTGCCTCTAACATCTCCTACAGTAGATTCTGCTAGCACAGAGCCACAGGACATAGTCAAACAGATTGCAGAGCTTATGCTACCACAATTTGAGCAAATCAAAACAGATATAAATAATCTGACAACAGAAATTAAACAATTTACATTAAGACTTAATGAAGCGGAACAACGTATATCCGATTTAGAAGACGCTAAGATAATGCAAGAGCACATAATGAAGGAACAGAACACACAGATAGAAAGTCTACAATATAAATTAACTGATTTAGAAGATCGCTCGCGTCGTAACAATGTTAGAATTTTGGGTATACCCGAAGCGAGCGAACCCCAAGATTTAATACACCTGGTCTCACTGTTAATACCCCAGAGACTTGGAATAACACCTAATTTACTACCATTAATAGTGGAAAGAGCCCATCGCCTAGGGCCAATTAGGACCTTACCAGATGGAACAGTTAAAGCAAGACCAATTATAGCTAGATTCTTAAACTTTCAGGATAAGGTAAAATTTATGCAATGTTACAGACAAAAAGCGCCATTAAGCTTTGAAGGTAAATCTATCTTAATGTTTCAGGATTACTCATCTGAGACATCACAAAAACGGAAAGAAGTAACCCCAATATGTACGAAATTAATTCAGGCAGGGATTAAAGCCACAGTCATCTACCCAGCAAAGATTAAGATTTTAACAGAGGGAGAAAATAAGATATTTAACACTCCAGAGGAAGCTAAGGAATTTGCTAAATTGAAAAATATCACACTTTAAAACAACTAGGAATAAATAGATTGATATCTAATCATTTAAGAATATGTTAATATGGAATGTCTAATTACAATATCTTTTGCACTGAATTCGGCTAAGGAGACCGATACGGTTCAGTATTATTGTTTTTTTAATTGTACTGTGTTTGGTTGCCTTTTTTTTTTTTTTTTTTTCTCTTCTTCTCTCTCTTCCTCCCCGCCCCTCCTCCCCCACTACTCGCCCCCTCTCTCGTGGAAAGGCTACACTATCAGATAATATATCTATGTAAAAATGAACAATAAACTTAATCTCGCCTCCTGGAATGTGGGGGGGATAACTTCGCCACAGAAACGTAAAAAGATATTAAAACAGTTAAAAAGATACAAAGTAGACATTGCTTTTCTTCAAGAAACGCATTTGAATGAAATTGAGCTAGGCAAACTTAAAACTGACTGGGTAGGCAAAGTAGTGGGGACACCTTGTTTGAGTAGAAAAAAGTGGGTCGCTTTCTTGTTTCATAAAAAAATCCAATTTAAAATACTTAACACGGAGATAGACCAAGATGAGAGATATCTCATCATGCTACTCGAAATAGCTGGGACGAAATTTACATTTTGTAATATTTACGGCCCTAATAAAACAGATAATGCCTTCTGGGGAAAGTTACAAAGAAAATTACTACCCTACTTTTCAGAGAACTTAATTGTGGCAGGCGACCTAAATATAGTTAAATACCCCACATTAGACAGCTTAAAGCCATCACTAAATAAAAATAGTAAACAAGAAGCTAAAATATTTAAGAACTTCTCTAACTTACTACACCTTAATGATATTTGGCGGATTCAAAATCCAGACCTGAAAATTTTTTCCTGTGAGTCACACGCACATCGTACATTGTCTAGGTTAGATTATTTCTTAGTAAGTGACAAAATGCTGCGATTAGAATTGAAACCCGAAATACAAGAAATACTTATTTCAGACCATGCCATCATTACATTACATATTAAAATACGCAACCCACAAGAAATGAATTTGGGCAGGCTGTTCTTTCCTAGACATCTTGTGTCAAATGTACAAATTTAAGGCATGGCTAAGATTAAAATGGATAGAATTCAAACAGACTAATGAAACAAGTGAAATTAAAACAGTAATACTTTGGGAGACCTTTAAGGCCGTGATAAGGGGCGAAATAAAAGCATATCTGGTAGTACAAAAAAGAAAGCAAATGGCTAGGGATTTGGAGCTTGCCTCACAGTTACGTAACGTGTTTAATTCTTACATTAGTGACCCATCTGAGGTACTTTGGCTATCATATCAAAAAGTTAAAAAAGAAAGGGAATTATTCCTGACACAAAAGGTGGCACAAGATGACCTTAGGAAGAGGTTTTTTTTTATAGACATGGGGGTAAAGCAGGCAAAGCTCTAGCTAATTTAACTAGAGCCAAAAAGAAAAAAAAGCCAATTACAGCAATTAAGACTACAGAAAGCCGTATTATAAATAACTCAGCAATTCAAAGTTATATATGTAAATATTTTAAGGAAGTCTACTCAGAGACAGTAATCGATACACAAGCTAAAAATGAGTTCTGGGGTAAAATCGGGGTTCCAAGACTAGAAAAATCAAGTCTGGACGAACTAAACCTTCCTATCACCTTACTTGAAGTAACTAATGCAATTAAAAAACTAGCATCTAATAAAGCTGCTGGACCAGACCAACTCCCTTCAGAACTCTACAAATTGCTAGCGGAGGACATTGCACCATTACTAGTCTCCTTATTTAATCAATTCTTTATTAAAAATAATTTACGTTCAAAATATTTTGCGGCATCACTTATTACTTTGATTCTTAAAAAAACAAAAACCCAGAGGAAATAGGCTCATATAGGCCGATCTCGCTATTAAATAGTGATTATAAGCTTCTAATGTCTATAATTGCACAAAGATTTAAACATGTTATTGGATCCCTTATACACAAAGACCAGGTGGGCTTCATGCCAGGCAGAAACTCATCACGCAATTTACGTAAACTCCAGCTAGTACTCAATATATATCACAAACAAGTAGAAACGGAGTTATATACCACAGATTTAGAGCTCGAGCCTCTGGCTATCCAGCTCAGGAAAGAATTGGAGGGGATCAAAATAGGTAAAAGGAAGATAACAACATTGTTATATGCGGATGACCTATTGGTGTTGTTATCCAATACAAAAAAAATATTCCTACTTTAAACCAAATACTATGTGACTTCGGGGTTTTTTCGGGCTATAAAGTAAACCTCACAAAAACAGAAATTTATTGGCTCAAAAAAAATAAGGACTCGCTACAAATTTCCCCCTTTAGAGAAACAAAAGATCACTTCACGTATCTGGGTATCAAACTGTCAATTAATTTTGAAGATTGGTACGACCTTAACTACCCACCAATCTTTCTTAAAATAAAATACTATATGGAAAAGTGGGCAAAATTTAAGCTTACGTTAACAGGCAAAGTTAATTTAATTAAAATGCTCCTATTCCCCAAACTGTTGTAACTAATGCAAAATTTACCAATAATAATTAAAAAAAAGGACCTTAATAGGTTTAAACAGGAGTGTATACAATTTCTCTGGGGGGAAAAAAGGAAGGCAATCTTGTATAAAAAACTCATGTTGTTCAGAACAGAAGGAGGGTTAGGGTTACCTGATATAGAAACGTACAATTTAGTCTGTATTGGTAAGATCGCTTTAGATTGGCTGACAGAAACTGACTATTACGCAGCCCTCCCATTAGAAAGAGTCCTAGTATACCCATTTTCCCTCAAGGCTCTTCTTCACATTCCCAGAGATAAAAGACCTCATAAAATTAAAGACCTACCTGTCATACAGATGGTAATTACTGCATGGCAAAAAATATTACACACCTTAGACATTGACAGCTCTTTTTCTAACTATTTACCTATAGTGGGAAACCCTAATTTCGTGCCAGCATTGGATTCAAGTATATTTAAGAATTGGGCTCAAAAAGGGATTACCAATGTATTTCAACTTATAGATAGAGATACATGGACCTGTAAGAACTTTGCTAAAATAAAGAAAGATTATGAGATAAAAAACAAAGAATTCTACGCCTTCCTACAAATTAGGCATTATCTACAAGAAATACTACAAAATAACCTGGCAATAGATGCCTGGGACCTTATAGAACCTATCTTAAAGCTCTTCAAGGCAGGTAGGTATAGTATTTCAACAATATATAGACTGATTATCTCTAACAACGGTTCCAGTAACCTACAAAAACTAGCAGAAATTTGGCTGACCCTGCCAGAAAGAATCCAAGAAAGTTTTAGACTCATAGATAGAGCGACACTCTCCTCCTCATGGAGGGAGACACATACCAAATTTATAAACAGAGCCTATATTACCCCACAAGTAAAGGCCAAATGGGACAAATCTATGACATCTTGCCAGAAGTGTAAGAGTAATAGCGCGGATCTGCAGCATTGTTTCTGGTATTGCTATAAAATTAAAAGATTTTGGTACAAGATAGGTAACTGGATTACTAAAATTAACCAATGTAATTTTCAAATAACAGATAAGAATGTCTTCCTTTTCATTAATCAAGAAGAGACAGTTCTTAAAAACATTCGCCAATTGAATAATATAATTATCACGGGAAGGCTTTTAATTTTAAAATACTGGAAATCTAAAAAGGCCCCAAGCTTGAAAGAATTCAAGCAAAAGCTTCAAAATCAAATCATCTTAGAACAAATTGACACGTCTGTAAACTCAGAAGCCCAAGTTAAGAAGTTTTTTTGCAAATGGAAAAGTGTAATTACTAGCCTACCAGAAAACATGCAGAGACAGATAACTGCACCCTTCAGAGGTACAATATACATGGAACAAGCCATAGCGAATAAGGAATACCCTATGTAGTTAACCATTGGAGGTTGGTAGGGGGGTGGGGGGCGAGGGGACCGGGAGGATAAATCCCCCTTTTTTTTTTTTTTTTTTTTTTCTTTTTCTTTCTCTCCTTTTCTTTTTTCCTTTTTCTTTTTTACTTTTATGATTTAAGAAAATTCCAATTTCATCATGTAAATAAGGTCTTAGTAACAATTATTGACCTCATAGAAATACTTTTCTTTTATTTTTTGTCAATATATTTAGATACATACATTCAAATGTCTGGAGCAAGGTGTTTTTTTAAATTTATGCATAATAATGTGATGACATGACATTATGATTAAGTGTATCGTTTGTATTACATCTTCAGGGATACTTGAGGTATTTGTGTTGTAGAATAATTTCCTTTTTGGCCCAATATGCAGTATTTGAACTAATGTATGCATGACTACGTAATATATTGTGGTACTGTTAATAATTGTATTGATTGTAATGCATTTATAAGGAACCCTGATGTTTATCCTTATCTATCTTTGTTTAATGAAATGTTATGTTGAATTGGATAATAAAGATATATTTAAAAAAAAAAAAAAAAAAAAAAAAGAATGTAAATCTAACATTATAGTGAAGGTAAAGTTTTCCGTTTTTTTGCATATTATTAGATTATTTATATATTATACAGTCTGATCGCCAATTTTTTTAATTAAGTTTATATATATATAAAATGGGAAAAAAAAGTATTTGTTTTTACGTGCTCTTCCCTTCTTTACTCCTTCCTACATCAATTTCCTGCTTGCTGAGACTCTGACGTATAGAGCGGTCCCACCCTCTCTACACGTAGTTCAAAAGCGCGTTCTTGACAATTTGCGCATGCGCACACTGCGTCGTCCATTCAATTTGCAGCCCAAGATACTGTTGCAAGGTTGTAACTAAATACGACGTAGCTAATGTTTTAAGGGGAATCCGTATTGTGCGATATACTGGAACGCGCTTTGCTTTTAACATAGAGTAAGTGAAGGCAACGCATGCGCATAGAGTCCAACAATGCGGTGACGTAATATGACGGCCGCCTAACGGCCAGTGTTTTAATTGGGTTGGAAAAAAACGTGACCGGGCTGAGAAAAAAACCCCTAAAAAACAGGTTGTTTTAACAGTGTTCAGAAAAGGATTAATAAACGTTAAATACAAAATAAATATAGCGATTTGAAAATAATCATGAATTAAAGTCCCATTAAGTTTTAGAGTACTTACAGGGGAAACAATATAATAGTTGAAACTTTACCTTCACTTTAAACTACACTGTCACTTTAATGTAAGTTAAACACTTTCATTTCTTAATAGTGAAATGAGCAAAGTTGTTATGTATAATTTATACTACATATCCTCGTCATAAATATTTTATGATTTTAACATCTATGAATCACACAATAAAAGCAATTTGATATTGTAGTGAATTTTACGCAAGTAAAAGCCATGACTCCATAGGGAAATAGTAAATTCTTGATCTATTTGTCATAGAATTTTGATACAATGTCGATCACAAGGGACGCTTTGGCCATGTTGTTTGGGGGATTTATAGGGCAATATGTCCAATGGTAGCGTGTTCGTAATGATTGCTGACTGTATACACTTGATTGTATGTGAGCAGCACAAATGCTTTCAAAGTGGGCGTTTTTTTTAGGTGTTTGTTGAAATGTTGTTTCCCCCCAATTAATCGTAATGTGAAAGTGTAAAATCTAACATATACAGTGCATCTTCGTAATGTTTGTTCATATGCGTAATAAATACTTATTAAACGCAATCTTATAGTTAAAAGCACACGTCCACGCTAACATGAAAATCTATCAATGTTGCTGCAATATTGTTTAAAAACGATAAAGTAACAGCTGACATCTGTAATCTTCTATATATAAGTGATTGGCGAGATGTCAATATTGTACGCGTCCCATTGATATCGCAATAATAATTAAGATCTTCCGGCTGACATCTGTAGTATTGTATATATAAGTGATTTGCAAAATGTCAATATTGTACACGTCCCATTGAAATCGCTATAATAATGAAGATCTTCCAAACTCTCATTTACGTATATATGTAATATTGCAGTATTGAGTGAGAAACTTCTTAAAAGGGCGGTACAGTCCCAAAGCTGTAATCTGTATGGTTGAAGCTTATAATGACGTCATCATATTAGCAACCTGTCTGTCTAGTTAGCAAATCCTCATTCTGTTGTTGTATTTTACAACATTCTTATTGTGTGCTGATTCAAATATAAATGTGTGCTTTGCTGTTGTGTGATGGGTGTTATGTACATATACGTATGTATTGTGTTTCTCTCCCACATATGCTGATTTATATGAAGCAGTATAGCATTGTTGTTCCTTCCCAAAAAGGTGACAGCTTTAATATTTTCTAATGATCTGTTCTTATTGTACGTAATTCCTAATGGTATATTCTGAGTGAATCGTGATGTTTAAAGGACACTAAAGCCATCATTAATGTTTCATGATTCATAGAGAGAATCTAATGTTAAGCAACCTTCCAATGTAGTTGTATGATGTAAATGTGTTTATTGTTTATATGTGTTTTTTGGCCATAATATCAATGCACATGTATGAGTCAATGACAAAAGTCATGCATGTGCATCCATCAATGATCATGTGTTGAGCCTATGTAGATATGCTGTTCATCCAAGCATATGAGTTGAATAAATGAAATGTTATAATAGAGGTAAATGAGATGTGTTTCCAATTGTCTACTGTTTGCGAATAATGAAATGTAAAAATAATTTTTCTGTCCGTTTAAATAAGATGTAATTTTTCAAACCGATTTTGTATTGGTGATGTTGATTTATAGTTGATGTAATGTAAATTTATATAACAATTTGATATTGTAGTGAATTTTACACAAGTAAAAGCCATAACTCCATGGGAAATAGTAAATTATTGATCTATTTTTCATAGCGGGACTAACGCAAGAAAGAATTAGTTAGTTTCACAATTGTAATGCTGGTATTACGAGTTTTCTTGTCTACGCATTTTACGTGTGTTAGGTAAATCTGCCTGTCACGTGCACGAGCACGTCTTCCCCATAGAAGTCAATGAAGGAGAAAAATTTGTTGAGAAATAAAATCCAACACTTGTTTTGAGCGTAAAGTGAATGATGTCATGTTCTTGTGTGAAAAAGTAGCTAAATCGTGTTTATTTCCTAATAAAAATCTGTTTTGTGTAGGTAATGTGCTGTATATTGTTTGTATGTATCGATTAGTGTATGTATGTAATAATATTTGTAGTTAGATGTAGCTAAATGAGTGTATGTTCCCGTCTGTCTATGTAAGTCAATGTAAAATGGATTTGTGTGGCTTTTTTTCAAACACCCGAGATCTCGTAACTTTGATCCGTTCTATTTTGACATAAAAATGTAAAATCTAAAAAATAAATATTGTGTAGTCTTTGTATGAGTGTAATTGTAAGTAATGTTTTTGAAGTGATTTGTGGATGTTGTTGTTAGCGGTATATGATTAACTACTGGGTCTGGGTTTACATTAATGATTTGAGCAGAGATGGATATTTTTGTGGCGTTACGGAAACTCGTAATACCAGCGGTAGGGAAAAAGCAGCGTTAGGAGGCTTTTTCATGCATAAAACACAACTCGTAATCTAGCCGAATTTGTGCATTCAGGGACTTATAGGTAGTGATGACCTTGCGTCTTTTCATGTTAGAGTTTAATCCTCTAACATTGTGTGTTATTACATTAAAGGGACATTAAACCCAAAAAACGTATTTCATGATTCAGATAGAAAAAACAATTTTAAACAACATTCCAATTTACTTCTATTATCTAATTTGCTTCATTCTTTAGATATCTTTTGTTAAAGAAATAGCAATACACATAGGTGAGCCAATCACATCAGGCATCTATGTGCAGGCACCAATCAGAAGCTACTGAGCCTATCTAGATATGCTTTTCAGGAAAGAATATCAAGAGAATGAATCAAATTAGATAATAGAAGTAAATTCGAAAATTGTTTAAAATGGTATTCTCCATCTGAATCATGAAAGGAAAAATTTGTTTTTAATGTCCCTTTAAGTGTCATTGTGAGAGGTGACTAGAAGTTGATGATAGCATTATAAAGGGCCCAGAAAGTTTTGCAAACAGTAATAATACATTTCTTAAGAGCAATTTAGCTGGACCTAATCTAAAGAAACAGAATACAACATTTAAGCCTTGACAAGATTTTGAGCATGGTTGATACCTTAAGAATGACTGACTCTGTGGATGTAACCTATTGAGGGAAAAAAATGAACATTGCAAACAAACAATTGCAACCATAAAACAATAAGTAAAACCAAAAACACAGGCAACCTGAGATTCAGGTTAAATGACACGTGAACAATGGGTGACCTAACGTCTCCCATGACTAGGTGGGAAAATAGTGGACTCAGTGGATCGGGAGGGGTTGGGTAGGGGAATTAAAGGGAAGGAATAAGTCAGTAGGCACTGGTGAATTCCAAACTTAGTTGAGAAGCTGGATATAAACAATCTCATATACCTATCCCCTGAAAAAGAGGACTATCAACTCAAGACATAACAATTCGAACCCAAGAAATCTACTAAAGTGTCTTCAGGTAGCACTCTCTGGATCCTTTCTAGGCCTGGAGTTCTTTCCATTTCTGCTCACTGGTGTCCAGTCCCTTGCTATTGTTTTACGCTGAGGTTTTGGGGAGGAAGAATGTATATGTATGTATCTCTATGTGAAATCCCTTTGCAGACTTTTTTTTAACACCTGAGACCTTATAACATTTAATTGCAATATTTAAAAAATATATATTTTTATTAGATAGTTTTATTCTGAGTGTAACTGTACTTTTAAATGTATTTTTGATGTGTTTTGTGACACTTTTTTGTCTTGTGTAGCAGTTAACAAGAGCTCTGAGGTTGCCTTAATCATGCTAACGTAAATCACGCTTGCTCTCGTGTTCGCATTTACTTTCAACTTGCAAAACAAGCGGAATTTAACTTGCGAGCAAATGGCCACAAAAAACAGATATTACTTGCGTGCAAGCGATAGTGCACCACTCGTAATTATTATTATTATTCTTTATTTATAAAGCGCCAACAGATTCCGCAGCGCTACCCATGGGTACACGGATAACAGTACAGTGGAGAAATACGATAAGACACAAAATTTTACAGACAAATACAGGGGGAATTGAGGGCCCTGTTCCCGTGGGAACTTACAATCTAGTTGGGTAGGAGGATTGGAAACAGGAGGTGGGGACTGCAGAGGTGAGAAATATATTAGCGAGGAGATAGAGGGCAACTGTTAGCTAATTGAAGTTAGTTTGTTAATAAGTCGGGTGATAAGCTTCCCTGAACAGAAAGGTCTTTAGGGAACGTTTAAAGGAGGAGAGGTTAGGGGCAAGTCTGACATCTCGAGGAAGTGCGTTCCAGAGGGTTGGTGCCGCATGAGAGAAGTCCTGTAGTCTAGAATGAGAGGAGGTGATGGTAGAGGACACAAGAAGCAGGTCGTTGTTGGTTCTTAGGGGACGGGCAGGAGTATATTTGTTGATGAGTGAGGACAGGTAGGGTGGGGCAGCATTGGTGAGGGATTTGTAGGTCAGGGTGAGAATTTTGAATTTAAGTATGTTGTGAATGGGGAGCCAGTGAAGGGACTCACAGAGAGGCGCAGCAGAAACAGAGCGTCAAGAGAGGTGCATTAGCCTGGCAGATGCATTTAGGACGGATTGGAGGGGAGAGAGGCAGGAGAGAGGGAGGCCAGTTAGTAAGTAGTTACAGTAGTCAAGTCGGGAAATTACCAGGGAGTGGATGAGCTGTTTGGTAGTTTCAGCACTCAGAAACGGGCAAATTTTGGAGATATTGCGTAGGTGGTTGCGGCAATCGTAATCTAGCCCTATGCGTCTTATTCAGTCATTGGTATCAAAATTAGGACCAAATAAAGGGGGGGGACATGTAAAAGTCAAGTTTTCTGTGCAAAAATAATTACTATTTATTATCTTTTGTTTTACCCATTGTACTGCAAAACACACACACATATATATATATATATATATATATATATATATATATATACTTTTTTCTTTGGTGTTGACACTTTGGTTTCCCTGTGCAAAATGTAATAGAAAAAGACTTAAAAATTCCCAAGCTTTCACTTCTGCTTATCTAGATGAATAGGAGAGAGGAGTCAGGCTCTGGATTTGATTGTAGGCTTTTTTATTCTATTGATTGGCAGAATAATAGCTCTGAAATATACTTCGGAAGCTATCAGATCACTTGTCAAGTATACCTTCATACTGAATCTCTCTAATTTCAAGGCTGTGTTAGAATTTGTGAAATCAAAATTGTATGGAGGCTTTAATCCAATTGCCTGTCAATTCATTTAATCTTCTGTCTCCTTTCTTTAAATTGCTATTTTAAAATCAAAGTTTAGCCTGATGTCTTAGGAAGTGTTGAAATGGCTTTGGGAAAATAAAGACCAATATGGTTGAACATCTGTTTTTATACGTTTTGTAACTAGATTTTTTTTCTCACAAATATATGTTTTTGCAAAGGTATGTTTATATTTATTTATCATACTGTGACAAAGGTTATATAGCCAATAGAAGACCAAACAGAACCACCCAGAAAGCCAAGATAAAATGGATCCTACAAGAGATATTATTTCTTATTGACAAACATTCCATGGATGTGTTTGATGTGATTAAAAACCAAACTTTATTGATACATAGATACAGCAACATCAGACAGAACAAGCATTTAAAGGGACATAAAACACTTCGAGATGGTAATATAAAATGATAAACCGTATATAAATAAAAAACTGCAGTATACATTCATTATTTTTTGGTCCCCTTTTCCTGTAATTTAATTCTGAAATTAGGAGCTTTTTAGTTCCTGTTAGAAATGGAAGTGCAGAACACTGTTACATTCCACACAGCCATTGGCTGCACACTCTAGTGACCTATTTATAACTGTCCCTAATTGGCCACAGCAGAGAAGGTAACCTAAGATATAACATGGCTTCTCCCATTGTTTTATAGACACTAAAACTTTACACTTATTTTGTCACTATTTAAACAACTAATGAAACTTTAAAAAAAAAACATCTCCATGTTATTCTCAGACTAATCTTTTCTTTGAAGGACTTTTTCTATCTAGCATTTATTTAGGGCCAGATTACGAGTGGAGCGCAAAATTGCTCCTTTGCCAGCACGATATTTGCGCTCCGTTTGTAATACCAGCGTATGGAATTGTATGAAAGCTTTGTGCTCAATAGAGCATGCTTCCATTGACTCCAATGGGAGCCTTGTTTTCATGCCGTCAGAAATGGCATGAGAACCTAGCGCAGCAAAGGGGGTAAGTCGCACATCGATGGGCAGCAAATTTAAATATATATGTATATGAATATATGCATATATATTTATGTGTTAATATGTGTATATACACATATTAACACATAAATATATATGTATACAGGTAGTGCAGAATTATTAGGCAAGTTGTATTTTTGAGGATTCATTTTATTATTGAACAACAACCATGTTCTCAATGAACCCAAAAAACTCATTAATATCAAAGCTGAATAGTTTTGGAAGTAGTTTTTAGTTTGTTTTTAGTTATAGCTATTTTAGGGGGATATCTGTGTGTGCAGGTGACTATTACTGTGCATAATTATTAGGCAACTTAACAAAAAACAAATATATACCCATTTCAATTATTTATTTTTACCAGTGAAACCAATATAACATCTCAACATTCACAAATATACATTCCTGACATTCAAAAACAAAACAAAAACAAATCAGTGACCAATATAGCCACCTTTCTTTGCAAGGACACTCAAAAGCCTGCCATCCATGGATTCTGTCAGTGTTTTGATCTGTTCACCATCAACATTGCGTGCAGCAGCAACCACAGCCTCCCAGACACTGTTCAGAGAGGTGTACTGTTTTCCCTCCTTGTAAATCTCACATTTGATGATGGACCACAGGTTCTCAATGGGGTTCAGATCAGGTGAACAAGGAGGCCATGTCATTACATTTTCTTCTTTTATACCCTTTCTTGCCAGCCACGCTGTGGAGTACTTGGACGCGTGTGATGGAGCATTGTCCTGCATGAAAATCATGTTTTTCTTGAAGGATGCAGACTTCTTCCTGTACCACTGCTTGAAGAAGGTGTCTTCCAGAAACTGGCAGTAGGACTGGGAGTTGAGCTTGACTCCATCCTCAACCCGAAAAGGCCCCACAAGCTCATCTTTGATGATACCAGCCCAAACCAGTACTCCACCTCCACCTTGCTGGCTTCTGAGTCTGACTGGAGCTCTCTGCCCTTTACCAATCCAGCCACGGGCCCATCCATCTGGCCCATCAAGACTCACTCTCATTTCATCAGTCCATAAAACCTTAGAAAAATCAGTCTTGAGATATTTCTTGGCCCAGTCTTGACGTTTCAGCTTGTGTGTCTTGTTCAGTGGTGGTCGTCTTTCAGCCTTTCTTACCTTGGCCATGTCTCTGAGTATTGCACACCTTGTGCTTTTGGGCACTCCAGTGATGTTGCAGCTCTGAAATATGGCCAAACTGGTGGCAAGTGGCATCTTGGCAGCTGCACGCTTGACTTTTCTCAGTTCATGGGCAGTTATTTTGCGCCTTGGTTTTTCCACACGCTTCTTGCGACCCTGTTGACTATTTTGAATGAAACGCTTGATTGTTCGATGATCACGCTTCAGAAGCTTTGCAATTTTAAGAGTGCTGCATCCCTCTGCAAGATATCTCACTATTTTTGACTTTTCTGAGCCTGTCAAGTCCTTCTTTTGACCCATTTTGCCAAAGGAAAGGAAGTTGCCTAATAATTATGCACACCTGATATAGGGTGTTGATGTCATTAGACCACACCCCTTCTCATTACAGAGATGCACATCACCTAATATGCTTAATTGGTAGTAGGCTTTCGAGCCTATACAGCTTGGAGTAAGACAACATGCATAAAGAGGATGATGTGGTCAAAATACTCATTTGCCTAATAATTCTGCACACAGTGTACAAGCATATACATATATATTTACTGGGGACACACAACTCCCCATAGACTGCAATGGAAAGGCACTTTTTAGTGCCGTTTTTTTCTAACACCCCAGAGCTGCTCACTTTAACCCCTAAAAACTGCTCTGTGCAGGGGTTTTAAAAAAAAGAAAAGAAAAGATGTTCATATTTTTTATTTTCAAAAAGGCACACTACACTTTATGTACTGGTTATTTATTGCGTGTCCGTAAACTGCAAATTTTCCAGTTTACGTGCACGCAATAAATTAGCGCTCCATAATCTAGCCCTTAGTGTTTAATGTTCCTTTAATGATGGGCCCAAGCCAACACTTTTAAAATGTTGTGACATCTTCAAACTATATTCTGAAAATAAAGTTTGTGGCATGTTTTTATTAACGTCTTTTATGAGATCTTTGAAAGAAAAATTGTACAACATAAAAGAACGTGTAAAAATAAAAAAACACTTTTATTATAAATCTTATCTGAAAAGCAAATCCTTCTTTTACTATACGTTTAACCTCTGCAATAGAATGAAACACATTAAACACATTCCTTACAAAGCAGCATGATATAAGTATGCTGACAACAACTGAAGCTTACAGATGTGTGCATTGTCCTGTTTCGCTCACTGGCATTGGAGTGGTGCATAAACAATACAGCAAAGAATTCTGTTTTAAAATAAAATGCTGTAACAAAACGTGTTTCTTTTGATCTAGAAAGTCAATTTAAGCAGTTTATCTGAGCATATTTCATTGTTCTGAGCATTTTCATTTTTCTTTTTACGTTTACAGTACAGTTTCTGTCAGCTTGTTCGCACATATTTCTTTTATATCTCGTTTTTTTTCTAAAGCGATACATGTTATTTATTTGTAAAAGTGCATTTTCCAGTGTCCCCTGCTTAGTTTTCTTTTACCTTACCCTAGTTTTTTTATTGTTCCCATGTAATGCCACCAATGTACAAGATTTGTAAAAGAAAATTCCTTATTGCTTATTAATATCCCCATGCTGCCTGTTAAATACAAACCAACCTCATATTTAGGTTTCATGATGCCCTTGACAAACAACCCTTTTATGCTACATTTGATATATTTATACACTATGGGCTAAATTACAAGTGGTCCGCTATTGTTAGCGTGGGTCGCAATAAGGAAAATCTCGACCATACTAACTTTAGCGTGTGTTACAAGTTGAAAGGAAACACACCCGCTTGAGCACAAACTGAATTAGCATGGTAGAAATAACAATAGCGTGCCACTTGTAATTTAGCCCATAGTGTATAAATATATCAATGGGGTAGATTTAACAAGCAGCAGATGCTGCTTTCTACACCCATCGTTTCTGGCTTGCCACAAACGGAAGTTAAGAATCAGTGGTCGTAAGACCATTACAAAAGCATTTCTAGTAAAATGCTTGTGCAATGCCACCCCCTGTCGGCTGCTAGCTGGGGGTGTCAATCATCCTGATCGGATTGGGATGATTTAAATTAATTTAATTTTATACTGACAGACTTTCTGCTAGTACTTAAGATGGGGTTGACCCTTGGGGGATGGGGGAGGGAAAAGAGCTATTTCAGAGGGGTCAGGGAAGGATCAGGGGATGGGATGTGTCAGGTGGGAGACTGATCTCTACACTAAAGCTAAAATTAACCCTACAAGCTACCTAATTAACCCCTTCACTGCTGGGCATAATACAAGTGTGGTACACAGTGGCATTTAGCGGCCTTCTAATTACCAAAAAGCAATGCCAAAGCCATATATGTCTGCTATTTCTGAACAAAGGGGACCCCAGAGAAGCATTTACAACCATGTGTGCCATAATTGCACAAGCTGTTTGTAAATAATTTCAGTGAGAAACCTAAAGTTTGTGAAAAAGTTAAAGATTTTTTTTATTTGATTGCATTTGACGTTGAAATGGTGGCATGAAATATACCAAAATGGGCATAGATCAATACTTTGGGTTGTCTACTAAACAAAAAATATATACATGTAAAGGGTTATTCAGGGATTTCTGACAGATATCAGTGTTACAATGTAACTATTGCTAATTTAAAAAAAAAAAATGGTTTGGCAATAGCAAAGTGCTACTTGTACTTATTGCCCTATAACTTGCAAAAAAGCAAAGAACTATTTAGCATGGGAGTTTTTTTGGTGGTTGTAGATGTGTGACAGATTTTGGGGGTCAATTAGAAAAAGTGTGTTTTTTTCTCAATTGTTTCTTCAGATTTTTTTTATAGTAAATTATATGATCTGATGAAAATAATGGTATCTTTAGAAATTCCATTTAATGGCGAGAAAAATGGTATATAATATGTGTGGGTATAGTAAATGAGTAAGAGGAAAATTACAGCTAAACACAAACATTACAGAAATGTAAAAATAGCCCTGGTCTTAACGGTAAAAAAATAAAAAAATGGTCTGGTAACTAAGGGATTAATTTCAACTTGTAATACGTGCACTAACCCACCCGTGTCAAAAGCTTAGTTTTAGCAGTGTTTGGGAACGAGAAAAAACATATTGTGCCACTTTTATTCTACCCTTTTTATCTATCTATCTATCTATCTATCTATCATGTACAGTATCTATTGTGTATATACTATTGTGAGGGATACCCCGACTACCTCGACTGGGTATCTCCACCAAAGTGAACACAGCCTGTAGCCACCCCTGATACCCGACGAGTTACAGCCCGGTAAAGATAGGGGGTAGGTGGAAGTTTTGGGGTGATCCCGAGGGAGCAGCGGCACTTCCAGGGAGTCATTTGAAAGCTCTCAGTCCCCAGATGCCACAGTCCAAAAAGCAGCGTGATTCGTTACTGGACCGGAGATACAGTTCATTGAATTTATGGGGGTAGGGGTGTCCAAAACCCCCAGTTCTCAAAGGAGCTCCCCTCCGGTAATTCCCCCACCTCTTGTCCTCCTTAGGGGCTACCATTCCCCAAAAGAGTGGAGCTCTGGGGCAAAGGGCCTGCTAGAGCGACAAGGGGTAAAGTTAGCGGGTGTCCTGCTGTTCTGTGGCTGACCGGGAGTTCCAGGAGCCCGGCCAGCCTGAGAGGGGTTAGGCGGGTGTCCGTTGTGAGGCAGCAGACTGAGAGTTCCAGGAGCCTGGCCAGCCTAGGTGGGTTTTTCTGGTCAGAGACCAGCTCTTCTCTGACAAAGTAGGAACACAAAAACAAGCAAACAAAGACTCTTAGAGATCGCAGAGGAGCCCAAAACTGCTGAGGAACAACAGGGGTGAGGTAGTAGGGGGGTAGTTTGCAGCCCGGTGTCTGTGACAGCAGCCTTGGCTGTCTGGTATCTGTGATATCGCCCTTCCTCCAGTTGGCGAGCTCTGATCCCTGGTTTCCTAGAGATGTTGCAAGTGCTGGGCAGAGGCCGACGGCTCTCTGCGCTGTTGCCAGCTTCTGCTGGGGTGGCCCCTGGTCCAAGACCATAAGCTCAGAGCCAGACTTCTGATCAGGATCCAGTAGCCCTGGATCCTTTTTTCTTTGTTGCCACTCCTCCATGGTTGAGCTCCATGAATCCCAGAGTGCTGCACCCCAGATCTGTATAGCCTTGAAACGCTGCTTAATGAGATCTAGCAGCCTCTGGTATTCCTTGACCAGTGCCTCTTCCTGGTCACTTATAAAATCCAGATCGTCTAGTAGCCAGGATTCCTCCAAGAGACACAGCAGTTCCTCTTGGAGCCCAGAGATATCCTCCAGACCCTGGTTCATCTCGCTCCCAAATTGTGGGTCCTCTGTCCTTTTTGTAAATAGTAATCCAGGGCCATCTAAGCCAAAGCCCTGGGAGCCATCCTCCAGCCATGGCTGCGCTTGCATAGTGAGTCATCGGAGGGACCGGTAGCCATTATCCACCCACATCTCTGTCTGGACCAGTCTATGTAGGACAGATAGCCATTCCTTCTTTGGCTGTTTTCCCAGAAAAGGCACTCGCAAGGTCCACCGAACCTGGAACCTTGTGTCATTCGTGGGGAGGACCTTTCCATCATCCCGCTCCTGTTGAAGAGCCTCCCACATGAGGTCCCGGTGGATCAGGTCCTGGGGTGCCAGCTTGTCCTGTAGGTAAATAGAACCATCTAGCTGGACCAGTGCCTCCTGTCCTCTCCTTAAAAACTTGGCTTCCATAGTTACTCTCTACTGTGGCCCTTCTCCTCTGTCAGCAGGAATCATGTGGAAGAAGCAGATCCCACCACTGCCAGCCAATGTGACGGATACCCCGATTACCCCGGCTGAGTAACTCTGCCAAACTGGTCCTGCTTCCTCCCTGCCGACTGCAGCTATGTAGCTAGCAAGTGACCACAGCCTGTAGACTCTGGCTACCCTGACTAGGTAGCTCTGCCAGAGGTACCTTCCTCCCCCAGACAAGGGGCCGCTATGTAGCAGAGAAGAAGTGGTTTCAGCAATCCCCACCCAAATAACTAGACAACAAGCATTTAGGTGGCACAAAGAAGAACTGATTTTATTGTAAAACACACACTCCTTTTATACACAAAGCTCATCTTGATAAGACAATGGACAATCCCCCAATTTTCCCGCCATTCCCACCCCTCCAGACAGACCGGCGCCTCTTTAGCAGCCACAGTCCCACAGAATCCCAGGACCCAGGGGTGGTCGTTTTAGGGTAATCCAGCTTTCG
Organism: Bombina bombina; assembly: GCF_027579735.1. Lineage (NCBI taxonomy): Eukaryota > Metazoa > Chordata > Amphibia > Anura > Bombinatoridae > Bombina > Bombina bombina. Next base: position 957,784,797 of record NC_069501.1, on the reverse strand, counting down.
GTCCCCAGATGCCTCAGTCCAAAAAGAGGACTCTTAGTTAGTGGGTTTCCTGCTGCTCTGTGGCCGACCAGGAGTTCCAGGAGCCCAGCCAGCCTGAGAGGTGTTCGGCGGGTGTCCGTTGTGAGGCGACCAACTGAGAGTTCCAGGAGCCCGACCAGCCTAGGAGGGTTTTTCCGGTCAGAGACCAGCTCTTCTCTGACAAAGTAGGAACACAAAAACAAGCAAACATAAACTCCTAGAGATCACGGTTGCTCCGAGGAGCCCAAAACCGCTGAGGAACAACAGGGGTTAGGTAGTAGGGGGGTAGAGGTTTAACCCTTGCAGCCAGTGTCCTAGACCAGTGATTTTTAACCTTTTTTTTGCCGTGGCACACTTTCTTACATTAAAAAATCCTGTGGCACACCACCATCCCAAAATTTTTAAAAAATCACACATTGTAGCCTAATACAGCATATATGTATACACATACACACAAACACACACATACTGTATGTATTGTGCTGTTATGCCATGCCTCCTACAAACTACCCCTGCACTGGGAGTAAAAAAACAAGCAAAGTTTAAAAAATATGTCACACTGTTGTCAGTCTGCCGTGGCACACCTGAGGATCTCTCACGGCACACTGGTTGAAAAACACTGTCCTAGACAGCAGCCTTTGCTGTCTGGTATCCGTGACAACTATATACAGTATATAAAGCACATCTGTCAGACTCATTTATAGATGTATTTAATGCCTTTTCTCACCTACATATACATTAATCTATTCTATCTCTTCTACCCATTCTGTGAAAATATATATAAACTACCATAGGGTTCTGATTACCTCTGAGGTCTAGTTGTGAGGGTACATTATCCCCCATGTGCTCCTTTTTCATTCATTCTTTTGGAGTATAATCTGTTTACACATTTCATAAATTCCATATTATCACTCACCACCAGATATCCCAATAAGTGTGGGCATGGGGCTCGAGAAACTATAAAAAGCCAGGTGTACATTGTGAAAACATGTGAACATTTGATGGAACTGATTAAACTCTACAAATAAAACTCAACATGTGAGAAGCCCAGAATGAGCTGCTCCTCAAAATGCACTGTGTTCAAATGTTCCTCAAGCTTTCCAGCTAATGTAAGTCATTTTGTACATTTTTAAGAAAGGTCTAAGAAACACACTTGCATGAGGGTACAATGAAAAGTGCTGTCCCTTTTTTAATGATATGTACATTTGATAACATTATGGAAAGCAAATTTGATGATGAGTAAATTGGAAAGTTGTTTAAAATTGCATGCCCTATCTGAATCATGAAAGTTTAATTTTGACTAGACTGTCCCTGTAACTAAAAAAAAAATGTGTGAATGTATGTTTTGTACTGTATGCCGTTTGTCAGATTTTTTTTATTAAATCCACATCAGTCTCAATTTCATATTCCATCTAGAGACATGTTCCTTTTAAAGAATGTTTAGAATTCTTTATTTATTTTTTTACTCTGCTGTGGGCACTGGTTTGGTTTCTGAAGGCTGGAATATGCACTTTAACTTTTAGCATATATATATATATATATATATATATATATATATATATATAAAAAAAAACTACAGTTAATGGAAAAAAGGCAAATACATAATGGTAGTAAATAAAGTATTTTCTCTGCACATAAATATTTTATAGATATTCAGCTTGAGTTCTAGGGCCCACCTCCTCATATTTAATTGCTTGGTATGTTTGTATGTGTATCTATACTTTTTGTGTACCATGAATCAGTATTATTTTACAACCCTATCCATGTAACTAAAGCTATGGAATTTGGTAGCACTTTAAACATAAATTATGATAATAAGTATCTTTAAAAATATACAGCAATAGACAACTTGTTTTCTTAATTGTAAATATAAATATAAATAGTGAAAGTGTAAATGTTCTGAATAAAACATAACAACACTGCGTAGGTGGCACTTTATTAAATAACTAAAGGCTATTCCAATTTTTTGACTTGTGCAGTCCAAAATAATTTTTTTTCAACCTGGCTCAGTTTTAATATTACTAAAACTGTAATCCAGTCTCTAGAAAACTCTTGCATTTAGCAAAATTAGGTATATAAGACTGAAATATCACAAAGTGGAGACATAAGATAATGGCCAAGAATTATTGTCTACTTGTCCTAAAACTGGCAGAGAAACATAGTGGCCATAAATATACCTACAAGAGAAATAGTTTGATATGGATGGACGATCATGAGATAAGTGTTGGCAAAAAAAAGGACTACACAGAAATACAAGTTGATAAATGCAGTGTAAGCAGGATGAAAACTCAGTTTAAATTGCCCCTGTGACAGCAAAACAGCTGTTAAAAAACATTTTGGCAGATGAAAAAGTAACATATAGCACTTAGCAAATTGCATCGGGAACCTGAAATGACAAAACAGGAATTCCGGACAAGTGCTAGTTATTAAGTAAGATTGTTCCATATTTCACCAAGTTGCCAAGAATTTAGTATGAAGTAAAGACAAATATTTCAACATGTACTATAAATATTTAAATTACATCTTGACCTATCTTATCTTTGTACTTTTATGTGACTTTTAATGGATTTAAAGGGGAACATGTTAAGCATTAAATGGTAATAATTATCCTTGTGTGTTACATTATTGTAAGTACTCACGTGGGAATTACTGAGACTGTATTTCCAAGTCATCAGTAATCACTTTACAGTTTATTTTTAAATAAATAATTTTATATATATATTAGGTTAAAAGGGAGAGCGCCACACACTAAAAAATAATTGCTTTCTTTGTTGCAATCAATTATAGATGTCTATTTTTTATATTTGTCGCTTTATATATGCTTAGGCCTCTATTTATCAAGCTGTCAACCGCAAATACGCTGGAATTCCGCCGCATATTTGTAGCGAGCCTGATTCGCCTTAGTTATCAAAGGCTAGAGACCGGCAAAAGTAGAATTTTGTGACATAACATACGATCCGCTGGACTCAGTCTGACACAGATCGATGGTTGCGTCACTACAGATGTTCCGAACACAAGTTCGGCACAATCTGACTACTTTTGGAAGTTATCAAGATCCTACCAGGTACACTCGCCACTTTTCCGGCCCAGCGTACCTGGTTTTCAATCCGCCGCCCTGGAGACGGCGGATGCCATAGGAATCAATGGGAGTCTGACAGCAGCGAAAGCTTATGTTCGCTGCTGCCCGATATCCCATTGATTCCTATGGGGTTGTATTTCCTTTTTTACAGGTAAAAGAGCTGATTACTTTGGGGCAATGCCCTGCAAAAGGCCCTTTTAAGGGCTATTTGTAATTTAGTATAGGGTAGGGAATTTTATTATTTTGGGTGGCTTTTTTATTTTATTAGGGGGCTTAGATTAGGTGTAATTAGTTTAAAAGTCTTGTATTTTTTTTTATTTTCTGTAATTTAGTGTTTGTTTGTTTTTTTGTACTTTATTTTATTTTATTTAATTGTATTTAATTGTAGGTAATTGTAGTTAATTAATTTAATTTATTTTAATTGTAGTGTTAGGTGTAATTGTAACTTAGGTTAGGATTTATTTTACAGGTACTTTTATATTTATTTTAGCTAGGTAGCTATTAAATAGTTAATGACTATTTAATAACTATTGTACCTAGTTAAAATAAATACAAAGTTGCCTGTAAAATAAAAATAAACCCTAAGATAGCTACAATGTAACTATTAGTTATATTGTAGCTATCTTAGGGTTTATTTTATAGGTAAGTATTTAGTTTTAAATAGGAATTATTTATTTAATTATAGTTATTTTATTTAGATGTATTTAAATTATATTTAAGTTAGTGGGTGTTAGGGTTAAACTTAGGTTTAGGGGTTAATAACTTTATTGTAGTGGCGGAGGTGTAGGGGGGCAGATTAGGGGTTAATAAATATAATGTAGGTGGCGGTGGGCTCCGGAAGCAGCGGTTTAGGGGTTAAACAATTTATTTTGGTGCGGCGGGGTCCGGGATCGGCAGTATAGGGGTTAATAACTTTATGTAGGTGGCGGCAGTATAGGGGACGGCAGATTAGGGGTTAATAGGTATAATGTAGGTGGCGGCGGTGTCCGGGAGCGGCGGTTTAAAGGTTAATATATTTATTAGAGTTGCGGCGGGGTCGGGGAGCGGCGGTTTAGAGGTTAATAACTTTATTTAGTTGCGGGGGGCTCCGGGAGCGGCAGTTTAGGGGGTAAACAGTATAGTATAGTGTGGGTGCTTAGTGACAGTATAGCAAGAAAGCTGCGAATAAGCGGAACAGCAGTGAGATCGATGACTATTAGTTAACAACAGTCCGCTGCTCATCGCACCGTACTTGGTGTGCGGCTTTTGACAGCTTTCTTGATAAATTTGGAGAACGTATTCAGGTCCGCAGCGAAGATGTTAGGCAATCTTAGGCGAGCGTATTGGGGCCGTCGAATGCAGGTAAATAGACAGCTTGATAAATAGAGGCCTTAGTATCTTATTACTTGATTTATGATGAACTGCAGCTGTTTTCAGAAACAAAAAAAATGGTTTGAAAGTATTTAAACAGCGCTGTATACAGCAGATACAAACTTGAAATACACAATATATATATAAACAAACGTTATTTTACTGACAGATCATGTCTTGGAACATTTTACAAAATATAAAAATAATTCTGACAGATACCTATTCACAAAGCAATTGTATCTACAATGCTCTCGTGTGAGGTTGTTGCTTTAATTTTAGCACATTTGCTCAGAATACGCCTATCAGCGTGCCTGTAATCAAATACCCATTGTATAAGGTATACCGGAGCACTAATGTACTCGTAATGACACAATTTGTGAATTCACAACATAAATATATGCAGTATTAGAACACAAGTTTAAAAAACATTTAAAACCACATAATTCTCTGTGAAATATAGAGCGAAATAAACTGAAAACACTTGTCTGGCCAGACTCTGTGTATATGTATGGAGCTCGATAAATATGCCCCTATGGGGGAATACGTTAATGTGATCTCAATATTCTAACTTCTGCTTTTTGCGCAAGTTGGGTTAGTGCACAAGCTAAACCTTTTCACTTTTAACTTGTTAAACGTACTTCTAGCGGAGTTAGCACACGAGCGGGAGCGGTAAATAGAGCTCAACTTGTAATCTCGCCCACCATCAGGATGCTTCTAAGGGAGTGTGCATCTGGCATGTGTAGTTACAGTCACTCTCTTTTCCTCTTCAGTTCAAGGAAGTTTACTTTGTAATCTCTATGATTATGGTGAATTCCTATGAGATCACTGTAAATAAAACTATAAACTTAGCAGTAATGATGCTGACTGGCTGTTCATTTTTAGCTTCACCATGCATGATCCTTTGTAAGTCCCTGGACAAGCAACCATATTGGATGTTTACATTTCCACTATAATGGAATGTGGCTACTGAGGAAATTCTGAGGAAAATATCTTCCTTTTTTTACTTTGAGTTCATGTGGTATTTTGTTATCAACTTTTTACAGATATGCTGCATCACTTTCAAATGATTTAGCATACGGGCAACATATTCCTGAAAATTACATTAAATTGGTAATATGTTATGCAAGATACTTCACTAAATAGTTTTTCTAGCTATAATATTAAATTATTAACCATTAAGTATTTGAGATTGTATATAAATATAAAATGAATGACACACCCTAATAAAGCATCCCACTTTAAGCACTAGCAACAGTTATTTATTATGTATAACAAATATCCTGCTCTGATAGATTTATTTCTCAAAGCAATTGCCATTAATGTTTGAAAAGGTTAGGCATGCTTTATCTGCAATACACAAGAACAGTCTCTGTGCTTCAAAGCCTGGCATGGATCTATACTCCAATTGATGCATATGGCATTACTGTAAGATGTCATGTATTGATGTATCTATGCATGCACACAAGTAATACATCTTGTATTAACAAAATAAATCAAATTACATAAAACAAACATATCAAGTAAATGATATTAAATAAGTTCCAGAGCTTTGCAACATTTATATAGTCAGACATAACATTATTAGCTACATATATGGTGCCTTTTTATTAGTTGTGTAAATCTGCCAAATGGATGATTTTTTAAAGGAAATTTCACTTTGATAACCTTACATTTTTTGCTAGAGGGACCTTATTCTTGCTTGAAATGATCAAACTTGACAAGCAATTTTACCTTAATGTTCTCAGATATCTTTCTGACAATTTACCATCTGTAGGTGAGAAATCCTATTTTCTGCTGGTGACAAGTTAATGTATAAAACTACAGAAAGCTGAAAGGTGTCTCACTGGCTTAATTAGCAATGTTGTTCAACCCCAATTTGTATTAGTAGTATCTGATTATCAGGGCTGTTTTAGGGTTTCTAAAGGCCAAAAGAGATGTTAAATGCATCAATATGAGTAGGGCTAATATGCAATTAAAATTTTGAAATTCTGTGATCTTTGAGAGGATATGACAATGGAAGAGACAAGGTTTCTTATAAAGAATATATTACGTTATGTGACAAAATGTATCAAAGATTTTACAAATTTTTGAAAGACGGATAACTGAACTTGTATTACTGCAAAAACTGTTTTGTGGGTTTTGATAAAAATATGTACATTAAAATAGTATATGTGATCACAGATGTTATATATATTTTATTTTTGATTATAATCCATACACTGTAGATTTCCTTCATTATACCTTTTATACATTTAAGTTGTATGCATTTGTTCAATAAAATCTGAAAGGAGGTATTACTATAAATCAAATAATTCATGGGCTATAAATAAAAACAAATTGGGAAATGAAACTTATTTATTTAAGTGTAATGGGAATATAGCTATATTTTATTACCCCTTTTCTATGTAACTCCTTTTAAGTGTGGACATAGGCAACGTCATTTTTAAAAACATTTTGCAGTTTTTCCTCTTGCAGGTTTTTCCTTATCACTGCATCATTATTTATTTTTTTTCACATCACCTATGACATACAATTGTCATGCATATTGCACTACTTAAAGTATTATTTATTAAAGATGTGCAGTCGCAAAAAATTTGGTTTGTCCGAATCTTTGGTAACGAATATTCAAGGGAAGTTGTTTCCCCGAATGTTTGTTGGCTGGATTATTTAGTATTTGTTTAATTTAAACTAATGAAACAAATACTGAATAATCATTAAACATTTACATTAGTTTATATTAATATGTAAATGTTTAAAAAGCTACAAGGGGAAAAAGTTCCCCCGTAGCTTTATATTTACCTTTTGCGTGAGCGCGTTAAAATGCTACTCTTCTTCACAGAACCCTGGCCGTGCTAATAGGAGGCTTAGTGTGGCCGGTTCCCAGGGCCTGCAGGGAAATACCTTCTCCTTTAGCGCAGGCTATGGAAGCCACCGTGCTAAGCCTCCTTTTAGCGTGGCTGGGGCTCCATGGAAAAGATGACTGGGTTAACACATATCTCCAGCACGCAAAAGATAAGTATTAACCCCTGAAAAGTCATCTAAAGAAAACAAATGAATACTGACAAATTTCGTTCTTATTTTTTTGTTCTATTTACATTTTGTTGGTGCATTCATTCAGATATTCATTTCATTAAAACATAATGTTAAAGTTAACAGGCTAAAAAAAAGGCTGATGTAATATAACTAATAAAATACCAATATAAAGTTACTAGATCACTAAACAATGTTTGTATTAAACCTTTAGAGGCCCATTTATCAAGCTCCGTATGTAGCTTGTGGGCCTGTGTTTCTGGCGAGTCTGAAGACTCGCCAGAAACAGCAGTTATGAAGCAGCGATCTAAAGGCCGCTGCTCCATAACCCTGTCCGCCTGCTCTGAGTATTATCGGGTTGATTGACACCCCCATGCTGGCGGCGGATTGGCCATGAGTCTGCAGGGGTTGGCGTTGCACCAGCAGCTCAAAATAGCTGCTGGTGCAATGCTGAATACGGAGAGCGTATTGCTCTCCGCATTCAGCGAGGTCTTGCGGACCTGATCCGCACTGTCGGATCAGGTCCGCAAGATCTTTGATAAATAGGCCTCTTAGTGTTGCTTTTGAAAAACAATGCTGTACATAGTGCTGAATACGTTTAAAAATCAATTTCCATTTGTTTTTAATGTCTACACAAGTATAGAATGTTTTTGGATCAGAGACAACTATACTTAATAAAAAAAAATTATGGGGTTGAGTGTTTTCTCTACAAAATTAATCAACAGGAGATTTATGTTGTATATATCCTGTCAGTCAGAAAATAAAAGCAAATCGAAGACAAACTGTGTACACGCACACACACAAAAACAAATTGCTTTGCTATATATGGTTAATTATTTACTAGGTGTAGAAAAATATGATTTCTAGTCACAAAATGCCATATATTTTTCTGAAGTACATAGAATTTTAATTTCAGAGAGTGGATATTTTATTACTTCTGGGAATGTTCCCCTTCTCATACCTCTAAGCAAATTGGATCAATATATCTGAAGAAATAGCAGTATATATTATTTATATGAAAACACTGTAACCAAGGTTTAGAATCTATTCTTTTTTTGCTGGGGAAATTAATCTGTGCTTTTTTTTTTACAACCATGATGGTCAAAACATGCATACAATTGCAAAAAAAACCATGCAAATACCATCGGTTAAGGTCTCAGTCAAACACAAAAATAAGGAACAACTGAGGTGTATGTTACTACTCAAATTTGTTTAAGACAGAAAACTAATGACACTATATAAAGGAGAACATATGACATCATTAGTTACACTGATTTTATTAACTTGAGGTTTAACTCTCATATTAAAACAAATGGAAACCAAAAAACAGTTCAAACATCATAAAGTATATCAACATTAACCTCTTCCCGATGTTGGGACGTTCCATGCCATTCTAGCTACGATAGCTTTAGCGCCATAAGGACAGCATGGAACGTCCTAGCCGTGTGGCTGTACTGAAGCCAATGGCGCTTCCTGAATGGGATTGGGTCATGGTGGGTGTGCCTAGCGTTGTAGGCTCGCCCCCCTGACCCAATCCCATCTTTGAAATCTAGCAACCACATTCACAATCACGTGATTTAAATTTGTTTACTTTGGAACGTTGTTCTGAGGTAGACAAATTTAACCCAGCACGAAAGGTTTAAACAACAAGATTGTAAACAAGAACAAAATGTTATCTTGATATGAGGCTTAAATCCAGTAAATCTGGGATCTATTTTAAAGGGACAGTGCATTGTAAAACGTGATTCCCTTAATAAGTTTGGAACAAATTGTTGTACTAGCTGAAGAGTATAAAATGAATAATGGTAAAGTGCTCGGTTAGGTTTATTTTTGAATATGAATTAGCTTGCTTTGCTCTTTAAAACCATACCCATTGAAATGGGTTGAGCTTGCAGTGATATCAATTTCCCTGGAGCTGACACTTTCAGACGTAGTGGTCAATCAAAATTCCTTAAAAAAATTATCAAATGATTTATCTCTAACAATTTCCATAGACGTTAATGGTGATTTCCTACAGAAAATCTTTAAATAAGTTTTTCTAAAGGATTGTAATCAGTAGTTTAATAATAAAATAATGCATAAGAGATTTTTGTGTGCACAGAGACAGGCCTTTAATAAAATTAGAGTGATATTTAGCCATTACTCTTCTTATAACTGTATCTTCAATATTTGTTTCACTTGGGGCTTAAAGGGATAAAAAAAAAATGATAAATTAAAGTAAACATAAAAAGAAATAGCAAACAACTAAAAGAAAAATATTAAATCAAAGTAAACATAAAAAGAAACAGCAGACAACTTACTTGTTTTACATCGAACATCTCAGTGTAGTAACTGCCTAAGATAAGGGAGCTGACATTGCATGCCTTAAGTTCTACAGTCACATTATTTTTGCAGCAAAAATCCTCTTCTAAGCATGGGCAAGACAATTAATAGAGCTATTGTCTCCTAGCAACAATTTCAAAGGCTAATCTGCTCCTTTGCCTTCCTGTAGAGACCACAGCCACCTTGTGGGGCTATGACAAAATGTAATAGACCCTGCGCCCATGAATCAAGCTGAAAATTGTCCACAACTCTGAGGATTGGTTTTCAAGAAGGACAATGCTACATGCCACACAGTCAGGTCAATCATGGTGTAGAGGGAGGACCACCAGATCAAGACCCTGTCATGGCAACCCAATCTCCAGACTTGAAAACCTATGGAAACTTCTGGAATGTGATCAAGCCATCAAAAAAAGCTGAGCTGCTTGAATTTTTGCACCAGAAGTGGCATAAAGTCAAACAACAGAAATGTAAAAGACTGGTGGAGAGCATGCCAATACACATGAAAGCTGTGATTGAAAATCATGGTTAATATTGATTTGTGAACTCTTACTAAGTTAAAACATTAGTATTGTGTTGTTGTTTAAAAATGTATATGAATTTGCATTATTCAAGGTCTGAAAACACTGCATCTTTTTTTGCTATTTTGTAATTTTCTGCAAATAAGTGCTCTAAATAGCATTATTTTATTTGGAATTTAAGAGAAATGTTGTCACTAGTTTATAGAATAAAACAAAAATGTTCATTTTACTCAAATACCTATAAATAGTAAAACCAGAGAAACTGATACTTTTGAAGTGGTCTCCTAATTTTTCCCAGAGCTTTATATACCTCTTATAATTGGCTTACCAGTTTACCAATGTGTGCAGCTACCTCCCAGTAGTGCATTGCTGCTCCTTCAGTAAAGAATATCAAGAGACTGAAGAACAACTGATAACAGAAGTGATTTGGAAAGTTGTTTAAAATTGTATGCACTATCTGAATAATTAAAGAAAAAAATAGGGCTTCATGTCCTTTTCATCTCTTACTAAAAGCAGAAAGTTTTTGATAAAGATAGAATTTTGACTCTGTAATTGCTGATAGATTACGTTCTCAAAAATTGGAACTGAAAGAAATTTGGTATTTAACCAGCTTATATGTGAACTTTCGTTCTGTAGCCAACAAATAGACATAATCCAGATGATCAAGTTACATATTGACTTTGACAGGCATTGTCTAATGTCTTACTATAAGTGCCATCAAATACTTGAACAGGAACATGGAATATTTGCAGACAATAGGAATTTGATGAGCTGTACTTAAAGCATATGGCCTTCATGCCTTGATCTGGTTATTATGCTATAATTCGGGATTTAAGGTCCTTGGCTATTAGCTCAAGCATGACAAAGAAATGTAATAAATATTAGAGAACATTTTTAAGTAGCAAGGCTACGTCACTGCAATTATTGAGAAGGCGCAAAAGTCAGACATAGAAATTGATGAGGATGTGACTATAGGAGCCTCAAGTTGCAATGATCATTTAGAGAACTAGAAATAACAGAACTCAGATGATCAGCTTGACTGGATATGCAGGAACTGATGCAACAAAGGATGCTCGTAGCAGAGTCCCCCGGAACAGGTATGATTATGATTACCAGGATATACAGAAAGCAAAGCACAATTCCAGTTTTAAAAAGCAGATGCTAGAACCATTTTTTTTCCAAAATATTTTTATTGAGGGAGCAAGAGTGAAATACAATTATACAGATTGTGACATATACATAACGTGTATTTTATATTCATCAATAAGACAGTTTAAATTATTTTGATTGATATTTCATTGATGCAATCAGCCAATAGGATTGACCTCGCATTCTACTGGCTGATTGGAACAGCCAATAGAATGCAAGCTCAATCCTATTGGCTGATTGGATCAACCAATCGGATTGAACGTTAATCCTATTGGCTGATTGCATCAGCCAATAGGATTTTTCCTACCTTAATTCCGATTGGCTGATAGGATTCTATCAGCCAATCAGAATTCAGTCGTCGGCCGTTGGATGAAGAGGATGCTCCGTGTCAGATGTCATGAAGATGGACCCGCTCCTCTCTGGAAGGATGAAGATAGAAGATGCCGCCTGGATGAAGCCTTCTGCCGGTCTGGATGTCCTCTTCTGGCAGGATAGGATGAAGACTTCGGACCCTCTGAAGAACCACTTGTGCCCGGCTGTGTGAAGACGGCTCAAGGTAGGGTGATCTTCAAGGGGGTAGTGTTAGGTTTTTTAAAGGGGGGGATTGGGTGGGTTTTAGAGTAGGGTTGGGTGTGTTGGTGGTGGGTTTTAATTTTGGGGGGTATTGTAATTTTTTTTACAGGTGAAAGAGATGATTTTTTTTCTGGCAATGCCCCGCAAAAGCCCCTTTTAAGGGCTATTTTTAATTTAGTATACAGTAGGGAATTTTAATATTTTGGGGGGCTTTTTTATTTTATTAGGGGGATTAGATTAGGTGTAATTAGTTTAAAATTCTTGTAATCCTTTTTTTTTCTGTAATTTAGTGTGTTTTTTTCGTAATTTAGTTTATTTTATTTTATTGTAATTAATTGTAGGTAGTTTAGGTAATTAGTTTAATTATAGTGTAGTGTTAGGTGTAATTGTAACTTAGGTTAGGATTTGTTTTACAGGTAATTGTGTACTTATTTTAGCTAGGTAGTTATTAAATAGTTAATAACTATTTAATAACTATTGTACCTAGTTAAAATAAATACAAAGTTGCCTGTAAAATAAATATAAATCCTAAACTAGCTACAATGTAACTATTAGTTATATTGTAGCTAGCTTAGGGTTTATTTTATCGGTAAGTATTTAGTTTTAAATAGGATTAATTTATTTAATTATGTTAAATTTATTTCATTTAATTTAAATTATATTTAAGTTAGGGGGGTTAGACTTTGGGTTAGATTTAGGTTTAGGGGTTAATAAATTTAATATAGTAGCGGCAACGTTGGTGTCGGAAGATTAGGGGTTAATAAATGTAATATAGTTGCGGCGACGTTGGGGGGGCGCAGATTAGGGGTTAATAAGTATAATGTAGGTGTCAACGATGTTGGGGGCAGTAGATTAGGGTTTTATAAGTATAATGTAGGTAGCGGCGGTGTCCGGAGCAGCAGATTAGGGGTTAATAATATAATGTAGGTGCCAGCGATAGCGGGGGCGGCAGATTAGGGGTTAATAAGTGTAAGATTAGGGGTGTTTAGACTCGGGGTTCATGTTAGGATGTTAGGTGCAGACATAACTTTTATTTCCCCATAGGAATCAATGGGGCTGCTTTAGGAGCTGAACGCTGCTTTTTTGCAGGTGTTAGTTTTTTTTTCAGCCGGCTCAGCCCCATTGTTTCCTATGGGGAAATCGTGCACAAGCACGTTTTCCCAGCTTACCGTTACCGTAAGCAACGCTGGTATTGAGGTGGAGCTAAATTTTGCTCAACGCTCACTTTTCTGAGGCTAACTCTGGCTTGCAGAAAACTGGTAATACCAGCGTTGAGTTAAGTGAGCGGTAAGAAAAAAAGGAGCGTTAGCACCGCACAGCCTTACCAACAAAAACTCGTAATCTGGCTGATAGTTTTCCTTTTGGCATTGGGAAGAATCATCGGGGGGTTATTCCTAGACTCTGCATTTTTAAAGCTATCTGCAGGTGTTTGTGGTGTGATGTTGAAGCCACCACCTATTATTATAGGGATATCATCTAGTTCCATTAGCGTTCCTTTAAAATGTTCCCAAAATTCCCTTTTTTTGGCATGTGGGCAGTATACGCCGCTAATCGCAAACTGACCCCCATCTATCTCTATTTGAGCTATTAGGTATCGTCTTTCAGGGTCCACTATGTATTTTTTTATGTTGTATGTGAAATTTTTCCTAGAGAGGAGAGCTACTCCTCGTGCTTGTGATTTGTCATTTGGAGTAAAGGGACCTCACCCACCCATCCCTGTTGTAATTTTAGGTGTTCTTTTTCAGTCAAATAGGTCTCCTCTAGTATGGCAATATCTGCTTTAGTGTTTCCTAGAAACTTTAAAATTGTTTTTCTTTTCATAGAAGAGGTGATGCCCCCCACATTCTAGGCCACCACCTTCATGGTGGGACGTCTCGGCTGTTAGCAAGGCAATATATAATGTCAAGATAACTTACGCCCTTGATTGGTCTATTACCAGTGTACCAGGTTCTACCCCTCGGTATTGCTATACCGCAAGCAATTTAGCCTGTAACGCAATGTCCATTCTGCACTCAAAAAAAATATGTTTTTGCGTGGGATTTTCCTAGTGCCTGTATTACAGGTTGTAGGTTGAGGCTAAAATTCTTGCGTTACAGCCTATACCGACACGATCCATACCGCCATCTGAGAGCAGTAGTTATGAGTTTTGCGCAACAAAAATTTTGGGATAGTCTCCGGTAACCCCTCTACTCGCAGGTTACTCCGTCAAGACCTATTTTCCAGGTCATCTAGCTTGGATTGTAAGATTTTTGTTTGCTTCTGTAACAGGTAAATTACGAGTTTTGAGTTACGGCTTTTAACAATGAAAAAAATGGCAATTCCAGCGTAATGGCCAGTAACGCATAATACGAGTCGTGTCGGTATTGCAATTTAGCCTGTAACGCAATGTCCATTCCACACTCAAAAAAATTATCGCCTAGATTACGATGAGCATTTTTTTTTCAACGCTCCCTTAAGACAACGCTGGTATTACAGGTTTTTTTAAACCCGAAGTTAGCCGCAAAAAGGTGAGCGTAGAGCAAAATTTAGCTCCACATCTCACCTCAACACTAGCGTTGCTTACGGTAGCGGTGAGCTGGCAAAACGCGCTCGTGCACAATTTCCCCATAGGTATCAATCGGGCAGATCGGGCTGAAAAAAATCCTAACACCTGCAAAAAAGCAGCGTTCAGCTCCTAACGCAGACCCATTGATTCCCATGGGGAAATAAAAGTTATGTCTACACCTAACACCCTAACATGAACCCCAAGTCTAAACACCCCTAATCTTACACTTATTAACCCCTAATCTGCCACCCCCGACATGGCTGACACCTACATTATATTATTAACCCCTAATCTGCCAACCCCAATGTCATTGCAACCTACCTACAAATTTTAACCCCTAATCTGCCGCCCCCAACGTTGCCGCCACTACACTAAAATAAAGTTATTAACCCCTAAACCTAAGTCTAACCCTAACACCCACTAACTTAAATATAATTTAAATAAAATGAAATTAAATTACTACAATTAACTAAATTATTCCTATTTAAAACTAAATGCTTACCTATAAAATAAACCCTAAGCTAGCTACAATATAACTAATAGTTACATTGTATCTAGCTTAGGGTTTAGATTTATTTTACAGGCAAGTTTGTATTTATTTTAACTAGGTAGAATAGTTACTAAATAGTTATTAACTATTTAATAACTACCTAGTTAAAATAAGTACAAATTTACCAGTAAAATAAATCCTAACCTAAATTACAATTGCACCTAACACTACACTATCATTAAATTAATTTACTAAATTACCTACAATTAAATACAATTAAATTAAATAAACTAAAGTACAAAAAAACTAAATTACAAATAGCCCTTAAAAGGGCTTTTTGCGGGGCATTGCCCCAAAGTAATCAGCTCTTTTACCTGTAAAAAAAAATACAATACCCCCCAACATTAAAACCCACCCCCCACACACCCAACCCTACTCTAAAACCCACCCAATCCCCCCTTAATAAAACCTTACACTACCCCCTTGAAGATCACCCTACCTTGAGCCGTCTTCACCCAGCCGGGCACAAGTGGTCCTCCAGAGGGGCAGAAGTCTTCATCCGATCCGGGCAGAAGAGGACCTCCAAACGGGCAGAAGGCTTCATCCAGGCGGCATCTTCTATCTTCATCCATCCGGAGCGGAGCGGGTCCATTTTGAAGCCAGCCGTCGCGGAGCATCCTTCCGACGACTCCCAATGAATGAAGGTTCCTTTAAATGACGTCATCCAAGATGGCGTCCCTTGAATTCCGATTGGCTGATAAGATTCTATCAGCCAATCGGAATTAAGGTAGGAAAAATCCTATTGGCTGATTCAATCAGCCAATAGGATTGAGATTGCATTCTATTGGCTGATTGGAACAGCCAATAGAATGCGAGCTCAATCCTATTGGCTGATTGGATCAGCCAATAGGATTTTTCCTACCTTAATTCCGATTTGCTGATAGAATCCTATCAGCCAATCAGAATTCAGGGGATGCCATCTTGGATGACGTCATTTAAAGGAACCTTCATTCCTGTGTACCGCTCACTTCTTCCAAGACTCGTAATACCGGCATTAGGCAAATCCCGTTAAAAAGATAGGATACGCAATTGACGTAAGGGGATTTGCAGTAAGCTCGAGTTGCGGAAGAAAAGTGAGTGGTACACCTGTACCTGCCAGACTCGTAATACCAGCGGGCATTAAAAAGCAGCGTTGGGACCTCTCAACACTACTTTTTAAGGCTAACGCAAGACTCGTAATCTAGCCGTATGTTTTTGAGTGGGATTTACATAGCGCCTGTATTACAGGTTGTGCGTTGAGGCTTAAATGCTTGCATTACAGCCTATACCGACACAATCCATACCGCCATCTGAGAGCAGTAGTTATGAGTTTTGCGCAACAATTTTTTTTCACAGAACTCATAACTAAACTGTTACAAAGTACACTAACATCCATAAACTGACGCACAAGAGAGAAGTGCCTTTGATTAACTCATTCAAAGAAGCATTAAATCAGACAGATGTCTGGAGAGTAAGGAACCCAGATGGGAGAGACTTTACTTGCTTATCAAAAACCCACCATACTATGTCACGGATTGACTACTTTCTTACTTCCACTAAACTCACACCCCAGGTTCATTATACAGACATAGGGCAAATTACAGTTTCGGACCATGCCCCGATCACCCTGGGGTTACAACCCACACCTGGGAGACCCCTGGAGAGATCATGGAAATTCCCTACATACCTTTATTGTAATGTAAATTTTCGTCAGCATTTAAAATCTTCCTGGTTACATTATACATCTGACAACGACATTCATAGAGCTACCCCTGACCTATTTTGGCATGCCTCTAAGGCAGTGATGAGAGGTCACATCACTTCATTCACAGCTCACTACACCAAAAATAATAAAATGATGGACAACCACTTTCTCTCACAACTCACTGAAGCCTATAATAATTACCTTTATGACCCTACCCCCTCATCCAAGAAAAGGTATTGTTATTAAACAAACCAGGGATACTTTCCTGGCTCAACAGGATATTAAGTTTAAAATACATAGCAAAGGTAAATTTTACAGACATGGCAATAAATCTGGCAAATTACTGGCCAAACTGGTAAACTCATATAGGCCTAAATCTTATATAGCAGCCATTAACTGCCAGTCTACATTAACCTCTAATACTAAAGAAATTATGGCAGAATTTGTACAATATTATACAACTCTATACACCAGTCAGCCAATTAATCATGAGGTAAAAAAAAAATTTGGGGGTCGGTGGAGCTCCCAACTATATCTGAGGAGCAGAAATCAATCCTTAATGCCCCGATACAGGTGCAGGAAGTAATTAGAGCCATAGGAAATAGTAAACCAGGGAAGGCCCTGGGACCAGATGGGCTGTCCTCGGAATATTTTAAGTTGTTGTGTGAAGAGATCACTCCCACGCTGTCCTCCATATATTCAGAGTACCTAGGGGGCTCTACACAGATGGACGCTCGCTTCTCAGATGCGAGCGTCTGTCTGATACCCAAACCTGATAGAGACCCCACCCAAACGTCGTCATATCGCCCAATCTCCTTACTCAATGGAGATTACAAGCTATTGACAAAGTTCCTACCGGATCGACTAGCTGGAGTCTTGCCATCTGTTGTCCACGCAGATCAAACTGGCTTTGTCAAGGGCAGGTCCTCTGTAATTAACATCAGGGAAACTTTGGCAATAACATCACATTACTGATATAACGCTCGCTCACAGGCCCCCTCCAGATTACATGATGCATGCCTTTTGGTGCTTGACGCCGAAAAGGCATTCGATAGGATAGAGTGGGATCATTTGCACACTTCATTGGAAAGATTTGGGATCATAGGAGACTTTTAGGACTTTCTTCAAAGATTATACACTAACCCCAGGGCCTCCCTGATAGTAAATGGTGGCCTCTCTCCACCATTTGGACTGCAGAGGGGTACCAGGCAAGGCTGCCCCCTCTCCCCTCTGCTGTTCGACTTGGCCATAGAGCCCCTAGCTTCATACATTAGGCAGCACTCGGAGGGCCTGGATATTCTTGGTCATAGACATCATCTGTCCCTATATGCGGATGATTTACTGCTGTTTGTGGGTAACCCTCAGGATACTTACATCCCCTCCTGGATATTATCCAGAGTTTTGGCTCTTTCTCGGGCTATAAAATCAATATTGACAAATCCGAGGTTAACTGGTTGCAGAATTCTCATAACACTATACTGACAGACACTGGTCTTAAGGTCACGGAAGGTTCATTTAAATATCTAGGGATTAGAATACATGTTTACCCCTCCAAACTATATAACCTTAATCTCACTTGTAGTGTTGCGAACATCAAACAGATGCTTTCACACTGGGCGAAACTGCCTCTATCCCTGTCGGGCAGGATCCACCTGTTTAAGATGGTGGCCTTGCCCAAGCTCCTTTATCCATTACAGATGCTGCCCCTGCTCATGACATGAAAGGACTCTGACTCACTTCAGACTTCCCTTGGACACTTCATTTGGCAAGGTAAAAAACACAGGATAAACAAATCCGCCCTATTTATGCCACTGTGCGGGGGGGACTGCGTCTTCCAAATATTCTCTGGTATAACTGGGCTGCCTTATCCAAAATTGTATTGGACTGGCTGGTGGGGAATGGTCACTTCACCATACCTGAACTAGAAACACCTGGCTTATTTGCCCCATGCGACCTTTCACTCTCTTCCCTTACATATACAAACTCACATATTATTTAGGTATCCCTTAAGGGCATGGTCCAGGATCTGTAAAACATTGGGGGTACAGAGTTCAGTGAGCAAATACTTACCTATCCAAGGTAATCTACAATTCTTACCTGTTTACAAAACAGAGGTGTTTGCCACCTGGCAACAGAAACATCTCACTAGGCTTTATCAGCTATTTAACCCATTAAACTTGGAAGTTATCCCCTTTCAGGAGCTAAAAAACATTTATGACCTCCCCAACTCACATAGGTTTGTGTACTTCCAGAGTAGACACTACCTATATAAACTAATATCAGACAAACTACTAACCAGCGAACCTTCTGCTATTGATAAATTGTGTACCTTGGCCAGGCTGGGTTCTTACAGGATCTCACATACATATGACCTATTTCTCAAACACTTTGAGGATCGTGCCTTGCAGGGAATTTTGATGAAATGGTCAGATTATAGAGATCTTTCTGTGGACTTGGGCCTCCTAAAAGCCAGCTTCAGAAAGGTACATATTAGTACAATCTCTGCGACGTTAAGGGAAACACAGATGAAACTTTTGCACCAATCCTACATCACTCCCAAGCTTCGCTCCAAATGGGTTCCGGGAGCCGAGGATATCTGTAATAAATATAGATACATACATCCTGACTGGATTCACTTATTATGGGATTGTCCCAAGTTGAAAAAATACTGGCACAGGGTCTTCTATTGGTTGACAAAGGTGAGGAGACAACAAGTGACGCTCACAGCACAGCACGTGATTTTCCTTATACCAGGAGACAGAGTATACAGGTCTGACATTTTCATAACCACAGTTCTTATGTTGGCTAAGCAACTTATTTTGGCAGGGTGGAGTGAAGGGAGGACCCCCCCCTTTCAACAGTTAATCAATAAGATACACAATCAAATGTTAACCGAGCAGGCAGACACAAAGGGGGACACGGAAACACGAATCAAGAGATTTCTTCATAAATGGGAGGCTTACCTGCTCTTTTTACCACCTAGTGTTAAGGATAGTGTAATTTTCCCATTTAGAAATAGTTCCTATGTTCTGAATGAGAACCTAAGAGGTAACTGGTGCTTGTCTGCTGATTAGAATTAACTAAGTCCTCATGTTCAAATACAAATAAAGGTAATTGCCGCTGATCCGTAGGGGGTGAGCTGGAGGTACTCCGGGTAAGTGTTATATAGATGTATTTATTTTTTATGTTTACTATATGTTCACTGTTTCTTTGTGAGTTTTGTTTTGTTTCTTTTTATGTATACACAAATGCCTTTAAGACGGATTAGACCCCTACCTCTACATGACAAACCAGGGATCTTGCCACGAGGCATACTAGATGTACCTATTGTTATGATGAATATTGTGTAACTACCAGGAGTTTCTTGTTATTTCATTTCACCTCGAATGGTCATGTATGTAGTTGATCCTTTTGTCTTTGATATAAATAAAGTTATTAAAAAAAAAACATCCATAAACTGCCTATTAACCCTTAAACCCCCACCCATCCACATCACAAACACTATTTAAAACGTATTAACCCCTAATCTGTCGCCCACCCACATCACGACAATTAAATAAACCTAAATTTGCCATCCCCCGACATCGTCAACACTATAATAAAGCTATTAACCCCTAATCCGCCGCACCCTGACATCGCTGACACTATAATAAAGTTATTAACCCCTAAACCTCCGGCCTCCCATATCGCCGCCACTATAATAAAGTTATTAACCCCTAAACCTCTGGCCTCCCACATTGCCACCACTAAATACATTTATTAACCCCTAAACCTCTGGCCTCCCACATTGTCGCCACAAAATAAACCTATTAACCCCTAAACAGCTGGCCTCCCACATCGCAAAACCACACTAAGTGGTGAGTCTGGCTTCCCAGTGATGTGCAGTTTTGTCTTAATTGATTCCAGGCTATTGCCTGGCTGTAAAACGAAACAGGTCAAAGATTAGGTAAATATAATACTCAATACAAATGCAATGAAGATGCAAAGAAGGAGAAATAAATACAATAAAACTTTAACTAAAATTGTAACTACAATAATATAGTGCAATAACTTTATAATTGTGTCCTCCTCCCCCCCGTGATAAAGATAATAACAGTAACAATGGGGTTGGCATACCCCAATAGGTATAAACATAGCTTCTCTGTGAAACAAATATTGTACAAGAAGCTTACTACTCTGTAAGAAAATCACATTAGTGATTATGTGTGATACTTAGTTTAATCCAGATCCTCTTGTCGCTTTCAATTTCTTGTGGATTTTGTGACTTCTCTTTGGTTAAGAGAACAGTAAACACCTGCAGATGTTGTGGCATGTCAAAAAACCTGGGCTCTTGCGTTGTCTGTAGCTTTAGGTGTGCTGGGTAAAGGAGCGCCACAGAGCGGCCCTTTTCTATAAGCTGCTTGCAATATGGTATAAACTCCCTACACCTCTTGGCTACATCTGCTGAATAGTCTTGGAAGATAAATCATTTTCTGCCCTCATAGGTTAATGGTGTTGTCTGCCGGTATGCACTCAGTAATAGGGCTTTATCCTTGAAGTTTAAGTATTTGATCATCACCTGGCGAGGTGGGCCTGTGTTGTTATCTTGTTTTTCCATATTTCCTATTCTGTGCGCCCTCTCCACAATACATGGTATATGATCTTTGGGTATTTTGAGGAGATTCGACAAGATTTTTTCTGCAATATTCACCAGTGCTGAATTTGGGATAGTCTCCGGTAACCCCTCTACTCTCAGGTTACTCCGGCAAGACCTATTTTCCAGGTCATCTAGCTTGGATTGTAAGATTTTTGTTTGCTTCTTTAACAGGTAACTTACGAGTTTTGCGTTACGGCTTTTAACGCTGAAAAAAATGGCAATTCCAGCGTAATGGCCAGTAACGCATATTACGAGTCTTGTCGGTATTGCTATACCGCAAGCAATTTAGCCTGTAACGCAATGTCCATTCCGCACTCAAAAAAATTATGTTTTTGCGTGGGATTTTCATAGCACCTGTATTACAGGTTGTGCGTTGAGGCTAAAATGCTTGCGTTACAGCCTATACCGACACGATCCATACCGCCATCTGAGAGCAATAGTTATGAGTTTTGCGCAACAAAAATGTTTCACAAAACTCATAACTAAACTGTTACTAACATCTATAAACTGCCTATTAACCCTTAAACCACCACCCACCCACATCGCAAACACTATTTAAAACGTATTAACCCCTAATCTGCCGCCCACCCACATCACGACAATTAAATAAACCTAATAACCCCTAATCCGCCGCTCCCTGACATCGCCGCCACTATAATAAAGTTATTGACCCCTAAACCTCCGGCCTCCCATACCGCCGCCACTATAATAAAGTTATTAACCCCTAAACCTCTTGCCTCCCACATCCCCACCACTAAATACATTTATTAACCCCTAAACCTCTGGCCTCCCACATTGCCGCCACAAAATAAAACTATTAAACCCTAAACCGCTGGCCTCCCACATTGCAAAACACTAAATTAAATTATTTACCTCTAAACCTAACAGCCCCTAACTTTAAATTACAATATAACTATCTTAAAATAAATAAAACTTACCTGTGAAATAAAAATAAACCTAAAATTAAACTATAAATTAACCTAACATTCTATTCTAATAAAATAAAAAAATAATACTAATTAAAAAATCTAAATAACAAATTTAAAAAACCTAACACTACGAAAAAAATAAAAAAATCTAAAATTACAAAAATAATAAACACTAAATTACAAAAAATAAAAAACACTAAGCTTACAAAAAATAATAAACGAAATTATCAAAAATAAAAACAATTACACCTAATCTAATAGCCCTATAAAAAATAAAAAGCCCCCCCCCCCCAAATAACACCCCCTAGCCTACAATAAACTACCAATAGCCCTTAAAAGGGCCTTTTGTAGGGCATTGCCCTAAGTTAAACAGCTCTTTTAACTGTAAAAAAAATAGTCCCCCAACAGTAAAACCCACATTCAGCTCTTTTTTATTGCCCTTAAAATGACATTCAGCTCTTTTAATAAAGCCCAAAGCCCTAATCTAAAAATAAAACTACCCCAAAAAAATGTAAAAAAAACCCTAACACCATCCAGGCGGCGATATCTTCATCCATTCCGAGGGCGTCTTCTATTTTAATCCCGGTGGCGCGGAGCGGAGCCATCCTGGAAGCCGAAGACATCCTGCGTGGAGCGTCCTCTTCATACGGTCACCGCCATACACTGAAGTTGAATGCAAGGTAGCCGTTTCAAAATGGCGTACCTTGCATTCCTACTGGCTGATTTTATTCTTCAAATTCAAATCAGCCAATTGGATGAGAGCTACTGGAATCCTATTGGCTGTTCAAAATAGCCAATAGGATGAGAGCTCCTGAAATTCTATTGGCTGTTCAAAACAGCCAATAGGATGAGAGCTACTGAAATCCTATTCTTCTCCTTCAGAGACCTTCGGTTCCACAGCGTTTATTCTTGAAGTGACATTTTTGAGATCTGAAGACAGTGTATCCACTCCAATGTGAAGTAGTTCAATTGTAGGCAGGAACAATGCTGATAGTTGTGCTACTATTGGATGTGCACCTAGTGTAACCCCATCTGTGGTAATGAGAGATGAGTGAGATTCAGCTTGCACTTCTGCCTGATGTTTGAGCCTTCTGTCTGCTTGTTTTTGTTTTCCAGACATAGGCCCCTATTTATGAAAGTCTGGCAGACCTGATCCGACAGTGCAGATCAGGTCCGCCAGACCTCGCTGAATACGGCGAGCAATATGCTTGCAGTATTCAGCATTGCACCAGCAGCTCACAAGAGCTGCTGGTGCAATGCCGCCCCCTGCAGATTCGCGGCCAATGGGAATGTCAAGTACGATCGGGTTGATTTTCAGTGATGTCTGTCCGCCTGCTCAGAGCAGGCGGACAGGTTATGGAGCAGCGGTCTTTGTGACCGCTGCTTCATAACTGCTATTTCTGGCGAGCCTGCAGGCTCGCCAGAAACACGGGGCATCAAGCGCCATACGGAGCTTGATAAATATGCCCCATAGTGTCAGAGGTCTTTGTGGAGAAATTGTAATATCTTCTCAAACAGATGTAGGTCCCTGTTAATATTCTGCCATGTATCTGTGCAGTAATTTGCGCTGATCTTTGTAGTAGGATTATATATATAGGTCTTCAGGAAAGTCTTTTTTTAGTTTCAGCTTTTTTGTTTTTTTAAGAGAAAATTATTGAAGCCTGAGATTGGGGAGGATGGAGTAAAGTCCCAGCCTTTTTCCTAGCCCTGCATGATTCTGTAGTAGTCTTTAAGACAAATGAAAAGTCTAGTTATTGCAGGAATTGTGCTAGAAAAGGGTAGTGCCTTAAGTTTCAGTTCTGATCAGGGATTGTTCAAGTAAAATTATCTTTGATTCTCTGATGGTTTAATCAGGCCTGTTTTCACTGGTGGAATTGTTATTTGTAGTTCTGATTAAAGTTTTCCTATATCAAGTATCCTGAACTGGTGTTCCATAGTGGGGAGCTGTGGTACTTTGTTTTTGTCAAAAAATCAACTATGTCCCCTTGTTAAAGTCTTTCTTTTCCACCCTTGTTTTTGTGTTTTATCCTGTTCCCCCTTTACTCTCTGTTTTAGTGTAGATTGCCTTTTGGCAGTGAGGTAATACTTGCGGTAGCTTATGTCTCAGAGTTCTGAGGATGAGTGTCAGCAGCCGACCATGTGGCGTTCTATTTTCAGTTATCTGCCGTGTGTTGTGGCCTATGGACACTCTGGCTTGTCTCCTCTCCTCTGCTTGTCTGATTTGGTGTACGTTGCCTTTTGGTGATAAGGCACTCCTTGCGGGAAGACAGATGATAGTCGCCGGTCACGCAGCGTGTATATTCCAAGGTGCCTGCCATGCGTTGTGCCTATAGATACTGCGGCCAGTCTCCCCTCTCCTGCTTATAGCCTGCTTTTCCGGTGGTTAAGTCGCTACTGCGGCTCCCTCCTGCTAGCTAGTCCAAGCGCGTTTACTTTACCCACCAAGGATACGGACGGAGTTTGGGGGATTTGTGCTGGGTTTAGAGACCAGTTCTGGCTTTTTTCTGTGGAGCTCCCTTTTCAAGCTGCCATACTGGATGCGCCTCCCACCGGAAGTCAATATTGAAACCATTTTAAGCAGCATTTTGTAACAAAAGAAAGTTAAGGCTTGTAATTGTAATTTGTAGATATTTGTTTTACAAGAATATGCTATGTAGTTACAGTTTTGTTTTTTCCTTATCACTTTATGAACCTCTATTTAAGTTAAAACTTTTATTCATGTCCTAAAAAGACTCCTCATTTCTATATCTATAAAAAATCATTATTTTTTTAAGTCTATCACTTTACAAAGCATAGATGTCATTCTAATTAATCATATATCTAATTGTGTTATTTAATTAAACACTTCTCATATTTAGAAATATTCCGATACACCCTACAGTGAAGTTATGCACTTTTGAGCTGCTTCAGTATTTAAGAAAAAAATACTTGTACATTATATTCGTAGTTGTTTAATTCTAGCCTTTAAACATACTGTACTTTATTCAATTTTGCAGTTTAAGTAAATTTGCATATTAATGAACTACCATAAAAACTAAGCACCTGGTGTTCAACAGAATACTAATTAAAATGTTGTTCAGACTAGTTTATGAGACTGAAGAGCATGTGAATAAAATTAACTGTCTTACTAATGAATAGAATCTGTGTGAAGTCAGAGATGTTTTTTCTCCCTATGGGAGTCATGGAAAATGATAGATATTAAAGTGTTAAAGGTGTTGATTAGTAGTCTAAGAAATTACATATTTTGTAACTAAAACAGGAATGTACATAATTACAGGACACTAAGGGCCAGATTACGAGTATGGTTGCCACCCAGCCAGTATTTTACAGTGGAGAGCAAAATTACGATAATGTGAGCGCGATATTTGCTCTCCACTCAGTAATACCAGCGCACGTAAATATGAGCTGGTATTACAAGTTAGGCTCAGGAGCATGTTTCCATCGGCTCCAATGGGAGCCATATATTTATATGAATATATACATATATACATATATATACATATATATTTATCTGTTGTGTATACACATATTAAAGGACCATTAAACTTGACATTTCAACAATGCTAAAATGTTTATTATTGCAAGTGAAACATTAATACAATGTACAATTAATTATTTATTTTGGTACCTATTACGAGTCTTGAAGGTTCATGGTCACCGCACATTTCTTTGGCCTTAACGCAAAACGACTTATGTAAACTTTGTAAAGTCTTTTTTCTATGGGACTTCCATAACACTGATATTACAAGTCTGTCCTGGGAGGCCAAAAAGTGAGTGGTACACCCTACCTTGTCAAGAGTCCTAACACATTTAAAAGTCAGTAGTTAAAAGTTTTATGGTACAACGCCATAACATAAAACTCATAACTAAAGTGCTAAAAAAGTACACTAACACCCATAAACTACCTATTAACCCCTAAACAAGGTCCTCCCGCATTACAAACACTAAAATTAAATTTTTAACCCCTAATCTGCCGCTCCGGACACCGCCGCCACCTACATTATATTTATGAACCCCTAATCTGCTGCCCCCAATATCGCCGACACCTACATGATATTTATTAACCCCTAATCTGCTGCCCCCAATGTCGCCGCAACCTACCTACACTTATTAACCCCTAATCTGCTGCCCCCAATGTCGCCTGACACTATAATAAACATATTAACTCCTAAACTGCCGCACTCCCGCCTCGCAAACATTAGTTAAATATTATTAACCCCTAATCTGCCGTCGCTAACATCGCCACCACCTACCTACATTTATTAACCCCTAATCTGCCGCGCCCAAAGTCGCCGCCACTATACTAAATGTATTAACCCCTAAACCTAAGTCTAACCCTACCCCTAACACCCCCTAACTTAAATATAATTTAAATAAATCTAAATAAAATTACTATCATTAACTAAATTATTACTATTTAAAACTAAATTATTACTATTTAAAACTAAATACTTACCTATAAAAGAAACCCTAAGCTAAATACAATATAACTAATAGTTACATTGTAGCTAGCTTAGGGTTTATTTTTATAAAGTTTGTATTTATTTTAACTAGGTACAATAGTAATTAAATAGTTATTAACTATTTAATAACTACCTAGCTAAAATAAATACAAAAGTACCTGTAAAATAAAACCTAACCTAAGTTACAATAACACCTAACACTACACTATAATTAAATAAATTTACTAAATTAACTACAATTAAATAAATTAAATTAAATTAGCTAAAGTGCAAAAAAACCCCACTAAATTACAGAAAATAATATACAAATTACAGATATTTAAACTAATTACACCTAATCTAATAGCCCTATCAAAATAAAAAAGCCCCCCCAAAATAAAAAAAAACCTAGCCTAAACTACCAATAGCCCTTAAAAGGGCGTTTTGCGGGGCATTGCCCCAAAGTAATCAGCTTTTTTACCTGTAAAAAAAAATACAAACAAGCCCCCCAACAGTAAAACCCACCACCCACACAAACAACCCCCCAAATAAAATACTATCTAAAAAAACCTAAGCTCCCCATTGTCCTGAAAAGGGCATTTGGATGGGCATTGCCCTTAAAAGGGCAGTTAGCTCTTTTGCAGGCCCAAACCCTTACCTAAAAATAAAACCCACCCAATACACCCTTAAAAAAACCTAACACTAACCCCCTGAAGATCGACTTACAGTTCTGAAGATCCTACATCCATCCTCAAGGAAGCGGCAGAAGTCTTCATCAAACCGGGTCGAAGTCCTCAGCGAAGCCGGGAGAAGTCTTCATCCAAGCCGGGCAAAGTGGTCCTCCAGAAGGGAAGAAGTCTTCATCCAGACGGCATCTTCAATCTTCATCCATCTGATGCGGAGCGGGTCCATCTTCAAGACATCCGACGCGGAGCATCCTCTTCATTCAACGACTACCCGATGAATGAAGGCTCCTTTAAGTGACGTCATCCAAGATGGCGTCCCTTAGATTCCGATTGGCTGAATCAGAATTAAGGTAGAAAAAGTTCCTATTGGCTGATGCAATCTTAAATTTGTTATTTAAATAAATCTCTCTCTCTCTCTCTCTCTCTCTCTCTCTCTCTCTCTCTCTCTCTCTCTCTCTCTCTACATACAGGTATTTTTAAAGCTCAGCAGAGAGAACATGGCAGTACATATCACAGCACAGTATGTGCATTACTTAACAGATTCCCTGTCTAATTTCATTTAGGTTCAGATTCCCGCATTCAGTGATGTCTGTTGGACCTGATCCGCACTGTTGGATCAGGTCCGACAGACATTTGATAAATCGGCCTCTTTCTTTCTTTCTCTCTTTCTTTCTTTCTTTCTTTCTTTCCTTCTTTCTTTCTTTCTTTCTTTCTTTCTGTCTGTCTCTCTTTCTTTCTTTCTTTCTTTCTCTCTTTCTCTCTCTCTCTCTTTCTTTCTTTCTTTCTATCTCTCTTTTTATCTCTTTCTTTTTATCTTTCTCTTTTTCTCTCTCACTCTCTTTCTCTCTCTCTCTCTTTCTCTCTCTCTCTCTCTCTCTCTCTCTCTCTCTCTCTCTCTCTCTCTCTCTCTCTCTCTCTCTCTCTTGTATTGTATTTAGTATCATTTTATGCACATGTATTTTTATGTATTTATATGCATTAGCACTTAATGCACTTTTATTTTTATGGACATAAAACAATAATTTAGTCCTGTTTTGTTTTATTATCATTTTAATGTTATTATTTATTTTTTTAAGTTTATTTTTATTGTAAGCCACTAATCAATCACTGTAGTGGTTACTAAAACTTACTTATAAAATAATAGAGGCTTGTTGAATTTTTTGAAAATGTAAATTTATCTCTTTTTTCAGCAATAGTTAGTAATATATTCCTTTCAATGATAATCATACAGTTGGTAACTTTAAGACACCAGATCTCTGTGCAGCGTTAAAAACACCTTTAATCAGCTCCTAACATAAAGTAATACACTCACAAGATAAAACATATATGTGCAATCAGTGCATTAATGTGCACAAACATATATCACCATGTATCTCGTTCTTATTTGTTCTGATCCGGTTCTCAAAGGACCTCCAGAATATTTTAATAAAGTCTACAATTGTATTTCAGGTGATAATGTTATAATAAGTCCAAAATAAAACAAATAAATAGAGTTACTAATATATTTCTTGAGGAGAGGTGACCTTCGGCTTTACCGCGCCCTGTGTGTTCAACTGGTTAGGTACGGAAGCCTCACTGGGACCTAATTCCTCCTAAAGCGAGTATTCCGTCTGACAGCTGAAAACAGCTGATTGTAACTCGACGCGCGTTACGTTCCATTGACGGTGGAACTTTTTCAAGAGTCTGCAACTTGTAGCATGTGCAATACTTTTATACCTTAGACTCATTTTTGACACTCCCCTATCAGGTGCAAAAAACTGGTTATAGATTCACTATACCCAATTAGACCATATTTAATAATGTTATAACTCGGACTCATTTGATAATGGTTCTTTTCAAACCTATCCCTATTTAGAACTAGATATTAGTATTAGTATATGTTAAAAGTTTTTAACTACTAGCCAAATAACTTACATCATAATTCAATTGTTACACTAGTGACTAATAAGTAAAAAATATGTAACGTTGCATCCCTTTGCACTAAGTCTGCATATAAAAACATATAAAAACTACATATATTAAAATACAATATAAAATAAATTAAATATATAAATACATAAAAAAAATATATCTAAAAGTGAAAGTGATATGTTTATAAAGAGATGTTATGATGAAAATACTAGAGGATAACAGTGATTTATACAGATTTAAAGAGACAGGACATAAGATATGTAGATACCTAGAATGATCATTCATAGTATCCTTAACCTAAATGGCCATATACCCCATCTCTTAAAAACTTAAAAAGCCCCTAAAAACCTGTTTTATTATTTTTAAAATAAATATTATTTCAGGTTTCCATTCATGGAATATGTAGAATATATACAAGCAATTTAAACTAAAGCTACCCTAAAAAAGCTTGTATATTTATATCAATGTTCAATCTCCTAGGAGATAAAGAGTCTAATTTTTTGATCCAGAAAGTTTCCTGTTGTCTCAATTTTTATAACCTATTGGTATCCCACTTGTTAATAGTTATATGTTCTATAATTCTGATCTCTAGACTTTTTAAAATGTGCTGAGACACTATGACCTAGATTTGGAGTTTGGCGTTAGCCGTGAAAACCAGAGTTAGAGGCTCCTAACGCTGGTTTTAGGCTACCTCCGGTATTTGGAGTCACTCAAAATAGGGTCTAACGCTCACTTTTCAGCCACGACATTTCCATAACGCAGATCCCCTTACGTAAATTGCGTATCCTATCTTTTCAATGGGATCTTTCTAACGCCGGTATTTAGAGTCGTTTCTGAAGTGAGCGTTAGACATCTAACGACAAAACTCCAGCCGCAGGAAAAAAGTCAGTAGTTAAGAGCTTTCTGGGCTAACGCCGGTTTATAAAGCTCTTAAAGTACTCTAACACCCATAAACTACCTATGTACCCCTAAACCGAGGTCCCCCCACATTGCCGACACGCGAATAATTTTTTTTAACCCCTAATCTGCCGACCGCCACCTATGTTATCCTTATGTACCCCTAATCTGCTGCCCCTAACACCGCCGACCCCTGTATTATATTTATTAACCTCTAACCTGCCCCCCACAACGTCGCCTCCACCTACCTACACTTATTAATCCCTAATCTGCCGACCGAAAAGCGCCGCCACCTACGTTATCCTTATGTACCCCTAATCTGCTGCCCCTAACACCGCCGACCCCTATATTATATTTATTAACCCCTAATCTGCCCCCCACAACGTCGCAGCCAGCTACCTACAATAATTAACCCCTAATCTGCCGACCGCAAAGCGCTGCCACCTACGTTATCCTTATGTACCCCTAATCTGCTGCCCCTAACACCGCCGACCCCTATATTATATTTATTAACCCCTAATCTGCCCCCCACAACGTCGCCTCCACCTGCCTACACTTATTAACCCCTAATCTGCCGACCGGAGCTCACCGCTATTCTAATAAATGTATTAACCCCTAAAGCTAAGTCTAACCCTAACACTAACACCCCCCTAACTTAAATATAATTTACATCTAACGAAATTAATTAACTCTTATTAAATAAATTATTCCTATTTAAAGCTAAATACTAACCTGTAAAATAAATCCTAATATAGCTAAAATATAAATTATAATTATATTATAGCTATTTTAGGATTAATATTTATTTTACAGGCAACTTTGTATTTATTTTAACCAGGTACAATAGCTATTAAATAGTTAAGAACTATTTAATAGCTAAAATAGTTAAAATAATTACAAATTTACCTGTAAAATAAATCCTAACCTAAGTTACAATTAAACCTAACACTACACTATCAATAAATTAATTAAATAAACTACCTACAATTACCTACAATTAACCTAACACTACACTATCAATAAATTAATTAAATACAATTCCTACAAATAAATACAATTAAATAAACTAACTAAAGTATAAAAAATAAAAAAGAACTAGGTTACAAAAAATAAAAAAATATTTACAAACATAAGAAAAATCTTACAACAATTTTAAACTAATTACACCTACTCTAAGCCCCCTAATAAAATAACAAAGCCCCCCAAAATAAAAAAAATGCCCTACCCTATTCTAAATTACTAAAGTTCAAAGCTCTTTTACCTTACCAGCCCTGAACAGGGCCCTTTGCGGGGCATGCCCCAAGAAGTTCAGCTCTTTTGCCTGTAAAAAAAAACATACAATACCCCCCCCAACATTACAACCCACCACCCACATACCCCTAATCTAACCCAAACCCCCTTAAATAAACCTAACACTAAGCCCCTGAAGATCATCCTACCTTGTCTTCACCTCACCAGGTATCACCGATCCGTCCTGGCTCCAAAATCTTCATCCAACCCTAGCAGGGGCTGGCGATCCATCATCCGGTGGCTGAAGAGGTCCAGAAGAGGCTCCAAAGTCTTCATCCTATCCGGGAAGAAGAGGCGATTCCGACCGGCAACCATCTTGATCCAAGCGGCATCTTCTATCTTCATCCGATGACGACCGGCTCCATCCTGAAGACCTCCACCGCGGACCCATCTTCTTCCGGCGACGTCCAACTGAAGAATGACGGTTCCTTTAAGGGACGTCATCCAAGATGGCGTCCCTCGAATTCCGATTGGCTGATAGGATTCTATCAGCCAATCGGAATTAAGGTAGGAATATTCTGATTGGCTGATGGAATCAGCCAATCAGAATCAAGTTCAATCCGATTGGCTGATCCAATCAGCCAATCAGATTGAGCTCGCATTCTATTGGCTGATCGGAACAGCCAATAGAATGCGAGCTCAATCTGAATGGCTGATTGGATCAGCCAATCGGATTGAACTTGATTCTGATTGGCTGATTCCATCAGCCAATCAGAATATTCCTACCTTAATTCCGATTGGCTGATAGAATCCTATCAGCCAATCGGAATTCGAGGGACGCCATCTTGGATGACGTCCCTTAAAGGAACCGTCATTCTTCAGTTGGACGTCGCCGGAAGAAGATAGGTCCGCGGTGGAGGTCTTCAGGATGGAGCCGGTCGTCATCGGATGAAGATAGAAGATGCCGCTTGGATCAAGATGGTTGCCAGTCCGGATCGCCTCTTCTTCCCGGATAGGATGAAGACTTTGGAGCCTCTTCTGGACCTCTTCAGCCACCGGATGATGGATCGCCAGCCCCCGCTTGGGTTGGATGAAGATTTTGGAGCCAGGACGGATCGGTGATACCTGGTGAGGTGAAGACAAGGTAGGATGATCTTCAGGGGCTTAGTGTTAGGTTTATTTAAGGGGGGTTTGGGTTAGATTAGGGGTATGTGGGTGGTGGGTTGTAATGTGGGGGGGGGTATTGTATGTTTTTTTTTACAGGCAAAAGAGCTGAACTTCTTGGGGCATGCCCCGCAAAGGGCCCTGTTCAGGGCTGGTAAGGTTAAAGAGCTTTGAACTTTAGTAATTTAGAATAGGGTAGGGCATTTTTTTATTTTGGGGGGCTTTGTTATTTTATTAGGGGGCTTAGAGTAGGTGTAATTAGTTTAAAATTGTTGTAAGATTTTTCTTATGTTTGTAAATATTTTTTTATTTTTTGTAACTTAGTTCTTTTTTATTTTTTGTACTTTAGCTAGTTTATTTAATTGTATTTATTTGTAGGAATTGTATTTAATTAATTTATTGATAGTGTAGTGTTAGGTTAATTGTAGGTAATTGTAGGTAGTTTATTTAATTAATTTATTGATAGTGTAGTGTTAGGTTTAATTGTAACTTAGGTTAGGATTTATTTTACAGGTAATTTTGTAATTATTTTAACTATTTTAGCTATTAAATAGTTCTTAACTATTTAATAGCTATTGTACCTGGTTAAAATAAATACAAAGTTACCTGTAAAATAAATATAAATACTAAAATAGCTATAATATAATTATAATTTATATTGTAGCTATATTAGGATTTATTTTACAGGTAAGTATTTATCTTTAAATAGGAATAATTTATTTAATAAGAGTTAATTAATTTCGTTAGATGTAAATTATATTTAATTTAGGGGGGTGTTAGTGTTAGGGTTAGACTTAGCTTTAGGGGTTAATACATTTATTAGAATAGCGGTGAGCTCCAGTCGGCAGATTAGGGGTTAATAATTGAAGTTAGGTGTCGGCGATGTTAGGGAGGGCAGATTAGGGGTTAATACTATTTATTATAGGGTTAGTGAGGCGGATTAGGGGTTAATAACTTTATTATAGTAGCGCTCAGGTCCGGTCGGCAGATTAGGGGTTAATAAGTGTAGGCAGGTGGAGGCGACGTTGTGGGGGGCAGATTAGGGGTTAATAAATATAATATAGGGGTCGGCGGTGTTAGGGGCAGCAGATTAGGGGTACATAGGGATAATGTAAGTAGCGGCGGTTTACGGAGCGGCAGATTAGGGGTTAATAATAATATGCAGGGGTCAGCGATAGCGGGGGCAGCAGATTAGGGGTTAATAAGTGTAAGGTTAGGGGTGTTTAGACTCGGGGTACATGTTAGAGTGTTAAGTGCAGACGTAGGAAGGGTTACCGCATAGCAAACAATGGGGCTGCGTTAGGAGCTGAACGCGGCTTTTTTGCAGGTGTTTGGGGTTTTTTCAGCTCAAACAGCCCCATTGTTTCCTATGGGAGAATCGTGCACGAGCACGTTTTTGAGGCTGGCCGCTTGCGTAAGCAACTCTGGTATCGAGAGTTGAAGCTGCGTTAAAAATGCTCTACGCTCCTTTTTTGGAGCCTAACGCAGCCATTCTGTGGACTCTCAATACCAGAGTTATTTTTATGGTGCGGCCAGAAAAAAGCCGGCGTTAGTTTTTCGGGTCGTTACCGACAAAACTCCAAATCTAGCCGTATGGTTCTCCATACCTGTAGTAATGTTTGTAAGATGTTCCCTCAATCTATATTTTATCTTGCGTTTGGTCCTGCCTATGTAAATTAAATTGCACGAACAGTTTAACTGATACACCACATACGTGGAGATGCAGGTACATCGATTTTTACATTGAAAATGTTTTGATCTATCTGCATACCTAAAAACTTTGTGGTCCTTACTAATATGTGGGCACATAATGCAATTCTTGACCTTACATTTATAAAGGCCAGGGGTTGCACCCAACCATTGTATTGGTTCTTTAACCATTTTTTGTCCCCTTAGTTTCGTAGGCGCTAAATCATTTTTAATATCCTTATTTTTTCTGAATCTAATTTCCGGTTGGGGTCCTAGAGTTTTCTTTAGGATGTGGTCTAAACTTAAAACCTGCCAGTCGGCTAGATTACGAGTTTTTGTCGGTAATGGTGTGCGGGGCTAACGCACAGTTTTTCCTTACCGCTCACCTACAGTAACGCTGGTATTACGGGTCTTTAGAAACCCAGCGTTAGCCGCAAAAAAGTGAGCGCAGAGCAGAATTTAGCTCCACATCTCACCTCAGTACCAGCGCTGCTTACGGTAGCGGTAAGCTGGAAAAACGTGCTCGGTGATAGGAATCAATGGGGCAGAGCCTGCTGAAAAAAACCTAACACCTGCAAAAAAGCAGCGTTGAGCTCCTAACGCAGCCCCATTGATTCCTATGGGGAAACACATTTATGTCTACACCTAACACCCTAACATGAACGCCGAGTCTAAACACCCCTAATCTTGCACTTATTAACCCCTAATCCGCCGCCCCCCCCAACATCGCTGACACCTGCTTTATATTATTAACCCCTAATCTGCCGCTCCGGACACTGCTGCCACCTACATTATACTTATGAACCCCTAATCTGCTGCCCCCAACATCGCCAAACCCTACATTATATTTATTAACCCCTAATCTGCCGCCCCCAATGTCGCCGACACCTACCTACAATTATTAACCCCTAATCTGCTGCCCCCAACGTCGCCGCCACTATAATAAAGTTATTAACCCCTAAATCTAAGTCTAACCCTAACCCTAACACCCCCCTAACTTAAATATAATTTAAATACATCTAAATAAATATTCCTATCATTAAATAAATTATTCCTTTTTTAAACTAAATACTTACCTATAAAATAAACCCTAAGCTAGCTACAATATAACTAATAGTTACATTGTATCTAGCTTAGGGTTTATTTTTATTTTACAGGCAACTTTGTATTTATTTTAACTAGGTACAATAGTTATTAAATAGTTATTAACTATGTAATAACTTCCTAGTTAAAATAAATACAAATATACCTGTAAAATAAAACCTAACCTAAGCTACAATTACACCTAACACTACACTATAATTAAATAAATTAACTAAATTAACTACAATTAATTACAATTAAATTAATAAACTAAAGTACGAAAAAAACAAACACTAAATTACAGAATATAATAAAATAATTAAAAAATTTTAAACTAATTACACCTAATCTAATCCCCCTAATAAAATAAAAAAGCCCCCCAAAATAAAAAAAAATCCCTACCCTATACTAAATTACAAATAGCCCTTAAAAGGGCTTTTTGCGGGGCATTGCCCCAAAGTAATTTCTTTTACCTGTAAAAAAAAGTACAATACCCCCCAACATTAAAACCCACCACCCACACACCCAACCCTACTCTAAAACCCACCCAATCCCCCTTAATAAAACCTAACACTACCCCCTTGAAGATCACCCTACCTTGAGACGTCTTCACCCAACCGTGCAGAAGTGGTCCTCCAGACGGCCAGAAGTTCAATCCTATTGGCTGATTAGAACAGCCAATAGGATTGAGCTTGCATACTATTGGCTGATTGGAACAGCCAATAGAATGCAAGCTCAATCCTATTGGCTGATTGTATCAGCAAATAGCATTTTTTCTACCTTAATTCCGATTGGCTGATAGAATTCTATCAGCCAATCGGAATTGAAGGGACGCCATCTTGGATGATGTCATTTAAAGGACCCGTCATTGTTCCAGTCGCCGTCGAACAAAGAGGATGCTCCGCGTCGGATGTCTTGAAGATGGACCCGCTCCGCTCCGGATGAATGAAGATAGAAGATGTCGCCTGGATGAAGACTTCTGGCCATCTGGAGGATCACTTCTGCCCGGATAGGATGAAGACTTCGGACCGTCTGGAGGACCACTTCTGCCCGGCTGGGTGAAGACGTCTCAAGGTAGGGTGATCTTCAAGGGGTTAGTGTTAGGTTTTATAATGGGGGGATTGGGTGGGTTTTAGAGTAGGGTTGGGTGTGTGGGTGGTGGGTTTTAATGTTGGGGGTATTGTATTTTTTTTTACAGGTAAAAGAGCTGATTACTTTGGGGCAATGCCCCGCAAAAGGCCCTTTTAAGGGCTATTTGTAATTTAGTATAGGGTAGGGATTTTTTTTATTTTGGGGGGCTTTTATTAGGGGGATTAGATTAGGTGTAATTAGTTTAAAAAACTTGTAATTATTTTATTATTTTTTGTAATTTAGTGGGGTTTTTTCGTACTTTAGTTTATTTAATTTAATTGTAGTTAATTTAGTTAATTTATTTAATGATAGTGTAGTGTTAGGTGTAATTGTAACTTAGGTTAGGTTTTATTTTACAGGTATATTTGTATTTATTTTAACTAGGAAGTTATTAAATAGTTAATAACTATTTAATAACTATTGTACCTAGTTAAAATAAATACAAAGTTGCCTGTAAAATAAATATAAACCCTAAGCTAGATACAAATGTAACTATTAGTTATATTGTAGCTATCTTAGGGTTTATTTTATAGGTAAGTATTTAGTTTTAAATAGGAATAATTTAGTTAATTGTAGTTATTTTATTTAGATTATTTTAAATTATATTTAAGTTAGGGGGGTGTTAGGGTTAGGGTTAGACTTAGGTTTAGGGGTTAATAACTTTAATATAGTTGTGGCGACATTGGGGGTGGCAGATGGGGTTAATAAATGTAGGTAGGTTACGGCAATGTTAGGGACGGCAGATTAGAGGTTAATAAAATGTAACTAATGTTTGCGAGGCAGGAGTGTGGCGGTTTAGGGGTTAATATATTTATTGAAGTGGCGGCGATGTCCGGTCGGCAGATTAGGGGTTAAAAATGTATTTAAGTGTTTGCGATGTGGGGGGGGGGGGCTCGGTTTAGGGGTTAATAGGTAGTTTCTGGGTGTTAGTGTACTTTTTAGCACTTTAGTTAAGAGTTTTATGTTACGGCGTTAGCCCATAAAACTCTTAACTACTGACTTTTAAATGCGGTAGGAGTCTTGACAGGAGAGGGTGTACTGCTCACTTTTTCCAAGACTCATAATACCGGCGCTATGCAAGTCCCATTGAAAAGATAGGATACGCAATTTACGTAAGTGGATTTGCGGTATGCTTGAGTCGCGGGAAAAAAGGGAGCGGTACACCTGTACCTGCCAGACTCGTAATATCAGCGGCCGTTAAAAAGCAGCGTTGGGACCTCTCAATGTTGCTTTTTAAGGCTAACGCAAAACTCGTAATCTAGCCGTTTGTGTTTTAAATGGCATCTATAGATGTTTAGGCAAATGTAGAAAGTAGTAAAAAAAAGTTAAAACAATGTAATAATGTATTTTAGGTATATTGTCATTGCAATTGAATTCAGAATAATTGTTTGTATTTCACAATGGGCAAATGTGTCCTAGGAAGTTGCTAACGTAGAAATATTACGTTTGCAGTTTAACTATGCATGTAAACATAAACAAGAGTATGACATTAATTGTAAACATACATGTGCATAGTTACGAAAAATGACTGATTTTAATATTAAAGCATAATTGTGTTATACCATTTTAATCCAAAGTTAAGAATATAAGGCCTGGTACAAGTTACTGTCAGCAGTTGGTTAGGAAAACTTTAAGTGGGAAATTAGTTGCTGAAAATAAAAGCAAATAATGAAATTGTCGGATCTTGTTCCATGCCGATTTGTGTTTGTTTCCTTAATCGTTTTTTAGTTCTGCATTTTACTCCAGTTGAAGACTGGGGTACCACACTAGTCTGAAGTTTAATGAGTACCTGGTATTAAAATGGATGTTTTAGGTTCAGCACCATGGATTATTGGAGGCTTACATTTAACCACCAATAAGCAAACATAACCCAGGTTTTCAACCAAAAATGGGCCAGCTCCTGTGTATCACATTCCTGCTTTTTAAATAAAGATAGCAAGAGAACGAAGAAAAATTGATAATATGAGTAAATTAGAAAGTTGCTTAAAATTGAATGCTCTATCTGAATCATGAATGAAAAAATGTGGGTTTAGTGTCCCTTTAAGGTTGCCTCTGATTTAAAGATGTACATTTATAACAAAACAAATATTCGAATGACTGCACCAATAAAATTTAAAGAAACTTTAAATTGCCTTTAATGGGCTAAAGGAACAGGATACCCAAATGTTGAAGCACTTGAAAGTGATGCAGCACAGCTGTAAAAAGCTGACTAGAAAATATCACCTGAACATTTCTATGTAAAAAAGGAAGATATTTTACCTCAAAAGTTCCTAAGTATTCACACCCCTTTGTAAAGAGACTTTAGTCCATTGGAGTGTGCATCTAGCATGTGCAAGCACAATAATGTTATTGTCCAATTCAGTTTAAGGAAGTTTACTGTGAAATCTCATGAGATTTAAGTAAAATCTCATGAGATCACAGCTAAGCAATGCATGAGCTAAGCACTGCTGATGCTGATTGGCTTTTGTGTGTTTTATTTTTAACTTGCAGCTTTACAGCAGCTCTAACTGTTCAAGAAATTTTGAAATAAAATAGCTTCCCTGTTTACATAGAGATGCTCAGGTGATATTTTCATGTCAGCTTTTTACAGTTATGCTGCATCACTTTCAAGTATGATGTCACTTTAAATACCTCAAGCATACTAGAGCGCCGTGCTAACCCGCTCCTCTTCTTCACAGAGCCCCGGCCACACTAACAGGAGGCTTAGCGCGTCAGCTCTCAGGGCCTGCTCTGGTTTTGGAAGACATTTTACAGACTTTTGTGAAATAAATTATACAAGTAAAAAAGGGCAACTCATTTTATTCAATGGTGATGCTGACGAGCTCATATGTTTGAATGCACTTTCTTTGCTTAACTAGTATTATTATTTCATTATATATATGCAATTAATAATTAAAAAGTGATGTGAAACCCATTTTTTCTTTCTCTCATGATTTAGAAAGAGTATACAATTTAAACTTACTTCCGGTATCATTTTTTTTTTCAATCTCTTGGTATCTTTGTTGAAAAGCAGGTAAAAAATTTCAAGAGCCTGAGGGTATCTGAAGCACGTTATGGTAGCAGTTTTGCAAAAATACTTTTAACAATGTTTTTTTTTTTTTTTTTTAACTACCGCACCTGGTGTTCCCAGGTGGTCTTCCATCCAGGTACTGACCAGGCCTGGCCCTGCTTAACTTCCGAGATCAGAGAGGATCGGGTGCATTCAAGGCAGTGTGGCAGTAGATGTTTTATATTTGCAAAAGAACTAGATGGTAGCAGAATAGTGCTGCAGATGCATGCAATCCACCTACTTAGGTGTGCCCTTCATTAAGGAATACCATGAGAACAGAGCAAATTTGATAATAGAAGTAAATTAGAAACTGTTTTTAAAATGGTAGGCTCTGCCTGAATTACAAAAGAAATATTTGGGGCTCCATGTTCTTTTAATATAATTTTAAGCAACTTTATCATTAAGATTTTAAATTTGTAAACACTTAATTGATTGATGTTATTGATGGTTGAAAAGTGTGTGAATTGTTCATTTAACATTGCCCAAATGTCATAGAAACCAGCCAAGAAAAGTCATCAAATCCTGTGAAATGTATCTGGAAAAATGTGTCTTATTTGAAAATCCTATGACAACATATTAAAAGGACAGTAAACCTAAAAAATAATGTTATATAATTCTGCACATAGTGCTATCATTATTAAACCTTTTTTTCCATTTTTTTTTTTTTTTAAATATGCCGGTTTTACCGACCTGCGCTCTGCTCTCTGCTGAGCGGGTCTGTTTTTTTTACACAGCGCATCGGGCCTGCTGTATAGTCACAGCCCGGCCCGACCGCGCTATAACATTAAGTGCAGCTCGCTCCTGCTGTCAGTCGGGCTGTGACTATACAGCTGGCCCGATGCGCTGTGTAAAAAAACCAGACCCGCTCAGCAGAGAGCAGAAAGCGGGTATTTTTAAAAAATTAAAATGGAAAAAAGGTTTAATAATGATAGCACTAAAATAATGTTATATAATTCTGCACTATGTGCAGAATTATATAACATTATTTTTTAGGTTTACTGAGACTTTAAAGGGACATGAAACCCACATTTTTTCTTTCATGATTTAGAAAGAGCATACAATTTTAAACAACTTTCTAATTTACTTCTATTATCTAATTTGCTTAATTCTCTTGATATACTTTGCGGAAAAGCATATCTAGATAGGCTCAGTAGCTGCTGATTGGTTGCTGCACATAGATGACTCGTGTGATTGACTCACACATGTGCATTGCTATTTCTTCAATAAAGGATATCTATGGAATGAAGCAAATTAGATAATACAAGTAGATTGGAATGTTGTTTAAAATTGTATTCTTTACTTGAATCATGAAAGAAAATTTTGGGGTTTAGTGTCCCTTTAACTAACGCTTTTCAAATGCAGTA
This sequence comes from Bombina bombina, assembly GCF_027579735.1. Classification (NCBI taxonomy): domain Eukaryota; kingdom Metazoa; phylum Chordata; class Amphibia; order Anura; family Bombinatoridae; genus Bombina; species Bombina bombina. The sequence goes on along the minus strand of NC_069501.1, from coordinate 957,743,768 downwards.
GAGGCATGAAAACTCCATATACTGTAGCTTGCATCATGGGGCACTTTGACACTTGTATTCCAATCAGAAATGACCTTTTCACAGTTTTATTGTAAAATAATTTTTGGGCTTCTTTATTTCTGTACAATGGACTTGTTGAAAACACATATTTTCCTGTCTTCAGGGGCATTTTTTGGCTGTTGCCATGGCTTTTTGTCAATGTTAAATTAAGCAGTCTCAGTTGACATGTTAATAGAGCATATTCTTTTTTCGTAATAAAAGGTAAAAAATAAGGTATATATGATGTCTTTGAAGTGTGATTTTTTTTTTTTACACAAATAAAATATGATCATCTAAATATTTGTTATAATTGCTACGGCGTGCTATGTGGTTAAAAAATATAATTAATCAAATAAAAATAATTACAGGGATAGAAAAGTCAAAATTGAAATGTACATGGGAGGGGTTTCAATTAGGGATGGGTGAATGTGTAAATTTTCAAATTTCGAATTTAGAACGAATGTTATTACCGAAATTCAAATTATAAATCCGAATGTTGATAAGAACGAATGTTCTTAAAAATTCTATAATCGAATGCTATTTACAGTTTTCGAATGTCACTTTCGAATTCGAATGTTTATAATTAAACAAATACTATTCAGAAGTTCAATAGTTCATGTGGTAGGGAGGGAATCTAGTACATTGATACATAATAGATACAAATATATAATTTTGAATGTTTCTATATAGAATATTGCATAATTCGAATATTACATTTAAAGAAAGCATTAGAAATACTATTACAAATCTAAATTCAAATTTTTCGAAAAGAATATTTTCGAATGTAATAAAATTCGAAACCGAACATTCGAAAATCGAATGTTAGAATGTTATGTATACATTCGAAATTCGATTCGAACGAACGAATGTGTTAAAATTTGTGCCGTTTTTTGAATGTTGCGAAACATTCGCCCATCCCTAGTTTCAATTTTAAATACAAGCACTTTTGCAATACACTTTCATTAGCAAAAATGTGCATGTCTAATAGTGTGAGTGCTCTAAATGCCTCACATAATAGACTTCTATGGGGTCGCACAGTAAAATTCCTGTCAGATATATTGCTTGAGTGCTGATGTTGCACTAGGCAGAGGGTGCAGGTAACGGAGTTCTTCATGTAGTTCTGTGCTATACTATTAATAATAATAATAATAATAATAATGGTTTACTTCATGTCTTTAAAAGCACACTATTTTACAGTGCTATTTTGGATCGCACCAAACAAAACACTAAATTTACCACTTGTAATACAAGCGCAATGAGAATGCTAATAGTCCTCCCTGCACTATCCATGTAAAGTTTAAGGCACTTTAATAGGCTTTTGGTTAAAATTGAATTATTTATTGCACAAGGTTGTACAAAAGATAGCACTCCCTGTGCTATTGGATAGGCTCCAGTTGTAATCCAGCCCTGAATAAATCTATTTGTATTACTTTCACTTTAAGCTGCATACGAAAGAAAGAGAGAGAGAGAGAGAGAGAGAGAGAGAAAGAGAGAGAGAGAGAGAGAGAGAGAGAGAAAGAGAGAGAGAAAGAGAGAGAGAGAGAGAGAGAGAGAGAGAGAAAGAGATAGAGAGAGAAAGAGAGAGAGAGAGAAAGAGAGTGAGAGAGAAAAAGAGAAAGATAAAAAGAAAGAGATAAAAAGAGAGATAGAAAGAAAGAAAGAGAGAGAGAGAGAAAGAGAGAAAGAAAGAAAGAAAGAAAGAAAGAAAGAGAGAAAGAAAGAAAGAAAGAAAGAAAGAAAGAAAGAAAGAAAGAGAGAAAGAAAGAAAGAGGCCGATTTATCAAATGTCTGTCGGACCTGATCCAACAGTGCGGATCAGGTCCAACAGACATCACTGAATGCGGGAATCTGAACCTAAATGAAATTAGACAGGGAATCTGTTAAGTAATGCACATACTGTGCTGTGATATATACTGCCATGTTCTCTCTGCTGAGCTTTAAAAATACCTGTATGTACCTTTTCTCCCGCTATAACTAGGATGACCATATCGCCGCTTTAAAAAGGGACACATATGAAAAAAACATATGTCAGGATTCTTATTCAAACCATTTATTTAAACAGCCCTGAAAAAACCCTGAGATATGTATTTTTCATATGTGTCCCTTTTTAAAGCAGCAATATGGTCATCCTAGCTATAACATATTACTTGATATGTGAGATAAAAGCAAGATACCTATTTACTGATTTGTGCCACATATTGAATTCAAGCGAGTGTGTATCTAAGAAAAATATTGGAATAGTAACATAAATGATTTTTTTATTCAGATTAAAACAGTTACATAAAGAGAGAGTGGGAGGTAGAGATTAAGGCCCGATGATTAAAAGTGCTACGAGGCAGTGAAATATCCTAAGGAATTTGCCGCTATGTCGAGTAAACTTGTCAGAATATTCCAAGCTCTGGTCCGGTGCTGAGTTCCAGGAGCCTGGATAGGACAGAGAGATTATGCTAGTCCTCTGTCATTTACATCATCTCCATGACAAAATATGCATTGTCATGTAGCTCAGAGGTTTTGCCGGTCCTCTGGTGGTTGGCCCGGCATTTTAGCGCATCTCTGTGACACAGTATTTAAACATTGATGATAACTTTAGTGACATAGCTTCATAGTTATAATGGAAAGGTTTAGGATTTATAGTTTTGTTTATTATAGTGAGTTAGTTTTTTGATAGTAGGCAGTTAGCTGGGTGTTCCAGGGGAGTGTTCTTTACACATGGCGTAAGTGATGGCGGTATTAGGGACTTAGCTGGGCATTCCAGGGCTGTGAAGGTTAGGTGTGACGTAGATATAGGCGGTCAGGAGGACTTAGCTGGGCAGTGCAGGGAGTGAAGGTTAGCCGTGACATAGGTGTAGGTGGTTGGTGGGAGGTAGTGAGGCAGAGTGTAGGTTAGCCGTGACATAGTTATAGGCATTCAGGGGGAATCATTGGTGCGCATCCTGGGGCTCAATATTTGTGTAGTTTTTATTGAGCTCACTAATGGCTTTCAACTTGTTGTATGAGGTTGTTAATGGCCTAAAATGTGTGGCAGCATCCTCTAAGTGTAAAGTGCTACAATGTCCTTTATAACTGATATTTTACATTTAAAGGGACAGTCTACAATATAATTTTTATTGTTTTAAAAGATAGATAATCCCTTTATTACCCATTCCCCAGTTTTGCACAACCAACACAGTTACAGTATATTAATATACTTTTTACCTCTGTGATTACCTTGTATCTAAGCATCTTCTAACAGCCCACTGATCACATGACTTTGTATTTATTGTCTATTGACTTGCATTTTAGCCAATTAGTGTTGTGTTGTGCTAATTCTTAAATAACTCCCTTGGCATGAACACATTGTTATCTATATGGCCCACATGAACTAGCAGTCTCCTGTTGTGAAAAGCAAATACAAAAGCATGTTATTAAAAGGTTGTCAATAGTGCCTTTGAAATAGGCAGAAATTGAGAGGTTTAAATGTTTCAAAGTATATTAATCTAACAATGTTGGTTGTACAAAGCTGGAGAATGGGTAGTAAAGGCATTATTTATCTTTTTAAACAATAAAAATTTTTGTGTCTCTTTTAAACACATAAAACACACACATATTCAATAAAGCATATTAAATGTTGATTCTAATAATTTACATATAAAAGGTACCTATAAATATGAAACAACCAATAGAAAATTGGTATCATTATTAAAGGGACAGTCAACACCAGAATTGTTGTTATTTTAAAAGACAGATAACCCCTGAATTACCAAATCCCAGTTTTGCATAACCAACACTTATAATTATACATGTTTTACCTCTGTAATTACCTTGACTCTAAGCCTCAGCAGACTGCCCCCTTATTTCAGTTCTTTTGACAGGCTTGCAGTTTAGCCAATCAGAGCTGTCTCCGTGGTAAATTTACATGCATGAGCTCAATGTTATCTATATGAAACATGTGAACTAATGCCCTCTAGTGGTGAACAACTATCAAAATGCATTTAGATTAGAGGCGGCCTTCAAAGGTCTAAGAAATTAGCATATGAACCTCCTAGGTTTAGCTTTCAACTAAGAATACCAAGAGAACAAAGCAAAATTGTTGATAAAAGTAATTAGGAAAGTTGTTTAAAATTACATGTCCCCCCCCCCCCCCCCCCCTCTTTTTTTTTTTTTTTTTTTCCTCTCTCCTTCTCCCCTTTTTTTTTTGGTTCTTTTACAAGACAGGAAAGCATTTTTCTTTTCATTAATGCAATGGCAAATGTCCAACTCTAACTGTGTAATTATTAAAATAACAGAAAAAAAAAACTATGTATAATGATTTATGTGATTGAAACTTGTCTTGCACCATTTCTGTATAAACTGTGAAAAATAATAAAAATCATGTTTAAAAAAAAATAAATTACATGTCCTATTTGAAACATGAAAGTTTTTTTGGACTTGACTGTCCATTTAAAAAAAAAAGTTTAACATTGGATCCATGTATTCCAAACAGCCACCTAACTCTAAGATAAAAAATAGAGTCTGAAGCAATATATAATACTGCATTTCTAATTAAAGGCATAGTAAACAGTATGTATTATTGTTGTAATAAAAAATGCTCTGAGCAGTGGGTTATATTTAATAGAAAACATTGCAATATGTATTTTTCATCATTTTAAAACAATTTTATTTCTTATTTTTAACTTAATTTGTGCAGTGTCAATTAATTCCTGTCACAACCCTACATGGATGCTGTGGTGTCTACAGGAGGCAAAATCTAGCTTAATGTCATAAATATTTTAGAGTAACTTGAGCTGGATTAATATTTAGATAATGCTACAGAGACAGTAAGTCTGGTTGGCTCCTGCTCAGTAGAGGCAAAGTACATGTCTGCTCTCTTATCTTCCTAAGGGCAGGGGCTACAATGAGAAATTATAAGTGCTCATTTTGCAAGAAAACAAGTACTTTGTTTACTGCTTTTTACACACTCTGTTTCTTTTTAAGTCTACTTTGTTTTAACATCACTGTTTAATATATTTTTAAGCAACATAGACAACTACCTAGGAAGTCATTCTATCTGTCTGTTGAGGTTATTTTCTGATGCCCAGGTAACTATTGCCTTCATTAAATTTCACATCCCTTAATGCAAGGCCAAGACCATCCACCCAAATACTATTCCAGCTAATTCAATGCTCCAAGTCATGATCCCTCAATCATGACCCTGTACACTAAACAAAGAACAACCGAGTGACACTCTACTTAACAACCCCACCAAAATTCAAGTTCCTGCCTCATCCTAAATGCTAGCGATTGCACTTAATTTGTAATATCAGATTAATCTAACAGATGCGAAAACTATCAGGAAAACCCTTGCACAATTGTTTGCGCGCCACTTGTAATCTAGCCCTTATTGTTTACTTATTGTGGGAGTGGTTAATACCAGTTTCAAAAAAGCACTGATATTTAAAGGTAATGCGCTGCGGAACCTGTTAGCGCTCTACAAATACCTGATAATAATAATCTCTCATGTCAACAATGTTTGCTTAGATCCCTAAAATGGAGCCACTGTGAAAAATTAGCTGTCAAGGGATTAGTTTCTATAGAGGCTGTGAATTATGTGTTGTGCTTGAATGCAGCACATAACTAGGGTTGCCACCTCAGCCATGTTTTCCAAGACACTTATAAGTTACACATGCTGCAGGGTGTGCAGGAAGAAACATGTATTGTGTTTCTGGACAGCACTATTCGTATGCACTATACATATTCCTCCCTGCACACCCTGCAGCATGTGTAACTTATAAGTGTTCTGTTTTTTTAAGGGATGGGTGGCAACCCTACTCAGTGCTACAAAATTTAGCATGACTTGAGACCTGAAGTGTATAAAGTGTTATGGGCTACAAGAAAAGTGTAACAAAACACATGTAAAACATATTGAAATAAAGTATTACACATACACACACATATATAGACAGTATATATATATATATATATATATATATATATATATATATATATATAAAATGTAAAATATGCTTGTTATAGAAACTAATGTAAAAAAAAGTGTATTAAAGGGATATGGTATATGAGAAGGTGTTTGAGTGGGAAAAATGTATATACAGTATGTCTATGTATGTGTCTGTACACCTACATACATATACATACATCAAGGTATATACATCTACACATACATATATATATATACACACACACATATATAATATATATATATATATGTCCTATAATATAAAAGGCCAAGTGTGTTTGTCCGAAGCTGTCATGTGCAGTAGAGACAGCACGAGGACAAACACACCTGGCCTTACCTGACATGCTGTTTGGGGGGGGTGTGGCTGGCGGGAACATGGGTGTGACCAACGGGAGCATGGGCGTGGCCGGGCATGGTTGGGGCGTGGCCGGGCACGGTCGACACGAGAGAGGGGAGAGAAATAGAAAGAGAGGGGGAGAGACAAAAAGAGATAGGAAAGAGCTAAAGAGAGGGGGGAGAGAGAGCAAAATAGAGGGGAAATAGCAAAAGAAAGGGGAAAGAGCAAAATAGAGGGAAGAGAGAGAAAAAGAGAGGGTGAGAGAGAGCAAAAGTAAAGTGAGCTGTACACCCTCTACCTCCAAGAGTTCTAACGCATTCTAAAGTCAATAGTTAAGAGTTTTATGTTACAACGCCGTAGCATAAAACTCATAACTAAAGTGCTAAAAAGTACACTAACACCCATAAACTACCTATTAACCCCTAAACCAAGGCCCTCCCGCATTGCAAACACTATAATACATTTTTTAACCCCTAATCTGCCGCTCCGGACACCGCCGCCACCTACATTATATTTATGAACCCCTAATCTGCTGCCCCCATGATCGCCGACACCTACATTATATTTATTAACCCCTAATCTGCCGCCCCCAATGTCGCCGCAACCTACCTACACTTATTAACCCCTAATCTGCCGCCCCCAACGCCGCCAACACTATAATAAACATATTAACCCCTAAACCACCGCACTCTCGCCTTGCAAACATTAGTTAAATATTATTAACCCCTAATCTGCCGTCCCTAACATCGCCGCCACCCACCTACATTTATGAAACATTTATGGAAATCCCATAGAAAAAAGACTTTACGAAGTCCTTCGTTGAGGACTTCTGCCCGGCTTGGATGTTCCAATCAGCCAATAGAATGCAAGCACAATCCTATTGGCTGATTGGATCAGCCAATAGGATTGAACTTCAATCAGCCGATAGGATTTTTTCTACCTTAATTCCGATTAGCTGATAGAATTCTATCAGCCAATCGGAATCTAAGGGACACCATCTTGGATGACGTCACTTAAAGGTACCTTCATTCATCTTTAGTTGTCGGATGAAGAGGATGCTCAGCGTCGGATGTCTTGAAGATGGACCCGCTCCGCGCCGGATGGATGAAGATAGAAGATGCCGTCTGGATAAAGACTTCTGCCCGTTTGGAGGACCACTTCGCCCGGCTTGGATGAAGACTACTCCCGGCTTCGTTGAGGACTTCGGCCCGGCTTGGATGAAGACTTTTCCCGGTAAGTCGATCTTCAGGGGGTTAGTGTTAGGTTTATTTAAGGGTGTATTGGGTGGGTTTTATTTTTAGGTTAGGGTTTGGGCCTGCAAAAGAGCTAACTGCCCTTTTAAGGACAATGCCCATCCAAATGCCCTTTTCAGGGCAACGGGGATCTTAGAATTTTTTAGATAGTATTTTATTTGGGGGGTTGGTTGTGTGGGTGGTGGGTTTTACTGTTGGGGGGGTTGTTTGTATTTTTTTTTTACAGGTAAAAGAGCTGATTACTTTGGGGCAATGCCCCGCAAAAGGCCCTTTTAAGGGCTATTGGTAGATTAGTTTAGGCTAGTTTTTTTTTTATTTTGGGGGGCTTTTTTATTTTGATAGGCCTATTAGATTAGGTGTAATTAGTTTAAATAGCTGTAATTTGTTTATTATTTTCTGTAATTTAGTGGGGGGGGGTTTTGTACTTTAGCTAATTTAATTTAATTTAGGTAATTGTATTTAATTTAGTTATTATTAATTTATTTAATTAAAGTGTAGTGTTAGGTGTTAGTGTAACTTAGGTTAGGTTTTATTTTACAGGTACTTTTGTATTTATTTTAGCTAGGTAGTTAATAACTATTTAATAACTATTCTACCTAGTTAAAATAAATATAAACTTGCCTGTAACATAAAAATAAACCCTAAGATAGATACAATGTAACAGTTATTTTGTAGCTAGCTTATGGTTTATTTTATAGGTAAGTATTTAGTTTTAAATAGGAATAATTTAGTTAATGATAGGAATTTTTTTTAGATTTATTTTAATTATATTTAAGTTAGGGGGTGTTAGGGTTAGGGTTAAATACATTTAGTAAAGTGGTGTCGACGTTGGGGGCGGCAGATTAGGGGTTAATAAATGTAGGTAGGTGGCGGCAATTTTAGGGACGGCAGATTAGGGGTTAATAATATTTGACTAATGTTTCGGGGCGGGAGTTCGGCGGTTTAGGGGTTAATATGTTTATTATAGTGGCTGCTACATTGGGGGCGGCAGATTAGGGGTTAATAAATATAATGTAGGTGGCGACGATGTCGTTGGCGGCAGATTAGGGTTAATAAGTGTAAGATTAGGGGTGTTTAGACTCGGGGTTCATGTTAGGGTGTTAGGTGTAGACATAACTTTTATTTCCCCATAGGAATCAATGGGGCTGCGCTAGTGAGTTTTACGCTGCTTTTTTGCAGGTGTTAGACTTTTTCTCCGCCGGCTCTCCCCGTTGATTCCTATGGGGAAATCGTGCACGAGCACATACGACCATCTCACCGCTGACTTAAGCAGCGATGGTATTGGAGTGCGGTAATGAGCAAAATTTTGCTCAACGCTCACTTCTTGTCTTTTAACGACGGGTTTCTGAAAGCTCGTAATACCAGCGCTGCATGTAAGTGAGCGGTGAGAGAAAAATGCTCATTAGCACAGCATAGCCTCTAACGCAAAATTCGTAATCTAGGCCATAGTTCTTCACTCAGAAGAAAATGTTATGTTTATTTTTTGTAATCTGTATTATTTAAATATATACATTATATGGAATTACTGAAGATGTTTAAATTCTCTTGTTAACGTTGGTTATGACACATTACTCGGTTAAATATTAAATCAATGTCCATTACATATAAAGCTAGCGACTAGTTAAAAAATGTATGTTAATAATCTAGTAATATAGTTAAATTTTAAAAAAAGTATGTGTATGGTGCGAATTTTAGAAAGGCACATTTTTATCTTGAGAGTTGTCTGTCTAACTATGCAGAGTATTGGATCTAAAGGAGAGACACATTCGTTGGAGGCCATAACAAGCAAGCTTAAACACAGAACAAACAAGAACATATAGAATTGCAGTCTGATCAAAAGGCAGCAGAGAGTCATATTTGATAGTCACAAAAATGTATATCACACCCAGTGCACAGACAGACTGACTCAATACACAGATACATAGCAGTGTGTAAGATTATCGTTTAAAGAGCATGGCAAGCTACACCTATGGTTATTATAATGTTACTGTCTAAGGCAAATCTTGACAAAAACTGCAATTTCAGATAAAGTAATGACCACTATTATTTAGTGACAGCAATCTATATTCATATTACTAAATAATATCAACGTCTAATGACTGGCTTTCAGGAAAGTTCTAACCATGTTGTTATCCATAGTACATGAATTGCATAAATACAATTGTGTTTATAGCTCAATAACATTAATTACAACACCCAGCACACATTATCCTTAAAGAGACACTAAACCCAATATTTTTCTTTTATGATTCAGATAGAGCAGCAATTTTAAGAAACGTTCTAATTTACTCCTATTATCAATTTTTCTTTGTTCTCTTGCAATCTTTATTTGAAAAAGTAGTAATATAAGGTTAGGAGCCGGTCCATTTTTGGTTCAGCACCTGGGTAGAGCTTACTGATTGGTTTTCTACATTTAGCCACCAATCAAGTGCTACCCAGGTGCTGGACAAAAAGTGGGCCGGCTCCTAACCTTACATTACTACTTTTTCAAATAAAGATTGCAAGAGAATGAAGAAAAATTGATCATAGGAGTAAATTAGAAAGTTGTGTAAAATTGCATGCTCTATCTGAATCATGAAAGAAAAAAAATTGGGTTTAGTATCCCTTTAACTTATCCAACAACTCAATGAAATAAATCTAACCATAACCTCCACCAATGTAAATAATCCTATCTTTCAAGTCCTGAACCCTTCAGCTAAATAAGCCTATCACATTAGCTTCATCCTCCATAATAATTAATCCTAACTGTGCCTCTTTTCACTAAAGGGACAGTTTATTTTAACATTTTCATTTTTTAAAATGTGTTGTAAATCATCTGTTTAATCTGGTAATGTGTGCATGATTTCTTAATACTGTATTCTTTATTGTTTTTGTATATTTAAGTGTACCACATTTCAGTGACCAAAGGTAAAAAAAAAAACAGTGTGGGCATAATGCTATATACAGTTGTTACTACTGCCTTCTGTGTTTCTGTGTATGCTGTGCGCATGCGCTCAAGCTAATGATGTCATAAAATGCATGAAATGTGAGCCGGACTCAATGCCAGCAGTGCATTTCAAGACTTGTATGTGATGGACTTTTTAGGGCTCCATGTACTAAGCCGTCAATTTATCCGACATTGTAGACGCGGATGAACTCGCCGTTACTCGACACGGGCGAAATGGTGTCCGCTGTCACTATGTACTTATAATCCCCCCATAAATAGACACGTCTAGCCCGCCGCGAGCAGTGGCGGAGTATTGATAAATTTGACGCCTCGCTCGCCGCGACTAAGCTAATGTACTTAAATGTCTGTAGAATTGTATATCCAATTATTAACACGTGACATTTTTTTTATTCATCAACTTAAGACAGGAAATTTAATCATCAAAATATTGTTCTGAAACCATGTACCTTGTTGCCATACCACGCCTATTAGGTTGTTCTATACATATTTCTTCTGCAAAATCGTCAGCATCTATGGTATTTTCTTCCAATAATTGGCAGCCTCTTTTAATTGCTATATTGTGCAGTATGCATCAAACCAATATAATTCTTGCGACTTTCTCAGGTGTACACTGCATAGCGCCGCCAGAATGATCAAGACATCGAAACCGTATTTTCAAAAGACCGAAAGTCCTCTCAATTATCCCCCTGGTAGATCGATGTGTTTCATTGAAACGTACTTGATTTCTGGTCTGTGGGTTGTTATAGGGAGTCAACAGCCATTCTGTACATGAGTACCCTCCATCTCCTAATAGGACATAAAAGAAATATAAATATTAATATAAAAATAATTATAAAGATTGACAACTAATACGATACAAATTAAAAATATACAACACCTTACTCTTTAATTACAGTCAACAAATTTGGCGCAATTTATGTACATGGAAATTAAAATAGACAAATTAGACTCCAGTTATGTTACCTAGAAGCCATCCTTCAGGCATATCTCCATCCTCGAACTTCCGGTATAAGCCAGTCTGCCTTAAGATGTAAGAATCATGACATGAGCCTGGGTAGTTTGAACGGACACTGATTATCCTCATGTTGGGGTCACAGACCATCTGAACATTCAAGGAATGGAAATGCTTTCTATTCTATAGATCTCCTCACGAGCTTGAAGTGGTCTTACAGCAACATGGGTACAGTCTATGGCCCCTAGGACATTGGGCATCCCAGCCATTCTATAGAAATTTGACTTTATAGATTGCCATTCTTCAGGGGTAGATGGCAAACAAACATATCAAGGAAAAATAATCATCATAGCCCCTATGACTTTTGATAAGTGGCGTGAAAAAGCAGATTGACTCACTCCAATAATAACGCTAGAAACTGCCTGAAAGGAGCCTGTTGCCATAAAATGCAATGCAGCTAATAGTTTCAATAGTGCCGGAATAGCTCGTGAACTAGCCGTCATTGGCTCCAAATAATCTTCAATCTCTCAATACAGGTGTAATATGGATTCACGATCAAGCCGGAATCTTTGTATGATCTCTCGGTCAGAAAGGCCGTGCAAACCAACCCATGGAAGGAATACACGGGGAGCATGAACTCTCCTTCTTCTAACCATACGATTAGTGACATTTACAGTATTCTGTCTTCTAGACTGGATTTGCATCACACGGAGAATAAACAAATACAGAAGTGTCTCTATAGCTGCTTAAATCAACAATGTAAGTACAATGATGATATTACTGCCTTTTATATATTTCTAGACTGGCGTCTACATTGACTTTCCTATTGTTTTGTACCTTGCCGACCACCTAAGAGGTGGCGAGGCAAAAATAACGAGGTGGGAGCGGAAATTGTAGAGAGCTGACAAATAGATTTTTTAGTACATTAGTTTATGGCGAGTTGTTGCTCAAATGTGTCTAATTACAGTGAAAAATGGAGAGGTAGCGAGGTTTGTCGGTTAAGTATGCTCACAATTTTAAATATGCGAGTTTGAACATAGTTGACGACTTTGTACATATCAGTTTGCGAGTTTTGACACGTGATTTTTTGCGGGTAGCTCGCTGACTGCTTAGTACATGGAGTCCTTAGTCTGGCAAAGTAGTCTGTGTGAAACAGAAGCACAGTGAAAGCTATTGTGGTTATATGATTTATTTGCTATTCTGAATTATTGGAAATTCTCCACAGCATAGAAATGTTCTGATGCTTCAAACTGCATATCGGTATATTAAAATACCTGTTCTGAAAAATATATTGAATATTTGCAAAGAAAATATAACTGTGTTTTTATTAAAAATATACATCACAAAGGGAAAAAAAAAACTATTTTGTTTTCCAGCTTTAAAGTTAGATACTAGAATTTCTCCTTTATAACATTTTGCCCTTAGAGCTGGCTTCAGAGAATTTCTTGCACAAAGTGTAAATGCAAATAGGAAATGAAAAATGCAAACACAAAGCGAGATAAACAACCTTCTCTGGCTCTGAGCCATTTCGCTGTCATTTATTGTAATGTCACTTGGAGGAAAGACACATGATTGAAAGCACCATTTGTATGTATGATGTTATATCAAACCATTTCATTGCATTCTTTTTTTAACCCTTGTAGCTACAATAGCACCTAATTTAATGTATTAATTACTGTTATAAAGAGAATGTCTTAATGGAAGACATTTTAAAGAAGTTATTTTACTCATAACACACACAGCTAAGATCTATTTTGCCACAGGGCAGAAAAAATATATCTTAGGTACACAGTACAGAGAAAGTGCCATTTTTTCCTGCTGTGCTTTATTTTTCCTTTTTGAGGACCATAATGACATCCAATCCTTTTCATGCATGTCTACAACATTTGATTTGGGCAGTTTAGCAAAGACACCTGCCAAACTCCATCTGCATCTAGCTATGAAATCTGCAAACAAGCAACATTCTTAATGTAATCTGTGAATATTTTCTCCAGTAAGCACAGATTTTATTCTGTATATGGCAGCTCCAATTTGAAAGTCGCTAGAGATTTGACTGGCGTATGGGCAATTTTATTTAATATACACCTCATCTGATTTAAAAAAAAAAAAAAAACGGTACAAACTTCAAAATTCCTGTGACAGGTTTATAAAGGTTGTCAAACATTATCACTGAACGATATCCCAGACACATTTTGTAAGATTATCTCAATCATTTTAACATTGAAAAGGTATATGGTGAAATAACTCACATACTCAAAAATGTGAACTAATAACTTTCTTTATTAAATACACGTCTCCTCAAAGTATGTTTAAAATACACATATATATTTTTAACAATTAGGAGATAAAATATTTTTCCAATAAACATTATAGGGATATTCCTATATTTTTGCCATCATTAAATCTACATTTCTATTTCTTTTTTTTTTTTTTATTTTAATTTTTTATTTAGTACAGACATAGATTTAAGCAAAGGTTGACTAAAAGAATAACCATATGGCAGATAATCCTTTCATATCTAGCCATAGTCCTAAACATCAGGGGGTCCATCCGATAAAAATCGTCGCCCGCAAAAGCCGGCGACGCCAATATTTGCGCGGGTTTGGTATCATATTTACGGCGTAACCTAGAAGTTACGCACGTATATTTCTGCCGTCGCCCGTAGTTTTTTGGGCTATAGGCAGGTATACCAAACCAGCGCAGTTTGGTATCCAATATGCAGCGTAAGGACTTACGTGGCGAAAATGGAGAAAACTTTTTCCATTTTCACCTCGCCACAAAAAGCAGCCGTAAGAAGCCTTACGCTGACTATTGGAGCCCCGTAACTCCCTAAACTGGCTGCTAAAATAAACCTAACACCTAACGCATGCGCAATGTCTATCTCCCTGTCAACCGCAATCTTCTAAAATAAACCTAACACCTAACGCATGCGCAATGTCTATCTACCTGTCAACCGCGATCCCCCCCCCCCGAAATCCCTAATAAAGTTACTGTGAGCCCCTAAAACCGCCGCCATCTACCTTATCTATCCCCTAATTAGAACCCCTTACACCGCTGTCATTTACCTTATCTATCCCCTAATCTGACCCCTTACACCGCTGCCACCTATATAAAAATTATTAACCCCTAATCTAATCCCCCTATACCGCCGCCAGCTATATTAATATTATTAACCCCTAATGTAAGCCCCTTACACCGCCGCCATCTCTATTAAAATGATTAACCCCTAATTTAATCTACCTACCCCGCCGCCAGCTATATTATCTATATTAACCCTAAGTATATTATAGTTAATATAGGTATTACATTATATATATTAACTATATTAACCCTAATTATATTAGGGTTAATATAGTTAATATAGTTACTATAGTATTTATATTAACTATATTAACTCTATCCAACCCTAACACCCCTAACTAAATTTATATTAAATTAATCTAATTCATTTATAAACTAAAATATTCCTATTTAAATCTAAATACTTACCTATAAAATAAACCCTAAGATAGCTACAATATAATTAATAATTACATTGTAGCTATGTTAGGGTTATTATTTATTTTACAGGTAAATTGTTAATTATTTTAACTATGTATAATAGCTATTAAATAGTTATTAACTATTTAATATCTACCTAGTTAAAATAATTACCCAATTACCTGTAAAATAAATCCCAACCTAAGTTACAAATACACCTACACTATCAATAAATTAAATAAACTACAAACATCTATCTAAAAATACAATTAAATTAACTAAACTAAATTACAAAAAAAAACAAACACTAAATTACAAAAAATAAAAAAAAGATTACAAGATTTTTAAGCTAATTACACCTATTCTAAGCCCCCTAATAAAATAATAATCCCCCAAAATAAAAAAAATTCCCTGCCCTATTCTAAATTAAACAAATTTCAAAGCTCTTTACCTTACCAGCCCTTAAAAGGGCCTTTTGTGGGGCATGCCCCAAAGAATTCAGCTCTTTTGCATACAAATACAATACCCCCCCCCCCCATTACAACCCACCACCCACATACCCCTATTCTAAAACCACCCAAACCCCCCTTTAAAAAGCCTAACACTACCCCCCTGAAGATCTCCCTACCTTGTCTTCCCCACACCGGGACAAACTCCTGATCCGATCCGGGCGATGTCTTCCTCCAAGCGGCAAAGAAGAATTCTTCCTCCGGCGATGTCTTCCTCCAAGCGGCAAAGAAGAATTCTTCCTCCGGCGACGTCTTCCTCCAAGCGGCAGCAAAGTCTTCATTCTTCCGGCGGCATCTTCAATCTTCTTTCTTCGCTCCGCCGCCGCGGAGCATCCATCCCGGACGACTATTGAACGACGAATGAGGTACCTTTAAATGACGTCATCCAAGATGGCGTCCGCCGAATTCCGATTGGCTGATAGGATTCTATCAGCCAATCCGAATTAAGTTAGAAAAATCTGATTGGCTGATTGAATCAGCCAATCAGATTCAAGTTCAATCCGATTGGCTGATCCAATCAGCCAATCAGATTGAGCTCGCATTCTATTGGCTTATCGGAACAGCCAATAGAATGCGAGCTCAATCTGATTTAACACTTTTTTAGGGACCAATAGAGTCCTTCCGTTACTATTATTGTTAATATATCTCATACTCCTACTAACTACATTATCTTACATTAGGTTCTTTTATTATTGGGGATATCCTGCCTTTTCCTTTAACCCCAGAGCAAAAAAACACAGGGAAAAAAAGGAAAGGGAGAAGGGACCCCCCCAGATCCCTCTCCCCCCCTCCCCTCCTCAGCCTAGCTCCTAAAAAGTTACGCCTCAGAAAACCATGGTCTTGGGAGTGACCCCTTATCTACTTGCTACTGAACCCATATAGATGTTTAAGGTTTAATACTGCCTGTCTTTGCATCTCCAGAGAGAGTGAGCTAATATATCCTCTCCATTTATTGAAATATTGAGCTATCTGTTTAGGATTAGTGTTCCTCAGATTAATTTGTTCAACCACCATCTGATATTGTATATCCTTAAGGAAATCCGTAAATCTAAAGTTTTTCGGACCTTTCCAATTTCTTAGAATTAAATTCCTACCGGTCAGAATAAGTAAATTGATGAATCTGTTATTAGAGCAAGCCATAGTATATTTACATAGAATTTTTTTTTGGAGTAGATCCAGTTTAAACTTTGTTCCCAATATCTTGCTTCCCCAATAGGTTACTCTCTGCCAAAATTGGTTCACTTTTGGACAGGCCCAGAAGCAATGCAATAAGTCTGCATTTCTAAATCGACATTTTGGGCAATTAGCTTTATCCTGGTTCCACTTTGCTATTCTATCAGGTGTTAAATATATCCTATTTAACATTTTCATGTGCGATTCTCTCCGACTACGCATAATTGTTGCTCTGGAGGCTAGCACTATACTTTGGGAAATTGTGTCACTATCTACGTAGATCTATTCTTTTGCCGATTTTATTAGTATATCTGCCATATTTTACCCCCCAAAATTTTTCATCATAACATCATAGGTTCGGGAGATGGTAATCACCCCCTCCTGGTATTCTCTTACCATTACTCTCACTTCTTTGGAGTCTAATTCCGGGCCAGTATTGTGTCTTAATTTTTCTACCCAGTGCCTAACCTGTAAATAGGCATAAAAACTAGTGGGTGGGAGGTTATAATGTCGAGACAACATCTGAAAGGACTATAAGCTAAGATTTTTGCCCTCACATATCTGAGAAACATATTTCACCCCCTCTCACCCCAAACCAAGAATATTGAGGGGCCCAGCCCGGGAGAAAAACCGGGATTACCTATTAATGGTAGAAATTCTGTTTTCCGGTAGTCAACCCTAAGCTCATTACATATTTTTTAACAAGTGTATATAATTGGTTTAAATGTAAGCATTTGATTAATTGTATCAGGGAGTTTATTTGCAGTTTGGTGTAGAATTGCTTTTAGACTAAATGGTGCTATTAAACTGGATTCCATCTCGTAAAAAGATACCAACTCTTTTTTGGATATCCAGTCCAGAGCGTATTTGCAGAAGGCAGCATAGTTATATAGTTTCATTTGGACAAGCTAACCCACCAAAATGTCTAGGTAAAGACAGCTTAACTAAAGACATACGTGATTTCTTCCCCTGCCAAATAAACTGGTTAAAGCCCCTTTGAAGATAGATTATATCCTTTCTATAAAGGAGGACCGGGAGATTCTGTAAAAAGTATTGTAATTTGAGGAAGAGAACAGTCTTAACTAGCATGATCCAAGCAGTAATCGAAAGTGGTAGATTGATCCAACTCTGTAACTTCAACTCTAACCCCTTAATACATTGTTTAAAGTTTAAAGTGTACTAAAGGCTTGGATTATTACTTAATGTAATACCTAAATACGTAATCTGTGTGGATTCACTAAAAGGGTGCGATATTGGCTCAGGCGGTTTTTGTATCCAAAGGATCTCCGATTTCCCATAGTTAATGTTATAGCCTGAAAATGAACTAAACATATTGCATATCTTTAGAAGTTGGGGAATGGAGTCAGCTGTATTACTAAGAAACAGTAAAAGATCATCTGCGAACAGGGAGAGAACCAATGTGTGCTTTCCTATAGATATACCTTGTAGTTATTGCCTTAGGTATATAGCTAACGGTTCAAGAGATATGTTAAAATGGAATGGAGATAGCGGGCACCCTTGATGGCTGCCTCGCTTAAGAACAAATCTGTTGGTGGCTCCCCCGTTCACTATAACCGATGAGGTTGGTTCTTTGTATACTTGTCTAATAAATTGCTGAAAAACTCCAGTAATACCAAATCCCTTCAAAGAGGTAAAAAGGTGGTCCCATATAATAGAATCAAATGCTTTCTCCACGTCTATTGTGAGGATAGCGAGATCTGGCTTAAGATGGTGTCCTTTTCTTTTTGATTTATTCCAAAAATAATCAAGGACCAATTGGAACTTTCGTATATTCTTTACTGGATTTCTACCTATCATAAAACCTGTCTGATCTGTATGTACCATATAGCCTAGAGGAACGTTCAATCTATTGGCTAGAATAGACATAAGGATCTTGTAGTCCTGATTTAATAAGGAGATTGGCCTATATGATGTTGAGAGTTCTAGGTCTTTACCTTTCTTTGGGATCAGTACTATATTAGATCCTGCGAAAAGTGGTGACTGGGGTTTGTTCCTGTGAAATAGTCATTGAATAGGCTACATAGTGTAGTAGGGATCTGTTCAACAAGTAATTTAAAAAATTCGGCAGGTAACGAATCCGGCCCAGGTGATTTGCCTACTTTTAGTTTAAATATTGTCTTAGTTATTTCCTCTACTGAAATAGGTTCGTTTAATCTTTGGAAATCAGCCCTCTCAATTTGGGGTAAAGCTACCCTTTGCCAGAACTGCTCTTCAAGCTCACTATTAATTTGATTGACTTCATATAATTCCTTAAAGGTTTTAAAGAAAGCTTCCCGGATCTCAACTGGATCCGTCACTCTTGTATTCTTACTTTTATGGGCTGCAATATAATTTTTTGCTGTCTAATTTTAACAATCCTTGCTAAGTATTTGGCAGAGACACCTTGCGCCCCTGAAAATATGGCTTTTATTTTTTGGTCTTCTGAAGTTGACGACTGTTTTAAGAACAGATCATAAAGCGCTTTACTGCATTTATATTTGTTCAATAAAACAATGGAAGGGTTACTAAGATATTTCTTATAATCATTTCTAAGGGTGTTGGAGAGCTGCTCTTCCCTCTTTTTCCTAATTGCCCAAGTTTTTATTAAATAGGCTTGAATCTCTCCCCTAAAAACTGCTTTTGCTGTTTCCCAAAATATTTCTGGTTTAGCTATATAGTCAGCATTATCTCCCTGGAATTGTTTCCATCTGTTTTGAATCCATGTTTTGAAGTGCACATTATTAAACAAGTACTGTGGAAAAAACAGCCTGCCCTTATTTGTTAAACTTTTATCCCTAAAACCTATCTCTAATGTGATCATTGCATGGTCTGAGCCCACAATATCTTGAATATCTGACTTAACTCCCATTTTTAACATATGTTTTGCTATTAGAAAAAAATCTATTCTTGAAAAAGATGTATATACACTAGAGGCACATGTGTATTCCCTGCAATCCGGGTTCTGTGCTCGCCATATATCCTGCAGGGCTAATTTCTGGCAAAATCTCCTCAGGATATTTGATTCTCTGGACTTCCTGGGGCCGTGGCTAATTTTAGATCTATCTAAAATATGGGAGAAGGCCATATTAAAATCTCCTACCACCACTAAATTTTTTCCTCTACATAAAAATAGTTTTAAGCTAATTTCTTCCCAAAACTTTTTATCCACAACATTCAGGCCATAAATATTACAAAAAACAAATGTATGCCTATTGATTTCAATTTCTAAAATTTGGTATCTTCCATTCAGGTCATTAATTGCAGATATTATTTTATAGTTTAACTGTTTGTGTATTAATATAGCTAACCCCCTTTTAGATTTGTCATAAGGGGTGGACACCACTTCTCCCACCCACTTACATTTAAGTTTAATGGCTTCTTGAGGTTCAAGGTGAGTCTCCTGAATAAATACTATATCTGTTTTTTTATTCCTTGGTGTCTGATCAATAACTTTCTTTTGATTGGGGATGAAATCCCACCAACATTCCATGACAGTAGTTTTAAATAACCATCTAGACTCTCTAAGCAATGGAAAATCAGGAGAGGGAGAAAAATAAAAAAGGAGGGGGGGGGGGAGACAAAAAAAAAGGGAGAGAGAGGGGAGAAAAAAGTTTTTTTTTTATGATAGAGTAGTTTTAGATATAAACTCTTTAAACAATTGGGAGTTTCTTTATGCAATATCCTCATTTTAGAAGTAAGGCCCCTCTTTATCCTTAACTAAAATCGAAATAGTTATTCTAGCCTCTTGCTCAAATAATAGGCTTTAACCTCCTCAACTTTATTTAAAATAAAAGTTTCACCATCCTTGTCCAAAATTATCTTGGCGGGGTATACAAGTCTAGCCCTTAAGTTAGCCCTAATTAATTGAGAACAGAATGGAGCCATTTCCCTGTGTCTGGCTTGGGTTTCAAATGAAAAATCTTGAAAAAGTACCTTATTTTTGCGATATAATCTAAGTATATGGTACTTATCCTGAAAATTCAAGAATTTGGTTTTACCAGACCATCCGGATTCCTTTTAATTGCCCCTATTCTGTGTGCTCTTTCTATGGGTATCATTAAGTTCTCTGTATTGCTTCCCACTAGTTTAGGAAGTTGTGTGGCAACAAAGTTTATTAAGTCTTGGAAATCCCCTATTTCCGGAAGCCCAACAACCCTTAGGTTGTTGCGCCTTGACCTATCCTCAAGTTCTTCTAGTTTGGACTCAAAGAAGTTTAGTTTGGGGGTATGTGAAATGGCCGTCTGCTCCTGTATTACTGCCCTATCTTCTATGTCAGAGATTCTTGTTTCTAATTCGTTGATACGTATCGCAACCTGCTTCATTTTACTAGTAGCAGCAAGCACTTCTTGTCTTAAGGATTCAAATTGTGGCATTATTAACTCAGATATCTGTTGTATTAACAATGTGTTATCTGTATTGCTCGAACCCATTTCATTGTGTATATGCGGTTCTGTTATACTCTCGTTGTGTTTGAGCTTTTTATCTTTCTGCTTAGGCGGCATAGTGAATGGTGATGAAGTCTTAGCCCTCTATTTATCAAGCCGTCAACCGTAAATACGCTGGAATTCCGCAGCTTAATTGTGGAGAGCTTGATTCGACCCATTTATCAAAGCCAACAGGCCGGCAAAAGTTGAAATTTGTGATCCAATCAGCCAATAGGATTGAGCTTGCATTCTATTGGCTGATTGGAACAGCCAATAGAATGCCAGCTCAATCCTATTGGCTGATTACATCAGCCAATAGGATTTTTTCTACCTTAATTCCGATTGGCTGATAGAATTCTATCAGTCAATCAGAATCGAAGGGACACCATCTTGGATAACGTCACTTAAAGTGATATTCATTCAGCAAGAAGACGTCGTTGGAAAAGGATGCTCTGCGTCGGATGTCTTGAAGATGGACCCGCTCCACGCTGGAAGTATGAAGATAGAAGATGCCGTCTGGATGAAGACTTCTGCCCGTCTGGAGGACCTCTTCTGCCCATCTGGAGGACCACTTCTGCCGGATTCGTTGAGGACATCTTGCCGCTTGGATGAAGACGTCTCCCAGTAAGTGAATCTTCATGGGGTTAGTGTAAGGATTTTTTTAAGGGTGTATTGGGTGGGTTTATTTTTTAGGTTAGGGCTTTGGGCCTGCAAAAGAGCTAACTGCCCTTTTAAGGGCAATGCCCATCCAAATGCCATTTTCAGGGCAATGGGGAGCTTAGATTTTTTTAGTTAGTAATTTATTTGGGGGGTTGGTTGTGTGGGTGGTGGGTTTTACTGTTGGGGGGGGTTGTTTGTATTTTTTTTTTTACAGGTAAAAGAGCTGATTACTTTGGGGCAATGACCCACAAAAGGCCCTTTTAAGGGCTATTGGTAGTTTAGTTTAGGCTAGGGTTTTTTTTTATTTTGGGTGGCTTTTTTATTTTAATAGGGCTATTAGATTATGTGTAATTAGTTTAAATATCTTGTAATTTGTTTTTTATTTTCTGTAATTTAGAGGGGTTTTTTTGTACTTTCGCTAATTTAATTTAATTTATTTAATTGTTGTTAATTTAGTTAATTTATTTAATTGTAGTGTAGTGTTAGGTTGTATTGTAACTTAGGTTAGGTTTTATCTTACAGGTACTTTTGTATTTATTTTAGCTAGGTAGTTATTAAATAGTTTATAACTATTTACTAACTATTCTACCTAGTTAAAATAAATACAAACTTGCCTGTAAAATAAAAATAAAAATAAAACCTAAGCTAGATACAATGTAACTATTAGTTATATTGTAGCTATCTTAGGGTTTATTTTACAGGTAAGTATTTAGTTTTAAATAGGAATTATTTAGTTATTAATTGTAGGTTTTCTTTAGATTTATTTAAATAATATTTAGGTTAGGGGGTGTTAGGGTTAGACTTAGGTTTAGGGGTTAATACATTTAGAATAGTGGCGGCGGTGTAGGGGGCGGCAGATTAGGGGTTAATAACATAATGTAGGTGGCGGTGGACTCCGGGAGTGGCAGTTTAGGGGTTAATACGTTTTTCCCGTTGCGGCGGGGTCCGGGAGTGGCGGTTTAGGGGTTAATAAATGTATTTTGTTGCGGCGGGGTCCCGGAGCAGCGGTTTAGGGGTTAATAACTTTATTTGAGTTGTGGTGGGCTCCGGGAGTGGCGGTTTAGGGGTAAAACAGTATAGTATAGTGGCGGTGTTTAGTGACAGTATACCAATAAAGCTGGGAAAAAGCTGAAGAGCAGCGAGATCGATGATTCTTAGTTAACAACAGTCCACTGCTCATCGCCCTGTACTTGGTGCGTTGCTTTTTGACTGCTTTTTTGGTAACTTTGGAGAACGTTTTCAGGGCCGTGGCAGCGATGTTAGGCGATCTTAGGCGAGCGTATTGGTGCTGTCGAATGCAAGTAAGTTGACGGCTTGATAAATAGAGGCCTTAGAGTGTGAAATAAATCTTTCCATAAAAATTAGTGAGAATAGGCTAATGATTAGCCCACAAAATCAATTGTGAAAAACCACTAAAAATTAATCCACGCTACTCTTGTGGAAGTGTTTTTCTATCTCGTGAATGGTGAAAAAAAAGAAAGAGACATTAAAAAAAAAAAAAAAGAGGAAATGTCTATTATTCCCTAGTGAAAAACTAATGAGACCAACCTTATAGTGCTGGAGGCGCTTATGAATCTAGGTGAAATATCAAAAGAGCATGTGTATGTTTTGGACCTTAGGCCTTAACCTATCAGTCTGCTTAGGGGCTATATGAATCACACTTAATGCTAAACAATCATACCCCCCAAAAAAAGTGCCACTTAATTACATTACCCACATCACACATCGCTATGATTACAATTCACCAGCCTGCCACATACCAGTGATCACTTATATTCTTTAGGGGGAGAACACACATTAATATTAACGCAATGTAGTCTCAGGTCAGTTTCCAGTTATATGACCAGACAGGGCCTTAACTCAAGCTATGACCTCTAAAAAAACAAAACAAATTCCTATATTCAAAAACACCAAACCTATGTAAAGTTATCAAAAACTTGATGTACATTAAAGCAGCCCAAAATACAGGGATTGGTTTAAACAAAAACCTCCTTGCTGGAAGAGGGAAGACAATTATTAAAGACAAAAAGCCTATATGTATCAATCAAACAGTCTGTGTAGTATGGCCAGATGGCAGGGTCCCTCTTTTTTACATCATATGAAACTCGAACATATACTGCTGTACTCTACAGCTAGATATTTACTTGTAGAGAGTCAGCTAGTCCAGTCCTGTTACAGTTATTCTTATAGGTGAGATCCTGAACTTTCCAAATTTTCCCCTTGAGATGGTGCATTTAAGAACAGTCTTAAATACCAAAATGTCCCAACGAGACCAAGAAGTCCCCTTTTTAAGTGGAATGTTTCTATATTTCAGCAGGCAAATTTTAACCTTTCTTCCAGAGGAACCTGACTCTATTATGCCACTTCTCTCTTACCTCCGAGCGAGCTCTAGGGAATATCTACATAGAGCACTTGGGAACATTTACTGTGTATTGTTTATTTTATTTAAACCAAGTCTGTAGGTTTATATCGGGTTTTTAGGTCAACCAATCTTTCATTTGTTGGGGGCCTCTGTCACTTGTCACAGTTAACGGAGTACTTGCAGAATAAGTATAGAGCCACGGGACCTCTTTATTGCTCCTGGTTGGACCTTTCAGATTAGGTTTAGTCGTCAGCACGTATGTCCTGTATCACAGTCAAAATAGCAGTTCTAATAAAAGAAAGGAAGAGGGACTTTGCCCTTAATACCTGCTGTTTTGAAGCATCCTACTGCCAGCGATCCTGGGCCTCTCCGGCTGTCCCGGGTCTCAAGCCCCTCGCCTCCCTCTGATGCTGCTGTAAGTCAGCTGCCGTGCTGCTTGCTAGGAGTTAAACCCGTTGCCTCTACAATTCTGCTGGAGCGGTCTCCTATTAGGAGTGTTGGGAGAGGCCACTGAAATCGGACACCTCCGTTGTCTATGGTCTCACCTCTCCCCACTTCGAAAACAGCTTCAGCTTCTCCTGTC
The DNA here is from genome assembly GCF_027579735.1 of Bombina bombina. Classification (NCBI taxonomy): domain Eukaryota; kingdom Metazoa; phylum Chordata; class Amphibia; order Anura; family Bombinatoridae; genus Bombina; species Bombina bombina. Next base: position 957,719,117 of record NC_069501.1, on the reverse strand, counting down.
CCTTCTCACCCCAGATGCAGGGTCTATGTGTTCAGTGAGGTTTCTCTCAATAGTGTCTGTGTGGTCCTTACGCTGCTGGAACGCTGCTTGGTGTCGTGACTCAACTTCAGAGTCAATCTGCAGGTAGGATACCGGTAGCTGCACAAAAAGTATCCGAGTCGGGCCGTGTCTTCACCGGCCAAGGATAGTTGCATATGGGGGTAGTTCAAAATTAGCCCTTTACATTAGGGCCAAGTGCTAGCGTTCCACGTTGTTGCTAGCTCCTCCCCTTCCGGTTCCTACTAGGCTGTATTTCCAATTAGCACATCTGGGCCACACTGGCAATTTGCATTTCTATTTCTGAAGGGCGTCTAAACACAAATAATTATACATCTGAGTGGTGTCCTTTGGTGCTGGTTTATCTATTTGTGTAGCTCCATATTGTTTTTTGATGACAGCCCTTGTGCATTACATCAGTATATTTCTCTAATATGGGCATTATCTTTTGTTTGTACTTACTGTGTGGATATGGGATTTTATTTCTCTACAAGTACACTAACCATTTCTAACTGGTACCTCTGAACTTAAAATTCTATAATTACTTTATTCATCAAGTGGCTAAATGTTATTGCTCCCTGCAGGTTCACCTGTGATGAAAGCTCACTTATGACCACCTTAAACACAGAACTAATGAGAAACAATACTTAATACACTCTATGATCCTTTTTATAGATGTTTATGAGGTTTCTGAGGGTCTCATTGTATCATAGATACTTGGGAGGAATGTTGAGGACCCTTGTGGTAAAGGTGAGATCATGATAGCAATTTGGGGGCGTATTACTTCACCTACCTGTTCCAGCATTTTTTATTTAGTGGGCTGTCATAAGAGGCACTTGTCTAAGAGAGTGATTTCTGTTCCTGCTGCAGTAAGGCATCAATTAGGCCCTAATTGTAGAAGTCTTTATTAGCTCTCTGTTTGCAGCATGATGCTAGATTGTGTATTGAGTTTTCTGACCTTTACTCTGGCATTTAAATTTTTGACTATACCGGTTTCATTTTGGCTTCCCCTGGCTACGCTTCTGTAGTAACCCTTTGATTTGGGCTGACTTGGTATTTGAGTTTAGCTTGTTTTTGGACTCTGCATTTGTTAAATGATTATGTACTGCTTTTCCCTGTTAGGCTTTGACCCAGACTGTTTGGCTTTGAATTTCCTTTTTACTTTGGATTCTTCTGCTATCAGGAGATATACAGTACATCTAGGTTACCTATGCAAGTTTGTTTTCGTCTGGATAGTGAGACTAAACTTTTACAAAGTTATATTTATATTTGGTATTAAGATTTATACATTTACAGTTACTATCTAGAACTTATTTTTTCTTTTACTTTGTAGGTGCTGATTAAAGTACTAGGGTGAGTTCAGTTATTAAGTGTAGTCTCATTGTTCTCTTACCCCTAGCTCCTGCTTGGTTACTGTGTTTAACTTGCAGTGTCCCAATAAGGGTTTGTGGTCAGTTGGGCCTTTCAGCTATTGAATCCAGCTTGTTTGATTCTGTAACAAAAGTACTCCACCTGACACCTGTGAAGGTGTGGGCCCAGTCAGGAAAACTGTTTGCCGTTTGTTACATGGACATTACTGCCTTTAACATCTAGAGTTGTCAGACTTTCAAAAACAAATAATAATTACAACCACTGTACTTAGGAAACATGTTTGTAAAATGGATTGTGTAAGTGTTTGTAATCATAAAATATATATGTGTTTTGTTATGGTAAAACACATGCGCTGGTTATAATAAAAGGTCTCCAGGGAATGGCTAGGGTCTCCAGGGAATGGCTATGGGCATTATGGGGTGTTCTAGAGGAGAGATTGTGATTTTTCACCTGCATCTTGGTCCAATATGTAGAAATTATAAGAATTATATTGCCCCTGTGATGTATCTTTTCTCACAGTTGATTCTCACTATTTCAAATCTGACAAAGTTGTCTCATTTTTATTCATTTGTTTATTTATTTATTAAAATTTCTCTTCAACTGTTTCTAAGTTTTATTTTGTGCATATGTTAGAGAAGGCTGTTTTATACAGGGAGTTTTTTATTTGTTATTATTATTATTATCATTTATTTGTATAGCGCCGCCAAATTCTGTAGAATTTGTTTGATCAGTAATGTTTTGAAAGTGTTTTGTGATACCAACATCCTTCACAGTGAAAGCCACCTTGGGACGAGGGCACATGATGGGGCAAGACATTATGATGGGGTTGCTAGTTCCCCCGCTGATCATACCATTAATTTACTGAAGTAGTATCATCAACTGAACTTATTATTTGAGAGGCCACCCAACCATTCACAACACTTCTTTTGGGCATGTCAGTTTGTGCTTCAACATGTTTACTTATAATGCTGAAATCATCCTAGCTTCAGACATTGCCTACTTACTCACCCTCATAGCAAACCACTCAAACACACCATCACCCTGGTTTTAAAATACAATAAAAGTTACCTTGGGATATATGTTAAGTTAACCTTTTTTTAAAAAACAAAAACAAAAAAAACTTTTTCGTAGCTTCTAATTCCTTTATTGTAATCATGATAATATTTAATTTTGAATATTCCATTATTTTATTGTTTAAATTAATGTTTAAAAGGTATTTGTCTAACTGAATATGCACACAATCTGAAGAGAAATAAAACATTGCACAACAAAGCTGTACAAAAATTGTTAAAAAAAACAAACAGATCTTTAAAAGGGTAGAAGGATTGGAATGGAAACTGAAAGAGGGTTAAATGTTAAGTATTTGATGAGTTAAAGTGGCCTGAAATCCTACTTAACAAAAAGATTGAAAACAGCTTGCTACTGAATATTAACCCATGCTAAAGCTGAAGCAGGGTGACATCTAGGCCTATTTTATTGATTTTAACATACTATTTTTTATTTTATAAAAGGATTTAGTAGTTTTTAACCTGTAATTAATTACCACTTAAGGGTTACAATGAATGATTTTTGATCTAAAAATTGAGCAATTTCTATTTTTTTTTCAAATTGAAATGCACCCTCCTGGATTGTAAAGGCTAACTGCTAGATATTTGTCCCTAATTGTATTTAACTGATAACAGCTGCAGATAAATGCATTTTATACTAACTTGCCTTCTCTGCTAACTAAACCCAGATAGACTCCTCTAAACAAGACAAATGGTGTGTGAAGTTTGGCTATTAAAATAACAGACATCCAAAGTCTCCCTGAAGTTCAGGGATTCTCCCTGATTGTAATAGCGGCTCCCTGATGCCAGCAAATGGAATGCAATCTCCCTGAAACTCCAAGTACCATGATCCAATGTGGCCCAAATACGGAAAAGTGTTTCTTTAAGGAATGCCTTTAGTTGCTGGGACGTTATAGAACCCTCAAAGCATGCATCAGTAACCAAAAAGTCCACACTTATTCTAATAAAATAAAAACACATATACTACCTTATTTACTGCACGTAATAAAACTTCATATTCTAAAATATTTGAGCATTCAACAAGCGTACGATCACTGGAAAATAGGTTTATTGTACGTGGTTGAGCAATAAAGCTACTTTTTTTAAAATGTGACTTTAGTGGGAAGCTACTTTAATGATAAGTCTCTATCTTATTTAGGGTTTCAAGGTGTCCAATATATAACTGGGGGAGGGGGGCGGCGCAGTAGCAGGAGAAGCCACCTCCCTGAAATGAGTTTTTGCAGGTTGGGATGTCTGAAATAATGAAGAAAAAAGGATATTCATTTGTTTTAAAAACATTAAGACTTGGCTGATGTTTTATTGTATTTAGAAGGTGTGTTAACTGTCCCTTTAAGCATTTGATCAGGCTAGACTTAGAACTTACAAGTCACTTTAGTTTCTTCCTCACTTTAAGGAAATTTACTATGAAATCTCATGTGATTTCAATGAAATCCAATGAGATCACAGTAAGGCAAAGTGTGAACTCTGCACTGATAAGCTGATTGGCTGTTGTTGTTTTTTAACACCATGCAGTAAAAAGAATAGCTCTGTAGAGAAAAAAGGATCAGATTAACAAATAAAATGATGTATAATAGTAAACAGTCAGAGAGAAATGAATGTAAGGAAGATGTTAGAAAGATGGAAGTGAAAAAAACACAAAAGGAGATGTGGCAGACAAATGGGCAAATGTTAAAAAATGAAGAAAGTCATAGAGAGGTAAAGGGAGAGAGTGAGAGGGAAATATAAAGGAAATTAAATACTCATCATTACATCTGTCAGTATTCATTTGTTTTGTTTTAATTACTTTTAAGGACTTAAATACTTACCTTGCGCTAATCCGCCCCTCTTCTTAACAGACCCCTCGGCTGTGCTTATGGGATGCTTTGTGTGGTGGCTCCCTGGGCCTGGACTAAAAGAAATTCTCCTTTAGCGCAGGCCCTGGGAGTTGCCATGCTAAGCCTCCAATCACTTCGGCTGAGGCTCTGTGAAGAAGAGTGTGTTAGCGTGGCTCTGACGTGCGCTAAAAGGTAAGTATAAAGCTACAGATTAACTTTTTCACTTATAGATTTGGAACATTTACATTCATTTAATTCAGTTTAAAACAAAATGAATACCGAATAGTGCAGCCAAATATAACATATTTGTTACAAAAGATTCAAACTAACCAAATTTTTTGGCAATGCACATTCTCTTGTATGTGGCATTGCATTTACTACCCTTTGTATGAAGGATTACCAAGTATATACTTTAGTTAAAAAAATAAACAAAGTGCAGATCTTTTTAATATTTTTTTCTTGATGACAAGGAGCAAGGATTAAATAGCATCATCTCTATTTTTGCAGATGATATAAAGTTGTGTAAAGTCATTAAGTCAGGATGAACTTGCGTTACAAGGGGATCTACAAAAATTATAAGTATGGGCAGATAAATGGAAAATTAGATTTAATACTGAAAAGGGCAAGGTTCTACATTTTGTAAGTAAAAATAAGCAGGCAGGGGGCGTGTCAGGGCCGCGGCCATGATCAGACGCATAGCAGTGGAGCTCCTGTTAAGAATAATCTATTATGTTGATAAAGGCCAGTCTTTGCTCTGTCCATGAACACACTTAACGAATTTGACATTCTCTCATCCTGCTAAGCCGATAGATACTAAGATTGTCACACTAATTCACAGGACGCCGACCCGGACTAATATGATAAATGGCTACGGCCTAGCACAAGTCTCAAGCATCCCCGCTCTTGATTCCCGAGGGTTGACAGTCACACTCTAGCTCCACTACTTTTACAACGGTAACGGCCATTACTAATACACCCCTTCTCCAGATATGGATGCACGGACGGTCACCGCCATCATCAAAGGCAAACTGTTTGCCTTGGAGAGAAAAATGAATACCCAATTTGACGACATCCTCCAAGAGCTCCGTGAGCCAAAAAGGGAAGGCGATATAGCGGTTCCTGAAGCAGAGAGGACAAAGAACGATGCCCCACCAACATTACCTGTGAAAGTCTCCTTGTCAAGTTACTGCAGTGGAGATAACATGGATGAGGCGTCTGCTCCTAAGAACTTCCGCAACTCCCAGATCACAGATTGTGCGGCAGTCCCGGCGAACCTGACTCCTTTTTCTATGGACTCACACGGAAAACATTACAAGAGTCTCCTCCACAAATTGAACACTGTTAGGGGACACAGGAAGTGGTGTTTCCATGCTCTGCCTTCTCAAACAGCTTCTTACATGACTGGGTAGGCTCCACTTACTTTGTCACATCGCGACCAGGCCCTACCGGACTCCGCTTCTTGTAGCCTCAGGAGAGGCATAGCTTAAAACAGACGTAGGTGCTATTGCCAGCTTGATGACGCTACACACTGTTTGGCCTAAAAGTTTATTAGCAATGGGACGCACAGATTGTTTACTCGCTAGGAGTACGATATAGTTATTGAACTGGACTAATGTCATGCTGCTGCTCAGGGAAGTGTCTATGGGGGGCTATTATTACACTGGGGAAACCTTTGCCATAAATGGTAGCTATATTTCATATGTACATGTGTTTCCTTGTAGTGTAAACATTCTGACGTCCAAGCCTGCTGTAGAAATGTTTACAGATCAGGGTTTCCTGGTTTATTTTAGTACTGTCCATAAACCTTACCTAGATGGATCTTGCTTGCCCCCACAGTGGAAAATACTTGAAACTTGTTGATGTATATGTTTCCCCTAAGCAGAAATGACTCTATGATGTTTAACATGCACTACTAGTTTAGGAGTATTGTGTTTACTTTAAAGCTGTGTGGCATTGATTCCCTACAAATCTATACTGGCTGAAGTCCTCTGGCATATGCAGGACCATACTATTAGAGATACAATAGCCTAATATGCTGTCCAATTCTATGGTTGTCCCTAGTGATTGCTGGACTGCTCTACTGACCCCCCTGGCTATCACCCTTTCAATAATATAGAAGAGTGTTTCGCCCTAAAAATATATATTGTTACATAATCCCATTGAGTAATATTAAGTGTTGATGCTTCATCTACTGTTCTAGTTTATAAGCTGTTTTATATTTTGCGAAATTTTTTGCGTATGCCTTTCATCTTATGCCCCTATGAGAGTGTTTAGTATGTTATACCTATTATTCTTCTTCATCGTTACATATATTTGAAACTCGAGTGTGGCTGTCCATACATCGGTCGCAATATTGCGTCAAGCGGTGCTTACCCGCTATTAAATTATAAATGCAAGGTTACATTTTATATTCAATATTACTACTGAACCTTGCATTATTACCTACTTTGATAATCTCACCCTTACTATATGCAAATAGGCCCGACAGGGTCTTAGATATGACTACCATATTCTTGCAGCCCAACCTATATCGTGGTCGCATAAGTGGCCTGCTAACTAGTCTCACATCTAGAATCATAAAATTGTTAAAAGGAGGTTTCATAGGTCCGTATTGTACTGATGATCTCACCTCAAACTTGTTTTTGTATATTATGTTCATGTAACGTTTGGTTGTGAATGCTACAGGACAGTCATTGTCACTTCCCTTGCTGCCTACTTTGGTTACATGTTTGAAGGAAAGGGCAGGTTACTCCTGATGCACAAACACAAAGGAAACTAGATATAAGGAATACCACGTCTCCCAAAGTATGCACTTCTAGCACTCTGGGCCCTGAACTAGAGGGCGGAATACCCCAACAGGATGATTAAAATATAACCTTTATTATGAAAATTAAAAGAACCTAAATAGGTTATTACACATACAATTTAAAATACACTCCAGTACCCTGATCAGTGTAGTGAATATTAGGTCTGATCACTGAAAGTAAAAAATTAGGCCTGTATAATATCACAGTGATGAGTGATCTAAGATGTGACCAATAATACTCGCTAGTTTAAGTACATTCAATAGCTTGCTATAAACAAGCCAGGACTGAATTGGTAGTCAGGGTAGATAATGATCTGAAAACTTGTATTAAAATGATAAGCTTGAATAATTGACCCTCAGGTTACAGAATTGTGAATGATATGTATATATCTGTTAAAGTGGTTGCCAAATAATATTGGTGGATCCAAAATAACTATGGTTAATATACATATTCATAGTGAGCTGAAGAATATATTAAGTCAGCTTACATTTATGCCTCTATCTAAGCATCTATTGAGTCAGAAAGTGCTAAGTGTGCCAATATCATATACTCTATGACAGCAATAATCACGCTGTCTGTTTAGAACTGCTCTTTTATGAATAGGGACAAAAAGATTGTGTTAGCTCATAACAGTCACATTCGTTGTTGATAAAGCATATTCTAAGGTATGGCTGCTGATTAGACATCCAGAATATTATAAATAATTAAATAGCTCAGAAATGAAAAGTTTAAGCTACAATCTATGTGGATATGGTTAACAACAATTATTCGATCACGATATTTATTAACCATTCATTCAAGGGTTGGGTCCCTTTATTGAAACTAGTCTAAATCCAACCTAGACTGTATGTATAGTACTATGATTCATTAATCAATCTAGCTAGCGCCACAAAAGTCACCAGGTCTATTTAAAATAATATTTAAACCCTTAATACCATTGAGCTGAGTTAGATGTGACACACGCCGTATTCAATTCGTATCTAACATATTACTAGTACCGCTTATATCTCAAGTATTGAAAATAATTACAGATTTATTAGGTTCTTAGGTTGAAAAGCTGGTCAATTCTATCACAGTAATAGCTTCAAAGTTTGTACTGTCCAAACTAACCAAGGTAGTGTGTGAATAGGTACTGATCCCTTAACAGCGCTATACGCCGTCTAGTATTAAGTATCTGTAATTATAGAAATAAATCTGGCACAACCCAGACTAAAAAGTTTGTTTCGTAATAATATGTTCAATAGTACTAGTTATATGGTTGGTACAATTTAGACTGTATCAGGCGCACCCCAGATTGAGATTCTAATTAGTCATTCACCAAGAATCAGTGTGACAAATGCTGCAGATCTCCCGCAGCTTAGCATTCATTCAGTCATTCTTATATTCATTATACATATTAGTAAGTATATGTAAGAACTCTGCTAACGGTTAGGCTAAGTCTGGCACAACCCAGACTGAATGTTCTTTAATATTACCAGTTAAATACTGTAGTTAGTGATCCTAAATGAATCTATATAGCGAGGGTAGTGCTACACAGGCTACTAAACATGCATACACCTGTTCTGTAATTAGTCAGACAATCCTGTTCTCTGCATTCAGTTAATAGTTCAGTTGGTTAGATGCACGCTGAGCTGTGTTAGAGTTAGATGCTAAAAAGGCCGTTAGTAAGTTATTCCCTGTTTCCATTAATATAAGGGTATAATACTCGTGTGATCAATAGCTGGTTATTTCTGTTTCAGTTATAACTTCACGGTTTGTAATAACTAACACAATCCAAATGGTGTGTAAGAAGATATCGTTCACTTTTAGGCGCTGTGCACCGTTTAGTATTTAATGTCTGTGATTATTGCAATAGATCTGGCACAACCCAGACTACAGATTGATTTAGGGATAATACATTTGATAGCACTGCTTATATTGTAGGTACAATTTAAACTATGTCTGGCACAACCCAGACAGAATTTCTAATTAATCGTTACCGGCAAATCAGTGTGACAAGTGTTACAGAACTCCCGTGGTTTAGAACTCATTCAGTCATTTCAGCATTCACTGACATACTTGTTGATATATATACATACTAACTATGTTAGGCTAAGTCTGGCACAACCCAGGCTGTTTGGTATTTAATATTACCAGTTAAATAATGTAATTACTGATCCAAGGTGAATCAATACAGCAAATGCTGTGCTTCACAGACAGTTCAACATTCATACAAAAGGTCTACAGTTAGTCAAACCACACTATTAAATGAGTTCTGTTAGCAGTTCAATTCGTTAGGCACAAACTATGCTATGTTAGGGTTAGATGCTAGAATGGCAGTTCAGTATACAGATCTCTTCACTTCTTCCCTATGTATGCACATTAATGAGGCAACATATATATTTTCAAATAAAGATGAACACTGTCAACATAATTATATATTTTTGCACTCTTTTCTATACTTCACTGATCTTACAGATCGAATGTTCACATAATCCAGACGATCACACTTTAATCAATTGTTCTGATGTAAATTCACTAGGCACGTACCCCCTTCGGACAATATTAACAAATCTCACTTTATAATAAGCATCACTTTAGAATATACACTACTAGACACAGTAAGAGGAATAGTATGCCTTAAAATAATTCTGACCATAAATCTGACTGGAAGACATGATGTAAACACCATTAAATGCAAGATATCTTTTAAGTATAAAAACACAGCTAATTGGATGTTTTTATATATACATATATGTGTATATTTGATACTCATGCTGATAGTCGAATACAGTGATAAACAATAAATATGTACAGAACAATCTATATTAGAACAATTATTAAAAATTTATTGGGATTTATTTAAAACCAAGGAGTTCTTACTGGATGCGAAAATGAATAATGCCACACTTTGAAGTTTGATCCTTTATTTAACAAGTACACCGATATGAGTTGACACAGATTAGATGATCAAAGCTTCTAAAATATAATTATATTTGTCAATATTAATGAAATAACAGTTGATTGTAAGTGTTACTTTCAAGCTGACACTCTAAGAATATATCCGATGAAGCCATTGGCCAGCATAATTGTCTATCAATATGTACACACACGACTTCGGCTCCAATCGAATTGGAGCGGGGGCGGGACTTCCGGTTCCACAGGGTTTAAATCCCCACAAAATCGGCGGCTCGCTGCCTTTGATAAAGCCCTATCGGGCGAAACGCGTAAGATCTGTATACCGAACTGCCATTCTAGCATCTAACCCTAACATAGCATAGTTTGTGCCTAACGAATTGAACTGCTAACAGAACTCATTTAATAGTGTGGTTTGACTAACTGTAGACCTTTTGTATGAATGTTGAACTGTCTGTGAAGCACAGCATTTGCTGTATTGATTCACCTTGGATCAGTAATTACATTATTTAACTGGTAATATTAAATACCAAACAGCCTGGGTTGTGCCAGACTTAGCCTAACATAGTTAGTATGTATATATATATCAACAAGTATGTCAGTGAATGCTGAAATGACTGAATGAGTTCTAAACCACGGGAGTTCTGTAACACTTGTCACACTGATTTGCCGGTAACGATTAATTAGAAATTCTGTCTGGGTTGTGCCAGACATAGTTTAAATTGTACCTGCAATATAAGCAGTGCTATCAAATGTATTATCCCTAAATCAATCTGTAGTCTGGGTTGTGCCAGATCTATTGCAATAATCACAGACATTAAATACTAAACGGCGCACAGCGCCTAAAAGTGAACGATATCTTCTTACACACCATTTGGATTGTGTTAGTTAGTACAAACCGTGAAGTTATAACTGAAACAGAAATAACCAGCTATTGATCACACGAGTATTATACCCTTATATTAATGGAAACAGGGAATAACTTACTAACGGCCTTTTTAGCATCTAACTCTAACACAGCTCAGCGTGCATCTAACCAACTGAACTATTAACTGAATGCAGAGAACAGGATTGTCTGACTAATTACAGAACAGGTGTATGCATGTTTAGTAGCCTGTGTAGCACTACCCTCGCTATATAGATTCATTTAGGATCACTAACTACAGTATTTAACTGGTAATATTAAAGAACATTCAGTCTGGGTTGTGCCAGACTTAGCCTAACCGTTAGCAGAGTTCTTACATATACTTACTAATATGTATAATGAATATAAGAATGACTGAATGAATGCTAAGCTGCGGGAGATCTGCAGCATTTGTCACACTGATTCTTGGTGAATGACTAATTAGAATCTCAATCTGGGGTGCGCCTGATACAGTCTAAATTGTACCAACCATATAACTAGTACTATTGAACATATTATTACGAAACAAACTTTTTAGTCTGGGTTGTGCCAGATTTATTTCTATAATTACAGATACTTAATACTAGACGGCGTATAGCGCTGTTAAGGGATCAGTACCTATTCACACACTACCTTGGTTAGTTTGGACAGTACAAACTTTGAAGCTATTACTGTGATAGAATTGACCAGCTTTTAAACCTAAGAACCTAATAAATCTGTAATTATTTTCAATACTTGAGATATAAGCGGTACTAATAAGCTGTTTGATACGAATTGAATACGGCGTGTGTCACATCTAACTCAGCTCAATGGTATTAAGGGTTTAAATATTATTTTAAATAGACCTGGTGACTTTTGTGGCGCTAGCTAGATTGATTAATGAATCATAGTACTATACATACAGTCTAGGTTGGATTTAGACTAGTTTCAATAAAGGGACCCAACCCTTGAATGAATGGTTAATAAATATCGTGATCGAATAATTGTTGTTAACCATATCCACATAGATTGTAGCTTAAACTTTTCATTTCTGAGCTATTTAATTATTTATAATATTCTGGATGTCTAATCAGCAGCCATACCTTAGAATATGCTTTATCAACAACGAATGTGACTGTTATGAGCTAACACAATCTTTTTGTCCCTATTCATAAAAGAGCAGTTCTAAACAGACAGCGTGATTATTGCTGTCATAGAGTATATGATATTGGCACACTTAGCACTTTCTGACTCAATAGATGCTTAGATAGAGGCATAAATGTAAGCTGACTTAATATATTCTTCAGCTCACTATGAATATGTATATTAACCATAGTTATTTTGGATCCACCAATATTATTTGGCAACCACTTTAACAGATATATACATATCATTCACAATTCTGTAACCTGAGGGTCAATTATTCAAGCTTATCATTTTAATACAAGTTTTCAGATCATTATCTACCCTGACTACCAATTCAGTCCTGGCTTGTTTATAGCAAGCTATTGAATGTACTTAAACTAGCGAGTATTATTGGTCACATCTTAGATCACTCATCACTGTGATATTATACAGGCCTAATTTTTTACTTTCAGTGATCAGACCTAATATTCACTACACTGATCAGGGTACTGGAGTGTATTTTAAATTGTATGTGTAATAACCTATTTAGGTTCTTTTAATTTTCATAATAAAGGTTATATTTTAATCATCCTGTTGGGGTATTCCGCCCTCTAGTTCAGGGCCCAGAGTGCTAGAAGTGCATACTTTGGGAGATGTGGTATTCCTTATATCTAGTTTCCTTTGTGTTTGGATTAATATTTATGCACAAGCACCATTTCCTCCTATCAGTTATAGGTTGAATAACATAGAATAGCCTATGCATACACATATATATTACTAGAGGAAAAGCCCGTGTAGTGCCACTGTTCATTTGGTGTGCTAGTACTCCTGATGCACGCTTGTATGCATAAAGTCATAACCCCTTATTATATTTCAATTTCTACTTTTTATAGGAAGGACATTTCTAGGCTATTGAATTGGCTCTCTGTGGTGGCCCTTGGGACAATGAATAGGTGTTTCCTGCCTTGGATACACAGCTATTTACCTATAGACGCCTGGCATTGTCAGGCTGGAGCTGTGTTTCTCCTTTTAGTGAATGCTTTGCGCCTATACAATTTGCATTAGCTAGGAGTCATGTTGTCCCCACCTGCTACATTGAAGACAATATTATATATTGGTACACAGCTATCGATAGTCTGAGTATATTATACATTTCCCCTCTCTTATATTCTAGCTTTCTTTAGTCCCCAAAAGGGCCTCATGCTCTGTCTAGCTCTTAGTCCAAGGTGCAGGTGGATATGGTTTTGGGTTCCTCTGTAGGGCCATAAATAAATAAATATAATCAGTACAATATAAAGTTTTATTTAGGTATGTTTTATCAAAGCCTCAAAAATATGTATAATAGCTTGTATTTGATTGCCCTTTACAAGCCTTAGTAGTGGGCTATTTACCACTATATAGTAACTTATCTAACTGCTCCTTATGAGCCCCAGTAGAGTATTACTTATCACTAAAATATAGACAATAGCTTGTATTTAATTGTTCCTTACAAGCATGAGTAGTGTGTTATTTTCCACTACAAAATCTTTTAGTTTACATGGATATTTTTTAATGTTTCGCTCATAATATATATTGTTCTTTAATATTTCTACCTAATAGTCAATGGACCCTGACATATATCATGCTTTATATTATGAGAGGTTATTTACTGATTTTTGCTGTTCCCCTTATTTATGCCTTGCTTAGGGATTATGTAACCACAAGCCTACTACAGTTATTTCTTCTAGCTATGTATATGCGTTACAGTACAACTTAAATATCTTGCAGTTTATTTTTCTGCAAATCTAAGCCAGGTTTTCTTAGCATATTTGTACCTGAAAGCTGCACTCTGTCACAAATGTATTGCATATACCGACTGCATATTTATGTATTCCAGACTCTTAACTATGTTTTCTGAAGCTGCTTTAGATAAAGCCTGAGAAGGTCGGCGTTGACTACTATACAAGTTTAACCATTGAGAAGCCATTATTTGGCACTCACAAGTCGGTTGGTTAGCTGCAGCTGCTAGTATGTTAAGTATATAGCCCATGAGTGGCTTATCAGGTTTTCTTTATACATGAAAAAAATAAATAAGGTCCACCTTTTAAAAGGGGTCCAAAAGCGGTCCCTTATTTATAATTTGCCTTCTATAAGATTTTGGTGTGAGAAGGGTCCAAAAGTGGCCCTCATTATCAGCCAGAAGGCATGATATGTTGTACTATAAGATGTGAATATTAACCAATGTGGTCTTTATTGATGTCGGTAGTGGGATATGGTGCCCAGCGTTCTTACTGTATACATCTGTGATTTTTGTAGCAGTGTTTCACATTTTAATCTGTTTATTCTGTACTGCTTGGTGAACCTTAATAAAAAAATTATAAAAAATAAATAAATAAATTTTAAAAAAAAGCAGGCAACGTATTATTTAAATGGGACTAGACAAACAGAGGAGGAAAGGGATTTAGTAGGAGATAACAAGTTAAAGATGGTTGCACAATGCAGGGCTGTGCATTCTAAGGCGAATAAGATATTTACATGTATTAAAAGAGGCATTGATGCAAGGGAGGAAAGCATAATTCTGTTACTATATAAATCCCTGGTAGAACCTCACCTTGAGTATGGAGTGCAGTTCTGTGTACTGATCTCAAAAAAAGACATTGCATACTTAGAAAAAGTTCAGAGAAGGTACAGGCACAAAAACTTTATGACAGTAAATAATAAAACATATCTTTTATTTGAAAAGTTTAAAACAAACAGAACAGTCTAAGAGGTAAGACAGTGACCTGGTGTGTAGGTACAATGGAGGGTGACATCATCTATATATATATATATGATAGATATATGTGATTTCTGGTAGCAACAACCAGAAAAGAACGGAGACAGCCTGTAAAATGGCTAATATATCTGAGTGGGGTGACACCCAAAAATTGTAATATTTTAAAGCTTACCTCATCAAGGATTGAGGTTTTCAATGTAAGTGCAACTTATTTTATGTACATAAATAAATATATATTTTATGACAGAATTACGCTATGTGATTTTCTTTTTTCACATATGGAAACATTGCTGAAAGAATCCGATTATAACCATACTCCTGGAGGATACTAAGCAACAGCTAAAGAGGGAGAATACAAGGTTGAAAAGTTCTACCATACAAGCAAGAGTACACATGAAAAAACTTTCAACACAAAAAATCAACAGGGCTCAAGAACAAAGTTGGAACTACCTTTCACAGGAATACAGCCGGAGGTGATCTGACAGCGGAAGGCTACAAAGAAGACCACCCTTTTCTTGCTTTGAACATATACATTACCTCATATGATTGAGGTTATATCTGGTAAGAAGGCCAATCTCTACTTTTCTCTAATCACAATTGAACATCGGACTGTGTTATTCTAAGGAACAAGATATAGATTCTTTCTTTAGAGATTGTTTTTTTGTTATTTTTTTAATATCTTAAAGATTTGTTCAAGTGTATATATAATATATAATATGGTATGTCCCTTATGACTGCAAGGCAGATAGAAATTTAATCAGTGCGCTGTTACAACATTAATTTTTGCTTTCATAAGTAAATATATATATATAAACTTTGAACCCTTCCCAGTCAAAAACCTTGAAAAATGCAACATAATTTTTATACAAATTTACTAAGCATTATTGTTGTTTTTTTTAATAGAAATGCTTAAAATTCCTATATTTTTCATTTAGAAGAAAAAAAATCCTTTTATTTTTAGATGTAAATCTATGCATACAAAATATATCTATATATAGGTATTTTAAAAAAGGTGTTTGAAGTAATCTGAATACTTTAGAGTCCAAGCACACCTTTGGGTTAGCGCTGAAGCAAAAAAAATGGGGAAGGCTTTTTTAGGGCGCTCCATTGAAGTCTATGGGGAAAGGGATTTTGCACGATTGTGCTATCAGACATGCATACCTAGAGTAATGAAATAAACAAAAAATGTTTTTAACTTGTAACCAATGTGTAATATTAAAAAGTAGCCAGCACAAGTAAAGGCATAATCAATCTGAAATCAAGAATTAACATGTTATCTAAATTCAGATGTCACCATATGACAGGAAATTAAAGAACTGATGTACAGGATAAGTAAATATAGAAGTATTAAAGATGTGTTATTTATTTTTTAATAATTTATTTACATTTTGTTAATTTAATTTAGTACCCTTCCAAAAGAATAAACCTTTAAATGGGCAGAGTACTGTAAAATGTCCTCCCCTATATTGTGCTTCCAGTGATCCATTTTACCCACAGGAGGGCTAGATTACAAATGGTGTACTAAATAACTTAATATATATATATATATGCATAAATAGACATGTATACATACATACACATATTGGAGCCCTTACCAGTCAAACACTTTGCCATATACAATATCCCTTTTAACCCTTTTAAAAGATTTTAATAATATTAATTTGATAATTTTTGATAAAAAAAAATTGTACAGTATTAAAAAGTGTATATACTGTATGTGTATAATACATTATTTTGATGTGTTTTTTTTTAACTTTACTTCAGGTCTAATATTCTAGCACAGTTTTGGCTTGTGCAAATTAGCACGTTTGCGATATCCATTGAAAGTATAGGTTAAGTTTGAGCGAAGTCGGCTACGCTAACCCTTCTGTGGTTAACGCCCTTTACCATGGGTTTGTAATGTAAACATTGTTTACTAATGGTTGCGTGGTGAAGCAATATTGGTGATTTGCATGCCCCTTGTAATCTGGCCCTCAATCTATTAAATTGTCTACAAATAGCTTCTTTATGTTGTCATATGACATAGCTGCTTTTGCCTGTTGAAACCACAATCAATACTGACAATTGAATTATTGGCTAAAGAAAAGCCATGTAAAAAAAATACTTCAAAAGAAATCAGCATCCCAGTGGATTAGTGGAGAGCTCAACTCATTTTAAAGGGTGTTTTCTCTTATCTGCTGCTTACCTGAGTATACTTTCCCTTTAAGGAGGTTGCATTGCTACATCCATGACTGTATGGGATTTGCTCCTTTTAAAATCTCCCATTGATGCACTTCCCTCATGATGCTCAAATTTTTTCTACCCTTCATTCAAATTCAGAAGGAATATTGGAAGTATATTTTTAAACAGCAGCATAAACAAGGCATCTTTGAAGAAGGACCAATCAGCATAGTTATTGAAGAGCTAAATATATAAATGTTTTAGGGGACCAAAGAGAAGACAGAATGTTGGTAAAATGGTAAAACAGGCAAACTGCAGAGGAGAGCAAAGAAAATACCCCTTTATTAGTAGCAGAGGGTAAGGATCTGTGAAGGGTAGATAACAGGACTAGATAACATGGAAGAATTTAGTGTGAATACTTTGTCACATGGAGTATACCACAGATTAAAATATTTGATTCAAGATTTGTATTAAAAGAAGTTGGGTATTTCAGATCAGTGTTAATCTATAATTTACAGCAAAATCATTGCCTTTGGGCAAAGTATATTCTGTACACTCATGCTCATTATATTAGTTATTCAGTGGCTATTTCGTATCGCTACCAAGAAGCCTAAACAATACATTTTATTCTTCATCAGTGTCTTTCTGTAAATGTAAATGTGTAAGTATAGTTTGTATTGTAATTGTATTTAGGCTACATAAAGTAATATATTCATTATAAAAGAATATATGCACTCAGTCAGTCTATGATATGCATTAATTGGTTTAGGGTAAAGCATTTGCTAAAGTATAGTGGATATTTCATTATAAATCATTGTTTATGTTTTGGGTTTATACTATTTTTGTAGACCGATAACTGAATTTGCCTGTTTTCTTTCCCATCATAATCTTCATGAAAATGTATTACATTTAATTTCTCATTATATAAAAGTTTGTCTCTGCTGCCTTTACCACATTTGCATATAAATGTAAGCCCATGTTTTCAGCAGAATCATTTTTTGCATATAAAGCTTTTAGTTCAAGAGGCCTTTTAGCCTTAATGGTTGCAATCTTTGTGTTTTCCTCAAAAGAGTGAGACTACACATAAATAAAATAGATAACCCCACGTGCCAATGAAATGCTAGCAGCGACTTGAATGTAATGATACGGGAAGGAAAGAATTCAAACTGATTTGAAGTCGACCTCATCAAGCAAATGGCTTTGTGAACTATAATTATTATCGATCTTTATAAAGCTGCAATCAGAGCAAGCATTGTGTATCTTGCCAGAAATGGGAAGATAAATAAACTCAGTGGTATCATTTCAAAAATGCATATTGTTCAAGATATCTTTTAATATGCCAAGTTTACAATTTCTGCTGAATCCGAAAGGTTTATTTTTTGACAGGTGTCATATATAGTATTGTCAGCAGATCACACATCTGCAAATGTAAGGCCATTTTGTGTCTTACCTGACTTTTAACAGATGGATGTTAATGGAATATTTATTTACGGAATACAATTAATTCAAGGCTGCATCTTGATGTGTAATTTGCATAATCAGCTTTGTTCTTCGCTGATGAGCTATTTTTTAACAGTAAATTGGACCCTTCAGTCACAGCTGTATCATAGGCTGTGAATAGAAATTAAGCAATTTCTTAAAGTTATGATGCAAATCTATTACCAAGAATTAATATATTATTATCACATAATTTCTTCAAATACAAAAATAAGATCAAAGAAGCTTGTAAGACCCATGAAGTATCCTAATAATCAGAGAGCATGTGCTGGAATGCATTTTAAACATTGTAAATGATTCTTTAAATATATAACATGCTCATCTATTTAGCATTTTAATGTTTAAGAAATGCAAATATATGAGAGACTTGAATAACAAATTAAATATATATTCTTCCTTAAAGGGATACTAGACCCAAATTTTTTCTTTCATGATTCAGATAGAGGATGTAATTTTAAGCAACTTTTTAGAGTACCTGTATAATGTTCATTTAATACAATAAAGATATTGGTATACATTTAAAGGGATACTAAACCCAATTTTTTTTCTTTCATGATTCATTCAGATAGAGCATGCAATTTTAACCCCTTAACGACCAACGACATACAGGTGTCTTCAAGCGATCCTGATCGCTTCCAGCCACTTTCATGTTATTGCAGTGATGCCTCAATATTGAGACATCCTGCAATAACATTTTTTAGCCATCCGATGCAGAGAGAGACACTCTATGGCCCTCTCTGCATCGGACATCGATGGCCACGATCGTTGGTGGGTGGGAGCCGTTGCAGGGAGGCGGGTGGGTGGCCATTGATGATAGAAGTTCATCGCAGGGGGGCGGGATCACGTGTGGGGGCGGGCATGCACACAGGGGACTCACAGGCACATGCGTGCACGGGGGTGGGTGGGAAACTACGCTATGGGACAATGTATATGTAGCTGAGGGTAATGTGGGAGAGAGGAGGGAGGGGGGTATCTAAGTGATCTGGGAGGGGCTGGGGTTGGCTATTGAGGGGGGGCAGCTACACTACAGACCCCCCCCCCAGAAAAAAAAACATTATTTATGGAAAAACAGGGTACTGGCAGACAGCTGCCAGTACCCAAGATTGCACACAATAAAGTAGAGGGGGAGGGTTAGAGAGCTGTTTGGGGGGATCAGGGAGGTTGGGGGCTAAGGTGGGGTTCCTACACAGCAGAATATGTTGGGGTTTTGAAAAAAAAAAAGAAAAAGATACCTTTTATTTTAGTACTGGCAGACTTTCTGCCAGTACTAAAGATGGCAGGGACAATTGTGGGGTGTGGGAGGGAAGAGAGCTGTTTGGGAGGGATCAGGGGGTGGGATGTTTCAGGTGGGAGGCTGATCTCTACACTAAAGCTAAAATTAACCTTGCAAGCTCCCTACAAGCTACCTAATTAACGCCTTCACTGCTGGGCATAATACACGTGTGGTGCGCAGCGGCATTTAGCGGCCTTCTAATTGCCAAAAAGCAACGCCAAAGCCATATATGTCTGCTATTTCTGAACAAAGGGGATCCCAGAGAAGCATTTACAACCATTTGTGCCATAATTTCACAAGCTGTTTGTAAATAATTTCAGTGAGAAACCTAAAGTTTGTGAAAAAATGTGTGAAAAAGTGAATGTTTTTTTTTATTTAATCGCATTTGGCGGGGAAATGGTGTCATGAAATATACCAAAATGGGCCAAGATTAATACTTTGGGTTGTCTACTACATTACACTAAAGCTAAAATTAACCCTAAAAGCTCCCTAATTAACCCCTTCACTACTGGGAATAATACTCGTGTGGTGGTCAGCGGCATTTAGCGGCCTTCTAATTAACAAAAAGCAATGCCAAAGTCATATAAGTCTGCTATTACTGAACAAAGGGGATCCCTTCTCATATTCTTGCTCAGTAGTTCAATTAATGGAAATACAGCGGGGAGCGATGTAAGCGGATCTGTGATCAATAGGGTCATGTCATCTGCGAATAGTGCAATTTTCTCTTCACAGGCACCTATATGGATTCTAGTTATATATTGTGATGTCCTTATTGCTTGAGCGAAGAGTTCCATCACCATTGCAAATATCAGTGGGGATAGATGGCATCCGTGCCTTGTACCATTTCTGATTTGGATCTTAAGAAAAGTATATATCTGAAATTGTGGATTCTGATGGGTTTTCTTTTGTTGCTATGTTGTATAGCTTATCATAATAGGAGGCAAACATTTTTCCAATCTCAGCTGGTGCATATGCTGTTTTTCCCTTATAGGTCATACATGAGATTCTAGTTGTCACTGCTCTATGTTTTAGTTTTCTATCTAGGAGGGTATCTGCCTTATAACTCTTCAAGCATAGAATATTTTTAAACCTCCTCGTGGCTTCTTGAATTCTCAGTAGTTCCCGGTTTTTAATCAAGGCTTTTAATTGGGTAATCTTAGTGGCTGTCTCAGGAGTGTGATTTGTTTGTTTGTGTTTTTCCTGTCTACGAAGTTCACATACTATTTCACCTAGCGGACTGCCTTTCTCTTTGCGGAGGCTTGCTATTTTCCATATGCAGAATCCTCTGGTGAAACATATCAGAGATGCCCACCGAATTTGGTGAGAGGTCTGTTCTTCTCTGTTATTTTGTAGAAAATCATTTACTGATTATTGGAGTGAATGTAAGAAAGTCGGATCTTTCCACAGAAACTGCGGGAATTTCTAAGACGGTCTGGTCATTATAGTTGCGTTGTCTTTAAGAGTAACAAAGATAGCATTGTGGTCTGTCCATGCACAGGAATGAATTCTGGATTCAGCTACCCCATTAAGGGTCCCACGATCTAGGAAGAAGTAATCTAGATGAAAATATGAGTGATGGGAAAAAGAGTACTAGCAGAAGTCTTTCTCCTCCGAATGACACGATCTCCAAACATCAAAGAACTAATATTGTGCTATAATATCTCTAAATTTAGAGGCTGAGACCACTGAGTAAGAATCTATTTGTTTATTAGCCGACAGTCACTTATCTAAAACAGGATCCCACACTAGGTTGAAATCTCCTCCCATTATTAATACGCCCTGTTTAAGCTGCTCTATTAATGCTAAGGTCTTGCGCAGGAATGGAATTTGACTTTGATTGGGGGCGTATAAGTTGGCTAACGTATATAGTCTGTTGTTTAGTTTGCAAATTACAATTAGATAACGGCCGTCCTTGTCTTGTTCTATATGTATAGGATGGAATGCTACATTTTTATGTATTAAAATTGCCACACCTCTACTTTTTTCACTGAAGGAGGAAGAAAAACACCAAGGAAACTGTGGGGATCAAAAGACTGGGTGATTGTTCATTTGACAGTGTATTTCCTTTAGGAAAGCTACATCCGATTTTAAGAATTTAAGATAATTAGTAAGAAGGCTGCGTTTTGTGAGTGAGTTAAGTCCTTTAGTATTTAGACTTTGTAATACACATGTTGGGATAGACTCCATTGTGTGAAAAGAGAAAAAGAAAGAAAGAAAAAAAAAAGGGGGGAGGGGAAGGGGGAAGGGAGAGAAATAGGGTGAGTAGAAGGGAGGGTGGGGTAGAATCTAGAGATCTAGACAACGAGTTGTAGGATAGTTGTTTCTGATCAGTTTTATGCACATTTATGACTGTGAAGGATTAAAAGACCATAGGATATATTTTCCTGTGTTAACAAAGTAAACTTTTCTGGGGGTGGATAATATACTCATGGCAATTGGTTGATGTGAGTTGTTAGGAGTGTATAGGAGCTCAGGGAAGGGGATATGAATAAGGGGTGGAGCAGATAGATCTAGAAGGAGGGCAAATAGTTAGCCCACCTCTCAGAAGATCATAAGTGGTTAATTAGTATTACCATCTGTAGTTGCTTCAATATCGTTGATGCTACTACTTTCAAAAGCTGGGGTAGTTAGGCTTTGTTGTAGGGTAATATTTTACCGGTGAGTTTGTGTGAATCTCTTTAGTTTTTTATCTAGGTATGGAGGATTAAGGGGAAGGGTTGGTCTGTTGGCAATGCGTATGAGATAGATATATATCTATAAGCCATTTGAGTTAAGTTCTGAGCTATTTCTTATCTAGTACATTTTAGATTGTATCTGAATATGTTATTCAGTATGAGAATATTGATCACAGTTTTGTAGCTAAGGATATAGAGGCCACAAGAGATATCTATTAAGATAAGCCAGCAATGTTATACAATCTGATATAGTTTGGCAGCTCTAAATGACAATATAATATAGGCAGATAGGGTTAGTATTGCAAGACACAATCCTGCATATAAATCCTGTAATATACTATTATGAATTAGATTATGCCAGAAGCGTGTTTCAATACTAAGATAGGTACTACTAAACAAAGAAGAGCCGTGATATACATTTTATGCCACAGAATCAGTCATCTGAAAAAATCATACAGGGACATATTACATCATATTAGAAAGCAATACCTTAGACCCGATGGAGTGCTGAAAAAGGGCATAATTTCTAGGATGAAATGTTTTCTATATGGCTAATGAGTCACAATATGTACAATGAGCTAAGACGGTAATACTATAGCCTATCTAGAGGATTTAGTGGTGTCTGAGTGCAAGACCCAGTGTTGTAAAAAATTATGATTTAGTTAAGTACGCAGTGTTGGGTAACCAAATACTGGTATGAATAACACATGAAGTGAGTTGTTAGCAGTTGAGGTTCAACAATCTAATAATTCTGTAGGAATTAGGCCTTAGGGTGAGGTCTTGTAGCTTAAAAGATACACCCTTAGGTACCAATGGTGGTGTGCTAGAGTTAGTCTAGTTTCACTTTATTAACCTATATAAGGCACATTTTATTGTATCTGTATATAGTTAAAACCAAAACTTTAACATTAAACAAAGGATATCAAGAACAAGTATAACTTTAGAGAACTTTTACGAACAATATAACCAATTTAGGCATAATGTCCTTGTAACCTGCAAATGGTCTTTGTGAGACCAGAGGGAGCATATCAGAACCATTACATATACCAACATATTCTAAGAGTACTTCAAACCTTATCCAGGGTCTTGAGTCTGATTGTCCATTCCAGGATTTAGGCGTAGGAGGTTGTTCACAGACAGTCTTTGTGGAACCGGTTCCCACTGTTTCGCAGTGGGTCTGAGGTCACCTCTTTGTGGCAGTGGGGTGTCCTGATTGGATCTGTCCTGGTGGCTTGGAATAGCGGGTGGTCTAGGCCAAGTATCTTCTTCTGTTGACTACTGCTGAAGCAATTCCCTTCCTTTGTTGGGTGTGTCCACTGTAATGAGAGTTTCCTTTGTATACCAAAAGTTTAGTCGGGTATCCCCCTCGGTATTGTATCCCTCCTTGTCTTAGGGCTGTCATTATTTCCATAAATGTAGCTCTTTTCCTTAGTGTGAATTGAGACCATGGAACAGCTGGATATGTTGAACTCCAACAGTTAGGGTGGGGTTTGAGAATTCTGCTCTCAGGATCACTTCTTTATATGTGAAATAGTGGAAGCGAACTATCACATCTCTAGGTCGATCTGCAGGAATGTTTCTACCTTTTGGTATTCTGTGCACTCTGTTAATTAGGGATTCTGAAGGTGTTTTCCGTGAACGCAGGTGTTTACAAAACTCCAAGACAAAGGTTTCTAGGTCTACATTAAGAACACCTTCTGGTATTTCTCAAAATCTCACATTATTGTGGGGAGAGTGGTCCTCTAGGTCAGCTATCTTTGCCTCTAGAGAATCTATAAGGTCTACCAGATGTTGTGACTGGGTCACCAAGTTTGCCTGCTCTATTGTTAGATCTTCCTGTTTCCTTTTAAGGGCCTCTGTGCATTCAGTAATGGCTCCAATATCTCTTCTCAGTTCTGCTACTGAGCCTCTGATGGCTTTGGTGAGGGAGTCTTGTAGAGCATTTAGTCGAAGGGTGTCAGGGTGTCAACTATTTCTGCTGCTGCAGAGTCCTCCATTCCTGTATGAGGTGGCTGGTTTTGGTTTTGGGTAGACTGTATGTCCTCACTGCATAAAGTCTCTTCAACATCTACTGATGCAGCAAAAGGGGTCATTGTAAGTTTAAAGTGATCTGCCACTGACTTTTTTATAAAAGAAATGTCTGCTAATTTCTTTTTTGAGTTTTGTGGCATTGTAGCATATTGACTGGTAACCAATCCAAAGTCCAGCACCCTTAAATGCTCAATGCACGCTGCAGGGTTCCTGCAAACCCCAAAATAGATACAAACAGAGAATGCAGCAGCATAGGTATTTTACCAATTTTATTCTGGCACACACAAAGTCCACAACGTTTCGGGTGTTACCCCTTAATCATGTGAATACATAATGGCACTTGAATCTGTCCTTATATACCTATACACAGGTGTAATCAAACAGTAATTGACAACTTGTTAGTAAATTTACAACTTCTCAATAATGTTACACCCTCTAGTGGTTATTTCATTTCATTACAACATTAAATTTACACATTTTCATTATCCTTCAACAAATGGTATAAAAAGAACAAAGTGCACAAAAAATAACTTAAAAACAGATTAAAAATCATGGAAGGCAGATATTATCACGAATCACATCAAACTTAAAGGAGTACTATCCATTTAACAGAATCTAGCAAATCCTAAAAAGTTTCTTAATAAAAAAGTGTCCAATCTAGATCTCTATTCATCCCTTTTGGCAGCAAAGTCCCCAACTTAAAGATCCAAAAAGCCTCTCTTTTCTTTAATAATTTTTTCCTATTACCTCCTCTCCTAGGTCTATGCACTTGTTCTATGATCTGAAACCTAAGTTGAGAAATGTTATGTTTAGCCTTAATAAAATGATGGGCAACTGGGGCCTCTAAATCCCCCCTCCTGATACTAGATTTGTGTTCATTCATTCTTTCACGGGCTTTACGTGTCGTCTCACCCACATAAAGAAGCCCACATGGGCATTTAATCAAATAGATTATAAATTCACTATTGCAAGTGCAAAAGCAATTTATGTCAAAAAAATTTCCGGTATGTGGGTGAAAAAAGACAGCTCCTTTAATCATATTACTATAACTAAAGCAACCCAGACAGGGATAACAACCCTTATTGGCCCTAGTAATATATCTGGTGCCCCCTGATTTAGCAGTGCCAACATCACTGCTAATAAGCTTGTCTCTAAGGCAGGGTGCCCGTCTGAATGCAGGCATAAAAAATTCTTTAAAGGCCTTTATGTCAGGATTACACTCAAACAAAATATGCCAATGTTTCCTAAGGATACTAACAACTTTATTACTATGTTTATTGTATTCGGTGACAAAAGTAATTCTGTCACCCTTATTCTTATCCTTATTGGCACTTTTTTGATGAAGGATGTCATATCTCGTCCTAACATCTACCTTATCCAAATTGGATTTAATCACAGTATCAGGATAGCCCCGTTCTCTCAATAACTGACCCATTTCCTTGAGTCTTTGGCTAGACAAATCAGGATCAGAAACGATTTTCTTAACGCGTAGGAATTGGCTATAGGGAAGAGAATTCAACAGTGCTGGTGGATGGGCACTCTCATATCGCAACAAATTATTGCGATCAATCTTTTTCTTATATATGTCAGCCTTCAAAGAATTCTTTTCCCTATAGATAGAGGTATCAAGGAATTCTATACGCTCCTCACTCCAAGTTAGGGTGAATTTTATGTATCTAGAGCAGCTGTTAAGGTCATTAACAAAATTGAGCAGGGTTCCAATGTCGCCCCTCCACACCCCAAAGATGTCATCAATATAGCGCCACCAGGTGGCGCCATATTGTTGAAAGGCTAAATTTTCATAAACAAAATGTTCTTCATACATATTCATATATATGTTGGCGTAATTGGGGGCGACATTGGAACCCATGGCAGTACCCTGTTTCTGAATAAAGAATTGATCTTGAAACAAAAAATAATTGCATCTGAGTACTATATCTAATAATTCCATAAGAAATTCACATTGTTGGTCAGAGTAATTACCACTGGACTTCAAAACATTACAAATTGCCCCCATTCCGCTAGAATGGGTGATGGAAGTATATAGACTTACCACATCAAGAGAATATAAGATATATTTATTATCCTCTAATTGTAGATTTTCCAATTTAACCAAAAAATCATCAGTATCTCTGACATAAGATTCTGAAGTTATGACAAAAGGTCTTAGTATCTTATCAAGATATATTGCAATATTGGAAAAGATAGAATTAGTACTGGCCACAATTGGTCTACCAGGTGGCCTCCTATCATTCTTATGGACCTTTGGTAAGGTATAAAAAATGGGTGTAATATGTTCATCTACACAAAGGTATTCCATAGTTTTATTATCTATCAAACCATTTTTCACTGCCTTCATTACCACATGAGATATTTCTTTCTTAATTTGAAATATGGGATCCCTATCTAATTTGCCATAAACATCTTGGTCACTAAGTTGTAACAAAATCTCTTAAATATAATATTTCTTATCTAATATTACAGTCGGATTTAGAGGCCCCAGTTGCCCATCATTTTATTAAGGCTAAACATAACATTTCTCAACTTAGGTTTCAGATCATAGAACAAGTGCATAGACCTAGGAGAGGAGGTAATAGGAAAATGCTGCTGCATTCTCTGTTTGTAGCATATTGACTGGTCACAGGATAGATTCACAATCTCATCAGGAGTTTGAGAAAAGGTAGTAGCAGTTTAAAGTCTCATATATTAATACCTTAATTTGGGTATTGAAGCAGCTTGGTATGTTTCCTGGGAGGTGAGGGCCAGGGTAGTTTATGGCATCCACATGGTGTAGGTTATGCACCTTTTTAAATCAATGAAGAATTTGGAGGTCACATGGGTTTTATGTGGGGAGTGCCTCCCCCCTAAGGTTATTGTCACCAGATGGGCAAATGTTGGGGGATATGACCTGCTCAGATCTCCTGAGCGGGAAAGGGAGAGGGGTAGGCACACCACTTGTAGGATATAATATATCTTTCAGAGTTTATATACTAATGTAGCGTGCATAAGTCACCCCTGTGGCATAGTGGTTTACTATCCTGCTTATTTTGTAGCAGAGACAGATATGGGTGGGCTTGTAGGTATCCCTTTAGGAGTTGCTATAAAGGGCCTCAGTGGATATATTTATGGCAGTGGGTTTTTGGCAGGGTTAGTGTACACAGTCACAATATTGCCTACTGCAGTATGTAAATGCCTCCTGTTGCTGGAAAAGTCTCTGGTGCAAGTTCATATGCCTCCTGCCTTTCACACTCTTCTCAGTTTTCAGTGAGTGTAGCTTCAGGGCTCAGCCGAGCCTCAGCTGGGTGTGGGTAGCTCTCTGTCAGCTCCGGGTCTTTTGTGGAGCAATCTAGAGACAACCCGCATATGTTAGAGCTTTTTTTTTTAAGTCCCTTCCGACTTGGGGTTATATTTAGGGCATCTGTTTGCATTTATTACTAGCGCCACGTGTGTTGAAAGATGGCCATTCCACGGCCGTGTTCAATGGTGAGTGCCGTGTGTGAAAACTGCTCCGATCTGTTGATCTCAGTCCTCTAAGATCGGTGGTTCAATCATCCGGTATTAGCCACCTTTGACATGCAATCTGGGCAGTACTGAGCGGTCTAATGATTAGATGAGACTGATCTACAGCCGGAGCTGTCTAAGTATGCAACCACTCAGACGCCAATAGAATGCGAGCTCAATCTGATAGGCTGATTGGATCAGCCAATCGGATTGAACTTCAATCTGATTGGCTGATTCAATCAGCCAATCAGATTTTTCCTACCCTTAATTCCGATTGGCTGATAGAATCCTATCAGCCAATCAGAATTGAAGGGACACCATCTTGGATGACGTCCCTTAAAGGAATATACATTCGTCGGTAGTCGTTGGGAAGAAGAGGATGGCTCTGCGTCGGCTCCTCTGAAGATGGCTCCGCTCCGCTCCGGATGGATGAAGATTGAAGACGGATGGAGACTTCTATCGGATGGAAGATTTCTTCAGCGCCGCCTGGATGATGACTTCATCGGATGGAAGATTTCTTCAGTGCCCCTTGGATGATGACTTCTGCCGCTCCGGATCTCCTCTTCGGTTCCATCGGTGGCTCGGCTGAGTGAAGACGACTCAAGGTAGGATGATCTTCAGGAGGGTAGTGTTAGGTTTTTTAAGGGGGGTTTGGGTTAAATTAGGGGTGGGTTTTAATGTTGGGGGGTTGTATTTTTCTTTTACAGGCAAAAGAGCTGAATTCTTTGGGGCATGCCCCGCAAAAGGTCCTTTTAAGGGCTGGTAAGGTAAAAGAGCTTTGAACTTTTTAATTTAGAATAGGATAGGGAATTTTTTTATTTTGGGGGGTTTGTTATTTTATTAGGGGGCTTAGATTAGGTGTAAGTAGCTTAAAATTGTTGTAATATTTTTTAAATGTTTGTAAGTTATTTTTTTTATTTTTTGTAACTTAGCTTTTTTTATTTTTTGTACTTTAGTTAGTTTATTTAATTTAATTTAATTGTAGTTATTTGTAACTAATTTATTTAATTAATGTAATGATAGTGTAGTGTTAGGTTTAATTGTAACTTAGGTTAGGATTTATTTTACAGGTAATTTTGTATTTCTTTTAGCTAGGTAGTTATTAAATAGTTAATAACTATTTAATAACTATTCTAACTAGCTAAAATAAATACCAAGTTACCTGTAAAATAAATATAAATCCTAAAATAGCTACAATGTAATTATTAATTACATTGCAGCTATCTTAGGGTTTATTTTACAGGTAAGTATTTAGTTTTAAATAGAAATAATTTATTAAAGTATAGTGTAGTGTTAGGTGTAATTGTAACTTAGGTTAGTTTTTATTTTACAGGTTAATTTCTCTTTATTTTACTAGGTATCTATTAAATAGTTAATAACTATTTAATAGCTATTGTACCTAGTTAAAATAAATTGAAAGTTGCCTGTAAAATAAAAATAAATCCTAAGATAGCTACAATATAATTATTATTTATATTGTAGCTATATTAGGGTTTATTTTAAAGGTAAGTATTTAGTTTTAAATAGGATTAATTTAGTTAATAAGATAAATATTATTTAGATGTATTTAATTAATATTTAAGTTAGGGGGGTGTTAGGGTTAGACTTAGGTTTAGGGGTTAATAATTTTATTATAGTGGCGGCGGTGTAGTGGGGGGCAGGATAGGGGTTAATAAATGTATTATAGGTGGCGACGGTGTAGGGGGGGGCAGGATAGGGGTTAATACATTTATTATAGGTGGTGACGGTGTAGGGGGGTCAGATTAGGGGTTAATAAGTTTAATATAGGTTGCGGCGGGGTCCGGGAGCGGCGGTTTAGGGGTTAAACTATTTATTTAGTTGCGGCGAGGTCCGGGATCAGCAGGATAGGGGTTAATAACTTTATTATAGGTGGCGGCGGTATAGGGGGGGGCAGGATAGGGGTTAATAGGTATCATGTAGGTGGCGGCGGGGTCTGGGAGCGGCGGTTTAGGGGTTAATCAGTTTATTATATCTTGCGGTGGGCTCCGGGAGCGGCGGTTTAGGGGTAATAACTTTATTTAGTTGCGGCGGTGTAGGGGGGAAGATTAGGGGTGTTTAGACTCGGGGTACATGTTAGGGTGTTAGGTGTAGACATCTCCCATAGGAATCAATGGGATGTCTGGCAGCAGCGAACATGAACTTTCGCTATGGTCAGACTCCCATTGATTCCTATGTGATCCGCCGCATCCAGGGCGGCGGATTGAAAACCAGGTACGCTGGGCCAGAAAAGTGCCGAGCGTACCTGCTAGTTTTTTGATAACTAGCAAAAATAGTCAGATTGTGCCGCACTTGTGTGCGGAACATCTGTAGTGAAGTAAGAATTGATCTGTGTCGGACTGAGTCCGGCGGATCGAAGCTTACGTCACTAAATTCTACTTTTGCAGGGCAGCAGGGCTTGATAACTAAGGCGAATCAGCCTCGCCACAAATACGCTGCGGAATTCCAGCGTATTTGAGGTTGACGGCTTGATAACTAGGCCCCTTTGCGTGTTAAAGGGACAGTTTAGTCAAATTAAACATTCGCGATTCAGATAGGGAATTACATTTTAAACAACTTTCCAATTTACTTTTATCATCAAATTTGCTTTGTTCTCTTGGTATTTTTTGTTGAATGTTAAACCAAGGTAGGCTCATATGCTAATTTCTAAGCCCTTAAGAGCCCCTCTTATCTCAGTGAATTTGGAAAGGTTTTTTCAGATAGACAGTTCTAGCTCATGTGTGCCATATAGATATTATTGTGCTCACTCACATGCAGTTACCTAGGAGTCTAAACTGATTGGCTAAAATGCAAGTCTGTCAAAAAACTGAAATAAGGGGGCAGTCTGCAGAGGCTTATATACAAGGTATCCACAGAGATAAAATGCATATTAATATAACCTTGTTGGCTTGGCAAAACTGGGGAATAAAGGGATTATCTTTCTTTTTTAACAACAAAACTCTGGAGTAGACTGTCCCTTTAAGTACTTGTGTTCAAAATAGAAACTGTGAAGTCTCCCGAAACTGACTAGATAAGGTTACAGAAAAGTTCTATTCATGTAAGCCCTTTGTTCACTGTGCAAAGAAAATACTAATTGCATATATGGCACTAACCTTTTGTCAGCAGAATCCATCCTCAACACTCATTAACCATATGAATGCCAAATGTAGCTTGGCATGACAGACATACTTCTATAGTCACTTTAGGACCCCAACATCTACAAATGGCATGTTTTAATTTTTATTTTCATATCTGATTGTAAGTTACCCTTGCACTGTCATGATTGTCACTACTGGCTCTATTAAAATCAAGTTTTAAAATCAGAACGCTCAATCACAACTTTCATTTTAACCTATTGTAATCTGTTTCCATCCGCACCACTGCTAAATCATCTGAATGCATATTTTTTGTTGTTAGGATGGGCAGACAATGCACCATTTTTCTTTCACTATATGGTTGCTTTAAAACTTTCATAAGTATTCGCCTAGATTACGAGTTGTGCTGTAACAGGGGTGCATTGCTAACTTGAAGTTTATTGTCACCTCTCACTTACCTGCAGCGCTGGTATTACAGGTTTTTATCAACCCGGCGTTAAAAGGCAAGAAGTGAGCGTAGAGCAAAATTGCGCTCAACACTGCACTCCAATACCAGCGCTGCTTAAGTGAGCGGTGAGCTGGTTATACGTGCTCGTGCACGATTTCCCCATAGACATCAATGGGTAGAGCTGACTGAGAAAAAGTCTAACACCTGCCAAAAAGCAGCGTAAAACTCAGTAACGCAGCCCTATTGATTCCTATGGGGAAACACATTTTATGTTTACACCTAACACCCTAACATGAACCCTGAGTCTAAACACCCCTAATCTAACACTTATTAACCCCTAATCTGCCGCCCCCGACATCGTCGACACCTACATTATACTTATTAACCCCTAATCTGCCGCTCCGGACATCGCCGCAACCTACATTATACTTATTAACCCCTAATCTGCTGCCCCCAACATCGCCAACACCTACATTATATTTATTAACACCTAATCTCCCTCTCCTAATGTCGCCGCAACCTACCTACATTTATTAACCATTAATCTGCCGCTCCCAACGTCGACATCACTATTCTAAATTTATTAACCCCTAAACCTAAGTCTAACCCTAACACCCACTAACTTAAATATAATTTAAATAAATCTAAATACAAATTCCTATCATTACCTAAATAATTCCTATTTAAAACTAAATACTTACCTATAAAATAAACCATAAACTAGCTACAATATAACTAATAGTTACATTGTAGCTAGCTTAGGGTTTATTTTTATTTTACAGGCAAGTTTGTATTTATTTTAACTAGGTAGAATACTAAATAGTTATTAACTATTTAATAGCTACCTAGCTAAAATAAATACAAATTGACCTGTAAAATAAAACCTAACCTAAGTTACAATAACACCTAACACTACACTACAATTAAATAAATTCCCTACATTAAATACAATTAAATAAATTAAATAAAATTAGCTAAATTACCACAAAAAAACACTACATTACAGAAAATAAAAAACAAATTACAAGATCTTTAAACTAATTACACCTAATCTAATAGCCCTATCAAAATAAAAAAGCCCACCCAAAATAAAAAAAAAACCCTAGCCTACAATAAACTATCAATAGCCCTTAAAAGGGCCTTTTGCAGGGCATTGCCCCAAAGAAATCAGCTCTTTTACCTGAATAAAAAAATACAAACAACCCCCCAACAGTAAAACCCACCACCCACACAACCAACCCCCCAAATAAAAGCCTAACTAAAAAACCTAAGCTCCACATTGCCCTGAAAAGGGCATTTGGATGGGAATTGCCCTTAAAATGGCATTTAGCTCTATTGCTGCCCAAAGGCCTCACCTAAAAAATAAACCCAGGAATGAAGGAAAGCAGGCACTACATCAGGGTATCCATAAAACTTGAATACTTTATTTGAACAGAGTTAAAAGGTGAACAGATACATCCGCTGTATTAGACGCATAAAAGGTACAAAGTGTCAAGTACAAGGCAGGGGTGGATAAGACACAAGTACTGTCTGACTAGTTTCGAGTCCTCACAGGACTCTTATTCATAGACATGAAAAGGAAATAGAGAGGCCTGTACTTAAAGGGGAACTTGGATTTAAAAAACAGCTGACTCTTATTCAAATTGATTGAGCAGCCAGATCATAGTTAACCCCTGTATGTCCAGGTCACTCTTTATGTATTCCTAAACAAAAATAGTAAAAACAAATAATGAAGTTATCAGTGACATAATGATGATATGTAATTAAAAAGTAGATTATCTCACTTAGAAAAACCTGGTAGAAGAGGTTACACATAACAAATACTGTACAGAATATGTTTGAAAATGAGATTTCCCCATCTCCTCATTAACCTTGCAAAAATATGAAAAACACATTTTCTTACAATATGAAATAAGAGATGTAGGATAAAAATAATACCATATTCCTTTCTTATTAATTAGTTTCAAACAATAAAATATATGAATATATATATGCATATGGAAAATGTAAGTATGATGTGGTGTATCTATTTATGGGAAGTGATAGACTTTTGGGCCTAGATTTATAGTTGGGCGGTAGCCATCAAAACCAGCGTTAGAGGCTCATAACGCTGGTTTTTACCGCCCTCTGGTATTTGGAGCCAGTCATTAATGGGTCTAACGCTCACTTTCCAGCCGCGACTTTTCCATACCGCAGATCCACTTACGTCAATATCCTATCTTTTCAATGGGATCTTTCTAACGCTGGTATTTAGAGTCGTGGCTGAAGTGAGCGTTAGAAATCTAACGACAAAACTCCAGCTGCAGAAAAAAGTCAGTAGTTAAGAGCTTTCTGGGCTAACGCCGGTTTATAAAGCTCTTAACTACTATGCTCTAAAGTACACTAACACCCATAAACTACCTATTAACCCCTAAACCGAGGTACCCCCACATTGCCGCCACTATATTAAATTTTTTAACCCCTAATCTGCCGACCGCACACCGCTGCCACCTACATTATCCCTATGAACCCCTAATCTGCTGCCCCTAACACCGCCGACCCCTATATTATATTTACTAACCCCTAATCTGCCACCCCCGCTATCGCTGACCCCTGCATATTATTATTAACCCCTAATCTGCCGCTCCGTACACCGCTGCCACCTACATTATAGCTATGTACCCCTAATCTGCTGCGCCTAACACCGCTGACCCCTATATTATATTTACTAACCCCTAATCTGCCCCCCTCAACATCGCCTGCACCTGCCTACACTTATTAACCCCTAATCTGCCGATCGGAGCTCACCGATACTCTAATAAATTTTTTAACCCCTAAAGCTAAGTCTAACCCTAACACCCCCCTAAGTTAAATATAATTTTATTCTAACGAAATAAATTAACTCTTATTAAATAAATTATTCCTATTTAAAGCTAAATGCTTACCTGTAAAATAAACCCTAATAGCTACAATATAAATTATAATTATATTGTAGCTATTTTAGGATTAATATTTATTTTACAGGCAACTTTGTATTTATTTTAACCAGGTACAATAGCTATTAAATAGTTAATAACTATTTAATAGTTACCTAGTTAAAATAATTAACAAATTACCTGTAAAATAAATCCTAACCTAAGTTACAATTAAACCTAACACTACACTATCAATAAATAAATTAAATAAACTACCTACAATTATCTACAATTAAACCTAACACTACACTATCAATAAATTAATTAAATAAAATACCTACAAATAACTACAATTAAATAAACTAACTAAAGTACAAAAAATAAAAAAGAACTAAGTTGCAAAAAATAAAAAAATATTTACAAACATTTGAAAAATATTACAACAATTTTAAACTAATTACACCTACTCTAAGCCCCTAATAAAATAACAAAGACCCCCAAAATAAAAAAATGCCCTACCCTATTCTAAATTAAAAAAGTTCAAAGCTCTTTTACCTTACCAGCCCTGAACAGGGCCCTTTGCGGGGCATGCCCCAAAGAATTCAGCTCTTTTGCCTGTAAAAAAAAACCATACAATACCCCCCCCCAACATTACAACCCACCACCCACATACCCCTAATATAACCCAAACCCCCCTTAAATAAACCTAACACTAAGCCCCTGAAGATCTTCCTACCTTATCTTCACCATGCCAGGTTCACCGATCCGTCCTCTGAAGTCTTGATCCAAGCCTCGGAAGTGTTGATCCAAGGCCAAGCGGGGGGCTGAAGAGTGACGTCCATCCTCGGGCTGAAGTCTGGATCCAAGCGGCGGCTAAAGAAATCCATCATCGGGCTGAAGTCTGGATCCAAGCGGCGGCTGAAGAAGTCCATCATCGGGATGAAGTCTTCTATGAAGCAGCATCTTCAATCTTCTTTCTTCCGGAGCCATCATCTTCCAGCCGATGCGGAGCCATCCTTCTTCACCGACGGACTAACGACGAATGACGATTCCTTTAAATGACGTCATCCAAGATGGCGTCCCTCGAATTTCGATTGGCTGATAGGATTCTATCAGCCAATCGGAATTAAGGTAGGAAAATTCTGATTGGCTGATGGAATCAGCCAATCAGATTCAAGTTCAATCCGATTCAAGTTCAAGTTCAAGCCAATCAGATTCAAGTTCAATCCGATTGGCTGATCCAATCAGCCAATCAGATTGAGCTCACATTCTATTGGCTGTTCCGATCAGCCAATAGAATGCAAGCTCAATCTGATTGGCTGATTGGATCAGCCAATCGGATTGAACTTGAATCTGATTGGCTGATTCCATCAGCCAATCAGAATTTTCCTACCTTAATTCTGATCCTATCAGCCAATCAGAATTCGAGGGACGCCATCTTGGATGACGTCCCTTAAAGGAACCTTCATTCGTCGTTAGTCCGTCGGTGAAGAAGGATGGCTCCGCGTTGGCTGGAAGATGATGGCTCCGGAAGAAAGAAGATTGAAGATGCTGCTTCATAGAAGACTTCATCCCGATGATGGACTTCTTCAGCTGCTGCTTGGATCCAGACTTCAGCCCGATGATGGATTTCTTCAGCCGCCGCTTGGATCCAGACTTCAGCCCGAGGATGGACGTCACTCTTCAGCCCCCCGCTTGGGCTTGGATCAAGACTTCGGACCCTCTTCTGGACCGATCGGTGAACCTGGCATGGTGAAGACAAGGTAGGGAGATCATCAGGGGCTTAGTGTTAGGTTTATTTAAGGGGGTTTGGGTTAGATTAGGGGTATGTGGGTGGTGGGTTGTAATGTTGGGGGGGGGGTATTGTATGTGTTTTTTTTACAGGCAAAAGAGCTGAATTCTTTGGGGCATGCCCCGCAAAGGGCCCTGTTCAGGGCTGGTAAGGTAAAAGAGCTTTGAACTTTTTTAATTTAGAATAGGGTAGGGCATTTTTTTATTTTGGGGGTCTTTGTTATTTTATTAGGGGGCTTAGAGTAGGTGTAATTAGTTTAAAATTGTTGTAATATTTTTCTAATGTTGGTAAATATTTTTTTATTTTTTGTAACTTAGTTCTTTTTTATTTTTTGTACTTTAGTTAGTTTATTTCATTGTAGTTAATTGTAGGTAGTTTATTTAATTAATTTATTGATAGTGTAGTGTTAGGTTTAATTGTAACTTAGGTTAGGATTTATTTTACAGGTAATTTTGTAATTATTTTAACTATTTTAGCTATTAAATAGTTATTAACTATTTAATAGCTATTGTACCTGGTTAAAATAATTACAAAGTTGCCTGTAAAATAAATATTAATCCTAAAATAGCTACAATATAATTATAATTTATATTGTAGCTATATTAGGGTTTATTTTACATGTAAGTATTTAGTTTTAAATAGGAATAATTTATTTAATAAGAGTTAATTTATTTTGTTAGAATAAAATTATATTTAACTTAGGGGGGTGTTAGTGTTAGGGTTAGACTTAGCTTTAGGGGTTAATCCATTTATTACAGTAGCGGAGAGATTCGGTCGGCAGATTAGGGGTTAATAAGTGTAGGCAGGTGGAGGCGACGTTGTGGGGGGCAGATTAGGGGTTAATAAATATAATATAGGGGTCGGCGGTGTTAGGGGCAGCAGATTAGGGGTACACAGGGATAATGTAGGTAGCGGCGGTTTACGGAGCGGCAGATTAGGGGTTAAAAAATATGCAGGTGTCAGCGATAGTGGGGCAGCAGAATAGGGGTTAATAAGTGTAAGGTTAGGGGTGTTTAGACTCGGGGTACATGTTAGAGTGTTAGGTGCAGACGTAGGTAGTGTTTCCCCATAGAAAACAATGGGGCTGCGTTAAGAGCTGAACGCTGCTTTTTTGCAGGTGTTAGTTTTTTTTTCAGCTCAAATGGCCCCATTGTTTTCTATGGTGGAATCGTGCACGAGCACGTTTTTTAAGCTGGCCGCGTCCGTAAGCACCGCTGGTATCTAGAGTTGCAGTGGCGTTAACTTATGCTCTACGCTCCCTTTTTGGAGCCTAACGCACTGAAAACCCAGCCATTCTGTGAACTCTAAATACCAGCTGTATTTAAAAGGTGCGGGGGGAAAAAAGCACGCGTAGCTAACGCACCCCTTTGGCCGCCAAACTCTAAATCTAGCCGTTGGTTTTTTAGGTGTCAATAAAGAAATTTATATCACATTCACGATTCATTCCCTAAGGGGAGCGTGTTTGTAATTTCAACATCCAAAATAATTCTTTCTTTTCCAAACATTTAAATTTATTACCACCTCTAATGGGCAAGATGACAGTGTCAATTATTTTTATGCTCATATTGGCTTCATTGGTAAAATGAAAGCCATTAAAATGGTTGGCTACCGCAGAATCTTTATTATAGTTTTTTGTATCTCTTGTATGTTCATTAAACCGCTTTCTGGCTTCCCTAGAGGTTTGACCTGTATACTGCGATTTACATAGATTGCAGGTAAGAAGATACACCACAAAAGTGGTACTGCAATTTGCATAGAAATCTATAGTGTATTCTTTTCCTGTGCTGGTACTAAAAAACAAATTACCTTCCTGAATGTTACAATTGCGTCTGCCACACTTATAATTTCCCTTATGTGTTAGCCAATCTTGCTTGTTTTCTTTTGTTCTCATAACTAAACTAGGGGATATAGTTTGTTCTAAAGTTTTTGATTTTTTTGGGGAGATATTTGATGTTGTTAATAAAAGGTCTTAGTATATCATCTCCTGAAAGAATGTGTGAATGTTTTTTTAGAATTTTTACAATGTCATTATATTGTTTAGAATATGCCGTGGTGAAAACTATGGCGTCCTTAAAACTAGATTCATTTCTCTTATTTTTACTGTTATGTATTCCTAAAGCTGTGTTGTAGTTTTTAATTTCTTTTCAACATTTTTCTAGACTATTGGCATTGTAGCCTCTACAGATTAGTCGATTTTTTAGGTCCAATGATTGTGTTTCATAAATTTGATCAGACTTAGTATTTCTCCGTATTCTAATAAATTGACTGCGTGGTATTGCTTTAACCAAGTGTGCAGGATGTTGAGACGTGGCGTATAAAATAGTATTACCCGCCGTCTCTTTGCGGAAAGTACTAGTGACAATACAATTGTCAATGATTTCTAATGTGAGATCTAAATAATTTACACTGTTGGTGCTAAACATCCCTGTAAATTTTAGATTGAATGGATTGACATTAATATATTCCATGAAAATATTAAATTCTACCTCATCCAATGTTTTTTTTACAAAAGCCAGGGATTGTGTGTGCTATAAATATGTGACAACTCCCACCAGGAGACATATAAGTTTGCAAATGCGGGGGCAAACTTTGCCCCCATGGCAGTGCCACATATTTGATTATAAAAACATCCATCAAACCAGAAATAGTTATGTGAGAGTAAAAATCTCAACACATCTCCTACGTATTGTTTGGTATAGATATTTAGGTCCATCTCTCTCTATAGAAAGAATTCTGCTGCTTGTACCCCTTGATCTTGAGGGATGCAAGTATATAGATAGCACACATCAATTACTGCCCATGAATAGTTCTCCTTCCAACTAACAGTGTCCATGATTTCAATTAATTGGGCACTGCCTTTTAGATAGGAGAGCTGTTTCTTTGCAATTGGTTGTAATATGTCATCTAACCATGCCCCAAAAGGCTCAAACAAGGACCCCACCCCTGAGACGATTGGTCTCCCAGGGGGGGAAATAGGATCCTTGTGAACCTTGGGGACATGGTAGAAAATGGGAGTGAGAGGATGTTCAGGTACTAAATTGTAGATGTCTTTTTCCCCAAAAACACCCAAAGTTACACCTTCCATGACAATGGATTGTAATTTCTTTCGTATGAAAAAATGGGGTTACCTGGGAGTTTTTTTATATATTTCTGTGTGATTAAGTTGTTTCAAAGCTTCATCAAAGTAAGCTTCTTTATCTTGAATAACAATGCTGCCGCCCTTGTCCGCATTTTTTATGACAATATTGTTATTGTCTTGAAGGGATTTTAATGCCTGTTTTTCTGTATGTAAAAAATAAACCCACCCAATACACCCTTAAAAAATCCTAACACTACCTCCGAAGATTCCCTTACCGGGAGAAGTCTTCATCCAAGCGGCAAGATGTCCTCAACGAAGCCGGCAGAAGTGGTCCTCCAGACGGGCAGAAGTCTTCATCCAGATGGCATCTTCTATCTTCATCCTTCCGACGCGGAGTGGCTCCATCTTCAAGACATCCGGCATGGAGCATACTCTTCTTTCGATGGCTAACGACGAATGAAGGTTCCTTTAAATGAAGTCATCCAAGATGGCGTCCCTTAGATTCAGATTGGCTGATAGAATTCTATCAGCCAATCGGAATTAAGGTTGAAAAAATCCTATTGGCTGATACAATCAGCAAATAGGCTTGAGCTTGCATTCTATTGGCTGTTCCAATCAGCCAATAGAATGTGAGCTCAATCCTATTGGCTGATTGGATCAGCCAATAGGATTTTTTCAACCTTAATTCCGATTGGCTGATATCATTAGTATTTAATGTAGGGAATTTATTTAATTGTAATGTAGGGAATTTATTTAATTGTAGTGTAGTGTTAGGTGTTATTGTAACTTAAGTTAGGTTTTATTGTAAGACAGGTTAGGTTTTATTTTACAGGTAAATTTGTATTTATTTTATCTAGGTAGTTAGTAAATAGTTAATAACTATTTAGTAACTATTCTACCTAGTTAAAATAAATACAAACTTGCCTGTAAAATCAAAATAAACCCTAAGCTAGCTACAATGTAACTATTAGTTATATTGTAGCTAGCTTAGGGTTTATTTTATAAGTATTTAGTTTTAAATAGGAATTATTTAGGTAATGATAGGAATTTTTATTTCAATTTATTTAAATTATATTTAAGTTAGGGGGTGTTAGAATTAGACTTAGGTTTAAAGGGTTAATAAATTTAGAATAGTATTGTGGCGATGTTGGGGATGGCAGATTAGGGGTTAATAAAT
Source organism: Bombina bombina (assembly GCF_027579735.1). NCBI lineage: Eukaryota > Metazoa > Chordata > Amphibia > Anura > Bombinatoridae > Bombina > Bombina bombina. Next base: position 957,678,745 of record NC_069501.1, on the reverse strand, counting down.
GTAGGTAGGTAGCAGCGATGTTGGGGGCAGCATATTAGGAGTTAATAAATATAATGTAGGTGGCGGCGATGTCCGGAGCGGAAGATTAGGGTTTAATAAGTATAATGTAGGTGTTGGCGATGTTGGGGGCAGCAGATTACGGGTTAATAATATTTAACTAGTGTTTGCGAGGCAGGAGTGCAGCGGTTTAGGGGTTAGTATGTTTATTATAGTGGCGGCGATGTCCGGAGCGGCAGATTAGAGGTTAAAAATGTTATTATAGTGTTTGCGATGTGGGAGGGCCTCGGTTTAGGGGTTAATAGGTAGTTTATGGGTATTAGTGTACTTTTTAGCACTTTAGTTATGAGTTTTATGCTACAGCTTTGTAGCGTAAAACTAATAACTACTGACTTTAAAATGCGTTAGGAATCTTGGCGGCAGAGGGTGTACCACTCACTTTTTTGTCTCCCAGGACAAACAAAGTTAGGGGGTGTTAGAATTAGACTTAGGTTTAAAGGGTTAATAAATTTAGAATAGTATTGTGGTGATGTTGGGGACGGCAGATTAGGGGTTAATAAATGTAGGTAGGTAGCAGCGATGTTGGGGGCAGCATATTAGGAGTTAATAAATATAATGTAGGTGGCGGCGATGTCCGGAGCGGAAGATTAGGGTTTAATAAGTATAATGTAGATGTCGGCGATGTTGGGGGCAGCAGATTAGGGGTTAATAATATTTAACTAGTGTTTGCGAGGCAGGAGTGCGGCGGTTTAGGGGTTAGTATGTTTATTATAGTAGCGGCGATGTCCGGAGCGGCAGATTAGAGGTTAAAAATGTTATTATAGTGTTTGCGATGCGGGAGGGCCTCGGTTTAGGGGTTAATAGGTAGTTTATGGGTATTAGTGTACTTTTTAGCACTTTAGTTATGAGTTTTATGCTACAGCTTTGTAGCGTAAAACTAATAACTACTGACTTTAAAATGCGTTAGGAATCTTGGCGGCAGAGGTTGTACCACTCACTTTTTTGTCTCCCAGGACAAACAAAGTTAGGGGGTGTTAGAATTAGACTTAGGTTTAAAGGGTTAATAAATTTAGAATAGTATTGTGGCGATGTTGGGAACGGCAGATTAGGGGTTAATAAATGTAGGTAGGTAGCAGCGATGTTGGGGGCAGCATATTAGGAGTTAATAAATATAATGTAGGTGGCGGCGATGTCCGGAGCGGAAGATTAGGGTTTAATAAGTATAATGTAGGTGTCGGCGATGTTGGGGGCAGCAGATTAGGGGTTAATAATATTTAACTAGTGTTTGCGAGGCAGGAGTGCGGCGGTTTAGGGGTTAGTATGTTTATTATAGTGGCGGCGATGTCCGGAGCGGCAGATTAGAGGTTAAAAATGTTATTATAGTGATGCGGGAGGGCCTCGGTTTAGGGGTTAATAGGTAGTTTATGGGTATTAGTGTACTTTTTAGCACTTTAGTTATGAGTTTTATGCTACAGCTTTGTAGCGTAAAACTAATAACTACTGACTTTAAAATGCGTTAGGAATCTTGGCGGCAGAGGGTGTACCACTCACTTTTTTGTCTCCCAGGACAAACTCGTAATACCAGCGCTATGCAAGTCCCATAGATAAAAGGCTTTACAAAATTTACGTAAGTTGATTTGCAGTAAGGCCAAAAAAGTGTGCAGTATACCTATACTTGCAAGACTCGTAATAGCAGCAGCCGTAAAAAAGCAGCGTTAGGACCTGTTAACGCTGCTTTTTTACCTTAACGCACAACTCGTAATCTAGCCGATTGTTTTTAAAGTACCATTTTCATTTTGATGAAATGGCAACTATTGGTTTCTATGGAAATAAATTATATCTACTAATTGTGAATTTTAACATTACGTAAACTGTAAATTGTGAACCCGCTATTGCTGCATTGTATGTGCCTAGGAGACAATTAAACAAGATTATGCCCAAGGCCAGATTGGCCTACCAGGATACAAAGAGATTTCCAGGTTGGCTGCAGCAGATGGGGCTGGAAGCTACAATTTAAAGTGGTGACTAATGGATGTAATTGGGTTGTAGGGTGCATATATAACAACTATCTGGCACTTTTTTAATTACAAACTAATATAATTTAATTCTGAAAAAAATATTGGGGGAAGGAGTATCCCAGTAATCCTCTTTGAGAAAAATGAAGCTTGTGCATTCTGTTGACTCGACAGGAAATAGGGCTGTTCTTTATATTTTTCCAGGGCTGCTTTTTATCCTCTTTCCACCACTGCTGATGCCTTTATTACTAGGTTTTTATAGAAGACATGCTTCCATGAATGCTAAGTCTATACTCGTTCACGAGAGTGCCTTTAGAAATGCTGGCACCTACATTAGTGAGCTCAGTCATACATGATCATTCCAGTTTGTAGGCACAAGCAGAAACACACTCTTATAAATGAGTTTGTACTTAAAGTGCACTGAGGCCCAAAAACAAGCTGAAAAAGCTGCAGCGGAAAGATTGTGATTAAGGCCATAATGTTTTTATCTCACAAGTTATCTTATGCTAACACATGCTAGAAAACGTAGTTGTAGTGGAAGAAAAAGGGGTTGTAGAAAGAAGCAATGTTGCACTGCTAGATAACCCGGTTACCAAGCCCAAGTCCATAAGGTCAGTAAAGGAGATGTAAGAACAAGTGTGTTTGGAGGCACTGTCAGGTTACCTTAAAGCAGAAAAACACCTTAGATTTGTGTATTAGAAGCTGTGGCATTTACCTCAAAATGGCAGCTCATACCTCTTAATGCTTTCATAGGCTGCTCCTGTAAACCCCTCATATAGCCCCCTTACATAACTTGGAAATGCATGCCTTGGTTACAGATACTAAAGTTTTAAGTGATCCCTTGATTTGAATGGTGTATCTGCCTCTTTATGCTTGGGTAGCTTGCCTCTTCATGTAGATTTGGATGGCGATGCTTCTCATGTGTTTAGCTTTCCAGAGTCAACCAAGTACATTTTGTGTATAATTGTAAATGTAGGTTACCATTAAACTAGTGGCACTGGCAACTATAGTTAAAGTGCTATAATATCCCTTCTTATTGAGCAGGAGCCGGATCTCCACTCCAGTAACGGACTCCTCCCCATTACCTATTGGTTTATTTATTCTCAAGACAAAATCAAAACTTCATCCAGATTTTAATGCTGCATTGGCCCTTAGTATAGATACATTGTTAAATATTAATGCACAGAGCTTGCCATACTGTTCATTGAAATTGGTGACAACACCTCTTCCACTACTTTCTCATTTTGGTATTCTTCTCAATAAAAAGGACATTGCTAGTTATAGTTTTCAGTTCCTCAAAGGCCCATTGAATAATCTTACAGAGACAGCCCCTGTTCATTAGTTATCCCACAAACCCAAGACTCATACCTAGAGCAATTTCTGCATAATCTTTTCTATTCCATGGTTCAAATGTTCTTTTTCATTTCCTTTGTTCAAGTATTTTCCATTACAGGTTTCCTATAAAGCCTAGTGATTATTGTACCATTTTCTACATGTGCACTCAATTCCACATAAATCGTATATAAAAAAAAAGAAAGATATTTCCATTTCAAATTCAAATCAGTCAAAAGAATGACATTTTTTTAAATTGCCTGATTTTAATTTGAAATTTAAAATCAGCCAATAGGAATGCACGGGTACCCCTATATAAAGGGGGTACCTCACATTCAAAATTCAGGGTGCAACTAGTGTTCGCATGAATAGGACATTGGAGACAGAAAATAAGAAGAATGATGAAGATAAGAAGACCAGCACTTGGATGAAGATAAGAAGAACACTGCCAGAGTAAAGATGGACCACCGTTGGGATGAAGCGCAGCCGTCCGGATTCAACTTTGGTGAGTACCATCTTTCGGGTTTAGTGTTAGGATCTTTTTGGGTGAGGTTTTTTTCTTATGTTTTTTTTTATGGACAGCAAAAGAACTAAATGCACTTCTAGTGTTAGTATAGTTTATTTTTTTATGTATTTATTTATTGTTTTAAGTGGGGTTATGAATAGGCATAACTGTTTTCTTATATTTGGTCATTTGTTTTTGTTTTTTGTAATGGTAGGTTGTTGTTTTTTCTGTAATGGCTAGGTTTGTTTATTTTTCAGGTAAGGTTAGTTTTTTTTATTTTTAAAGGGAAGGTTAGGTTTTTTATTGTTAAGGTAAGGTTAGGTTTTTAATTTTTTTACAGGTGAGGTTTATTTTGGGGGGGATAACTTGGGTTGTGTTACAGGAGTTAGCTGGTTAGGGGGTTTAGATGTTAGTGGGTATTTTGTGGTGGGTGTTGGTGGGCTATGCAGCGGTTTAGGAGTTAATTGTGTAATGGGGACTTTGCAGTGGGCTACGTGGCAGGTTAGGGGTTATTAGAGTAAGGGGCTTATGGCGATTCGGGTGAATGCACAATTATGGGTGTTAGTTTTTTTCACCACTTTTCTCTCTCCGTTAAAGTCTATGGGAGAGTTCTTTAACACTGTCACAATATTATAACTTCTATCTATCTTTGCAAGCATTGGGTTATCGCACAAGTGAAAAACATTTACTTTTAACTTGTAATACTTGTGCTACCTGATGTGCACAAAGAGCAGAAGTGGAGCGGAGTTAGCGTGCGAGCGGGAGCAGAAATTACTCGTAGTCTAGCCTAAAGTGTTTCCTGTTCTAGCTACAGTTGCACTAACTGCCATAATTCATTGAAAAATATAACTGTATACAGTGATTTTTTTCCTGAGGAAATCCTGTCCCTCCGATTAGCTGTCAATGTGATCATGTTTAATGCACAGTTGATATTTTGTAGTTACTATACTTATATATTTATTACTAGTGTCTATTTTAATAATTATCAACATTAATGTTAAAATAAAACAATATAAAGAAAAATGTTACCAGAAAATAGAAAAAAAAAAATTTGGAATGTTATATGATTAACAGATCTATCTCTTCGGTATGCTACTTTTAAAGAAACATAAAACCCAAAATTTGTCTTTCATGATTCAGATAGAGATTACAATTTCAAACAACTTTCCAATTTACTTCTATTATGTAATTTGCTTCCTTTGTTATCGTTTGCTGAAAGTTTTATCTAGGCAAGCTCAGGAGCAGCAGAGAACCTAGGTTCTAGCTGTTGATTGGTGGATGCATATATATATTGATTGTGATTGGCTCACCCATGTATACAGTTAGAAACCATTAGTGCATTTCTGATCCTTCAGCAAATACCAAGAGAATGAAACAGATTAGATAATAGAGGTAAATTAGAAAGGTGTTTAAAATGGTATTCTCTATCTGAATCATGAAAGAAACATTTTGGATTTCATGTCCCTTTAATCTCTTTCTAATTGAATAACAAAAGTGTTGTTTTTTTATTTATTATTATTTTTTTTTATTTTTTTATGATATTTTGTCTCTTTTACATTCTCATCTGTTCAATTGTTACCACTTGTCTCTTCTATTCTGGTGAATGTGTGGCTGCCAGTTCTGTTATTACCTGTGTTTCATACTGTGAGATGTCTCAGCACATCACTAGCAAATAAGCAGATCACTGACTCCAGCATGCAGTGAAACATCAATATTTGATATGGTTGTACAGTACACACAATGCCATTACAAGCTTAATGAGCCATTGGCTATCTCCTTTAACCTTGGAATCTGAGCAGAATATTTTTCTGACTTCTGGGGAACAATGTATTTTTTTTTTTGCAAAATTGCTGCCATCCTAGTATAACAAACACCTCATCATTAGAACAATCATGGTTCTGTAATATTGGTTAGTTTAAGAAACTATTTGTTCCTCAGAAGATGTGGTAACTTTTACTATTCTACACGTCATTTTATTATATCCATCAGCTGGTTGTCGGTCCTTAAACGATGATGATTATTATTATATTAATATAGGTGATCATGCAAACCCTTTTAATGCCGTATAACATAAAACCATCATGATGCTGAACATATTATACAAAGGTATGAACAATGGACAACACTGCATTAAGGATAATATTTTATTTAATATGCTAAAAAAAAAATCCATATTGCAAATCTGAACTTGTAATAAATAGATGATGAACTGTTCTTAAAGGGACAGTCTAGTCGAAAATAAACTTTCATGATTTAGATAGGGCATGTAATTTTAAACAACTTGCAAATTTGCTTTTATCATCAAACTTGTTTTGTTCTCTTGGTATTCTTAGTTGAAAATTAACTTAGGTAGGCAATTTCTAAGCCCTTGAAGGACGCCTCTTATCTGAATGCATTTGACAGTTTTTCACAGCTATAGGACGTTAATTCATGTGTGCCATATAGATAACATTTTGCTCACACCCGTGGAGTTACTTATGAGAGGGCACTGATTGGCTAAAATGCAAAAGAACTGAAATAAGGGGGCAGTCTGCAGAGGCTACGATACAAGGTAATCAGAGGTAAAAAGTATATTAATATAACAGTGTTGGTTATGCAAATTATTCATTCAATCCTAAGGGTTCGAGGGTCCCAAATTCATGAATCCAAATGTATTCACACTGTTTCAACATTAGCTCTCTGTCCCCTCCCCTATGTTGTTTTGGGACAAAATCGATTATTTGGAACCTTAGATGATTAACAGCATGTTCCATTTGAAGCAAATGAGGATATATCTAGTCTTCTCGTCAAAATAGCTCCATCCACATGGACTTTTAACTATGTAGATAACAGATTGGGTTTGACAGGTAAAATAACCCCTGATAAAATAGTTTTTACTGGTACTTGGATGATAAAAAAACAGAACCCTTGATTATGTTTCCACAACAAGAGCAACCCAAACATGGGAAATGAACTTTGTTTTAGAGGTAATATACCCTGAACCCCACTTCTTATTAGCACCTACATCTGCTCTAATTAACTGTTGTAAAAGATTAATGCCATGTTTATATGCAGGCATATGAAAATTCTGAAATTCTGGGATCTAAGAATTACATGTAGATAATACCCACCAGTGTCCCCTAATTATACGTTGGATTATATTACTTTGAGACTTGAATTCAGAAACAAAAACTAATTGCTGGCTGCAATCTTTTTTTAACTTCCCCTTCTTAGTACCTATTAGTGTCTCTCTTAGGGTGGAGAAAACTGAATCTATCTCTTTAATGATTGCAGGCAGGGGATAGCCTCGCTCCAAAAACCTATTCCCCATCTCCTTTAGTTTAGTTTCAGTCAAGCTTTCATCTGAAACTATTCAGCAGACTCATAAAAGTTTGATTAAAAAGTTTTATCAAAGAATGTGAAAGGGCACTGTCATAGTGTAAAAGGCTATTACGGTCTGTTTCTTTCCAAAAACAGGTCAATTTGTAATGCCCCTCTAGTCTTAATAACATAAGTTTCCAAAATTCTATACTTTCTTCACGCCAGGTTAGTTTAAATTTAATATGACTGGTGGTGACATTTAAATCATCTTTGCCACAAAGGTTCCAACGTCGCCCAACCAAATCTAAAAGACGTTATCAATATAGTGCCACCAAGTGGCGTCATATTGAATAAACCATCTGTTAGATGGGGGCGGAGCCAACTGCCACTGAGTAAAGACATGTTTTAGGAGAGCTCCTGAAACCTGATCCCAAAAGCCTTTCTATAAGCCGTGTTAACAACCTTTCTAGCTTATTTTTTAAGCCTATAAGATGGAGAAATCTTCCATATACCTCGCTTCTATTTTGGGAGACCTTTTGGTTAAAGCCGATGATCATTTTTACAGCTTAAGATCTGACATTGAAAAGCTGCGTGACCAAGATGGCGCTACTCACTCTACAAGATACATTACCCACGTGGATAGCCGGCCAGACAAACTACTGCCTACTCAACACCCCTCTGATCCACCGCAACCTGCGCTACCCAGACGGGACCTGAATACGGTATTAACTGGTAATACACACAGCGGCCTGGCACCAGCAAGATCAGCCATATTAGTCCACACAGAGATCGCTGGGCCGGAACTAGAGGGACTAGAGAGTCTTTTCAAAAGCATAGATATGCAGCGCTCGCTACAACTGGCACTGAACCCTAAGTCGCACCTATCAATTGTTGAAGAGCGGTGCCTACCACTTGCCTTGTCGGCGGCGGTGAGATCAATAGCCGCACGTAACTTGCCAGCCCAGAGTGAAGTGGAGCAGATGTCAGCGGCCATGGCGGAGGATGTGTCCGCCTACTCATGGAAGACCGGAGGGCTGTCTATACCTACAGGGAAATTGTCCGCACACAGTTGGGTACTACTAAATATACCTGCTCAGAGCCATGAGTTTAGAGCCATTCGAAACGGAGTCGGGTGAAGTATGTCAATTCTCAATACCCTATGTGCCGATGGACTGTTTGTTTGCTGGAACACTTTGAAAAGGGAACTACGATCTATTTAAACCTTGCTGATCTAATATATATCTCTCCAGTCAGCTAAAGAACCCATACGTTTACATTATTAACTGCTGAATATGACTGTGTCATTAGATTTGCAGTCTGGACAACTTATATGTGTTTTCACATTCCTAACGCAATATACATATATAATGAACTCAATTATCTATACAGGCACCATTTGCTATGCATATTGTTCTGACCTCAGTTTATAGCTTAAAAGTTAATCATAGTTTATATCCCTTATCAGAATCCTACCTTGTTTAATTCTATTGTGTTATGATCTAAACTTTCCGCGTTAGTTGGTATCATTTATATGCTAGTTTTAAATGTATGTTTTTACAGTGAAACTTTTCTTTGCACTGCAATTATATGCTTTATCCGTATGGCTGACACTGTTCAGGACGGTGCCATCACCCACAAATGTCCAGTGGCATTGGTGCTGTCATTAAGCTGTTTATACTGCAATATTAACTAGATATATGAAAGGTCTCATATATAACAGAATGCCACATTAAGCAATATTGATTTTGTGCGATTGATAATCTATCACTAACTTAATGTTTTAGAACTAAACATGTCAATGGAACCTTCTAGTATACTATAACCTAATCTTGTATTTGTGATATAAAAAAAAAAAAAAAAAAAATCTTCGCTGCATCATATTAACTAGCTGTTATATATTAGTAAAATGTCAGCTCCTTTAACACTATGCTGTTAAGCCTAATATAGGGGCTGTATAGCGGTTTAGCCTTTTACTATTCTCTCTGATATGAAGGTTCATTTTGCACCCAATTAATAGAACTGTACTATATATTAATATTTGCATACAAAGAGAGAAGCGCTCTACCAGGAACGAACAACAGCTCAGTGGCTTGTTCTATGGCGATTTACCACCCGGAAGCAGCCTCTTTTAGACCAGTGTGCTTTTCACAGAAGAAAAACTTTCCTGAAGTATATCAGTCTGATCCCGCCAAGTAAGGTCAGTCCAGCCCCAAAATACCAGGCAATTCTCCTCTGAACAAGGAACATGACAACCCCAGACGATCGTTTCGGCCTCCTATGGGCCTCGTCAGTGAGGTGCAGCCACATTCCTCTAAGCACACTGGGCAAGGAGTCCACGTCTGGTTTCCCCCATCACCCATAGGGAGACTTCCCCAGGGTCATAATAATTTGCATACAAAGAGAGAAGCGCTCTACCAGGAACGAACAACAGCTCAGTGGCTTGTTCTATGGCGATTTACCACCCGGAAGCAGCCTCTTTTAGACCAGTGTGCTTTTCACAGAAGAAAAACTTTCCTGAAGTATATCAGTCTGATCCCGCCAAGTAAGGTCAGTCCAGCCCCAAAATACCAGGCAATTCTCCTCTGAACAAGGAACATGACAACCCCAGACGATCGTTTCGGCCTCCTATGGGCCTCGTCAGTGAGGTGCAGCCACATTCCTCTAAGCACACTGGGCAAGGAGTCCACGTCTGGTTTCCCCCATCACCCATAGGGAGACTTCCCCAGGGTCATAATAATTTGCATACAAAGAGAGAAGCGCTCTACCAGGAACAAACAACAGCTCAGTGGCTTGTTCTATGGCGATTTACCACCCGGAAGCAGCCTCTTTTAGACCAGTGTGCTTTTCACAGAAGAAAAACTTTCCTGAAGTATATCAGTCTGATCCCGCCAAGTAAGGTCAGTCCAGCCCCAAAATACCAGGCAATTCTCCTCTGAACAAGGAACATGACAACCCCAGACGATCGTTTCGGCCTCCTATGGGCCTCGTCAGTGAGGTGCAGCCACATTCCTCTAAGCACACTGGGCAAGGAGTCCACGTCTGGTTTCCCCCATCACCCATAGGGAGACTTCCCCAGGGTCATAATAATTTGCATACAAAAAGAGAAGCGCTCTACCAGGAACGAACAACAGCTCAGTGGCTTGTTCTATGGCGATTTACCACCCGGAAGCAGCCTCTTTTAGACCAGTGTGCTTTTCACAGAAGAAAAACTTTCCTGAAGTATATCAGTCTGTCCTGCCAAGTAAGGTCAGTCCAGCCCCAAAATACCAGGCAATTCTCCTCTGAACAAGGAACATGACAACCCCAGACGATCGTTTCGGCCTCCTATGGGCCTTGTCAGTGAGGTGCAGCCACATTCCTCTAAGCACACTGGGCAAGGAGTCCACGTCTGGTTTCCCCCATCACCCATAGGGAGACTTCCCCAGGGTCATAATAATTTGCATACAAAGAGAGAAGCGCTCTACCAGGAACGAACAACAGCTCAGTGGCTTGTTCTATGGCGATTTACCACCTGGAAGCAGCCTCTTTTAGACCAGTGTGCTTTTCACAGAAGAAAAACTTTCCTGAAGTATATCAGTCTGATCCCGCCAAGTAAGGTCAGTCCAGCCCCAAAATACCAGGCAATTCTCCTCTGAACAAGGAACATGACAACCCCAGACGATCGTTTCGGCCTCCTATGGGCCTCGTCAGTGAGGTGCAGCCACATTCCTCTAAGCACACTGGGCAAGGAGTCCACGTCTGGTTTCCCCCATCACCCATAGGGAGACTTCCCCAGGGTCATAATAATTTGCATACAAAGAGAGAAGCGCTCTACCAGGAATGAACAACAGCTCAGTGGCTTGTTCTATGGCGATTTACCACCCGGAAGCAGCCTCTTTTAGACCAGTGTGCTTTTCACAGAAGAAAAACTTTCCTGAAGTATATCAGTCTGATCCCGCCAAGTAAGGTCAGTCCAGCCCCAAAATACCAGGCAATTCTCCTCTGAACAAGGAACATGACAACCCCAGACGATCGTTTCGGCCTCCTATGGGCCTCGTCAGTGAGGTGCAGCCACATTCCTCTAAGCACACTGGGCAAGGAGTCCACGTCTGGTTTCCCCCATCACCCATAGGGAGACTTCCCCAGGGTCATAATAATTTGCATACAAAGAGAGAAGCGCTCTACCAGGAACGAACAACAGCTCAGTGGCTTGTTCTATGGCGATTTACCACCCGGAAGCAGCCTCTTTTAGACCAGTGTGCTTTTCACAGAAGAAAAACTTTCCTGAAGTATATCAGTCTGATCCCGCCAAGTAAGGTCAGTCCAGCCCCAAAATACCAGGCAATTCTCCTCTGAACAAGGAACATGACAACCCCAGACGATCGTTTCGGCCTCCTATGGGCCTCGTCAGTGAGGTGCAGCCACATTCCTCTAAGCACACTGGGCAAGGAGTCCACGTCTGGTTTCCCCCATCACCCATAGAGAGACTTCCCCAGGGTCATAATAATTTGCATACAAAGAGAGAAGCGCTCTACCAGGAACGAACAACAGCTCAGTGGCTTGTTCTATGGCGATTTACCACCCGGAAGCAGCCTCTTTTAGACCAGTGTGCTTTTCACAGAAGAAAAACTTTCCTGAAGTATATCAGTCTGATCCCGCCAAGTAAGGTCAGTCCAGCCCCAAAATACCAGGCAATTCTCCTCTGAACAAGGAACATGACAACCCCAGACGATCGTTTCGGCCTCCTATGGGCCTCGTCAGTGAGGTGCAGCCACATTCCTCTAAGCACACTGGGCAAGGAGTCCACGTCTGGTTTCCCCCATCACCCATAGGGAGACTTCCCCAGGGTCATAATAATTTGCATACAAAGAGAGAAGCGCTCTACCAGGAACGAACAACAGCTCAGTGGCTTGTTCTATGGCGATTTACCACCCGGAAGCAGCCTCTTTTAGACCAGTGTGCTTTTCACAGAAGAAAAACTTTCCTTAAGTATATCAGTCTGATCCCGCCAAGTAAGGTCAGTCCAGCCCCAAAATACCAGGCAATTCTCCTCTGAACAAGGAACATGACAACCCCAGACGATCGTTTCGGCCTCCTATGGGCCTCGTCAGTGAGGTGCAGCCACATTCCTCTAAGCACACTGGGCAAGGAGTCCACGTCTGGTTTCCCCCATCACCCATAGGGAGACTTCCCCAGGGTCATAATAATTTGCATACAAAGAGAGAAGCGCTCTACCAGGAACGAACAACAGCTCAGTGGCTTGTTCTATGGCGATTTACCACCCGGAAGCAGCCTCTTTTAGACCAGTGTGCTTTTCACAGAAGAAAAACTTTCCTGAAGTATATCAGTCTGATCCCGCCAAGTAAGGTCAGTCCAGCCCCAAAATACCAGGCAATTCTCCTCTGAACAAGGAACATGACAACCCCAGGCGATCGTTTCGGCCTCCTATGGGCCTCGTCAGTGAGGTGCAGCCACATTCCTCTAAGCACACTGGGCAAGGAGTCCACGTCTGGTTTCCCCCATCACCCATAGGGAGACTTCCCCAGGGTCATAATAATTTGCATACAAAGAGAGAAGCGCTCTACCAGGAACGAACAACAGCTCAGTGGCTTGTTCTATGGCGATTTACCACCCGGAAGCAGCCTCTTTTAGACCAGTGTGCTTTTCACAGAAGAAAAACTTTCCTGAAGTATATCAGTCTATATATTAATATGCTGGGCTAAGTTGTATTTTACTACATGTTATTAGAATATTACATCTTATCGCCCTGCCTACCATAATGTGCCTGAGATAATATCACTATCAACATGTTAATTTAAACATGCAAATACTTTATATAACACCCCCCCTCTAGAACGTATAGACACACTTTACACTATTTATTTGATATTTTTGCACTAGGATAATTTATGGAAGCTGAAGCTCTATTATTAGTACTTACACGCTAGACTTTAGTGCTGCTATAACTTGGGCATTCATAAAAGGCAACTGGATGATGTTTAATGAAACATATAAAAATTAAACTGACCTATTGCCTACATACTTAACTATTAACATAATATGACCTTATATGTAAAGTGAGACATTGCTAATTTATGTGAACAGCAGACAAGAAAAATGCTACCCCTCTGATTATGCTAATGTGGACTATATGAGCACTAGGTTCATCTACATGCTATAGATTCTACCTGTCTGAGTGCTTGACAATTTAGCTAGTTTATGAACAAATGTATAATTCTATTCTTCACTCCACTAATACACTTTGTTCACTACACACTCCTATAGCAGAAATAATATATTTCTCCCCAGGTTCTGTCTGAATCTACAACATGTTTATTGCAATGTTTGATTATATGTCTTTCATACACTCGCTGGTGCTTATAAATGCTTAGACACCATTGCATCACACTCTTATAATATAGGCACAGAAGTTAATCTATTTAGTTCTATTATATATTAATGCTAAAGGGATTCTATAAATTGCCTTTCCTCCTTGCAGGTTATGATGTGTACTACTTATGTAATATGGTTATTATATGATCAAATGTATCTCATCGTCCCTAAACAGTTTACTATTTTCTCAAATGTTTTATGGAAATATATATTTTCTGTCATACTCCACTTAAACTAGTGGGCAAGTTTGCTACGCAATGTTTAGATAAGCTCACATTTTGCCTGTTTAATTACTCTTTAGATCTGTCCTGAGCAACTGAGTAAATTGCTACTATCGTGACATGTTTTTCTTTGTAGTTTATGTTTGTAATGTTTGGGTCCCCCTGACTGAATCAGCAGAATGGCCTGTAGCCCCTACCTAGTTACTCCATTTTTGTGTTGGAATGTCACTTTACTCCACTATATACTCCTAAGTAGACTAACTATCCAAGGCATATCTCATTTAGCTTTTTGATAACCCAGCTACCAGTCCCATGGTCTCTACAATTGGACACTTATGAGTCCACACCAAGTACCATATGCTAGTTACATTTATATATGGCTCCGTCCCCCCACCCCCTTTCCATATGCGTATAGCGGTGCTTACCCGCTGAATATCCCCCTCCCCCCTATATATCTCGGCCCAAGAGTGGCTGATATCTATGCTAACCCTCCACAGGCTGTTATTTTGGTCTTAGATTAAATATTATTAGAATGTGGAGTTTATACGCTGACATTATAACATAAAATGAAGTTCTGTTTCATCTCGCCTAAGATACTGTCTATCTTCATAATCAGATTTGAAATGTATTTTCTATTGCTTTATGCGCATATTGCTTTCTCAATAATGCCTTTCTATAGACAATGTATTACTCTCCCTGTTGTAACTTTGGCCTAAGGGCGAGTCCTTGTTGTTATGATATATGCTTTAACTTCAATAAAAAAAATATTTTCAAAAAAAAAAACCCATCTGTTAGAAAACACAAATTTTTCTTTATAAACATTTTTAAAAATGTTTACACCGTTGAGGGCGACGTTGGAACCCATAGCTGTACCTTGAATCTGCAAATAATAATCATTTTGAAATAAAAAATTGTTACAGTTAAGAATTAGCTCCAAAAACTGTAAAAGAAAATCTACCTGAACCAAATTGTAGCAATCGTCTGAGCTAAGTACTGCCCTCCCAGCACCTACACCACTCTCATGAGTAATAGAAGTATAAAAACATTTTACGTTTAAACTAAACAAAATAATATCTGATGAAAAAGCAAACCATTGTGTCAATTCTTTGTAGAAAGTCACTTGTATCTTTAATAAAAGAGTTATCTCAACATAATGTCTTAAGATACGATGCAAAAAATGAAAACATAAGTGAAGATAGACCCAGTGCTGGCAACAATAAGATGCCCTGGATAGGTTTTTAAATCCTTTTGAATTTTAGAAAGAGTGTATAAAACAGGTGTACGTGGATGGTCTATGTTTAGAAATTCAACTACATCCTTAACAATTAGATCATTCTGTAAAGCTACTGGAAATCCCTTATCAATTCTTTCTGTATAGCAAGTTTAGGATTACCTGTTCATTTTTTATATACACTTTACACACTAAGGCCTCGCTTCCATTGAGTCGTTAAAAATGGAGCCGTAAGCTAGTACCAGGTTTCCATTGAAATATTTTGCGAATAGTGTGCAGTCGCTCTTTTCGTGTAGCTGTAAGTTAACGTTGTGTTAACGCTTCCATCTGATGTCGGATTTCTTGAAAATCAATTAGTTGCTAAGGTAACCTGACCTTACGCTATAGAATTTACGTTTAACGTCCGTGCTCCTTACCGGTGATCACCTCTCAAGAAAAATAAAGATACACTTATCCATATTTTTAATAATCAAATACTATTTTTTAATATAATTATATTTACCACTTCATAAATATAAGTAATATGTATTGCTGCCCTAGGCATAGGTCTAGTTTGCATTCTGTAGATATGTTCTTGCATATATTATTATATTTAAATATATACTGATATTTCTATTAGAATATAAGTTCAACTATTTCTATACATGAGACAACAATAAATATTACTTATAACAATTTATTTCTACATTAAAACACTTGCATTATTTGCAAGTTTTATAATTTCAATAGAAAATAGGTCTCAAAAAGCACAATTTTCCTCTTTTACACCTAGTTGAGCTGGTTGTAATATTTCTCAATGTATCGACAGCCTCCGACAGCGTATTAACAGTTAGCGCTTTCATTGGAAACCTGGTATAATTTATCGATTAACGGCTTCTATTACTTTCTATGGGAAGTCCGGCTGCCGATATTGAGGTATAACGCGCCATTGGAAACAGTTGATAAACGATATTGCTTCCGACAGCATATTTATCGTTTTTTCGAGTGCACGCAAACTGAATTACGACTCAATGGAAGCAAGCCCAAAGTTGTTGTTTAATCTCATTAATGTAATATAGTTTTTCCAAAATGACTATTGCCCCTCCCTTGTCAGCTCTTTTCAAAATTATATTAGACCTTGCTTTTAAAGTGCTTTGGCATCATAAATCAAAAATTATTGTTCACAGGGGCTCTAGAATATCTGCTTTTTTCTCTATATGTCTTAGCCTGTAATTTATCAACATCATGTTTGACTAAACTAATAAATGTCTATGGTTGTATGAGAGGTAACAAAAGTACTTTTATTACAAAGTCCCAGTTGATGCAGATGTAGCACATTTTTATTATCAACACCACAATTAGTCTAGTCAAACAATAGAGTTTTCAGCCTAAAGCTACAAAAAAATCTCAATAAATCCTATTTGCAATTGAGAGAAGTTACAGTCCCTTCTAGGGCAAAATGAGAGGCTTTTATGCAAAAAAGAAAGTTCATTTTGTGGGACATCTATCCCTGAATTAATATAAATTATGCTTACCTGATAATTTAATTTCCATTGAGGGGAGGGGAGTCCATGGATTCATTCATTACTGTTGAGAATTAAGAACCTGACCACCAGGAGGAGGCAAAGACACCACAGCCAAAGGCTTAAATACCTCCCCCACTTCCCTCATCCCAAACGCAAATCTTAGGAACTTGAAGTGGTCCCTGTGAATTGGCACATGAAGGTAAGTGTCCTTCAAGTCTATAGTTGTCATGAACTGTCCCTCTTGAACTAGGGGCAGAATAGATCTGTTCGTTTCCATTTTGAACGATGGGACACTCAGAAACTTGTTTAAACACTTTAGGTCCAGAATTGGGTGGAACATGTCCTTCTTTGGAACCACAAAAAGATTTGAATAGTACCCTAGACTCCTTTCTGCTTGGGGTACTGGTATGATAACACAGAGAGAGGAGAGATCCCTCACACACTCTAGAAAAGCCTCTCTCTTTTCTGGTCTTGAAGAAAGTTTTGACAAGAGCAATCTGCCACTTTGTGGATTGGATTTGAACCCTATCCTGTTACCCTGGGCGACAACTTCCAGAACACAAGGGTCCTGAACATCCTGCAACCAGGCTTCTGAGAAGAAAGATAATCTGCCCCCTACTTGGTCCGGATACCGGTCGGGGGTCACCCCTTCATTCCGACTTTGTCTCAGCGGGCTTCTTGCTATGCTTAGACTTGTTCCAAGAATGAGCCAGCTTCAAAGTACCCTTGGACTAGTCTGCTTTCATGGCGGGCTGATGGCGCTGGGCCTTGTTCACACAAAAGGGATGAAAAGTACATCCTTTAGGCTTAGCCTTCTTTTCCTGCGGTAGGAAAGCTCCCTTGTCTCCTGTAACCGTGGATATGATTGAATCCAATCCTGGACCGAACAGAATCTTTCCTTGAAAAGGCAGGGGCAACAGCCTCGACTTAGAGGTCATGTCCACAGACCAAGACTTTACCCACAGAGCCCTGCAAGCTAAAACGGAAAAACCTGACACCTTAGCGTTCAGGCGAATAATTTGCATATTGGCATCACAGATTAAGGAATTGGCAACCTTCAGCGCCTTAATCTTATCCTGTATCTCGTCGATGGAAGTCTCCCCCTCGACCATTTCACACAGGGATACACACCAATATGTTGCAGCTCTGGCAACTGCGGCTATGGCCGCTGCTGGCTGAAAAATAAACCCTGGGCTCTTTAAACCATGAACTATCCTTGGGGGGAATAGTTGTCCGTTTTGCGAGCATGGAGATAGCACCATCCACCTTAGGGACAGTACCCCACAGCTCAAGCTGAGAGTCCGGAATGGGGAACAGTTTTTTAAAGGAATAAGAAGGGGAAAAGGAAGAAACTAATTGCTCCCATTCATTCTTAATAATATTAGCCATCTTAACAAGAACCGGGAAGGCCTGAGGTACCACTCTGTCCTCATACAGGGAGTGCAGAATTATTAGGCAAATGATTATTTTGACCACATCATCCTCTTTATGCATGTTGTCTTACTTTAAGCTGTATAGGCTCGAAAGCCTACTACCAATTAAGCATATTAGGTGATGTGCATCTCTGTAATGAGAAGGGGTGTGGTCTAATGACATCAACACCCTATATCAGGTGTGCATAATTATTAGGCAACTTCCTTTCCTTTGGCAAAATGGGTCAAAAGAAGGACTTGACAGGCTCATAAAAGTCAAAAATAGTGAGATATCTTGCAGAGGGATGCAGCACTCTTAAAATTGCAAAGCTTCTGAAGCGTGATCATCGAACAATCAAGCGTTTCATTCAAAATAGTCAACAGGGTCGCAAGAAGCGTGTGGAAAAACCAAGGCGCGAAATAACTGCCCATGAACTGAGAAAAGTCAAGCGTGCAGCTGCCAAGATGCCACTTGCCACCAGTTTGGCCATATTTCAGAGCTGCAACATCACTGGAGTGCCCAAAAGCACAAGGTGTGCAATACTCAGAGACATGGCCAAGGTAAGAAAGGCTGAAAGACGACCACCACTGAACAAGACACACAAGCTGAAACGTCAAGACTGGGCCAAGAAATATCTCAAGACTGATTTTTCTAAGGTTTTATGGACTGATGAAATGAGAGTGAGTCTTGATGGGCCAGATGGATGGGCCCGTGGCTGGATTGGTAAAGCGCAGAGAGCTCCAGTTCAACTCAGACGCCAGCAAGGTGGAGGTGGAGTACTGGTTTGGGCTGGTATCATCAAAGATGAGCTTGTGGGGCCTTTTCGGGTTGAGGATGGAGTCAAGCTCAACTCCCAGTCCTACTGCCAGTATCTGGAAGACACCTTCTTCAAGCAGTGGTACAGGAAGAAGTCTGCATCCTTCAAGAAAAACATAATTTTCATGCAGGACAATGCTCCATCACACGCGTCCAAGTACTCCACAGCGTGGCTGGCAAGAAAGGGTATAAAAGAAGAAAATCTAATGACATGGCCTCCTTGTTCACCTGATCTGAACCCCATTGAGAACCTGTGGTCCATCATCAAATGTGAGATTTACAAGGAGGGAAAACAGTACACCTCTCTGAACAGTGTCTGGGAGGCTGTGGTTGCTGCTGCACGCAATGTTGATGGTGAACAGATCAAAACACTGACAGAATAAATGGATGGCAGGCTTTTGAGTGTCCTTGCAAAGAAAGGTGGCTATATTGGTCACTGATTTGTTTTTGAATGTCAGAAATGTATATTTGTGAATGTTGAGATGTTATATTGGTTTCACTGGTAAAAATAAATAATTGAAATGGGTATATATTTGTGTTTTGTTAAGTTGCCTAATAATTATGCACAGTAATAGTCACCTGCACACACAGATATCCCCCTAAAATAGCTATAACTAAAAACAAACTAAAAACTACTTCCAAAACTATTCAGCTTTGATATTAATGAGTTTTTTGGGTTCATTGAGAACATGGTTGTTGTTCAATAATAAAATTAATCCTCAAAAATACAACTTGCCTAATAATTCTGCTCTCCCTGTATACCTTATCAAGCTTAGTAATCGCAGGTTCCTCCGGAAGCTTCGGTTCCGGAACCTCCAGAGTAGCAAGCACTTGCTTCAGCAAAAAGAGCAAATTCTCTATCCTAAACCTAAAGTCAGGCACCTCCGCAGCCTGAGGTTTAGATGACACGGACTCCGACCCAGAAGGGGCCTCTCCTAAAAAGTCAGAGTGGGCCTTGTCATCGTATAATGCCTCTGATATTTCCATAGGCGTAGACAACCCCTGGGTCGGGCCACCATGATACGCCCTACGCTCGCGCTTAGCAGAACGTGGTAAGGCATGGATTACTTTCAATACCGCTGTTTGCAGTTGATCCGTAAAATCTGACAACCAACAAATCTCTCCCGCAGGAGTAATGGTTGGACCCTGGGGTGCTGCATGTGCAATTGTAGATGAATGCGGGGAACGCACCTCAGGGCATGGGGAACCCTCAGAGGTGGACGGCTCAGTAGTACTAGACATCCATTTACTTTTAGATGTCGTAACTTTATTAAGGCATGTGGAACATAGTTAAGCAGGCTGTTCTACCAGAACCTCCTCACAATAAGCACAGGAATGAGACCTTGTTAAAGAGGGAGAACCCTCTAACACGTCAGAGTCCTCCATAGCTTGCACTTTTATAAGGGACTAGATTAACTCAATAAATAGGCACCTTTATAACCTTCAATGGCCGGGGCACTCACCACCTCCTATGACCCAGACTACAGAAACAGTTTTGTCTCCTGCGCCGCTGATCAACAGAGGAAGAGAGATAGCCACACCTGGAATGCCTGACAGGACCGCCCCTGCACGAAGGAGAAAAACGTGCCAAAAAAGGGCCGCACAATACTCACATAAGTCACCTGAAACTTCCACACATTGCCAGAGCCTCATCTCACACATAACGCAGCAATGACACAATAAACAATATCATGTATAAACCCCCCCTTTCAATAATCCCCTTTCCAGGAATATTAACCCTTGATTCTTTAAAGATAAAAGGCGTCACACTGTGACCCTGTCTTCCGTGTTATCATTATGTAATAAAAAATGAAACAATCTTACCAGAATCTATGGCGTGGAACAGGAACACGGCCCTTCAAGTGTGACAGGTAAGTAACCTCTCTCCTGACATGGATTTGAGTGCAGAAAGTAGGCAGCGAAACTAGTCAACGCTGATTGCTTGTGGAGCTATTACTATGAGTCGGAATGGTTTCGCAGAAAGACTCTCTCTGCATCTCCGGACTCTAACTTTCGCCCAGGCTCTCACTGAGAGGCTGACAGGACTACTTAAAGGGACAGTCTACCATAGAATTGTTATTGTTTTAAAAGATAGATAATTATTACCCATTCCCCAGTTTTGCATAACCAACAGTTATATTAATATACTTTTTACCTCTGTCATTACCTTGTATCTAGGAACCTTCTTAAGCCCCCTGATCACATGACTGTAACTGTTTATTATCTATTGTCTTGCATTTAGCATTGTTTTGTGCTAAATCTTAAATAACCCCATGTGCCTGGACACAGTGTTATCTATATGGCCCACATGTACTTTCTGTCTCTTTGTGTTGAAAAGAGATTTTAAAAGCATGTGATAAGAGGCAGCCCTCAAAGGCTTAGAAATTAGCATATGAGCCTACCTATGTTTAGTTTAAACTAAGAATACCAAGAGAAAAAAGCAAATTTGATGATAAAAGTAAATTGGAAAGTTGATTAAAATTACAAGTCCTATATGAATAATGAAAGTTTAATTTATACTAGACTGTACCTTTAAAACTCCAGTCCCAATGCGAAGAGTACTACCCTCCATAAGAGGCTACTCCGATCTTCGGCACTTCTCTGCCATCCTCCTGTGACGAAATGCAAAGAATGACTGGGGGAGCTATTTAAGCCTTTGGCTGGGGTGTCTTTGCCTCCTCCTGGTGGCCAGTTTCTTAATTCCCAACAGTAATGAATGAAGCCGTGGACTCTCCTCCCCTTTAGATGGAAATTCACCACATTGTACTGTGCAGGATTTATCAGCGGTGTTGTGATCGCAACTGGTGATTCATTTTTACTTTATCGCTTGCAGTGCTTCCAACCCCCACGTCTGGGTCTGTATCTGAGAAGTCAGAGCTGCATCCCCTGTGTGCCAGAACTCAGCCACTGTGTCTCTGTCTCCCAGAAGCATTCCTACATCCAGAACCCTTTGGGTCATAGCGCCATTGGTATACTCTCACCTTGGCATAATCCTTTTCGTTCTTTAAAAACTTGGAATGCTTATGCTTCTCGATTACCTTCTTCAATTCAGTGACATTGGAATTAACCTGGGTAAGTAATTTACTTAATTCTTCTTGCAGTAATGACTGCTTAAACTCATACTCCATCTCTGCTAGTCTGCTTTGTTGATATTCAACCTCCTTATTTAAGTCGTCAACTGTGAATAAAAAACTGTCCATAGAACACTTTTTTAATATTTGTTCAAATGTATCACAGTATTCTCTGTTATCTCTCATCAGTGTAGGACAGGGACTCATACGCAGATTTCAGGAAATCCGCTTAACCCAATGGTACTATGCTAGTGTGGTAGCATGAAGATTGTAGGCCAATATTTTATTTGATAATTTCTCATATTTCTTAGTAACTGGTGTGATTTTTAGGAAGTCCCGTGAGCCTTTAGTCAAAGTAGTGATTCTTGCTGCTTCTAGGTCAAAGTAAGAAAAAATATTTAAACCATGTTGTGCTTCTTCCATTTTAAAATATTTAAATCCAGGTGCTTGGGCTGTAAGTAGTTAATCAAATGTAGAAATCAAGTTCAGTCCAGCACTCTAGAAAAATATGCACGCCACTCAGGGTTACTACTCAAAACTCCAGCAATAATCAACAAAAATCCAAAGTGTGGCAGCATACAAAATGTTTATTTAAATTTAAAGGACAAAGTTACAAATAACAACTTTCAGGAATGCTCCCTTAGTCATGCTGTATAAAAGACTGATACAAATCAACTTTTTATATTTTAGCATCACTAGATGGCGCCAAAACTACTCAAACATTAACTGCTTCATGTCCATTATATCTACAGATGGATATATGGCTCAGGTAGATTTTCTTTTACAGTTGTTGGAGTTACTTTACTCTATACTGTAACTATTTTTTATTTCAAGATGATGATTATTTGCAGATTCAAGGTACAAGTATGGGTTCCAACATCTTACCCAACTGCAAACATTTTAATGAATGTTTATGAAGAAAAAATTGTGTTTGCTAACAGATGGTTTATTCAATATGTCACCACTTGATAATATCTTTGGGATTTGGTTGGGCGATGTTGGAACTCTTGTGGCATTTGTAGATGATTTAATTTAACCACCAGTTATATTAATTTAAAACTAACCTGGAGTGAGGAAAGTATAGAATTTTGGATGCTAATGTTATTTAGGGGCTGATTTATCAATGCCTATCTGACTTGATACTCTGTAGCGTATCACGTCCGACAGACATCGCAGAATGCCGACAGCATATGCTGTTGGCATTTAAAATTGCACAAGCAGTTCTAATGAACTGCTTGTGCGATGCTGCCCCCTGCAGATTTGTGGCCGCTAGCAAGGGGTGTCAATCAACCCGATCATATAGGATCGGATGGATTAATGTCCGCAGTCTCAGAGGCAGTGGACCAGTTAAGGAGCAGCAGTCTTAAGACCGCTGCTTCATAACTGCTGTTTCTGGCGAGCCTGAAGGCTTCAGAGGCTATTCGGCCCTTGATAAATCGGCCCCTAAGACTGTAGGGGCATTAAAATTGTACCTGTTTTGGGAAATATACTGACCATATTAGCCTTTTACACTATGACAGTGCCCTTCCACATTCTTTGATAAAATCACTAACCCGAAGCCAACTTTTAAGAGTTTGCTGAATAGTTTCAGATTTAAACTTGACTGAAACTAGACTAAAGGAGATAGGGAATAGGTTTTTGGAGCAAGGCAATCCCCTACCTGCAATCAATAAAGAGATATATTCAGTTTTTTTTCACCCCAAGAGACACAGTAACAGGTCCTAAGAAGGGGAAGTTAAGAAAGATTGCAGCCGGGGATTAGTTTTTGTTTCCAAATTCAACTCTCAAAGTAATATAATCCAACACATAATTAGAAGACACTGGTGGGCATTATCTACATGTAATTCTGAAATCCCAGAATTTCAGAATTTTCCTATGCCTGCATATAAATGTGGCATTAATCTTCAACAAGAGTTAATTAGAGCAGATAAAGGTTCCAATAATAAGTGTGGTTCAGGGTATATTACCTCTAAAACAAAGGTTGTTTCCCATGTTTGGGTTGCTCTTGTTGTGGTATTATAATCAAGGGTTATCATCCAAGTACAGGTAAAAAGTATTCTATCAGGGGTTATTTTACCTGTCAAACCCAGTTTGTCATGTACATAGTTAAATGTCCATTTGTGCGGAGCTATGTAGGCAAGACAACTAGATGTACCAGTGATAGAATTAAAGCACTCAAAAGCACAATTTGGACAAAAAAATTCCATGGCACCAACAACTCATCATCTCCTACAAATGGGAATCAGCTAAGGTTCCAAATAATCGATTTTGTCCCAAAACCACGAAGAGGAGGGGATAGAGAGCTAATTTTGAAACAGCCTAAATTTTAGATTAATTAATTGGGGACCCATGATCCCTTTAGGATTGAATAGAGATTGGGATATTTCTATTTTTTTGTAAATTGGATTAAGGGACATATGTCCATCTGTAGATATATACCTAGATTACGAATGGAGCGCAAAATTGTGCATTCGCGAGGGCGATATTTATGATGCACTCAGTAATACCAGAGCATGCATTGCCTCATTCTGATGCTGTGAGACATGGTGAAGAACCTAGCACAGCGCAAGGGGTAAATCGCTCAGCGTTGGGCAGCAAACTTAAAATATATACTGTATGCATATGAATCTATACATATATATTTTTGAGTTTTTATGTGTATATACACATATATATACACATATTGTCATACATATATAGACTATATAGACTGCTTTGTAAAGACACTTTTCAGTGTGGTTTTTTTCTAACACCCCACATCCCCTCACTTTAACCCCTTATTACTACTTTATAGTTATAGTTGCAGTTAGTTTTTTTTTTGTTTTTTTTTTAAAGATGCTCATATTTTTTCATTTTAATAAAGGAACTGTACATTTTAATTGGGGGACATTTTTTTTATTTAACCAGAAGTCTGACCTCTGGGAGTACGTTAAAATAGTGCTTCACTTGTAATCCAGCCCATAATCTTAAAGGGAAAGGAAAGTCAAAATTAAACTTGTTTGATTCATATAGTTCATGCAATTTTAAGACACTTTTAAATTTACTTCTATTTTCAAATGTGCTTCGTTCTCTTGGAATCTCTTGTTGAAAATGAATACTCACATATCCTACAGTAGTTGGAACTAGCTGCTGATTGGTACTGCACACATTTGTCTCTTGTGATTGGCTAAATAGATGTGATCAGCTAGCTGCCAGTAGTGCAATGCTGTTACTTCTGCATAGGATAACAAGAGAATGAAGCACATTTGTTAATAGAAGTACATTGGAAAGTTGTTTAAAATTGTACAGTATGTTCTATCCAAATCATGAAAGAAAAGTTTGGGGGGTTTCCTGTCCCTTTAATGCTAAGAATAATATTGTGATTTGACCATGTTTTGTAAATATTATATAATGTTTCAGAATAGAGTAAGTTAGGATTGATATGTATACCTTTTTTTTAAATAATGTAAGCTAAATAAATGTCATTCTCTATAGAGGACATGAAGGAGTTAATATGTTTGAGTAGTTTTGGTGCCATCTAGTGGTGCTAACATATAAAAGGTTGATTTGTATTAGTCTGTTGATTAAAGGGACAGCCTACACCATCATTTTTACTGTTTAAAAGATAGATACTGTAATAACTTTATTACCCATTCCCCAGTTTTGCATAACCAACATGAATATATTAATATACGTTTTACCTCTGTGATTACACTGCATCTAAGCTTCTGTAGACTGCCCCTTATTTCAGTTCTTTTGACAGACTTGCATTTTAGTGCTGACTCCTAGGTAACTCCACAGGAGTGAGCACAAGGTTATCTATAGGGCACATATGAACTAATGCCCTCTAGCTGTGAAAACCTTTCAAAAAGCACTCAGATAAGAGGCAACCTTCAACGGCATTTCAAAATTAGCATATGAGCCTACCCAGGTTTAGCTTTAAACAAAGAATACCAAGAGAACAAAGCAAAGTGAATTATAAAAGTACATTGAAAAGTAGTTTAAAATTGCATGCCCTATCTAAATCATGAAAGTTTAATTATTCTCACCCCCCCCCCATAGCCTCCCATCTCTCACATTTTGCCATAAAAACACGCCTACAAATTGACTGTCCAGGGGAAGAAAACTATTTATTCATTTCACTAGCAAATCATTGTACATAGGAATTACTAAACTTTGATTAGCACAAGTTAACAATCTACTTATTCTCAATACTGCCAGAATGGCTCACCATCGAACTGAGCATCCCCTGAGATGCTTGAAAGCTACTTTTATATGAACTTCACAAGTTTCTTCACCCTAATGCATAAAGGAGAACAGAAGGAAAAGGAACTTTATAACTGTAGAAAAATAACATAAAACAAGTATGAATGTAAAAACTATTAATACTGTTATAATTTCACACAATAAACTATAAAATAAAAAAAAACTAAATAAATAAGAAAGTATCTAACAATATAACTGAAAATGTATGCATTTATGTATGAGTAATGTTTTAAAAAAAATGTTATGTAGTTCATGCAAATTTGTTATAATATTTAATATGAGACAGTCATTTATCATAGCATCCCAATTACATTCCAACACAAACAAAAAACAATAGGGGAAGTAAATGTGGCCAAAACTGAATTTTATTACATATTTACAATTTAATAAAATGTTGCCAAATACCAATGTTGCCACATCAATTGTAAGATTACTATAGAAATACTAACTCCTGCAATAGTGATATATTCATCATCAATAAGATCACCAAGAGGATGTGATGCAGGAAGAGGATCATTTTTTTTTAGAACAGGATGTACTAACACGCACCTACCAACAGGAGAATACTGTGGATTGTGGAACCTACGAGGACGTGCTTTTATTGAGAGCTTCTCCACATTCAAGATAGCGATGATGTCATCAATGGGCGTGGCGCATTCACGGCATCATGGCAAACTGAACAATCTAGGGCTAAATGGACTTTAAAAAATATTAAACAAGGTTTGGCTAAAGCTTCATGAAATGAACTGTTTAAAAAATGACTGCTACATAACAAAAATAAAGTTTACTAAATATTCTGCACTAGCATAGTCTTCTGTTAAGGTTATTTGGTTTTAAAAGGTATCATACTTTGGTTAAACCGTCCCTTTAAAAATAGTACAAGTGAAGCTTCTCACACCCATCTTCCTCTGGCTGTCCCTGCATGTAATCCGAGTCAAACTGAGCTTCAGCCCCTGGGATACCACTAGGTCCTCTGAAAGCACCGGAAAGAGATGTGCCTCCTCTAGCAGGACCTGATCTATTTGCTCTAAAGACAGCTCAAATTGCTCAAACAACCGGGTGCGGTACAGCTGCCCCTCACTGGAGCTGTCTGTAGATCAGGTCCTGCTAGAGGAGGCACATCTCTACCCAATGCTGTAAAAGGACCTAGTGGTATCCCAGAGCTCAGTAAGACTTGTAGTACACATGGGGACAGCCGAAGAAAGATAGGTGCAAGGATTTTTAAATGAGAGGCAGATGCTGCAGTAAGAAGTGAAATTGTTACATAGCTGGATATTAGCACAGCCTGTGACCTGTGGCCCCCTGGCCCACTGACAGCAGCCACCCCTTTCACCCTGATTGCTGCCCAACTCCTCTCCTCTAGTCTTCTTTCCAGACAATTCCCGTCACTCGTCTTCTGCCTTCCTGACCTACAGGCGCTCTTATTAATCCTGCTGCTCCGCCTCTTTATACAGGTTATTTACTTCTGATTGTCTCCAAACCCTCCAGGAGGCAGCTATGAATGCTGCCTCAATTGGGGTTTATTGGAAGTGCTGAACAGCAAAGTAACAGCGGGTGGCACTTGTGCTTAGCTAATTAAATGTTGCGCAATGGATAGAAGCAAACATGCTAGCTGCCTCTCTCCATAGTTTACATAGGAAAAATATTTTTATATATATATTCTGGATTTTTTTTTTAAATTGATTTTAAGTTCTTGAATGGAATTTTTATATTTCCATGATGACAGGTGAGGGAGTGCCTCCCCCGACTGTACGTCCCATACTCCTAGGGGTTCTTCTTGTAATTAGTCTTCCCACTCACTTTCCCATAATTTTTACTTAGGTGGTGCAGCAATTTTTTATGGGCATTTTTTTTTTTTTACATGGCGGAAGTCTGCACTGATGCCCATTACTTATTTAGCACATGAACCTTATCCTAAAAAAGTTAATGTGTTAAATAAACAGTGAGCATTAGTGCAGATCACTGCTATTGTAAAAAAACAACAGATAAACCGAGGATGTACTTGACCCCTCTCACCCAACCCAGCCCTGGACAATGCATTCAATGCTTGCATAACCCCTGCCTCCCACTGGCTACCTGGTATTATGTGATGCTGCTGTCCGCCAATAGGCAGACAGCACAGTTAGACCAATTATGGAAGAGGGGATGCAGTTGCAGCTTGCAGGAGGAAGAGCTTTGTAACATTTAGCACTGAGACTGTATGATGTACTAAGGGGGTGATGAATTTAAGTTACCTCTACCGGGTTCATATGTGTATTTATCTGGTTCTGACACAATCCAGTGCCTCATCAGACACTGACCTCACCACACGTCAATGATTTACTAATCCTAATGCCAGTTGGTGCAGGAGAGGCTTGTGCACCTGCTGCCCAAGTCATACGCTGCACTTGCTATTAGGCTGCATGTCCTCTGTATAATCTCTGCATGCTTAAAATGTCTTCCTTCCAACCTTCAAATCTTAGGTGTAAGTTTTGCAACAGTAGTTGCTAATTTAGATATGTAAATTTAATTTGCACAACCAGAGTTTATAAAATAATTATATGAATTGCTGCTATAAGTGAGTATATGTAATTTGTTGCAATTATATATAACCCTAAACTGATAAACCCAGTATTGCTGTAGTTTAAATCTCAGGGATTCCATAGGAAGGACATCCTTTATCATGAGTATGTGGGCTCGAGTTGGGGGTCGTTCTTTTATTGTATTCAAAGAACAGCGAAGCTGCTGCACTCAGTGTTTGTATAAAACAAGCCATGTGACCACCTCACTGTAATTCCATAAAAATATGAGCATAGAAATGCATATGAGGCGTGGAAAGTAAGGATTACGCATGCAAGCCTGTAGGAGAAACGCGTATGCAGGAGCGAGCCTGCATAGAGAAATTAAGCAAATGGATCATTAGTTATCAAGCAGCGATTGGATATATTAAAATGAATCATTGCTATGCCACACTCATAATTTTTGGAGGATGGCTTAAGTAGATCAAGCTGCAAGATTTTTAAGTAAGTGAATAATATATATTATACAGTTTTATTACAAAATGTTTATAGGTATAGTATTTATTAATCTTGTACTTTTAATAAACAATGTTTAAATAAAGTAAAATAAAATAAAGTTTACTGGTCCTTAAAAGACTATTATTGTAGCATTGAAAAGTCTGCAGTGAATTTCAATTAGAAAATTCACAATTTTCTGAGCTATATTACATGAAAGGGGGGAAAATAAATAATAATGACATTGGTAATTAATAGCCTTACAAGACTGATCGCGAAAAGCAATCCAAACTTATTTAGAGATTCATATCTTGAGCTATTGCTCAGGTGAAAATATAACTGGAAGCTTGTTTACACACACGATGGAACCTACTTCATCAAAGTTTTCTATGTGGTTAGCAACTGGTCTAGACAGGTACACCATGACCATAAATAGCTACTAGTAGGTCAGTGAGATACCTCTCACCCTAATCTCATTTTATAGAGAAAAATACATATTAGTGGCAGCAGCACTTCTTATAAACAGAGCTTAATCATAAGAAATGCAATTAATCATGAGTAAAACATTACTGTTATTTCTTGTATTAGGACATCACCCATGATAAACATGATAAAGCTTTTTGTCTTTTTATAAGTGCTGCTGTCACTAGCTTATATTTTTCACTGTCTGTATTTGGTAGAATGGCAGATGCCCCAGTAACGTGTACACTTGCAATAAGTATTTATTTATCAAGAGGTACTGGGCTTTTGGCTATTTTTTTCAAATCACATTTTCAAATGCTACCTTTCTTCATGTTTTTATTTGAATTGCAAAATGATGCCCATATACCTGCTGGTGTGGTACAAGTTGTTACTCTGTATGCCAGGAGGTGAGACAATTCATGTTGTAAGAAAATCTTTTGTATGAGAGTATGATGTTGGTAAAATAGTCCAATGTAATATGTATTAACTGTGTATTTGTATATTACTATTAGAGTATTGAAATCAATAATTTTATCAAGCCTTCTCCTCCCTATGACTGCAGGATCCCTACCCTGTTCTTCTGCCCACATATGATTGGCTGTGCACGGGCTGGGGGCCGTTTTGCAAATGAGCGCAAAGGAGCACTCGTGTGCAATGTTAAATTCCGGCAGAATATTGCTGCCCGCCAGCGGAGAGCTCGGGAGGACAGGGGCGAATATGTCCGCCCCTGTCCACCATGGATTGATAAATCAAGCTCTAAGAATAGTGACACAATCTGGGTGTGTGAATCATGTGTGTGCATTTGTGTTGCCATGGCAGGGGGACAGGTAGGTGCCACTTTATATTTTTGTGGATGTGTCTGTAAAGGTGTGGACATTAGTGATGTGTGAATCTTGCATATATCAGTTAGTGGGTATTGGCATACACTAGTATCATTATATGTCATTTTGTTTTGACTTGTATATTAATGCATATATATGTGTGGGATTCTTTGGCTATGAGTATGTGTCAGTATGTGTGTCCGTTTATCACTGGGATTTAGCTATAACTAGCCTTTAGGATGAGTTTCTCCAATTCAATAAGCTAATTTCCTATTCATCAGAATTCATTATTTGTGGTTTAGAATGAGGACATTGAATTAGACTGCTGTAAGCTTACATGAAAATATCCTTTTAAGCTGCACATGTTTATTTTCACTGTATTACCCCTTAAAGGGACATGAAACTTAAATTTTTTCTTTCATGATTTAGAAAGAGCATGCAGTTTTAAAAAAACTTTCTAATTTACTTCTATTATCTAATTTGCTTCATTCTCTTGATATTCTTAGCTGAAAAGCATATCTAGATAGGCTCAGTCGCTGCTGATTGGTTGCTGCATATATATTCCTCCTGTGATTGTCTCTCCCATGGGCATTGCTCTTTCTTCAACAAAGGATATCTAAAACATGAAGCAAATTAGATAATAGAAGTAAATGGGAAAGTTGTTTAAAATTGTATTCTCTATCTGAATCATGAAAGAAAAAATGTGGGTTTAGTGTCCCTTTAAATGATATTAATGGTTTAATAACATTGTACTATTTGAAGGTTTCTATATCTGAACAAGTTTTCAATCTTTTTATTGTGGAGAATGCCGTTACTCTTTTTATTCAGCCTTTTTTAAGATGTCACACAAATTAAGACTCTCTCTCAAAAATTATATTATACTTTAATTATTCCTTGCAGTAACAAAGTCATTTTATACCTGTCTTATATAATGAGAGACTGAATACAAGGGAAAATGATGTAGAACTATTAGTGTAATTTCAAAGCCAATGGTAAAATGAATGCCATTATTTAAATGTTTTAATTTGTGCAATTCGTAATTGTATCCTTACAATTATAGCTTTCCCATTTTCTCTGTCCCTGTGCTTAAATTGACTCTCATTATTCCTAGATCTGTAAAAGGCTTATCTATCTCTTTCACTCACACATTATTGCACACACTTGTCTTAGTCAGTACTTCTTGTTCTTTTCTAATGAAGTTCTCACAAAGATGTGTACACTAAAGCAGCTGCAGTTTGTCTAGTTTACATACTGTACATGGATCAATATCCAATGAAAGACTCAATTAACTAAAAAGTCATTTTAACCTACTGTGCTCCGCGGTATTGAATGTGTTGGTCCAACCTGTGTCAACTTTTCAAACCTTATGAAACCTTTGTTACCTCTGGATTTTAATTTTTCCTGCTTTAGTTTTTTAGACATTTAGCATTTTCATTAAAGGGACAGAAAAGTCAAAATTAAACTTACATGATTCTGATAGAGCATGTAATTTTAAGACACATTTAAATTCACTTCTATGTTCAAATGTGCTTTGTTCTTTTGGTATCCCATGTTGAAAAAGAATATGCACATATCCTACACTAGTGGGATCTGCTGCTAATTGGTGCCTGCACACATTTGTCTTTTATGATTGGCCGACTAGATGTGTTCATCATGCTGCCAGTAGTGCAATGCTGTTCCTTCAGCAAAGGATAACAAGAGAATGAAGCAAATTTTAAAATGGAAGTAAATTGGAAAGTTGTTTAAAATTGTATGTTCTATTCAAATTATGAAAGATGAAAAATGTTGGGGTTTCCTGTCCCTTGAAGTCCATTTCACCAATTTTCTCCCTCAATTTTTTTACAATAATTTTCAGGCACTTAAATTACTGTTAACTGAGGGGAATACTACGTTAGAAACTTGAAGAAAAACAACAGATCAGGAAGCAGGTAGCCAGTGGCAACAGTGCTTTATTCATGCGTGTGATAGACAAAAGATACATCTTTCTTGATTTTCACGATAACTTGCATTTGTTTTAAATTTAAAAAAATAAAATAAACAAATGTATTTTATTAAGGAAATAATTGCTGATCTTTTCCTTTTGTGTCTCTTGAAAGGTCAAATATTACAATAAAATAGTGTTTTGTTTAGTTTCCTTGAACATTTTTTTTAATTGTTGACAGAGATATCTGAAAATCACCTATTTTTTCTCAAGAAAGGCTACAAAGTGCAGCACTAATTAGAACAGCTGAGGTTAGTAATTACTATTATTATCAAGAGGAGAAAGAGCAACCTAATTAAGAAATGTAAATAACTCTCCATTACTATAAAGCACTGGTTTTTAAACCTGTCCTGAGGCCTCCCCACCAGGCCAGGTTTTCTGGATTACCTTGGATAAGAGTAAGTAAAATAACCATGTTTACCAATCAGCTGATTATTTCACCTGTGCTCCAGTTCAGGGGCCCCATCCGATATGCAGCGTCGCCCGCAAAAGCAATATAAATGAGGCACGTATATTTCACCCGACGGACGTAGTTTTTTCCCCCATAGACTAACATATAAAACCTGCACAATTTGGTATCCAATATCTAGCGTAAGGCCTTACGTGGCGAAAATGGAGAAAACTTCATTTTCACCTCGCCATAAAAAGCAGCCGTAGCAGGCCTTGCGCTTAGTATGGGAGCACCGTAACTCCCTAAAATGCCTACAAAAAAAACTAACACCTAACGCATGCGCAATGTCGATCTACCTGTCAACCGCAATCCCCCACCGCAATACCTAATAAAGTGTTTAACCCCTAAACCACCGCTCAGCCAATAGAATGCAAGGTCAATTCTATTGGCTGATACAATCAGCCAATCGGATTGAACTTCAATCCGATTGGCTGATTAAATCAACTAATCAGATTTTTCCTACCTTAATTCCGATTGGCTGATAGAATCCTATCAGCCAATCGGAATTCGAGGGACGCCATCTTGGATGACGTCATTTAAAGGACCAGCCATTCACCGGGTAGTCGTCGGCTGAGAAGGATGTTCCACGCCGGAGGTCTTCAAGATGGAGCCGCTCATCACCGGAAGGATGAAGATAGAAGATGCCGCTTGGATGAAGACTTCTGCCGGATGGAGGACCTCTCCTGCCCCGATCGGATGAAGACTTCTGCCCGGCTGGAGGACCACTTGTGCCCGGATCGGATGAAGACTTCAGCCCGGCTGGGTGAAGACGGCTCAAGGTAGGGTGATCTTCAATGGGGTAGTGTTAGGTTTATTTAAGGGGGGATCGGGTGGATTTTAGAGTAGGGGTGTGTGGGTGGTGGGTTGTAATGTTGGGGGGGTATTGTATTTATTTTTTTACAGGTAAAAGAGCTGATTCCTTTGGGGCAATGGCCCGCAAAAAGCCCTTTTAAGGGCTGGTAAAAGAGCTGATTACTTTGGGGCAATGCCCTCAAAAGGCCCTTTTAAGGGCTATTTGTAATTTAGTTTAGGATAGGGATTTTTATTATTTTGGGGGGCTTTTTATTTTATTAGGGGGCTTAGATTAGGTGTAATTAGATTAAAATTCTTGTAATATTTTTTTATTTTTTTGTAATTTAGTGTTTGTTTTTGGTAATATAGTTTAGTTGATTTAATTGTATTTTATTTTAGATAATTGTAGTTAATTTATTTAATTAATTTATTGATAGTGTAGTGTTAGGTGTATTTGTAACTTAGGTTAGGATTTATTTTACAGGTAATTTTGTAATTATTTTAACTAGTTAGCTATTAAATAGTTATGAACTATTTAATTGCTATTGTACCTAGTTAAAATAAATACAATGTTACCTGTAAAATAAATATAAATCCTAAAATAGCTACAATGTAATTATTAATTATATTGTAGCTATCTTAGGGTTTATTTTATAGGTAAGTATTTAGTTTTAAATAGGAATAATTTAGTTAATAATATTAATATTATTTATATTTATTTAAATAATAATTAAGTTAGGGAGTGTTAGGGTTAGACTTAGGTTTAGGGGGTAATACAGTTAATGTAGGTGGCGGCGGTGTAGGGGGGTCAGATTAGGGGTTAAAAAATTTAATGTAGGTGGCGGCGGTGTAGGGGGGTCAGATTAGGGGTTAATAAATTTAATGTAGGTGGCGGCGGGGTTTTGGAGAGGCGGTTTAGGTGTTAAACACTTTATTTAGGTGCGGCGGGGTCTGGGAGCGGCGGTTTAGGGGTTAGTACTAGGATAGGTTTATTGCGGTGTGGGCTATGGCGGTTTATTGGGGTTAATAATTAGGCTTATTGCATTGTGGGGGGTTGTCGGTCTAGGGGTTAATACATTTATTATTAGGAGTGAGAGGGGGGATTGCAGAATTAGGCTTATTGCGTTGTGGGGGGTTGTCGGTCTAGGGGTTAATACATTTATTATTAGGAGTGAGAGGGGGGATTGCAGATATAGGGGTATACGTGTCGGGCTATTTTTGGGAGGCGTGTTAGACAGTTACGGGAGATTTAATACTTTAGTTAGTTTTTTTAGGCGCAGGCAGTTGCTAATTTGTAGTTACGCTCATTTCTGGA
Organism: Bombina bombina; assembly: GCF_027579735.1. Taxonomy (NCBI): domain Eukaryota; kingdom Metazoa; phylum Chordata; class Amphibia; order Anura; family Bombinatoridae; genus Bombina; species Bombina bombina. Next base: position 957,643,907 of record NC_069501.1, on the reverse strand, counting down.
CATCGCTAGTTTGTCCGACTTACGGCACTTTAGCAACTGCCGGCGGGGTATATGTAATACCCCGATGTGCAAGGTGAAACTACAGGCGGCGCGGGTTCCCTTGCTTGCACCGAAAACTACGCGGTATATCGGATCGCGCCCCAGATATCCACAAAATGTGGCCTGTTAGGGATACCTGAGGCCAGGTTTGAAAACCAGTGCACTAAAGGCATGGGATATGTTGTCTGATGATGGAACATGAAACCCAACATTTTTCTTTCATGATTCAGATAGAGAAAACAATTACAAAAAGTTTCAAATTTGCTTCATTATCATGTTATTCTTTGTTGAAGAGATATATAGATAGGTAACGTGCACATGTCTAGAGCAATACATGAGAGTAAACAGTGCTGCCATCTAGTGCTCTTGCTAATATATAGCATTGTTACAAAGCTGCTGCCATATAGTGCTGTAGACACGTTCACTCTCCTGAGCTTACCTGCTTTTCAGCAAAGGATAACAAGAAAATAAAGAAAATTTGATAAGTTGTTTAAAATTGTATGGGCGCGATCCGATATACGGCGAAGTTTGCAGCGCAAGCGAGGGAACCCTTGCAATTTCAGCTCGCAACTCGAGCTATCACATATACGGCGCCGTCAGATGCTAAAGAGCTCACAAACCAGCGATGTCCAGAAATCTGCGTAAGTACAAATTTCTGGAGTCGCCAGTGACTTACGGCACTTTAGAAACTGCCGGCGCCTACAAAACCTGACTAAGTTATAAAATCCCCGGTACTGTCTAACACGCCTCCCAAACATAGCCCAACACGTCTAACCCTCTATCCGCTATCCCCCCTCACTATCCTAACAATAACCCCTAAACCGCCGCTCCTGGACCCCGCCCCCACCTAATAAAGTTATTAACCCCTAAACCGCCGCTCCCGGACCCTGCCGCCACCTAATAAAGTTATTAACCCCTAAACCGCCGCTCCCGGACCCCGCCGCCACCTAATAAAGTTATTAACCCCTAAACCGCCGCTCCCGGACCCCGCCGCCAGCTATATTAAATCTATAACCCCCTAATGGCAGCCCCTACCCCGCCGCCATCTACCTTACCTACCCCCTAAAGTGAGCCCCTACCCCGCCGCCATCTATTTTAAAATTATTAACCCCTAATTTAATCCCCCTACACCGCCGCCACCTATATTCAATTAATTAACCCCTAATTTAATCCCCCTACCCCGCCGCCACCTATATTAAATTATTTAACCCCAAATTAGTTTAAAAATCTTGTAATCTTTTTTTTATTTTTTGTAATGTAGTGTCTTCAAGCAAGCGGCAGAGAGTCTTCTTCCATCTGGTGATGTCTTCAAGCAAAGCGGCATCTTCAATCTTCTTTCTTCGCTCCTCCGCCGCGGAGCATCCATCCGGCACGACGACTTCCCGACGAATGATGTTCCTTTAAATGAAGTCATCCAAGATGGCGTCCGTCGAATTCCGATTGGCTTATAGGATTCTATCAGCCAATCCGAATTAAGGTAGAAAAATCTGATTGGCTGATTGAATCAGCCAATCAGATTCAAGTTCAATCCGATTGGCTGATTGGTTCAGCCAATCGGATTGAACTTGAATCTGATTGGCTGATTCAATCAGCTAATCAGATTTTTCTACCTTAATTCCGATTGGCTGATAGAATCCTATAAGCCAATCGGAATTCGACGGACGCCATCTTGGATGACGTCATTTAAAGGAACATCATTCGTCGGGAAGTCGTCGTGCCGGATGGATGCTCCGCGGCGGAGGAGCGAAGAAAGAAGATTGAAGATGCCGCTTTGCTTGAAGACATCACCGGATGGAAGAAGACTCTCTGCCGCTTGCTTGAAGACATCGCCGGATGGAAGAAGACTTCACTGCAGCTTGCTTGAAGACATCGCCCGGATTGGATGAAGAGTTCTGCCCGGCGGGGTGAATACAAGCTAGGAAGATCTTCAGGGGGGGTAGTGTTAGGTTTATTTAAGGGGGGTTTGGGTTAGATTAGGGGTATGTGGGTGGTGGGTTGTAATGTTGGGGGCTGGTATTGTGTTTTGTTTTTTTTCAGGCAAAAACATAATTTATGCTTACCTGATAAATTTATTTCTCTTGTAGAGTATCCAGTCCACGGATCATCCATTACTTATGGAATATATTCTCCTTCCCAACAGGAAGCTGCAAGAGTCCACCCACAGCAAAGCTGCTATATAGCTCCTCCCCTAACTGCCATATTCAGTCATTCGACCGAAAACATGCAGAGAAAGGAAAAACCATAGGGTGCAGTGGTGACTGTAGTTCAAATGAAAAAATTACCTGCCTTAAAGTGACAGGGCGGGCCGTGGACTGGATACACTACAAGAGAAATAAATTTATCAGGTAAGCATAAATTATGTTTTCTCTTGTTAAGTGTATCCAGTCCACGGATCATCCATTACTTATGGAATACCAATACCAAAGCTAAAGTACACGGATGATGGGAGGGACAAGGCAGGTACTTAAACGGAAGTTACCACTGCCTGTAAAAAACCCTTTCTCCCAAAAATAGCCTCCGAAGAAGCAAGGTATCAAATTTGTTAAATTTGAAAAGTATGAAGCGCAGACCAAGACTCCGTCTTGTAAATCTGTTCAACAGAAGCCACATTTAAAAAAGGCCCAAGTGAAAACCACAGCTCTAGTAGAATGAGCTGTAATCCCTTCAGGAGGCTGCTGTCCAGCAGTCTCATAAGCTAAATGAATTATGCTTTTTAACCAAAAAGACAGAGAGGCTGCTGAAGTCTTTTGACCTCTCCTCTGTCCAGAATAGACAACAAACAAGGTGAACATTTGATGAAAACTGTAGTAGCTTGTAAGTAAAACTTTAAAGCACAAACCACGTCCAATATTGTGTAATAGACGTTCCTTCTTTGAGGAAGGATTAGGATACAAGCATGGAACAACTATCTCTTGAGTGATGTACTTGTTAGATACCACCTTAGGAAAAAACCCAGGTTGGTACGCAGGACTACCTTATCCGTACGAAGGACCAGATAAGGAGAATCACATTGTAACACAGATAACTTGGAGACTCTACGAGTCGAGGAATTAGCTACCCAAAAGGAACTTTCCAAGATAAAGATTGATATCTATGGAACAAAAAAGGTTCAAACGGAACTTCTTGAAGAACCTTAAGAATCAGGTTTAAGCTCCATGGCGGAGCAACAGTTTTAAACACAGGCTTGGATCTAACCAAAGCCTGACCAAATGCCTGAACGTCTAGAATACCTGCCAGACGCTTGTGCAAAAAAATAGACAGAGTAAAAATCTGTCCCCTTTTAAGGAATTAGCTGACAACCCTTTTCTCAAAAACATCTTGGAGAAAAGATAATATCCTGGGAATCCAGACTTTACTCCATGAGTAACCCTTGGATTCATAACAATCAGATATTTACACCATATCTATGTTCAATTTTCCTAGAGACAGGCTTTCATGTCTGTATTAAGGTATCAATGACTGACTCGGAGAAGCCATGCTTTGATAACATCAAGCGTTCAGTCTCCAGGCAGTCCATCTCAGATTGATTCTATTTAGATGGTTGAAAGGACCCTGAGGTAGAGGGACCTGTCTCAGAAGCAGAGACCGTGATGGAAAGGATGACATGTCCACCAGATCTGCATACCAGGTCCTGCGTGGCTACGCAGGCGCTGTCAAAAACACCAAAGCCCTCTCCTGCTTGGTCTTGACCTCCGGAGGAAATCCCACTCCCCCGGAAGAAAAGTCTGACGACTTAGAAAATCCACCTCCCAGTTCTCAACACCTGGGATATGGATAGCTGATAGACAAGAGTGAGTCTCTGTCCAGAGAATTATTGTAAGACTTCTAACATCGCTAGGGAACTTCTGTTCCCCCTTGATGGCTGATGTAAGCCACAGTCGTGTATATTGTCCGACTGAGTATGATGTGCCTCAGAGTTGCTAACTGAGGCCAAGTCTGAAGAGCATGGAATATCACTCCCAGTTCCAGAATATTTATTAGAAGGAGGGTCTCCTCCTAAGTCCACTATCCCTGAGCCTTCAGGGAGTTCCAGACTGCATCCCAACCTAAAAGGCTGGCATCTATTGTAACAATTGTCCCATCTGACCTGCGGAAGGTCATACCCTTGGACAGATGGACCCGACATAGTCACCAGAGAAGAGAATCTCTGGTCTCTTGGTCCAGGTTTAACAGGGGGACAAATCTGTGTAATCCCCGTTCCTCTGACTGAGCATGCATAGTTGCAGCGGTCTGAAATGAAGACGTGCAAACGGTACTATGTCCCTTGCCGCTACCATTAAGCCAATTTCATTCATGTACTGAGCCACCGAAGGGCGCGGATGGGATGAAAAAACACGGCAGAAATTTAGAAACTTTGACAACCTGGACTCCGTCAGGTAAATTTTCATTTCTACAGAATCTATCAGAGTCCCTAGGAGGGAAACCCTTGAGATTGGGGATAGAGAACTCTTTCCTTGTTCACTTTCCACCCATGTGATCTCAGAAATGCCAGTACTACGTCCGTATGAGACTGGGCAATTTGGATGTTTGACGCCTGTATCAGGATGTCGTCTAAATAAGGGGCCACTTCTATGCCCCGCGGTCTAAGGACCGCCAAAGCGACCCCAGAACCTCCATAAAGATTCTTGGGGCTGTAGATATCCCAAAGGAAAGAGCTACAAACTGGTAATGCCTGTCTAGAAAGGCAAACCTGAAAAACGATGGTGATCTTTATGCATCACAATGTGAGGATAAGCATCCTTCAAATCCATTGTAGTCCTCTATTGACTCTCCTGGATCATAGTTAAGATGGTACGAATAGTTTCCATCTTAAATGACGGAATTCTGAGGAATTTGTTTAAGATCTTTAGATCCAAAATAGGTCTGAAGGTTCCCTCTCCTTGGGAACCACAAACAGATTTGAGTAAAAACTCTGTCCCTGTTCCTCTCTTGGAACTGGATGGATCTCGTACACAATGTAAGAATGCCTCCTTCTTTATCTGGTTTGCAGATAATTGTGAAAGGCGAAATCTCCCCTTTTTTTGGGGGGGAATCTTTGAAATCCAGAAGATATCTCTGGGATATAAATTCCAATGCCTAGGGATCCTGGGCATCTCTTGCCCACGCCTGGGCGAAGAATGAAAGTCTGCCCCCTATAGGATCTGTTACCGGATAGGGGTCCGTTCCTTCATGCTGCCTTAGAGGCAGCAGCAGGCTCCTTGGCCTGCTTATCTTTGTTCCAGGTCCGATTGTCTCCAGACCGCCTTGGACTGAGCAAAAATTCCCTCTTGTTTTGCCTTAGAGGAAGAGGATGCCACACCTGCCCTGAAGTTTTTAAAAGGCACGAAAATTAGACCTTTTTTTTTTTTTTTGGCCCTTGATTTGGACCTATCCTGAGGAAGGGCATGACCTTTTCCTCCAGTGATATAAGCAATAATCTCCTTCAAACCAGGCCCGAATAGGGTCTGCCCCTTGAAGGGAAGTTAAGTAGCTTATTTATTAAAGTCACGACAGCTGACCATGATATAAGCCATAGCGTTCTGCGCGCCAGTATAGTAAAAAACAGAATTCTTAGCCGTTAGTCTAGTCAAATGAACAAGGCATCAGAAAACAAAGGAATTGGCTAGCATAAGCTTGTCAAATATATTCATCCAATGGAGTCGCTTAACTGTAAAGCCTCATCAAGAGACTCAACCCAGAACGCCGCAGCAGCAGTGACAGAAGCAATGTATGCAAGGGGCTGCAGGATAAAACCCTGTTGAATAAACATTTTTTATCCATTGGATCTAAAAAGCACAACTGTCCTCATCAGAGGTAGTGGTACGCTTAGCTAGAGTAGAAACTCTTCTCTCCACCTTAGGAACTGTCTGCCAGAAGTCCCGTGTGGTGGTAACTATTAGAAAACATTCTTCTAAAAAATAGGAGGGGAAGAGAACGGCACACCTGGTCTATCCCATTCCTTATTAAAAAATTTTTTAGTAAACCTATTTAGGTATTGGAAAAACATCAGTACACACCGGCACTGCATATTATTTATGCAGTCTACACAATTTCTCTGGCCCTGCGATTGTACACATTCATTCAGAGCAGCCAAAGCCTCCCTGAGCAACAAGTGGAGGTTCTCAAGCATAAATTTTAAATGTAGAAATATCAGAATCAGGTTAAATCATCTTCCCTGAGTCAAAAAAAATCACCCACAGACTAAGCATATTGTGAGGTAGTATCATACATGGTTCTTAAAGCGTCTGTATGCTCTGTATCTACCCCAAGAGCTAACTGCTTTCCTTTAATTTCAGGTAGTCTGACTAATACTGCTGCCAGAATATTATTCACCACCTTTGCCATGTCTTGTAAAATAAACGCTATGGGCGCCCTTGATGTACTTGGCGCCATTTGAGCATGAGTCCCTGAAGCGGGAGTCGAAGGGTCTGACACGTGGGGAGAGTTAGTCGGCATAACTTTCCCCTCGACAGAATCCCCTGGTAAAAGAAACGCTATGGGTGCCCTTGATGTACTTGGCGCCATTTGAGCGTGAGTCCCTAAAGCGGGAGTCAAAAGGTCTGACACGTGGGGAGAGTTAGTCGGCATAACTACCCCCACGACAGAATCCTCTGGTGATAATGTTTTTAAAGACAAAAACTGATCTTTATTGTTTAACATGAAATCAGTACATCTGGTACACATTCTAAGTTGGGGTTCCACCATGGCTTTAAAACATAATGAACACAGAGCTTCCTCTATGTTAGACATGTTAAAACAGACTAATAATGAGACTAGTAAGCTTGGAAAACACTTTAAATCAAGTTAACAAGCAAATATATAAAACGTTACTGTGCCTTTAAGAGAAACAAATTTTGTCAAAATTTGAAAAACAGTGAAAAAAAGGCAGTAAAACAAACGAAATTTTTACAGTACATGTAATAAGGTAACAGAGCATTGCACCCACTTGCAAATGGATGATTAACCCCTTAATGCAAAAAACAGATAAAAAAAAAAACGACATAGACGTTTTTAAAAACAGACACAACAAACTGCCACAGCCAACAGTGGGAAGCTTCAGTTAACTGTTTCTATGCAAAATTTAAGCCAGCCATGTGGAAAAAACTTAGGCCCCAATAAGTTTTATCACCAAACATATGTTAAAAAACGATTAAACATGCCAGCAAACGTTTTAAAACACATTTTTACAAGAGTATGTATCTCTATTAATAAGCCTGATACCAGTTGCTTTTACTGCATTTAAGGCTATACCAACATTACAGTGTTATCACCAATGTACGTTAAAAAACGATTAAACATGCCAGCAAACGTTTTAAAACACATTTTTATAAGAGTATGTATCTCTATTAATAAGCCTGATACCAGTCGCTATCGCTGCATTTAAGGCTTTACTTACATTACTTCGGTATCAGCAGTATTTTCTTAGTCAATTCCATTCCTAGAAAAATATTTTACTGCACATACCTTATCTGCAGGAAAACCTGCACGCCATTCCCCCTCTGAAGTACCTCACTCCTCAGAATGTGTGAGAACAGCAAATGGATCTTAGTTACGTCTGCTAAGATCATAGAAAAACGCAGGCAGATTCTTCTTCCAAATACTGCCTGAGATAAACAGCACACTCCGGTGCCATTTAAAAATAACAAACTTTTGATTGAAGATAAACTAAGTAGAAAGCACCACAGACTCTCACGACCTCCTATCTATGTTGAGGCTTGCAAGAGAATGACTGAATATGGCAGTTAGGGGAGGAGCTATATAGCAGCTTTGCTGTGGGTGGACTCTTGCAGCTTCCTGTTGGGAAGGAGAATATATTCCATAAGTAATGGATGATCCGTGGACTGGATACACTTAACAAGAGAAAGAGCAGTTTTCTTTGGGGCATGCCCCGCAAAAGGCCCTTTTAAGGGCTGGTAAGGTAAAAGAGCTAACTTTTTAAATTTAGAATAGGGCAGGGAATTTTTTTTATTTTGGGGGGCTTTATTATTTTATTAGGGGGCTTAGAATAGGTGTAATTATCTTAGAATCTTGTAATCTTTTTTTTATTTTTTGTAATTTAGTGTTTTGTTTATTTTTGTAATTTAGTTTAGTTTATTTAATTGTATTTTAGTTAGATATTTGTAGTTTATTTAATTAATTTATAGTGTAGGTGTATTTGTAACTTAGGTTATGATTTATTTTACTGGTAAATTGGTAATTATTTTAACTAGGTAGCTATTAAATAGTTATTAACTATTTAATAGCTATTGTACCTAGTTAAAATAAATACCAAGTTACCTGTAAAATAAATGTAAACCATAAAATAGCTACAATGTAATTATTAATTATATTGTAGCTATCTTAGGGTTTTTTTTATAGGTAAGTATTTAGATTTAAATAGGAATATTTTAATTAATAATATTAATATTAGATTTATTTTAATAAGAGTTTAGTTAGGGATGTTAGAGTTAGATAGGGTTATTATACTTAATATATATATAATATAATAACGATATTAACTATATTAACCCTAATATAATTAGGGTTAATATAGTTAATATAGCTGGCGGCGGTGTAGGGGGATTAGATTAGGGGTTAATGTGCTTAATATAGGTGGCGGCGGTGTAGGGGGATTAAATTAGGGATTAATAATTTTAAAATAGATGGCGGCGGTGTAAGGGGCTCACTTTAGGGGGTAGTTTAATGTAGTTGGCGGCGGGGTAGGAGCTCACATTAGGGGGTTATACTTTTATTGTAGTTGGCGGTGGGGTCCGGGAGCGGCGGTTTAAGGGTTAATAACTTTATTAGGGATTGCGGCGGGGGATCGCGGTTGACAGCTAGATAAACATTGCGCATTTGTTAGGTGTTAGGTTTATTTTGCAGCTAGTTTAGGGAGTTACGGGGCTCCAATAGACAGCGTAAGGCTTACTACGGCTGCTTTTTGTGGCAAGGTGAAAATGGAGTAAGATTTCTCCATTTTCGCCGTGTAAGTCCTTACGCTGTATATTGGATACCAAACGGCGCTGGTTTGGTATACCTGGCTATGGCCCAAAAAACTACGGGCGACGGCAGAAATATACTGGCGTAACTTCTAGGTTACGCCGTATATAGGATACCAAACCAGCGCAAAATTCAGCGTCGCCCGGCATTTGCAGGCGACGCTGCATATCGGATCAGGCCCTATGTTCTATCTGAATCATGAAATAAAAAATGTGGGTTTTATGTCCCTTTAAGTATTAAGAATTTGGATTGTGATCAGAAAAACTAGACTGGCACGAGTTAAGTTTTGGGCCATTTTTTTCACCAAAACTGTAATGAAAAAAGTGCTGCTGATAAACAAAGAAAATGGCTGATTGTGAATGCTTTGACATCAAAAATCACTTGCTGCTATTAACATGCTTGTAATTATCAGACAATAGATTGTGATCATCTCAATCAATGCACTGCCGCACTTGGTGGTTATTTACATAAGCCTTTTGTCATTGGCTCACCTACAGAACAGCAGGGCATTGCAGCTTCTGAACTGACTTTAATTACTGTTTTCAGAGGCATAACTAGAACTCACTGGGCCTCATTGCACACTCTATGCCACAGCCCTCCTCATATGAACAGCATCCCCTCCAAAGTATAGGTAATGAGCAATATATATATATATATATATATATATATATATATATATATATATATGGCCTATTTTGAACTAGGCAAACAAGGCACTTGCCTAGGGTGGCAGATTTGGGGGGGGGGCTACACACACATATACACACTGCACTACACACACACACCATAAACACACACACTCACCATATACACACATGCACATATATAGACATGCGTAATTGAACATTAATATTTACTTCAAAATGCCATAAAAAAGTCACATTACACCCTCACCAAAAAATATTATGACCAAAATTGATTGTTCTCAAGCAAACGGGTTTACTTTCAGCTCATAATATTTCCTTTGCACACAAAAAGCAGAGAAATACCCCTTATCTCTCATGCGCTAAAGTTAGCACGCAATTCGTAATCCAGCCCTTAGTGTTAAAAAATCAAAAGCACACCACTTTTTTACCTACTTCATAAGTCTTGGAAGAAAGAACAAATTGCTAGTAAAATACATTTATTTTAGGAGCATATTAAAATAATAATAAAGAATAATGAAATGGTTAAAGGGACAGTCTACTTGAAAATTATTATTTAAAAGATAGATAATCCTTTTATTACCCACTAGTCGATAAGCCTTCCCAGAGGGCAGTCTAATTATTTTTTAAACTACAGATGTAGAAACAACGTATTTTGTAACTCTTCTTTTATATAAAAATTTAAGCTACAGGTGTAGCAATACTATAATTTTAATGGACTACTATCTTAAATATAACTAAAATTAATAACCACTTAACCGTCAATCACCCACATCGCAATACACCTAATTACCCTATTAACCCCTAAACCGCAAAGCCCCCACATTGCATTAAACCTAATTACCCTATTAACCCCTTAACCGCAAACCCCCCACATAGCAATACACCTAATTACCCTATTAACCCCTAAACTGCAATACCCCAACATCGCATTAAACCTAATTACCCTATTAACCCCTAAACCGCAAACCCACCCACATTGCAATACACCTAATTACCCTATTAACCCCTAAACCGCAAACCCCCCACATTGCAATACACCTAATTATCCTATTAACCCCTAAACTGCAAAACCCCTACATAGCAATAAACCTATTTACCCTATTAACCCCTAAACCGCAAAATCCCTACATCGCAATACACCTATTTACCCTATTAACCCCTAAACCGCAAAACCCCTACATCACAATAAACCTTTTTAACTTATTAACCCTTTAACCCGCCAAAACCCACAACGCAAATAACTATTTAAAAAACTAAGTACACTAACCTAACACCCCCTATCCTAACAACCCCTAACCTAACACCCCCTAACCTAACAACCCTTAACCTAACACCCCATTAAATAAACCCAAATTACCTAAACTAATACATTCTAATGTTACAAAAAATTTAAAAAAAAATAACTTTACAAAAAATAAAAAAGGCTAACATTACAGAAAATAAAAATATCAAATGACCAAATTTAACAAAATTAAACCTAATCCCTATGAAAATAAAAAAGACCCCCCAAAATAAAAACACCCTCTAGTCTAAGAATAAACTACCAGTAGCCCTTAAAAGGGCTTTTTGCAGGGCATTGCCCCAAGATAATTAGCTCTTTTACAAAAAATATACAAAGTCCCACCAACATTAAACCACCCCACCCCCAAAATAAAAGAACCTAACACTAAAAACCTAAACTACCCATTGCCCTGAAAAGGGCATTTGTTTGGGCATTGCCCTTAAAAGGGCATTTAGCTCTTTTAATGCCCATCCCTAATCTAAATAAAACAGACCCCCCCAAAAAACCTTAAAAAAATACTTAATCTAACCCTCAGGTTGGTACTCACGGTTCCTGAAGTCCGGTGGAGAAGGTCCTGTTTCAGGCTGTGAAGTCATCTTCCAAGCGCAACCTATTCTTCTTCCAGGAACATCCTGCGCAGAGCGTTGCTGAAGATTGAAGACCGCGGAGCTATAGACCGGCGACCCTGGAACTGCAGAGGATTCTCTTCGTACGATCTCTGCCATACACTGAGTGGTGACAGGAAGTGAAATTTTATTGGCTATTCAAATCAGCCAATAGAATTTCACTTGCTCCCATCCTATTGGCTAATTTAAACAGCCAATAGGATTTGAGTAGCTTCCATCCTATTGGATGATTTGAATTTGAAGAATCAAATCAGCCAATAGGAATTCAAGGGACGCCATCTTTAATCGCGTACCTTGAATTCACTATTCAGTGTACGGCGGAGATCGTACGAAGAGGATCCTCCACGCTCCATGGCTCCACGGTCGCCGGTCTGCAGTTCCAGGGTCGCCAGTCTTCGGCTCCGCGGTCTTCAGTCTTCAGCACCGCTCCACGCTGGAAGACGTAGACTTCACCGCCTGGAACAGGACCTTCTCCGCCGGACTTCTGGAACCATGAGTTTAAGGTTTTTTTTGGGGGGGGTTGTTTTATTAAGATTAGGGATGGGCAGTAAAAGAGCTAAATGCCCTTTTAAGGGCAATGCCCAAACAAATGGGTAGTTTAGGATTTTTAGTGTTGGGTTCTTTTATTTTGGGGGTGGGGGGTTTAATGTTAGGTGGGACTTTGTATATTTTTTGTAAAAGAGCTGATTATCTTGGGGCAATGGGGGGTATTTTTTATTTTCATAGAGATTAGGTTTAATTTTGTTAAATTTTGTAATTTGATTTTTTATTTTCAATAATTTTAGCCTTTTTATTTTTTGTAAACTTATTTTTTTCTTATTTTTTGTAACTTTAGAATGTATTAGTTTAGGTAATTTTGGTTTATTTAATGGGGTGTTAGGTTAGGGGTTGTTAGATTAGGGGGTGTTAGGATAGGGTACTTGGTTATTTAGATAGTTATTTGCGTTTTGTTTTTTGGCGGTTTAAAGGGTTAATAAGTTAATTAGGTTTATTGCGATGTGGGAGTTTTGCGGTTTAGGGGTTAATAGGGTAAATAGGTTTATTGCGATATAGAGGTTTTAGCGGGTTAAGGGGTTAATACTTTGTATAGGATTTATTTTTTTGTTATATTTTGTGCGGGCGGTGGTTTTTTGTTTTGTTTTAAATACTTGATGCGGGCAGTTATTTTTTTTTATTTTTTTTTCATACTTGATGCGGGCGGTTATTATTTTTTTTTTAAATACTTTAATGTGGGCGATTAGTTGTTGCTTTTGTAATGCTTTGTTTGCCTTCGCTGCATCCCGATGGATACTTTCACCACCCTGCCATTTTCGGAATTCACCTGGATGCTGAATTCTTTTGTCCTCGCGCTGCCAACATTCCATTGAGGATGCGTGCGCAACTGCGGACGGCGACGGACATTACAAACACAATTATAGCATAGATTTTCACTGCATAACCAACACTGGGCTATATTACAAGTGGTGCACTAATGTTAGTGCGCTATTAAATATTGAGCCTGCGTTGACTTGCCTGCGTTTTACAAGTTGAAAGTAAATGTGACAGCACTAGCACAAACTAAATTTGCACTTTAGGCAAATTTAGGTTAGTGTGACTGAAAACCTCACATAAATTATTTGGGCTAAAACACAACATACATTAAAATGAACAGTTACACTCATATATACAGTATCTAATAGAAAGAAAATCATATAAATATAAAAAAATAAGGGTTCAAAAGGATTATGGAATATGACAAGGTGTTTGAATGGAAAGGGCTATATTGTATATATGAATACATATATGCATGTGTAAGTATGTATAAATATACACACATATACATATATATACATATGTGTGTGTGTGGGGGGTACACTTGTATATTTTTGTTTATATGTGTATATATGTATATAAATATATGCACATATAAACACATATAAACACATATAAACACATGTATACACATATAAACACATATATACACATGTATACACATATATACATATGTATATACATTGGAGCCCTTTCCACTCAAATACCTGAAAACAAGAAAAATAATTTTAATTCAATTTTAATATTTAAATATGTGTTTTACTGTGTATGTACTGTATTTAACATTCCAATATTCGTCACCTAGGGGAAAATTTTCTATGTATTTCTAAATAGATATTCCTATTTATATATGTCTATACCTATATACATGTTCATATATATACATATGTATATACATTGGAGCCCTTTCCACTCAAATACCTGAAAACAAGAAAAATAATTTTAATTCAATTTTAATATTTAAATATGTGTTTTACTGTGTATGTACTGTATTTAACATTCCAATATTCGTCACCTAGGGGAAAATTTTCTATGTATTTCTAAATAGATATTCCTATTTATATATGTCTATACCTATATACATGTTCATATATATCACCTTTTGCTCGCAACCAAAAAATTTGCTTTCAACTTGTAATACAGGTGTTAACCCATGCATGTTAAAAGTTTACTTCTGGCCGTGTTATTATACTTCTTACTTCTATGTTTACCTGTATTTAAGCCTCTCCAAACTGCCCCTTTTCTCAGTGTTTCTTTTAACTCTTTACAATCTTGCATTTTAGCCAATCAATGCTGGTTCTTGCGAACCTATTCTCATTCTTAGTGAGCACAATGTTATCTATACGGCACACATGAAATAGCACCTTCTGGCCGGAGTGCAAGATTGTTAAAAAAAAAAAAAGAGATAAGGGAAAGCTTGCAGGGGCTTAGAAACAGGTAATCTTAGCATTTATAAATTATTTTAATATAACAATGTTGTTTATGCAAAGCTGGGGAATGGGTAGTAAAGGTATTTATCTTTTTAAACAATGAAAAAAATCAAGAAGAGTGTCCCTTTAAACATATTGAGACCAAATCGAATATCATTAGCTTTATCCTCTGCTTCCAAATGTAATAAAATCATCTGCATTGTCCCAAGGTGTTTCAGGGTACTTCTATCACATAGCTGAACATTTATCAACAGTGAATGCAATTTTTGTTTCTATGAATGTTCCAAGTACTGCCTACAGCAAGTCTTTGTATTAAGAAAATAATATAATTTATTACTAGTAGCTATGTGGGTGCATATGAGGAGGTGGAATTAAAATAATATTGTGCTTTGTGCTCAGATGTAGGCAGTCACATAAAGTAATGGTTATTATACTCCACAAGCCTGTAGTGAGTATAATAGCATTCCTTGGTCAAGGTTTTCTTGTAATAGTAATAGATGTAATATCCAGGTGGTCTAATTAGCATGAACATGTTGTGATATCACATTATTAAAGTAGTTAGAGTACATTGTTCAGGAACTTGAAATTATATAATATTGATGTAGATTTGAGTTGTAGATTTGAATTCTGTCCATATTGTTTTCAATATAATTTTAAATATACATGCATATAGATAAACAAATTAGTTTATGATGTTGAAAAGCTAAATGCTAGAAATTAGCTTTCCAGTTCTCTGTTTTGTTCTGGGCTGCCCCCACAGCCCCCTTAATCATTCAGGAGGTCTACAACAAATACAGCATGTCAAAGTCCAACCTGAAAATGTGATCTTTGACATAATGGGATAAAATGCATAAAGCTGTAACCATAAAGGCTTGATCACAAGCATATAACTAAAAAAATGTAATCAGATTCCCAGACCATACAAAATGCTACATAATGATAGATATGTGCATATTTACAGGGAGTGCAGAATTATTAGGCAAATGAGTATTTTGACCACATCATCCTCTTTATGCATGTTGTCTTACTCCAAGCTGTATAGGCTCGAAAGCCTACTACCAATTAAGCATATTAGGTGATGTGCATCTCTGTAATGAGAAGGGGTGTGGTCTAATGACATCAACACCCTATATCAGGTGTGCATAATTATTAGGCAACTTCCTTTCCTTTGGCAAAATGGGTCAAAAGAAGGACTTGACAGGCTTAGAAAAGTCAAAAATAGTGAGATATCTTGCAGAGGGATGCAGCACTCTTAAAATTGCAAAGCTTCTGAAGCGTGATCATCGAACAATCAAGCGTTTCATTCAAAATAGTCAACAGGGTCGCAAGAAGCGTGTGGAAAAACCAAGGCGCAAAATAACTGCCCATGAACTGAGAAAAGTCAAGCGTGCAGCTGCAAAGATGCCACTTGCCACCAGTTTGGCCATATTTCAACATCACTGGAGTGCCCAAAAGCACAAGGTGTGCAATACTCAGAGACATGGCCAAGGTAAGAAAGGCTGAAAGAAGACCACCACTGAACAAGACACACAAGCTGAAACGTCAAGACTGGACCAAGAAATATCTCAAGACTGATTTTTCTAAGGTTTTATGGACTGATGAAATGAGAGTGAGTCTTGATGGGCCAGATGGATGGGCCCGTGGCTGGATTGGTAAAGGGCAGAGAGCTCTAGTCCGACTCAGACGCCAGCAAGGTGGAGGTGGAGTACTGGTTTGGGCTGGTATCATCAAAGATGAGCTTGTGGGGCCTTTTCGGGTTGAGGATGGAGTCAAGCTCAACTCCCAGTCCTACTGCCAGTTTCTGGAAGACACCTTCTTCAAGCAGTGGTACAGGAAGAAGTCTGCATCCTTCAAGAAAAAACATGATTTTCATGCAGGACAATGCTCCATCACACGCGTCCAAGTACTCCGCAGCGTGGCTGGCAAGAAAGGGTATAAAAGAAGATAATCTAATGACATGGTCTCCTTCTTCACCTGATCTGAACCCCATTGAGAACCTGTGGTCCATCATCAAATGTGAGATTTACAAGGAGGAAAAAAAAAGTACACCTCTCTGAACAGTGTCTGGGAGGCTGTGGTTGCTGCTGCACGCAATGTTGATGGTGAACAGATCAAAACACTGACAGAATCCATGGATGGCAGGCTTTTGAGTGTCCTTGCAAAGAAAGGTGGCTATATTGGTCACTGATTTGTTTTTGTTTTGTTTTTGAATGTCAGAAATGTATATTTGTGAATGTTGAGATGTTATATTGGTTTCACTGGTAAAAATAAATAATTGAAATGGGTATATATTTGTTTTTTGTTAAGTTGCCTAATAATTATGCACAGTAATAGTCACCTGCACACACAGATATCCCCCTAAAATAGCTATAACTAAAAACAAACTAAAAACTACTTCCAAAACTATTCAGCTTTGATATTAATGAGTTTTTTTGGGTTCATTGAGAACATGGTTGTTGTTCAATAATAAAATTAATCCTCAAAAATACAACTTGCCTAATAATTCTGCACTCCCTGTAGATGAGATGTGTTTATTTTGTGCATTATAATTATAAGAGTGTGCAACTGGCAATATTAAGCATTGTCAAATCACATAATAGCTTGGATTACGAGTGAAATACAAATTTGCGCTCCAGCAGGTGCGTTATCTGCAGTCACCTTTTTTTTACCATCACACGCCCAGTTGCGCACAGGTCACAAGTAAAAATGTTGCTCTCTCATGGTCGAATCCTTATGTAGAAAAAAAGACTTTGCAAAGTTACAAACACAGGATTGTATTCCCCCATAGACTTTAATGGAGCTTTATTTTGAAAACAAAAACAAAAAAACAGCCGCCAGCTCATGCAAACACAATATAGGTATGCAGTTCAAAACATATATATCTGTATTTATATGTGTACATATGTATTTAAATACATATATACAAATATAAATACATATATACATATGTATAGAAATACATACATATATATTTATAGACATACATATAATGTTTGCGCCCTTATAACTTTTTAATGCAATATTTGTATGCAATAATTTTGTATCAGACAGTGTTAATATGAATATAACTGTACTATTGCATGTATTTTTGATGCGTTTTGTGCAATTGTTTGGTTGAGCATAACAGTTAACCAGAGCTCTACAGTTGCATTAGCCCAGTGAGCATAAATCGCAATTGCGCTCTTATGCTCGCATTCACTATCATCTTGTAATATGAACGTTTCTTTACGTGCAGCCAAAAAGGACTCGCAACAATCCCAATACTCCACATACAAAGATGAGTACAGCAGGAACCTGAGTCCGTAGGTGCACGTAGTTGATGGGGATTATGCATATCCCCCAATGTAATCAATGAAAGGATAATCTGTTAATTAACTATGTATCAGATGTGTTTAATATGATAATACTTCATATAAACTCTCATTTCATCTGTGTATTAATAGAGTAAAACTTTTAATTTTTTAGTACGCATAACCTGCACTGCATTATTGCATTGCATTAAAGCAGAGTCTGCATGACTTACTTAGTTTTTCAGTACACCCTTATGCCCACAATAAATTAACCAAAAAACACATTGGCCATACCAAGATTTGAACTTCCAGGTACAATTAATATGTCTGTCTATCTATCTCTCTGTCTGCTGTCATCCTTTATAGGGGTAAGAGCAGCTGCTTCTTTATCACTACCTGCCTGAGGAAACAGCGTGGTTAGCGCTGAGAAACGCGTAGCGTGTTTTACTGATTTTATATCACTTTGTATTTTATTTGAATAATTGTACATGAACTTTCTTGGATTATAAAGAAAATTTTTTTTATATACTGAAGTCTCCTGTTTCTTACTGATGTTCCTGGAATAAGACCACAACCTAGGATTTTATGTGCGCTGGGCCACCACAATAGACCCAGCCTGCTTCACTAGCACTATAGTGTGCTTTAGGCCATGTGAGTATCCATTTTTTTGGTAGCTACCAGTGGGTGCCCATTTGAATGATTGATCTGCACTAGGAGTCGCCCTCTTCCTTCTTTTCAATTTTCTAGACTGCAGAATCCACTACAGCTAAGAGGAGCTGCCCTTGCAATCGTGCACAGTTACTGGGACACTGCAGAGTTTCCAGACTACACACCTAGGCATATCTCTGCCTTCCAAAATTGTGAGTACCATTTCATATCGTTTGTATTATTATCTAATTGTGTATTGGCTACACTAGGAGGCGCCCTTTCTCTTCTTATATAGCTGCTTCTTTATGACACTAAACCATCCTTCTACAGCAGAGAATATGCACATGCGCAGCCTTTCTATACTAATATGGTGGAAGGTTTTTCTTTTTAAAAGCACTGTTGTGGCCGTCTTGGAAATCCTGGCAATGTATTTGTAAGAGTAAATCCATTTGGTTTTCATACACTGCGCTTTCTGCTTTGGAGGAAAAGGGGCACACAGAGAGGCCAGACATGAAGTAGGTGAAGCCCAGGCTCCTCTGGGCTCTGTATAATATTGCGGATTTTTATTAGGACCCTTCTGAAAAATATATCTGTCAGGGTTCTTATAAATAACACCAATCCAAAATCCCACATAAATAATGGTCGAAAAGACAAAGACCCACAAACTTCATTCAAGCTACCGTTGATAGTTCTTAAATAGGCCACGGACTGCTCTTCAAGAAAATCTCTGTACAGTCACTAAACATATAAAAGACAAGAAGTGGCTCTAATGGTACATTATCTCAAGGTTTGTTAGACAATCCAAATCACACCATCCATACAAGGAAGGAATAATAGTCACAAATTGAAGCGCACTACAAATAGTGCAAGCCACGCAGTCTGGGTGTATTAGCGGCTCCCCAGCTAGTTACCTCCGGTATCTACTCAGGTCATTCTTGTGTGATGTCATGGAATGAAAGCCACAACTTTATAAAGGGTCTCTAATGTTCAGAGATTAATACGCCTAGTTCAATATTTAAAAATCCCCAACACAATATAGGGGTAATTTATTAAAATATTGAAATTACATCAACATAAGTTTCACAGCGGTGCCAGAAGTGTTGTAAAGTATAATACTATAGTAATTTTTTATTTCTGTAGTGTTGATAAGTATTTCCATGATCATATTTTAATGAAGTACTAAAGGATTAAATACGTTAATGATCATTTTAGAGTTAATACTAGAAGCTGAACTGAAACCAATTACACATGCTTTGATATTGGGTAATCCGTGGTGCATAGCGAGTACCTTCCTATCTTTCAATTTTAGCAGAATGCATACGAGGACATAAACTGTGATTTGTAACTCAGATGAGGAGTCATGATCCATAAAATGGCTCACCTGTGATGTTCAAGGTAACAATCTGATTACAACGCTACAGAAGCCTGTGAGCACAAGGAAATTGGTAAAAATGTAATTTATTTTGTATATTATATCAGCAGTGATTAGATTTTTATACATGGCTGCACTTCCAACTACAGTATCTCAGAACAAAAGAACAGCAGTAGTGGATACAAACCTGGAGTCTTGTGTGTATGTGAGAGACCCATGGAAAACATATTAGAAAACATCTTATTAGTTTAACCCAAAACACGAAAATACACTTTTTTTCTTGTTACAAAAAATGTGTTATGTATCCTTATCCTTTTTTTTGTAAGCAATTATTGTATTTGTGCTCAGTGACACAATTTGTGCCTAAAAATGTCATTGTATGAAGTCAATTACAAAGTATTCTGTAAGCCATTTTCTACAGACATTAATTCATCCAGTGTTTAACCAGGCTTATAGAGTTGAATCGTTCTTGTGCCATTTTTAGTGCTAGCAGCAGATTGTAACTAATTAGTACATACTCCCTTGGTATGTTTTGGAAACCAGAGAATTGTTTGACAGTTTTTACAAGTTATTTTATGCAATAATTCACTAAAGAGGAAAAAGCACTTCTTGAAAAGAAAAGTACAAAACCTCTTTCTTTGATTTTATAGTAGGGGATTTGGTGATCTGCTCATCCTCTCAAGCAAAGAAGCAAATCTCCATTTAATGAAACAACCTCATTATTTTGACATCTCAACTTCTCAACATCTTTCTATATCCTGTTTCTGTTTTCTCATAAATCTCCAAATTTAGTCTCTACAGCTACATTACTAAATCTGCTCTTTCTTAAAACGACATTCCACTCAAAAATGAAATGCACATAAATAAATCTTTGAATAGAAACATATTTACAAAAAACATACACAGGCAAAATGCTTCTAATAAAATGTATTACTGTTTTAGTGTTAGTGTTTTTTTTTCCTGAACGGGCATGTGAAGCATAACTAGATATTCTCAGTGCTTCAGCATTTTACATACTGCAGCTTTTCATGTCAGCAATTATGTAAATTGAGTAATTAACAGAAGATTGAAGCACCTTAAAGGGACAGTTAACACCAGAATTTTTGTTGTTTAAAAAGATAGATAATCCCTTTATTACCCATTCCCCAGTTTTGCATAACCAGCACAGTTATAATAATACATGTTTTACCTCTGTGATTACCTTGTATCTAAGCCTCTGCAAACTGCCCCCTTTATTTTACTTCTTTTGACAGACTTGCATTTTAGCCAATCAGAGCTGACTCCTAGGTAACTCCACGCGCATGAGCACACTGTTATCTATATGGCACACGTGAACTAACGCCCTCTAGTGGGGAAAACTGTCAAAATGCATTCAGATATGAGGCAGTCTTCAAGGTCTAAGAAATAAGCGTATGAGCCTACCTAGGTTTAACTTTCAACTAAGAATACTAAGAGTACAAAGTAAATTGGAAAGTTGTTTAAAATGATATGCCCTATCTAAATCATGAAAGTTTATTTTGGACTTGTCTGTCCCTTTAAAGGGATAGGAAAGTCAAAATGAAACTTGCATGATACGGATAGAGTATGTCATTTTAAGACACTTTTAAATGTACTTCTATTTTCAAATGTGCTATGTTCTCTTGGTATCCATTGTTGAAAAAGAATATGTACATATCCTAAGCTAGTAGGAGCTAGCTGGTGATTGGTGGCTGCACACATTTGTGTATTGTGATTGACTCACTATATGTGTTCAGCTAATTCCCAGTAGTTAGGGTGACCATATTGGCACTTTAAAAAGGGACACATATGAAAAATACATATGTCAGGGTTCTTATACAAAACATTTATTTAAACAGCACTGAAAACAGCCCATATGTATTTTTTATATGTGTCCCTTTTTAAAGCGGCAATATGGTCACCCTACCAGTAGTGCATTGCTGCTTCTTCAGCAAAGGATAACAAATGAATGAAGCAAATTTAATAATAAAAGTAAAATGAAAAGTTGTTTAAAATTGTTTGTTTTATCTGAATCATGAAAGAAAAATGTAGGGTTTCATGTCCCTTTAAGCTCTCTGACCATGTGTTGTGTTTAAAATGCTAGTGCACGGAGCATATTTTAGTACACTCTATTAAAAGCATTTTCACTATTACATGTATATTGCAAAAATTCTATGCAAGCCTGAAATGTACCTGTGTGCAATCCAATTTTGTCTGCAATATCCCTTTAAGTAATCTGTATCTATTTACATTAAAAGTAAGGTATATTCGTGTCCTAGCAGCCGCCATGTCCAGACGCAAAACTCACAAGCTCCATGTCTTATAACAACAATATACTGACTATATATTCTCCAACTTGATAATCAGTATTCTTTTTAGTGGATTTTGTTTTGCGAAATATAGCTGCACCGGCTGATATCTATCTTTTGCAGATTGAATATACAGAACCGTTAGTCAGGACGTCGAAAGAGGCAAGGCGGCGGCCTTCTTCATCAGCTTATCCCCCCCCCCCCCCCCGGTCTGCCAGGTAATGCAGATCCATTTCACTGCTCACACTAGGAAGTAAAGAAACCTGTCAATATGGAAAACGAAATACAAGCCCTCTTGGTTGCTCTAGCTCAGAAAATGGACATCATTTTCGCTCATCTTATAGCCATCACGAAAGCCCGCCCTCAAAAGCAACCGTACAAGGAGAAGCAAATGGCGACCGCGATGGAGCATGACATGCAGCATAGCCACCTGCAGTCCCCTCTCAGTGTTGTGGAGAGTACTTTGTGCACTTCTGCACCAAGGAGGACCCCATCCATGAAGCAGCAAGAAGTTTCCCTGCGATGCCAAAGAAGTGGAGACTCAGATGTCGCATCTATCTTTCGTACTACCGGGACCGGGAGAGCACCTGAGATGAAGCAGATACTAGCGTGGGTGGATGCGGCCGACCACCCGATGTGTTGTATAGAGACACCTAATGTCCCGGTGACAACTGGTGACTTAAATTTTCCAGTGGGGCCCTCTTTAGCAGGAACTGATGTGACCTCGAACTCTCATACTAACCTGGTATCCTTGTCCCCGGTGGCTCACATGCACTCAGGGGGATCTTCCAGACAACACCCTTTCACCATTTGCTCCGCTCTGGGTGACGTCTCAAAGTGTTTTACAGCTCTCCACAAGATAATGGTTTTGCCTAAGGCAGCCACAATATTCTGGACTTTGTATTGTACTTTCACTCTGACCTGCGGACAGTCTTGTTTTCATCCTCAGCTCCCCATTTATTAATGATGACTGTATAGTCTGATGTTTAGTTAAGGGACCTGGCTTCTAGTTTTAATCACTCTGCTCAACCTGGGTATCTAGTACACACATTTTGTCAGATGTTACAAGTAAATAGTGCAACAATGTGTGCTCCTAGCACTAATCATACATTAGAACCCTTTACTCAGGAGTTCTATATAAATATCATAATAGCCCATACAAGCTGTGTATTTGATTCTGGAATATGCGTGTGAGTATACCCCTTCCCTAAAGATATAGTCATTTACCGTAGTATAAACCATACTATAGCCACAGGGAGGTCTGATTTATTGTATTCCATTGTGTATTGCCCTTAATCATCTGGACAAGGCTTTACAATTTGAAATGTAAACTAATGAGTACCTGCTACGGAATGGGAGCGACTAGGAAGGTGCCATTTGTCTTAACCATATCAAATGTATTATGCTAACATTTTTATACTAGCTCAAACCCTTTACCTTTTATACATGCAGCAATGGTTGCTTAGCTATACTCAGGGTCGCTGACACCTACTTTACTTTCTTTTTCATAAGCAATTACAGTTCAAGCATCAATATTTGTTTATATGGGCCCAAGTATTGTATTACATGTGGCCCAAGAGTGATGATACTAGTAAATAGTGCACAAACAACGTGTGCTCCTAGCGCTACTCATACATTAGGCACCCTTTCTTAGGAATTCCATATAAAGATCATAATAGCCCATGCATGCGGTGTAATTAATCTTCAGCTGAACACGAGTGTGTGCCCTTTCCCTAAATGTATAATCACTCACCTTTGTACAAGCCGCACTTTAGCCACTCGGCAGTCTGATGTATTGTATTTCACTGGGTAATGTCCTTAAAGGGACAGTAAACATAGTGCAGCATTATGTAACATTATCTTAGCGGCAGGTGGCAAAAACAAAAGCATTGCAAAATATTTAATATTAAACTTGGATTTAGCAGCTCTCCGCTCCAGGATCTTCTGAGCAGGTCTTGAATTTTAAGAGCCCTTCACAGGCGCGCTGTCTAATCACAGCACGCCCAATCGAGTTATTGAAATGAATGTAGCTCGCTCCCGCTACCAAGCCAGAACGGGAGCAAGCTACATTCATTTTACATACAGTAATGGTTGCGTAACTATACTTAATGTTGCTGACACTAATTTTATTTTCCTTATCATAAGCAACCACAGTTCAAGTGTTATTATATACTCAAGTTGCAAACTATTACATGTGGCCCAAGAGTGGTCCCTATGTAACTACTATTAGATATTATTTTAGCGACACATTCAGTGCAAATGTGGCAAGTACAGTAGTTACCTCATAACTATATAATATAAAGAAAAGACAGATATCATAATATGTCCATATTCCCTTCTATTTTTTTATTGATATGGTATATTGACAGTTTATGGTTAGAGTAGTGAACCTGTTTAGATTAAAATTGTGTCCGACATACTGAGCAGCCTATTAGAGCCATAACTCTGCTTTAATGATGTTAATTATATGACTAATTTAGCTATGCGATATATTAATGCTGCGTTCATATATATTTTCTCAGTGAATGTGACATGTTTTGATTCCTACCTATGCTTGTAAGTTCACTGTCTGTAATATGTTTCTTGAATTTATTTCTTATCTCTATACTATGCTCGTCATTGGACATTAATTATCGTTTGTTATTGAGAACTATCTCAATAAAAAATGATTAAAAAAAGGTATATTTTTATTAATGACTAGAAAGTATACACATTTATTTTTAAATTTAATTTACACGCTGAAATTGTTATATATTATTTATACTAAAAACTTTTATTTTTTTTCATACATTTTCTTCTACTGGGAGCATTTAAACCCCCCTTCAAATACGTGTTAGCTGTATTTCAGAATTTATTTTTGCCGAGTTCCATTGAATGACATTGTCACTATTAATTTAGCTGTAAATTTATTTGTCATCCGCATTCCCTATGAAGCAAAACCAATCTGTTTAAATTTCTGACATTTACGTGTAGATAGTAATAGAATGGAATGATCTAATACAGACCAGGCAAATAAATCAGAAAAACTATTGGTAAATTCACTATTTTATTGTACACCTTGATATATATTGTCGATAAAGTAGTTCATTATTGGAGAATTGAACAGCTTTATCTTCTTGTTAAGTCATAAAAATAGCCTTAATGTTTACTCCAATGATTCTTCTGTAGATCCCACAATTATAAATAAATAACTGAATCTGATTATCCGCGTGTTAATGTAGAAGAATATGCCAATCACAGTTCCTTTATACATTAAAGGGACATTAACCTAGGTTACAAAATGGCAGCACCTTTAGAGGGAGGGGCGTGAAATGTATTTAGTGTTTAGTGTCCCTTTAAAGAGACACTAAAGTCATATCTCTATCTGCAATTAAAAGGACAGTAAAGTCAAAATTAAACTTTCATGATTCAGAAAGAACATGCAATTTAAAACAACTTTTCTAATTTACTTCTATTATTAAATGTGCTTTGTATCCTTTGTTGAAGACTAAACCTTGGTAGGATAATAGCAGCTTAGGAGCATGCACATGTCTAAAGCAGTCTATGGCAGCAGTGTTTGTAACTATGTATAACATTGTTATAAACAGTGTTGCAAACATTGCTGCCAGATGGCTTAAAAAACACACACGCTCCTGAGCTCACTTAGGATTTAATCTTTAACAAAGGATACCAAGAGAACTAAGCAAAATTGATATTATAGGCAAATTGGAAAGTTATATAAAATGTTGTGCTCTATCCATATCAATTTGTTTAATGTTGATTGTCTCTTTAAAGGGACATTAAACACTACATAAATGCTAGATAGAATGATACAGTCAAAGTAAAGATTAGTCTGAGAATAACATGTAGGGGCGCAATCCGATATACGGCGTAGGTTTCGGCACAAGCGTGGAAACCTGCGCCGCCCGTAGTTTCAGCTCGCACATCGAGCTATCTCATATACGGCGCCGGCATTTGCTAAAGTGCCGTAAGTCGGACAAACTAGCTATGTCCAGAAATCTGCGTAAGTACAAATTTCTGTAGTCGTCAGTGACTTACGGCACTTTAGAAACTGCCGCCGCCTACAAAAACTGACTAAAGTATAAAATATACCGTAACTGTCTAACACGCCTCCCAAACATCATCCCAACACGTATACCCCTCTATCCGCAATATCCCCTCTCACTCCTAACAATAAATATATTAACCCCTAAACCGCCGCTCCCGGGACCCCGCCGCCAGCTACATTAACTATATTACCCCCTAATATGATCCCCCTACACTGCCGCCACCTATTTTAACTATATTACCCCCTAATGTGAGCCCTCTACACCGCCGCCACCTATTTTAACTATATTACCCCCTGATGTGAGCCCCTTACACCGCCGCCACCTATTTTAACTACATTACCCCCTAATCTAATCCCCCTACCCCGCCGCCACCTATATTAACTATATTACCCCCTAATCTAATCCCCCTACCCCGCCGCCACCTATATTAACTATATTACCCCCTAATCTAATCCCCCTACCCCACCGCCACCTATATTAAAATGATTAACCCCTAATCTAATCCCCCTAAACCGCCGCCACCTATAATAAATGTATTACCCCCTAAAATACTAAAATGTTCCTACCCTAAACTAAATTACAAATAGCCCTGAAAAGGGCCTTTTGTGGGGCATTGCCCCAAAGTAACCAGCTCTATTACCAGCCCTTAAAAGGGCCTTTTACAGGGCATTGCCCCAAAGTAACCAGCTCTATTACCAGCCCTTAAAAGGGCCTTTTGCGGGGCATTGCCCCAAAGTAACCAGCTCTATTACCAGCCTTTAAAAGGGCCTTTTGCGGGGCATTGTCCCAAAGTAATCAGCTCTTTTACCTGTAATCTAATCCCCCTACACCGCCTCCACCTATATTAAATATATTAACCCCTAATCTAATGCCCCTACACCGCCGCCACCTATATTAAATATATTAACCCCTAATCTGACCCCCCCTACACCGCCGCCACTTATATAAACTATATTAACCCTAATTATATTAGGGTTAATATAGTTATTATATTATATATATTAACTATATTAACCCTATCTGACCCTAACACCCCTAACTTAATTATTATTGCAATAAATCTAAATAATATTAATCTTATTAACTAAAATATTCCTATTTAAAACTAAATACTTACCTATAAAATAAACCTTAAGATAGCTACAATATAATTAATAATTACATTGTAGCTATTTAAGGGTTTATATTTATTTTACAGGTAACTTGGTATTTATTTTAACTAGGTACAATAGCTATTAAATAGTTAATAACTATTTAATAGCTACCTAGTTAAAATAATTACCAATTTACCTGTAAAATAAATCCTAACCTAAGTTACAAATACACCTACATTATCAATAAATTAATTAAATAAACTACAATTATCTAAACTAAATTATAATTAAATACACTAAACTAAATTACAAAAAAAAAAAAACACTAAATTACAAAAAATAAAAAAAGATTACAAGAATTTTAAGCTAATTACACCTAATCTAAGCCCCCTAATAAAATAACAAAGCCCCCCAAAATAAAAAAATGTCCCTACCCTAGGTGGCGTTGGTGTAGGGGGATTAGATTAGGGGGTAATGTAGTTAAAATAGGTGGCGGCGGGGTAGGGGGCTCACATTAGGGGGTAATATAGTTAAAATACGTGGTGGCGGTGTAGGGGGCTCACATTAGGGGGTAATATAGTTAAAATAGGTGGCGGCGGTGTAGGGGGATTAGATTATGGGGTAGTGTAGTTAAAATAGGTGGCAGCGGGGTAGGGGGCTCACATTAGGGGGTAATAATTTTAATATAGATGGCGGCGGTGTAGGGGGATTACATTAGGGGTTAATAATTTTAATGTAGGTGGCGGCGGTGTAGGGGGATCACATTAAGCGGTTAGACATTTAATGTAGGTGGCGGCGGGGTCCGGGAGCGGCGGTTTAGGGGTTAAACACTTTATTAGGGATTGCGGCGGGGGATTGCGGTTGACAGGTAGATAGACATTGCGCATGTGTTAGGTGTTAGGTTTTATTTTGCAGCCAGTTTAGGGAGCTACGGGGCTCCAATACTCAGCGTAAGGCTTACTACGCCTGCATTTTGTGGCAAGGTGAAAATGGAGTAAGATTTCTCCATTTTCGCCACGTAACTCCTTACGCTGTATATTGGATACCAAACTGCGTGGGTTTGGTATACCTGTCTATGGGCCAAAAAAACTACGGCCGAAGGCAGAAATATACGAGCGCAACTTCTATGTTACGCCGTATATGTGATACCAAACCAGAGCAAAATTTGGCGTCGCCGGCTTTTGCGGGTGACGCTGCATATCGGATCGGGCCCTAGATGTATTTTTTAAAGATTTATTAGCTGTTTCAATAGTGACAAAATAAGTGTAAACTTTTAGCGTATATAAAACAATGGGAGGTTAACTTCTCTGCTGTGGCCAATTAGGGACAGTTATTAATAGGTCACTAGAGGGTGCAGCCAATAGCTGTGTGGAATAGAACAGTGTTCTGCTCTTCCATTTCTAACAGGAACTACAAGTTCATAATTTTAGAATGGAATTACAGGGAAAGGGGACACAATAAATAATTAAAGTATATTGCAAAGTTTTTCATATACAGGTGGCCCTCGTTTTACAACGGTTCAATTTACACTGTTTCAGAATAACAACCTTTTTTTTCCAGTCATGTGACTGCTATTGAAAAACATTGAGCAGTGCATTTAATAAAATAGCAAGTAGGTGGAGCTGTCTGCTTGTGTTGCAGCAAAGCCAAGCAAGCTGAAATTAATCAGTTTAACCAGACCTGAGCTATCGAGCAGATTTCAAAGGAACAAGACCTTCCTGTCTATATATCAGTCCAGATTGGAATGCATAGAAAGAACTGTTTGCAGAAAAATGCAAGTGAAGTCTGTGTTGTGTGATTATTTTATTAGGTTTATAATGTTATTTAGCAAATGTTTTTGTTCATTTTACTTAGTTTAATTATATATTCTGTGTTGTGTGATTGTTTTATTAGGTTTATAATGCTGTTTAGCATGTAAAGTCTTCATTTCAAAGCTTTAAAAATAATGTATTAGGTGTTACTTATGTCAATTTTGAGAGGGGCCTGGAATCTATCTCCCTCACTTCCCATTGACTTACATTATAAACTGGGTTTCAATTCACAACGGTTTCAATTTACAACCATTCCTTCTGGAACCTAACCCCAGCGTAAACTGAGGGCTACCTGTATATGATTTATCATTTTATATCACCATCTCAAAGTGTTTCATGTCCTTTTAAGCATTAAAAAGTACAAACAAAACTGGTAGCATTGTTTTCCACTCCAAATATAAATAACCCTTAATATAAATTTTGAATAGTAATAATGTTACTTGCTTTGCTGAGGCCAGAAAAGTTCAGGTATAAATAAGCTACTGTATGAAACAGGCAATCATTGTGTAACTTAAAGCTTTAGAGACATGGGGGAAAAAAACATATATTTCAGAGATAAATTACATTTTAAAATATGAAATTTGTGCGCAAATAAAATGCAATCATCTATATGTTCATTTATGACTGCAGTGAAGGGTATGGAGGTGTAATCATGTTAAAGGTACATTGCAGTAAAAAATGACATCCTCTAATTCAGTTTTTCTCAACTACAGTCCTCAGGACCCTTAACAGGCCAGAGTTTCATTATATCTTAACTAGAGCGCAGGTGAAATAATCATCTGAAAGGTGAGCGCAGGGTAGTAACCATGGTTACTGATCAGCTGATTATTTCACCTGTGCTCTAGTTAAGATATCATGAATATCTGGCCTGTTAAGGGTACTGAGGGCTGGAGTTGAGAAACACTGCTCTAATTCATTAGAATATGTCATTTTACCACTAGTGAGTCTTTGGGGTCAATTTATTAAAGTCTGGCGGACAGTTCTAGTGAACAGCTGGTACAATACCGCCCCCTGCAGATTCACGGCCAATCGGCCACTAGCAGGGGGTGCCAATCAGCCAGATCGTATAGGATCGGGCGGATTGCTGTACGCAGCCTCAGAGTTGGTGTATGAGTTAAGGAGCAGCAGTCTATAGACCGCTGCTTCTTAACTCCTGTTTCCGGCGAGCCTAAAGGCTCGCGCGGAAACAGGGTGAATTGACCCTATTCGGCCAATAATAAATTGACCTCTTCATCTCTATGTGTGCAACTGCTTGGGGGCAACCGGAAACTGCTGGTGGCAACTGTCTGTTTCTAAGGACCAGTAGTTCTCTGGGGTTTCCTTTACAGGGGTTAAACACAGGATCACTAGAGCTAAAATTGTATGCTGCAATTATTTAGATCATGTCATTTTTCCACTGTAATGGCCTTTTAAAGTTCTGCTCACGAGTCACCTGGCTAGCAGACACAGTCGGTGGGCCATGTGGGGTTAAGAAATCTACTTGCAAGGTCGGTAGTGCTAAAATTACATGGTCTAAAGAATGTGCACATGTACTTTTTGTATTACAATGCCCCTTTACTTATAAAATGAATCAAAATAATGTGACTTTATTAACAGCACTTTCATTCGGGCAACATATATTTTGCTTTAAAGGAGGCACTTGAAAATCTTAGCGTGTTTCTTATGGGTTTTGATTGTTCTTTATGTGTTTACAGTTTACCGGTATATGGTTTTCTAATTCTTTTTATATATATATATATTATTTTGATTTAATTTAAGTTACACAAGCAAGGTACATCAACAAATAATGATCATCAGAAATGGAACCTAAATCTCACATTGATCAGTACCCCTCCCCTGGTAAAGAGGGAGACATTCTTGTCTGAAGGAGATAAATACAAGTGACTAAAGGGGAAAGTCACTATTTGACCCTATATCATGTGATTCCATAGTGGAATACAAAAATGCACAAGAAAATACTGGTAGCAAAAGTAATAAGGAGCAGACGACAACAATCTTAATGGGACATGAAACCTAAAATGTTTCTTTCATGATTTAGGTAGAACATCCAATTTTAAACAACTGTCCAGTTTACTTCTATTATCAAATTTGCTTCATTCTCTTGGTATCATTTGATGAAGGAGCAGCAATGCTCTACTGGTTTCTAACTGAAAACATGGATGAGCCAATGACAATCATTATATATATGCAGCCACCAATCAGCAGCTAGACCCTTGGTTCTTTGCTGCTCCTGAGCTTTCCTATATAAACCTTTCAGCAAAGGATAACAAGAGAAGGAAGCAAATTAAATAATGGAAGTAAATTGGAAAGTTGTTTAAAATGGTATGCTCTGTCTAAATCATGAATGTTTAAATATGACTTTATTCTCCCTTTAAAGTCTCTTATTCAAGTCCAAAGAGGTGTTCTGAGAATTCAAGGTCCTGTGATAGATATTGGAGGGCCATAGAGATAAGTGTCATCTTAAAGTGTTAGGGAAGTCAAAATTGAACTTACATGATTCAGATAGAGCATGTAATTTTAAGATAATTTCAAATTCAATTCTATTTTCAAACATGCTTTGTTCTCTTGGTATCCCTTGTTGAAAAAGAATACACACATATCCTACACTAGTGGGAGCTACTGCTAATTGGTGCCTGCACACTTCTGTCTTTTGTGATTGGCTGACTAGATATGTTCATCTTGCTGTCAGTAGTGCAGTGCTGTTCCTTCAGCAAAGGATAACAAGAGAATGAAACAAATTTGATAATGGAAGTAAATTGGAAAGTTGTTTAAAATTGTATGTTCTATCCAAATTTTTGGGGCTTTCTGTCCCTTTAAATATCAGCCATAAGCATCTTATAGGAAATAAACATGGAAGCATGATCTCAGATCTCACATTTTGATCTCCATAACATATGTCCCCAACAGGAGACAGCACCTGGAACAAATTAGCCAATGGATCTTCTCCAGTACCCAAATTTTCCAACACATATATTCTTTCATCTCTGTAGTAGATGTGGTTATGATGTATCTAATAGGCCCTGATAACTGCACTACTTCTCCATCTGGGTTTAGGTTCTGCATGAAAGTGCAGAAGCTTAGATCTGTCTGCCAGCGTCCTACTCAATTCTGATTGTTCCTTTGAACTATTAATTTATGTGTCAGTGCCTTTTCTGAGGGTAATTTGGGATCACTCCAGGGTTATGTCCCTTCTGACTGTCATATTTATGTTCTCTATACCTCAGGTCCGTAGAACCACGTTGGGGTAGCCAAGCCACATCTTTCTCCATAACTGGAAATCTCTCAGCAGGAGTAATGAACATTAAGGGTATTTTCCATTCAGGGCTCGTTGAAATGGCTCTGGAGGAGCTTAAGAACTGCTTCTTCCCACTTCTCAAAACTATACAAGTTGTTACAATGCTATACAATTGGTACATATTATCCCCCTTTATTCTATTCAAATACAAACCTGTATCTGATGCATTAGGAATTGAGAGTCTATCAATGACTGTTTTACCCAGATTACTGGGTGCCAAAGTCTCTCAAGACTCTCTTAAGACACCTGAGGCATTAATAGTCACTCTCATAAATACAGCCAATTTTGGTGTCTATTAAGTCCTCAGTGTGAGATTAATCTATATATCTATAGATCATTTCTGCAAATGTTGCTGTAAATATCTGACAATAATTACCGCAGCAGCTTCTGGTATTAAGACCTACTAGGATCACTGCCAAGACACCCACCACCAATTTAATGTGTTTTATTAAGGGAATTTATTGATTGGAAAAGCTTTGGAACATGGAGTTTTTTAATTGATTTTAAAAAATGCATCAGTATGTCTTTGTGTATGAATTCAAACCTTTTTAATAGGGGTTATAGTATTAAAGGGATGTTACTCAACATATGTGAGAAAAGCTTTACTATGTATACATGTTTTTTTCAACTCACCAAAGTAACAGCTCACTGAGTGGTTACCATTCAGCTACTTTTTTTTTTACATTAATTTTCTTGGACTTACCATTATTTCAAAGGATTTTTATATCATCTTGTGAGTTTTCCTAGTAAACTTTCATGAACTGAGGAGAAAGATAACGTGACTGAGTCTATACACTCCCTTGCAATTCCCAGGGTAAGCATCTTGATTGGATGCTTACTTTAAATTGAAAAATAATGTCCAATCAGCATGATCAGTGCTGAGTTAAGTTTACTGTGATCTTGTGGAATTTTGCTATAATCTTCTGGTATTTTTACCATGGTCTCCCAAGATTGCATAATAAACTTCTATGAACTGAGGAGGAAATAAATTTGCTTTGTCTATAAATGCCAGGTACATGCTCCCTTGCAAGTCCCAGACAATCTTGATTGGATGCTTACATTTCCTCTAAACTGGGATGTGGCTATGGAGAAAATATTGAGATGGTCTTTTTAGTTAGAATTTTACATATATACTCCATTATTCCTTTCAGAGTTATGGACACATGTCCCTTTAATCCATTGTCTTCTACCTGAAATTAAATTTGATTGCCTAAAGATAATTTAAGGAGTATCCATAATGCATCCTTAAAACACACTTAGGTGTCAATTTCTATCATATCGATCCCGTTTATTGTCGTTTTTCAGCTCCCGATCCGTTTTTTTTTAGTTCTCACAATACAAATAATAACATCATTTCCATACTGGAAATGTTTTGGATTGGATACAACCAGATAGGGGGAATATAGCCCATAAAATGTATGGACAGCAGTGGTTTTGTTGATCATAATCCTCCTGACCATGGGTTTTGCCCTTTATTTCGTAAATCAAAATGGACACATCAAATTCATCACAAAAGGTTTTGATAAAGTGCAAAACTTGACTTTGTGACAGTATACCAAGAAGATTTGGAATAATTATCTTTTGCATGTGCAATATGTATATCAATATATAGACTAGATTCATTGAACCTACATTCAGTGTGGCATTTACATATGTATTTACATATGTGCATATATTTAATAGACAGATATATGATATCCCTTACAGCTAACAAGATCTGCAGGAAAGTGAGAAAATGGAAATAACAACCTCAACATCGAGAAATGGCATTCATGAATCATGCTTCTGTTTCATACTTGTATACAGTGTTCTCGTCTTTAGAAACGGGGTTCCTCTTGGCAATCATGTTGTGATGATCTGTAGTTAAGAATTTGCCATTCAATCTTGGTTGTTTGAAAGCACAATCTTCTTACAGTTATAGAAATGTGGCAATGAGAAATCCTGTTCTGTAAAGTGAGAGTGAGGTTTGGAATTGGAAATCGTAGTTTGTACACTGGGTTTCTGGGAAAAAGCAGTTTGCATGGAGAGTTTTTGGAAAATCAGTTTGTATTGAGAGTTCTGCAACTTTCCAAAATTGGAAAACAAGTTTTCTTAAGGAATGTAGTTTAAAAAAAAATAAAAAATACTTTTAACATATTAGAAGTTATGAAAACATACTTCCTCAAACATGCTCACTATACCCATCATGCCCATATACAAATGGAATTTAGATTAATTAACACTTATCAGAAAAACACTCAATCAACATGCAACAGACTATCTAAATTACACAAATTACAAAATTCCCATCTACGCATCAAAAGAAAATCCAATTGCACACTTACCGCAGTCCACTCTTTCAAATACTAGGGTATGTTGTTAGACCCTAATCTATCTTTTGGCCTCCACATAGAAAAACTTGCATCTAAACTTTATCCAAAATTAGGTGCCCTGTACAGAAACAAATTTTGCCTCAGCCCTACAGTAAAGGAAAAGATTGTACAGCAAATGCTGATGCCTATCATGGATTACGGGGACGTAGTATTCGCACCTGCACCGCAAACTCACCTTAATAAACGTAATACGTTGTATAACTCGTTCTGCCACTTTGTGCTACAATGTAACTACAGGACCCACCATTGTGACATGCTAAAAGAACTAAACTGGCTGACGCTGGAATCCAGACGCACCCTCCATCTTTCCTGCCTTGTGTTTAAGAGCCTTTCTGGGAAGCTCCCACCTTACCTGAGCAGAATGCTCTCCCCAGCTATTCCCACCTCCTATAACCTTCAAACCTGTACCAGCACATTATTTAGCTTGCCTCAATACAAAAAGAAAGCAGCTCGATCCTCCTTTTCCTACAGAGTGCCACAGTTATGGAATGACCTCCCACACACTTTCAAACCTTCCCCAAGCCTAATATCCTTTAAGAGATCCCTCTCTACATATCTCAAAACAGAATGCACCTGTCATGGTTGATTATATATTTCCTACCTGTTCTATGTACAATTTTTTCATATATTGTGTATTATTATTGTTTTTGAATTTTATTTGTACCCTATTGTATCAATGCAATGTTTTGTGGACCCAGGACATACTTGAAAACGAGAGAAATCTCAATGTATTCTTCCTGGTAAAATATTTTATAAATAAATAAATCTATGTTCAGACACAGAGGGGGAGGAGGGGTTGTGGTCCCTGATTTGGTTTCTTATTACTATGCAGCCAAATGAGCTCAGGCTACATTATGGAATAACACAGTTAACAACATTAGATGCAATTGATGGGTTAACAATGGCACTATAAAAGGTAATCTCCTGATAAAATATATCAAATATTAATATAAATATATTAGTTTAAGTATATTTATCTATGATTGGTAGTGGTGCTTTGCATCAAGAACATTATTTATTTTATTGTGGATAAAGAAGAAATTTCACTAAAGGATGCAGTACAGCACTCTCTGCCCAGATGAGGCAGAACAAAGATATGAAAGTTAAAACATAACCTCTGATATATTACACACACACACACACACACATATATATATATATATATATATATATATATATATATATATATATATATATATATATATACATACATATGTATCAAATTCATTTTTTGTATCTAGGATTAATCAGATCCCTGTGTGAGCTTTGCGCTGATTTTTTTGGTGTTTGTTTGTATAAAACATAACCTTTATTAGATACTAAAAATGGGATAAACATTAAAATTGAGGAGAATTATTGTCATCATATTGTTAAATTGTTGCTCCTACTATTATATTATATATTCTTGAGTGGACTTTACACATATCGACATATTAGTAAACAAAGGCATAATATTGTAACCCAATCACTCACCAAAATGTCCTGCCCATATAAATAAATTATTATGAGCTAAGAAATAACATAGACCACCTCTATCAAGCATAAAACTTTTAAATACTGTTTTTAAATAAATTTAACCGAGCTGTACTTTGTTGCTGTCTTGCTGGTAATTCCGGAAATAAAAGCTGATTTTCGTTTTAAATCCTGAGAGTATCTTCCATTGGTTCTATCCATTGTGTGACATCACTACACTATTTTGGATTATAATCTGTTTGAGGTGAAAGCGACTGAGGTAACTAGAAAAGCAAGAAAGATAAATATTCAGCCAGGTTCTCTGAGAGATACAACGCCGCCAGACCAATACCTACACTATCTTTTTAAATTTATGGGATTCTTTAACAAGGAAATTCCCCCTTAAAACTGTAAACTCCCAAGCAACACCACTTGTGACCCACTCCTATTCTGTAGATAAGGTAGCGCAAGATAAATGGGCAAATAGAGAAATGTAGCACATTACTAATGTTATGAAAGACTAGAAAATTATTACCTACAAGCTATATGCAGCCTTAAATTATGTCCCACCTAGATGGTTTTATTACCTCCAACTTTAGTCTAGTTAGAGAGGTTCTAATTTACAGGGTAAAAGAAGCTATTTAGACACTCTTTGTCTGGCAAGCTCTAGGACGAAAGGGGCAATCGTTGGTTTATATCCTATTTTAATATGTTTAGTGTGCAATCTCGCTTACCCTTTATGAGTGGATGGGAGGAGGATCTATAGGTGGATTTCTCATACCACTTTTAGCTAGTGCTAATCTACAAGAAAATTATATAAAACTGGCATATGGATGGTATATATC
This sequence comes from Bombina bombina, assembly GCF_027579735.1. Taxonomy (NCBI): domain Eukaryota; kingdom Metazoa; phylum Chordata; class Amphibia; order Anura; family Bombinatoridae; genus Bombina; species Bombina bombina. The sequence continues at coordinate 957,607,080 of NC_069501.1, read as the reverse complement.
CTCTGATAGGTGACACACACAATCCAATACCCAGATTAATTTATGCTACAGAGGCTTTAATCATAGAGGCACTTACCTACGCATGTGGTCACCTTGCCAACTTGTTGAAAATATTTGAATTCATACTTCTAGGTTATTAAGAAGCATTTTCATCAGAGAGATACACCTCACACATGCTCAAGCTTTACTACACCAGCCCATCGAAAGGGATGAATATAAATGCAGTTAAATGAACAGTAATAATTTGTATGGCAACTAGAATCGGTATTGCTAAATTCTGGAAACACTCAGTAACAAATTTATCCATTCTACAATCTAAGATTGATTATTACTACCATATGTCTAGACTGTCTTCTATTTTATTAGATAAAAGAAACAAATTATTCACTATTTGGAAGTCCTGGATAATATGGGATGATAGGAACAGCAGATATGGACATAATTGAGGTTGACGTATAATTACATTTCCCGCCACCCTGCCGTAAGTGCCTGGTGGCTGCCTACTATGTTTAGGTTTGATGTAGTTTGCACCTTTCTATCTATTTTCAGACCACGAGCATTGTTCAAGCCTTTATATACTTATCTGAAAGAGGTTGTAAAGATACTTTCTAAACAGGTATTTTACTCATATACATATATGCTATGTTGGTTTTTAATACCTATTATATGCACCCTGTGAATATATGTTTATACTATGTTATGCTTTTCTCTTGCTGTATGAATATAGAAAATTAACCCCATTAGCCAATTTGTTATTTTAGTGATCTGCATCCATCCAAAAATAGAATAGATTGCAATCGACCACTGTGACATAAATAGTGGAAATATAGCTCCAATATAGAGATGTACTGATGTGAGGAGGGGATAGGTGAAATACCAGATTAGGTTACAACTACCTGATTTACAATATTAGATATCCTCATGATCTGTTTGTGTTGATACAAAGCAACTAAAACTACTTATTGAAAGATTTTTTCCCCCCATAATTTTGGACCTAATTTAATGTGATTCACATAAGCTTTTAAAAATTATTTTGAATTTAGAATGTGTAAGAAAATTGACTTTGCACTTCTATGCACAGGCATATTTTTATGCAGAAACAACTTAAATAGCAAGTTAACAATTTAAATAGCAACAAATATAGCGTTCTAAATCATTTTATTTCAAAACAGAACATCTTGTTTTATTATGTGCTGCATAATGAGCTAGTACTGTATTCATAATCTTCACCCAGCTAACATTCACTTGATTAGAAATGAAATAAAGGAATTAAACCTTTATAACAAGAAAGTGAATGACTTTGGTAGCTGAATTTGTGTGTTATTTGTTTTTAAATGTGCTTGATTAATTGGAAGCCACTATTAACAGATTAAAAATGTTTTGACTTAAATAACTATTAAGTTTATTCACACCAGAGTATGTACCTGAAGTTTCACATGACAGTACCCTACCACCTTCTTTAAATGTTTGTCCTTGACAGAACACTGACTATATCTATCTATCTATCTATATATATATATATATATATATATATATATATATATATATATATATATATATATATATATATATAAATTTGTCAAAAATAGAAGCAAATATCTATAGAGAGGTGGGTGTGGTAGATTACTTTTTTTTAGACTTCATGCAAGGACATTTACTATCAAGCATTTTCCTTTTTTACAGAGGTAAGTTCTTGATAAAAGGATACCCAGCTGTAGCAGTGTTCTCTACAACAATTATGTGTGTGCAAATGCCAGGACTTTATACTCGTATCTGTGATACTAGGGTCAGTAGATGGGATGCTATTGTTCCCCATTACCAAGAGTGTGATCAACTTTATAAAATGGTTAGGTTTTTTTCCCTCACTAAATTAATCTAGAGCTTTAAGAACAACATCAAGATGATTATCAGAATATGACAGAGCCTTGTTTTGCAAATAGAAATAATATGAGGTGCAAAAACAGAAATCTTAATGGACTTAAATTTTTCTATTGATGGGCGTCACCATCCTAAATCACACTGAACTAGTATTTCTGACTGTTAGACACTTCAGATATTTGTCAATTAATAGAATTAGTTGATCACATACTTGTAAATGTTTTACCACTGTATGGTTTAGGAAAATTGGTTTTAGGTTTCCAGGTGTTGACACCATAGACATTTTTCTGTACTAAGTAAGGGATCTAACCAATATTGACTAAAACTCTTCATTTACAATAAGATGAGCATATGGAATGTCTGTTAATTATTAAACAGATTTTAAGCAAATAAAGAAATAATATAATAAACAAATTACTAAGTCATCTACAAAGACTTACAAAAAATATTATTGTTTGTAAAAATGCCAATCTAAATGTAAGAAAAAAAAATATATATAAAGATATGTTTGTAAATTGGAGGCACAGCCTGTGGAGATCAGATACACATTTCAGAATTATGAACCCTCAGGCCCAAGGCCAGGTGAGGGATAAAGAAGAAATCAAACACAAATGTCTGAAATAAGATGATAGATAATAGTAGTGGTATTCTAGCGCTAAGAGTGCCCTAAGCTGTGACCAAAAAATGGGGTCTAACCTCCCCCAGAAAAAAGGGGTTACTGAAACACAGGGATCGGTACAGCGCCAAAAGGCCAAGGGACAAATATACAAAACTGCCAATACTTTAAAATGTAGATTTATTACAATCAGATAAAACGATATACGGTATGAATTGTAAAATAAGAGTTAAAACAAATAGTTGGCAATTAGTGCCGAGCATATATTTAAGAAATGCAATATAAGAAAATTGTTTAAAACAATAAAATTGCTAGCAAAACCAAAAACAAGACATCAGAAACAACCTAACATACTGGTTATCAACATAGAAGTCTTGGGTACGTGTTGGGTAAACCAAGCTATCTAAGCATACAGAGCGTGGGAGGCTGTGGGTCAAAGATGTCAGTTATGGATCCATAGTGTGGTGTGCACCGTGGTGAAATAAGGGAGGTGCGTGTAGCGTAATCTGAATGACCCAATTATAGATCAGACCTGGGTGTGAATGCTTGCAAATTGCAACAACAGTAAAAATGAAGATAAATACAATGTGCCAAATTACAACATAGTTAAAAAGTATATAATTATGAAAAAATTCATCATGAAAAAAGGGTCTACGCGTTTCGGTCCTCAATAGACCTTTTTCAAGACTTGAAAAAGGTCTATTGAGGACCGAAACGCGTAGACCCTTGGTAAGCATCTTTCCATTTGATTACTATTATATTTTAAACTGTATCACGCTATGCTGTTATTTTGGGTTACAGGTATCTACTAGGGACGACAATAAGAGCCGCTGATTGCCTAAAGTTTATTGGGATCCTTGGAATTTATCCTGTCACACCGTTATATATATATTTTTATATTTTTCACATTTTTTCACATTTTCTACATTCCAAATTTTCTTCACTTTGCTTTGTCGCGTTTAGACTTGGTTTTTGCACACCACTGTGCTATTATTTGGATTGGCCACATTTGGATTATATATGAACTAATTTTTCTGCTACCCCTTTTCTATTTTTTGATTTTTTGAATTTTTTGCACCGTTTTTTACATCAACTTTGTTCTCCCACCCCCCTTTGTTGAAAAAAAATTTCTGATTTTTTCACTGACTGCATATTTGACTTTTTGATTGACTTTCCACTTGTCTTCAGGATCCATCACCATCTTTTTGTGTTGGAGTCCTAGTCTCCACTCGGCATCATTTTTTGTGGTTTTTTCATGATGATTTTTTTCATAATTATATACTTTTTAACTATGTTGTAATTTGTCACATTGTATTTATCTTCATTTTTACTGTTGTTGCAATTTGCAAGCATTCACACCCAGGTCTGATCTATAATTGGGTCATTCACATTACGCTACACGCACCTCCCTTATTTCACCACGGTGCACACCACACTATGGATCCATAACTGACATCTTTGACCCACAGCCTCCCACGCTCTGTATGCTTAGATAGCTTGGTTTACCCAACACGTACCCAAGACTTCTATGTTGATAACCAGTATGTTAGGTTGTTTCTGATGTCTTGTTTTTGGTTTTGCTAGCAATTTTATTGTTTTAAACAATTTTCTTATATTGCATTTCTTAAATATATGCTCGGCACTAATTGCCAACTATTTGTTTTAACTCTTATTTTACAATTCATACCGTATATCGTTTTATCTGATTGTAATAAATCTACATTTTAAAGTATTGGCAGTTTTGTATATTTGTCCCTTGGCCTTTTGGCGCTGTACCGATCCCTGTGTTTCTGAAATAAGATGAATAAACTATTTATGTGCTATGTGCAGAAACACATGTTAATTCCCAGTTTCAATTCCAATGTATTTTTTATCATGCTCCCTTAGGGCCTAAATCTTAAAAAATCATTAGCTTATTTTATTAAGCACTATATCGTAATGTAAGTGCCTCTTCTTTACATACAAAACATTAGGACACTCCCCTTAATGGGATACATAGCTCTCAAGGTAAAAAATGTCTTTAAAGCATTCCCTGAGGGCTTTTATAGTACTGAAGAGACCAAAGAGCATAACAGAAACGGGCCCTATGTTTGAAATTTGTGTTCAGTACAAACACATATAAACCCATGTGTTTGTACTGCTTTGCTGTAGAACAAGTAGCACATTAAAATCAATATAATCAGGTTCATAATGCTGAGATATGTCAGGAAAATATTGATAACATTTCATGGGCTGTAATGCACTAGAAAAAAGATATGTGCATGTATTGCATAATTAGAAAACTAATTGTCATCATTATGGTAATGTATATTGTCAGTTCAGTAAAAGCTTGCAAGCCATAAACACACATATACACACACACATATACACACACACCACATACATACACTCACACACACATACACACATAAACACACACACATACACACACATAAACACACACAGTACACACACACAAACACACGTACATACACACACACACACACACACACATACACACACACACCACATACATACACATTCCACTTACATACACACACACATAAACACACACACATACATACACACACATATACACACACATACATACATACACACACATATACACACACATAAATTAGAAAACTAATTGTCATCATCATGGTAATGTATATTGTAAGTTCAGTAAAAGCTTGTAAGCCATAAACACACACACCACATGCATACACTCACACACACACACGCATAAACACACACACATATACACACACATAAACAAAAAATATTTGTATATAAGTGCACCAGATGGAGTACCAACGGCGTACTAAAACAAACAAGGGGGCACTTACCAATATTCAGTAATACTGGTATGTGATACAAACACAAAGAACCTAAAATATCTAAATAGATATATACATGCACATACCTAAAATATATGGGCAACTTTGATATATGTGACTAAAAGTATGAAAAAAACAATTATATAACACTACAAGAAGTGTTAGTGTAAAGTGCAACAATGAAAAATGCAACAGTAAAAGGGTGCAACAGGTAATGTGTGTGTGTAATGTAACTGTAACAATAACCAATCTAAGTAATATATATTAAATAAAATGTGATAAAATCAATAACCAATAAAATATCAAAATAAAAGTAATAGCAGTGATGCAGAGTATGATTAATCACTACAACATTAAAAAGTCATAAAAAAACAACACACAATTGGGAAGAGAGAGTTGAAGAGAGTCCACAAGTGTATGATCAAGGAATTGCCTAAAGTGTGTCCTTGTATAAATGAAATGTGCAATATAATATTCATTTAATCAAATGGTGACCCCAAAACCAAAACCCATTGGATATACAGACTGTCAGAGTGGATGAGTGACCCAATGATTCGTCTCTCCAATGGTGGGGATCCTGAGTCCCAAACGATACTAGAGATATATGAAAAAGAAGAAATGGAGGCGCTTCATAGGGTGAGTATGTTAGGACATGTGAAGTGCTGCAAGTAACAGACAAATGGCAACTCACGTGTTTGCTCTACCACCAATGGTGCGTAGAGGCGAGCTAGGGCACACCGCTCCTCCCAGCGAATCAAACCCTGGTTATTTCAGGAGGCTTGAGTGGAAACAGATCCCCAACACAGCATCAATCCAGTTCTGTAAAAAGGATTCCTGCAGGATGTCAGCTCAATTAGCTGAATGTGCAAACAGTTGAGTGTGTGTAGGATTACAGGTAGGTGTCAGGCTAGAACCATATAACAGCGCCGATGTCATTTTCTCTGCAAGTGATATAACAACTAGATAGAAAGTGGTGGTGCCTGCAAACATGTGAGTTGCCATTTGTCTGTTACTTGCAGCACTTCACATGTCCTAACATACTCACCCTATGAAGCGCCTCCATTTCTTCTTTTTCATACACACACACATGTAAACGCACACATAAACACACACAGATGACATAACGACAGAGAGGGGGGAGGGAGAGTAAAAGAGTCAGAGAGAGAGAGAGATGTAATAAAATATATGTTGCTTGAGCTTCATACTGTGTCATTTAATTCATTACTCCTAAGACTTTGGGTTATGGCAAAAATATCCCTTGTGGACTATTTTGTATAATATTCCATTAATGATGTGATGTCTTTTAGAGCACACTTTGAAGCTTATTAACTCATGAAAAATCAATGATAGAATATCAACAAGTATATAATGTAATGTCTGCTCTAGAAATAGCAACTTTAGGTTTTTCTCCTTCTAGTTGTAAAATAAAATCTTGTCAGCTGTTTTTCCTGCTTTGTTGGTTTAGGAGAGTATGTGTTAATTCCCTATGCTGACTATAACCTTAAGGTAAATATATAGCAACACTAACTAATTAGTATCTCAGGGCATGCATATCAGTAACTGTATAATATACTGACATTGGAGCTGTCACTATAATTAATGTGCCTTCCTTTAGCCTGGTATGATGATATGTATGACTAGTCACTATTAATCAGCTAGTAATGAGCTCAACTACATCACAAAAATAGTTTTACATTTAACTCTTTCTATCCTTTTGCACACTATATTAATAATTACTTGGCAAATATACACCCCAAGGAACAGGGTTCAAATGACCAGCAAGACAAAAGAACCAAGCAGAAAAAGACTGGGGGGTGGGGGAAACAGAAAATTTCACTTTGTAGATAATAAAGAAAAATGTACAAGGACAAAGAAAGAACAGGTATTGATAAAACCAATAATTAAATTATATATTTTAAAATAAACAACAATGTACAAAATACAAGATCACAATTACAAATATAGACAATAAATTAACCTTAATACAATAATAAAAGTGGTAAGAAAAACCTCACAACAAACAGAACTAGTGTAATTATAGGATGATAGTCTTCAAAAAAATGTTGTGCTTTGCTTTGATCGCTTGTTTATATAATATACATGCTTTGCAAATTAGTCCTTACTTTAACTTAATAGAATTATACTAGTTTTAGGTAATTTAACATTTTTTATTCTTATACATGAGCATTTCTGGAATACAAACATGGCAAAGCAGTTATGCAAACAAACCACTTGACTATTTCGTTACTGTGCAGTAAATATCAAGCTTATCAGAAACAATACATACCAAGTATCCATTTGTTCTTAATGATCTGATAATATTAGCATAAAATAAACCTTAATCTTAGATCTTAAAATTGGGATACAAATTGTTTGAGAAACTGAAAGAGACAGAAAGATAGGGATGATAGAGGTGGGTAAATAAGCGTGAATATAAGTATATGAAAGAGATTATATTGTAGCATAATTAATGCACTGAACAGAGCACATTAAAGTAGCCATTTTGGGTTTTAAATTATACAAATATTTATACATTTTTAAGTTATATAAAACGAGGCATTTAAGACCAACCAATATCAGGGGTATTATGTACTCTATTTATAGAATACAGATAGGAAATTGCGCTGGTTCAAAGAACTTCTAAAAAGCCAAACTCAGAGTTTTATCCCCTTCCAGGATAAATATAGAAAATATAATAAAAAAGAGAGTGCTTAAAGCTAGAAGTACACACAATATAAATGTATTTACGCTCACACAATGTTACATTTGATAAATCATAAAAAGAATATATCTTAACTACAGATATTTCTTCATTTTAAAAGAGACATCTCACAAATTCCAAAGTAATTCAGAATACCACCATTAAATTCAAATCACACTCCGTGTTCAGCAATTTTCCATAAAATTTAGAACAATATTATATACCAAGAACAAGATCTTTACCACCAGATCTGTCCTCAGAATTTTAAAAAGACCCAATCTTCAGAGGATAACTTTATTAAAGTTATAAATAACAATTCCCCTATTTGGAATAACACCTGAAAGTGTATCCCTCTTCCGGGATTATCAATACTCACTCAGAATTTACCGCTCCTCAGCATCGACAGGTTTGCACTACAGGGGATTTCTCCTTGGATATCTTTTGTGCCTACTTTTTTGTAGAGCACATATGCATTACACACTGCGACCTGCATAACATAAAAGTCTCCTTTTTTATACCATCTTTTGATCTTTCATTGAAGTAGATATGGCTGTAGGCGCTGGACATATAAATCTACTCATCGCATATTCTTGCTATACTCCACAATGCACTTTGGCTTTAGGAGCTGCACATCTTTCCCCTTTACAGACACTGGCACTTTAGTTTCATTGTGTATTGTGGAGAGCACATACACTTCTTTTTTTGTCATTGTACCGAAGGGCACGTAGCTCATTGTGGTGTAAAATTGACGTTGTACCCCTATGTTTCCATATGTCAACTTCTGGGGGAAAACCTGTACAATTATTTCACACTGTGCCACAGGCCAGGGTATCAAAATAAAATAAAAATGTAGACAGCTCTGTGCTAGTATAAAAGTTATCCAGCCATAAATGGTACCCTTTGTTTAGCAAGGGTAGTAGGAGATTCCACACAATGTTCCTATTTGTGCCAACTGAAACTGGGCAGCCAGGTGGATCTAAGTGGCTATATTTACCCTGGTAAATGTGAAATTCCCAGGTATACTCTGTACTGCATTTGCACAGTTTATAAAATGTGACACCGTTGCAGGACCAGTTGAATGGGATATATTGCTTGAAAAGCAATCTCCTCTTAAATTTCATAAGGGAGTCATCAATATAAATTTCCTGGCCAGGGGTGTAAATTTCTTAAAATTCATATGACAGGTGGTTTATTAGGGACTTTATTTTATTTAACCTGTCAAGTAAGGGGTCATTTCTGGGGGGGGGGGGGGGGGCACTGGGCATTATCATTAAAATGAAGAAACCATAGCAACTATTCATATATATCCCTCTTCATAATCTGTTTAAAAAGAGGGGTAGCAAGGATGGGGTTCTGGTTCCATATGGTTCAACATGCCTATTACCAAATTCAGGGCCAAAAACTTTTTAATCTCAGATATGTCAGTGGGGTGCCAGGTATTTTTCCGATATACTTAGACTGTGGATTCATTTGTTTGGGCAACTATATGCTTAAACATGCTATCTGTCAGAAACAAGGAGAGATAATGTATTGGCTCAGATACTACAGCATTAGTTGTGATGACAGGAGTCTCTGGAAATGGGGGTATTTAAGGAGCAGTTAAATTTGGGGTAGTCAATTTTGTTCATTTGTTGGATGCCTCCTTTTAGTTGGTGGAAGGCAGGGAGCACCATCAATAGATGCATCACACAGGGGCTCTATTATTATTATTATTATTATTATCAGGTATTTGTAGAGCGCCAACAGATTCCGCAGCGCTGTAAACATAGTCAATATACAGGATAGTTTTTGCAGGGATCAAGTGGGTAGAGGGCCCTGCCTAGAGTTTCACTGTTGTAGTCGGCTCTTATGAAGGTGATCTGCAAACAGCTGGGCTCATAGGCTTACATTCTAAGGGGTTCAAGGGGAAATCAACGGAGTTAGGAAGGGTTAGTGTTGGTTGTAAGCATCCCTGAATAATAGTTTTTAGGGAGCGCTTGAAGCTGTTAAAACTAGGGGAGAGTCTTATGGAGCGAGGCAGGGAGTTCCACAAGATGGGGGCCAGTCTGGAGAAGTCCTGTAGACGGGAATGTGAGGAAGCAACAAAAGAGGAGGAGAGGAGGAGATCCTGAGCTGATCGAAGGGGACGGGAGGGAGAGTATCTAGAGACAAGATCTGAGATGTAGAGGGGAGCAGTGCAGTTGAGAGCTTTGTATGTCAGAGTGAGGATTTTGTGTTTAATCCTAGAGGCAAGAGGAAGCCAGTGAAGGTATTGGCAGAGATGAAGATCGACGAGTAAGGAAGATGAGCCTGGCAGAGAGTGTGGTTAAAATTGTTACTCTAAAGGCTGGAAAAGCTTCAAAAAGTTCAGATTTACACTGTTTAGTAAAAAATACTTTTGATAGTTCAAATTTAGATTATTCAAAAATAATTTTAAGAAAGCAAACAAACAATAATTTTACATTGTCCTCATCAGTCAATTGATCCTGGTATTAGCCAATAAGTATGCAAACTTTACTTTTGTTCTTGACCAGTTTTGATCCCCTTAAAAAATAAATAAATTAAAATCCTTTTTTGTGCTGCTGCTGCCTTGTAGCATCTGACCTAACTTCTACTACACTGAAGATATTTCCCATTTGCAATAGTGGACAAATGGACTTTTGTTAATAAAATGATTCCCAATAGTCCCCTTATCAAAAATTAGCTGAAACAAAATAAAAACAGAAATGTAAGTCCTTACCCATTCTCCCCTATTAAAAAGTTATTTGTCGTGTTAAAGGGACAGTCTAGACCCAATACTTATTCTTTATTAATTATTGTTACATACCATATAATCATCTTGCAACAGGTTCCATATCCATAAGCTTGTAAGAAAATGGCCACCAAGCTCCACCCACAGCTGTCTTCTTGTACAATTAGCTGTTTTTTTGTATGACAGTTTAGCAGTGCAAGTTTAATATTTTCTAGTTAGTTATTTCAAATTGCACAAATCATCATGTGAGAGTAGGAAAACTTATTTAAGAGTTGATCCTTATTTGAGAAACTTAACATATCAAAATATACATGTAATAGGTGGGTGGCTCATGGCGACCATTTTTCGGCTTCTAACAATGAATATTTAAATGTTTCATATACTTCTTACAAGCTTATAGATATGGGAGCAGTTGCAGGATACTTCTCTGGTATGTAACAATAAGAAATCTAAATGTTTGTCATAGGGCAAGGTGGTGCTTCTGAAAAACAAGAACTGAGGATGGGTTTAGCAAATTCCTCAAGTTTGTAATTTTTCATAATTATTTTCAAGTCTGAAAAATGAAGCATATAACTGTATTTATGTGCATGCATGAGATTCATCGACTGAAGATTCTCGGGCAAAGATCACTTTAGAAAATTAAATAGTTTTATACTGAAATTAGAAAAAAAATCTTATTAATACCAGAGTTTAAGTACTCACTCAAATGTTCAAAACTTGCAAAATGCCTAACTTTTTTTAAAAATTATTTTTAGTTTTGCTCCACAGTGCGACTGATTAACATCAAAGTACATAAAGAATAAAACATATTTTCAGCCTTTGACTCAGCAGGCCGTCCTACTTAGTGTGTCCATTTTACATCATAACATAATTTTTTTTTATACATGAACAGTTTATCATTAGTGATGTCGCGAACCTAAAATTTTGCGTTCGCGAACGGCGATCGTGAACTTCCGCAAATGTTCACGAAACGGCGAACCGCCATAGACTTCAATGGGCAGGCGAATTTTAAAACCCACAGGGACTCTTTCTGGCCACAATAGTGATGGAAAAGTTGTTTCAAGGGGACTAACACCTGGACTGGGGCATGCCAGAGGGGGATCCATGGCAAAACTCCCATCGAAAATTACATAGTTGATGCAGAGTCTGGTTTTAATCCAGAAAGGGCATAAATCCCCTAACATTCCTAAATTGTTTGGAATAACGTGGTTTAAAACATCAGGTATGATGTTGTATCGATCAGGTAGTGTAAGGGTTATGCCTGCTTCACAGTGACAGACCAAACTCCCCGTTTAACGCACCGCAAACAACCGCAAACAGTCCATTTGCACAACTGCAAGCTCCGCATGGGAGTGCCCCTGTTTTTGGTCAGATTTTTAAAAGGACCGGGCACTTTGGCATGAAGATTTACATTCACTTTAACCTTCCAAAGATACATCCAGGTATGGTATCATCATCTTATTATACTCATTGGTAAAACTTAAGGGGACAGTCAAGTCGAGATTGAACTTTTGTGGTTCGGATGGGGCACGCAATTTTGAGCAACTTTTTAGTTTGCTCCTGTTGTCGATTTTTCTTCGTTCTTTTGGTATCTTTGTTTGAAAAAGCAGGAATGTGCGTATGGGAGCTGGACCGTTTTTGGTTCGGCACCTGGGTGGTGCTTTCTGATTGGTGTCTAAATGTAGCCACCGGTAGGTAGGCGCTGCCCAGGTTCTGAACCAGGGATGAGCCGTCTCCTAGGCTTACATTCAAGTGGAGATGCCAAGAGAACGAAGAAGGTTTGATAAGGGAAGTAGATTGGAGGGTTGCTTGGAGTTGCGTGCTCTATGTGAACCGTGCAGGTTTGGTTTTGACTAGACTATCCCTTTAAGACCCTTATAATTAGAATTAAGATATGTTAAAAAATCCCTGGCCTCCAGTTTGGGTATAAAAAATAAATATACACACCAACACATATGTGTATGTATGTATATATATATATATATATATATATATATATATATATATATATATATATAGTTTGTATGCGTTAATTTTATTCTGAAGGAGTTTATTGTTGAAACAACTTGCTATCTCCCACCAACTTATATAGAGATTGGGGGAAAATTAAGGCAAACATAGCTTAAAGTTAAGTCCATAATCAAGCTATTGACGGCAATAAGAGTTTCGAAATAGATTTACTTTTGCTGTTAGAACAAAACCTATATGCGCCAACACCAATCACCAGCTAGCTTCCCAGTAGTGCATTGCTGCTCATGAGCCTAGGTTTACTCTTCAACAAAGGATACCAAGAAAATAAGGCACATTATAGATTATTATTAAAGGTAAATTGAAAGGTTGTTTAATATTGCATGCTCTGTCAGAATCATAGAGGTGTAATTTTGACTTTACTGGTCATTTTAAACAGTTGTTAAACTTTCAGTGTTAGCTGGAAAACGTTTTATTTGTTGTTTTTTATGTTTATCAATGTCTTTGTACTTGCATCTCCCCTACCTTGGCCTAGCAGACACCTATTTCTGCAGTATAAATGTATAGTGACAGTTGCACCTGAGAAAAATAACCTAATTTTGTGAAAATAACCTTTCTTTTTAACAGACATAACATTTTCAGATGTACTACCAATGATAATCACTGTAGGAGAAACAATGAACCAGCCCATATTTTTAAATGTCTTTGTAGTGACCCTTGAATTTTATTACCTGATATTATTGATCTCTCACAATAGGGTTAAATGCATAGGTAAAGTCCCACTTCTATATGCAGCTCCTGTGCAGGGCACAGCCGGTCCACAATCAGTAGGTTTCACGACCTAGCCAATCATCTGTTGCCGTTTCTGAACATGACAGACTTCCTGCTTCTGAATGGGGCTTTAACTACATATTTAACCACTTTGCTGGGATTAAAATTGTATTTATATAGAAGAGCCAGTTCAATCCTATGTTCTGTTGAAATATAACATGCCCTTTTAATGTCCTTTTAAATGTATCATTTAAATATTGGTTTACAGGTTTCTACTGAAGACTAAATTGGAGAAGCAATTGTATTTACATACTATTTGCGTTTATATATTATTTGTATGCCCTTCTAAAACATGGATTGCAGACAAGGTTCTATTTATATTTTATTGATCATTTTTTAATTGCGTCTTCCATTACCGCTTCTAATTGTTTAGTGAAGCACACTTATCTGTGTATAGTGAGCTGCCATTTTGTATGGAACTCTTCTTTCGGACACAAAAAAATGTTCATGTACAGTTTACAGCATAAATGGTTTACTGGGATATTTAAAAGTAATAAGACAATAGCAACTTTGTGTTTTTATATTTTAGCAGTTTTTGACATAAAATGTTTGTGTGTTTTCATGCTAGATTTTGTTAATATTTTTCTTGTGTGTTTTCTGTTGTGTTGTAACATGTCAAATAAAAAAACACTTTGTTTATAAAAAAAAAAAAAAAAGCTCTGCATGTCCTCCATCAACAACACGTCTGTAAAGCGCCCTGTCCTTGCCGGCGTGGTCGTGGGAGGAGGAGGATTACTTTCACCTCTTCCCCTGTCAGATTCCCGTTGTGCTGTGACATCACCCTTATACGCTGTGTAAAGCATACTTTTTAATTTATTTTGGAACTGCTGGCAGTCCCTGAAACGCACACGTGTGAAGGAAACTGACTGCTATTATTTCACAGTAAAAAAAAGTGTTTTTTTTTTTAATGTACACTACTGTTACTACTACACAAGATATGAGTTGCACTGGTGTGACAATGTGCCCTGGCACGCCCTGAACCGCACACGTGTGAAGGAAACTGACTGCTATTATTTCACATTAAAAAAAAAAAGGTTGTTTTTTTTAAATGTACACTACTGTTACACCAGATATGAGTTGCACTTGTGTGACAATGTGCCCTGGCAGGCCCTGAAATGCACACGTGTGAAGGAAACTGACTGCTATTATTTCACAGTCCAAAAAGTTTTTTTTTTTTTTAAATGTACACTACTGTTCAGATATGAGTTGCACTAGTGTGACAATGTGCCCTGGCAGGCCCTGAAACGCACACACGCTGGCAGGCAGGCAACTGCAATTAGATTACACTAGCAGACTGATGTTTCACAGTCAAAAAAGTTTTGTTTTTTTAAATTTACACTACTGTTACAACAGATATGAGTGGTGGTGGCACTAGTTGGCAAGTGGGCCTGGCACACACGCTGGCAGGCAGGCAACTGCAAATTTACACTACTGTTACAACAGATATGAGTGGTGGCACTAGTTGGCAAGTGGGCCTGGCACACACGCTGGCAGACAGGCAGCTGCAATTAGATTACACTAGCAGACTGATGTTTCACAGTCAAAAAAGTTTTTTTTTTTTAATTTAAACTACTGTTACAACAGATATGAGTGGTGGTGGCACTAGTTGGCAAGTGGGCCTGGCACACACGCTGGCAGGCAGGCAACTGCAAATTTACACTACTGTTACAACAGATATGAGTGGTGGTGGCACTAGTTGGCAAGTGGGCCTGGCACACACGCTGACAGGCAGGCAACTGCAATTAGATTACACTAGCAGACTGATGTTTCACAGTCAAAAAAGTTTTGTTTTAAAATTTAAACTACTGTTACAACAGATATGAGTGGTGGCACTAGTTGGCAAGTGGGCCTGGCACACACGCTGGCAGGCAGGCAACTGCATTTAGATTACACTAGCAGACTGATGTTTCACAGTCAAAAAAGTTTTTTTTTTTTTTAAATTTACACTACTGTTACAACAGATATGAGTGGTGGCATTGCAGGCAGGCAACTGCAATTAGATTACACTAGCAGACTGATGTTTCACAGTCAAAATTACACAGGAAAAAAAAAAGACTGATGTTCTAGCCCTAAAAAGGGCTTTTTGGGGTGCTGTCCTTACAGCAGAGATCAGATCAGTCCTTCAGGACTGTAGTGGACACTGAATACACTAGCCTAGCTATCAATTTCCCTATGAAATCAGCAGCAGCTACACTGTCCCTCATCTCACTAACAATGCAGCTTCCGAATGAATCTAAAATGGATGCTGTCCAGGAGCTGGGAGGGTCTGGGAGGGAGTGTCTGCTGCTGATTGGCTGAAATGTGTCTGCAGACTGTGAGATACAGGGTCAAAGTTTACTCAATGATGACGAATAGGGGGTGGATTGAACATCGCATATGTTCGCCCGCCGCTGCGAACGCGAACAAGCTATGTTCGCTGGGAACAATTCGCGACATCACTATTTATCATACAAGATAATACATTTACCAGCATTTCCTAAGCCTGCCATTCACCTTACTTTGCCTTTGTTGTATGTTTCATTCTACTCGAAACCTGTTCTTATATTTTAACTTTAAACATGACAGGATAAATTTAAACTAGCTAGGTAGACCATTTTATAATAGCCTACTGTGGTGTTTTATCATTTCTCAGCCTTACCATAAATCCCTCCCTCTTACAACATTCATACAAAAAAAAACCAACACAAACAAAATCTGTATATTCAGTCATGAATACAAAGATGATAGTAATCTGTATTCTTAAGAGGGTACAGCAATTAGTTTAATAGGGGCTCTGGAATGGATTTAAGCAATTTGGACCATTTCCGTATACATTTTTGTATTTTATTTTCATCATACAACATAGTGTCATGTTGTTCTAGTATTAATTGTTTCATAATATAGTTTTTCTATTTGTTAAATTTTAATTGTCGCTCATTTTTCCAATTTCTAAGTAGCAAGTTTCTAGTTGTTAAGATTGCTATATTTATAAATTCCCATTCTTTATTAACCTCCCTATTTATCAAAAATATTATATACTCAGCCTTAAAATTAAAAAGGTTTTTCTCTTATGATTTTATTTACCCAGAATTCTAATTTAAGCCAAAACTGTCTCATCACAGGATAGTTCCATATAAGGTGTAATAAGTCTGCAGCAAAAAGCTTACATCTTGGGCATTTATTACATTACCTATTCCCCCATGCTGCACCTTTTTTGGGGGTGTAATATATTTTGTAGATTACTTTTAAGTGGGTCTCTCTCCAGGTTTTCAGATAATGTGGTCTTTTCAACCCGTTCAAGGGACGTTTTTACTAATTCTGATGTTACTTTAAAACTAGCATCCATATTCCAATTTCTGGATAACAGCTCTAGATTATTCTGCCCTTCTAGTTCTAATAAGTATTTATACCAAGGGAATATCTTGTATATGCCCTGTCTAACCATCCTTATACATAATTCTAGTTTACCCCAATTCTCTACAAATCCATATTTCACAGTAATCTCATTAGTGTTTAATTTGTAGGTATGCATAGAAATCTTTATTATTAAAAGAGTTTAACCCTTCTGGAAAGGCTGGATTTCCTATTATTCCTAAATACTTAGATATGCCAAAATTAACTCCCTGTTTCCCACATATTCTTTGCCAGGCCCAAATTGGATAATATATCATTTTCATAGCTTTAATCTCAGCCGGGAGCTCATTGTGTTTCATATGCAGAAGATTCTGTAACCCATAGGGACCAACCAGGTTCTTTTCTACTTCAAGGACTGTATAATATTGAGACTCAGCTAACCACTCAACTGCAAGCTTCCCCAGACATATCCAATTATAATGTTCAAAATGTGGGAGTGCTAACCCTGCAAACTCTTTCGGGAGACATAGCTTTCTGGCCGGAATCCTAGGTTTCTTCCTATTTTAAATAAATTGTGAAACTACTGACTGTAATTTTCCTAAGACTTTTTTTGAGATTGGAATAGGAACAAATGCCTAACTTAAAGGGACATTAGTCATTTTATATAGGCATAGTATATAGAAGAAATTAAGCACCACACAAGATCTGCATATAAAATCTAAAATGAAAATGACTGAAAACAAATATTTACATTAATTTGCAGTCACTACAGAGACATAATTGAGAAAGTTCATCTGAATAGATAGTTATAAAAATTGTAAAGGTTGCTTCTATCTATGGAGTGTGTTGTCTGTGTTTTTATTAAAAACACAAAGGAACCAGTTCAAAAATACCAGTTGAGGGCTTTTGGCCTACTTCAGCTCCTATACAGATTGAAGGGAAACTCCAAGCTGCTTGATGATCACTCTTCCTGAAACATACCTTCTCACTGTTTGTAAGTGTATTTGTATTACTGTGCACTGTTTTCTTAAAATAACTGCTTTGAATGGCTGGTGAACTTATTGTATCCAGGTTTTGCTTCTTCAGAATAATTACATTGCTTCCATAGCTGTGGGCAATTGAGGGCAGATACAAAAAAGCTTCTGTAGTAAGCAAGCAATCACTTTGTAACATGTTGCAAAGTATCAGTAACTGCAGAATCATATCTAAAGGAAGATGGTGCAATTGTCTTGGATGATGCTGAGGACCGAACCTGGCTCCCAGCCACCACAGGGCTCTTACTATTCTGTTGATATGTTGTATGTGTTCAGCCTTGGATATTGCACACCTGGTGTTGTTAATGTTTATCACTATTCATTCAATAGCAGTCAGGACTCTGACATTGTGTAACTTGGTGCTATGCTCTTGTGAAGAACTTTGTATTGTTTTTTACCCTGATTGTTGTTTTTGGCTCCTTTGTGCTTCATCTGTGGTATCCTGCAATAAAACTCAGGCTGATCAGAACTATGCACACATATCTTGTACTACTGCCTTATCTGATACTCCTATTGATTTCTCATTGATTTGTCCTTCCTGCTGTATAGCTTTGTGACCAGATTAGCAGTCATCATACACTGTATGGCACCTTACTCTTGGCTGTTGTGTGTCTGCTTACTTGTTTAAGTGCTTGTTAAACTTTATTGTGGCCTCTGGACTGCTACTGGTTTCTGCCATTTTGTTTCCTGGTTTCTATTATTGCTATACCCTGTATAGGGCTACTGTTTTGCTGCTTAATAATGTTTATTTCTGTTTAACCTTTATGTGGTGTACAGTGATGCCTAAACGTAGAGTTAAAAGGGAGGATTTAACTCCCTCTGGGGCTGAAGCAACCAAAATACCACTGTGCATGAGACCCCGCAAAGCAACACCACCATAATCATTACGCAGTTTAATGCTCTGGAATTATGAATGATGCTCTCCAGCCCTTCTGGGTGCAGTTTTATCATGTTTCATAGTTAATTACAGGAAAAGCAAGAAAAGTACATAATCTAAGTGTATTGCAAATATGTTTTACAATCCAATATTATGCAATTTAATGGGCAATTGGAGTTTAACAGCTACAACTATTATGTATGTAAAAACATTATAGCAACTCAGAACTTTGTTACACAGATGTGTAGCACCTTATTGTAAATTCTAATAGTACACAATACACCAGCACTGTACGTATAATAATAAATATCTTTATTGTAGACCCATTAAAATAAGCGACGTTTAACCCCCGAAACGTCGCTTATTTTAATGGGTCTACAATAAAGATATTTATTATTATACTACAGTGCTGGTGTATTGTGTACTATTGGATTAAGAAAGGGTTAATGCAGTTAACCCTCACACCGTGCACTATCACAGTGGTGCTGTTTTCCCATCCCTTTGAATTTCTTATTGTAAATTCTGACACATTACTTTATATTAGGTCTTTGAAGAAATTATTCACTTTTTAAAAAAAAATAAAAAATCTTTGAAGATATATGCTTGGTACCTGCGTTAATATTTTCCTATTTGTTTCAATTAATTTGAATCCTTCTTATATTCAGTTTCACAGCATGAGATGGAAAGAAACGAATAATTGTTGAAAGCCTAAAGACATTTTTTATTTTTTTAAAGAAAAAAAAATAAAATAACAACAAACATTGCATTATTCACATTGAAGATCAGACAGTAACTTTAAATTGGGACATATACATTATACATCCAGAACACAGTACATATGAAAACGTAGAACAACTGGGGAACATCAAACATGAATAATTCAGCAACATGTTTTATTGAAGCTGAAACCCTGGTACATGTCCTGATACAAAGGTTATTTCATAAATAGGAATAATCTAAGAACTTTAACAGGTATAATTTGAACATTTTATTGCCCTTGGAACTGAAATGAATGTATTGCAAAAAAAAAATTCAAAGACATGTCTGTCTGCTCAGGAATTCAATTTCCTTGGCTTATACACAAACAAAAGATTGGAAATTGGAATAAAAATGATCCTTCTTTCAAGGTCATTTCCTGCAGGCATTGTACATTTCAGAATTAAAATTTTGATTCAATTACAGTACAGCCATTTTATATTTGGGTTCCTCTTGAACTTCACTCCCATCAAATTAAGATTCCTGCCTCACATACACAATTTATGTGAGCACTGATATCTCAAGAGTTCAGAGTTAATTGCATTAGATTGATTCGGTTGCATAGAAGATGACTGCACATGCCTCATAGACACGAAAAAAGCTTTTATGAAATTAAAATATCAACCAGGATGATATGCAGTCTTGAGCTGATAAAAAAATGCATCTTTTTTTCCAGTAACCTATGTCAGTTTGCAATGATTGCATTGCTATTAAAAAGCCCACATTTAACTGTCAGTGTATTGCCAAGAAAATGATGAGACGGAAAATGCATTTTGTAGCTTGTCTGCAGAAAGGTGCAGGATAATTCATTTTACACAGTTACACTGACAGAAAACTGAAGACTTATTTTACACATAGCCTGGAAAAAGGAGTATACAATTCTAATTATCTTTATTATTGATATTATTATCAGCTGGTACTAGTTTTCAAGAAGGAATGTATTGCCATAAGCTTAAAGGGACATAAAGCCATTTTTTCTTTCTTTCATGATTTAGATAGAACATACAATTTTAAACAACTTTCCAATTTACTTTTGTTATGAGATTTTCTTTAGTTTCTTGTAATCCTTTGTTGAAAAGCAAGGATTTAAGCTCAGAAGTGTGCACGTGTCTGCAACACTATATGGCAGCAGTTTTGCAACAATATTATACATTAGCATGAACACAAGATGGCAGCACTATTTCCTGTCATGCAGTGCTTCAGGCACGTGCACACTACCTACCTAGGTATCTCTTCAGCAAAGAATATCATGAGAAGGAAGAAAATTTGATAAGAGAAGTAAATTGCAAACTATTTTAAAATTGTATTCTCTATCTGAATCATGAAATAAATATTTTGGGTTTAATGTCCCTTTAAGGTTTATGTTTTTGCGGCTGGCAGAAAGGTGCGTTTTAGTTTTATGGAATTTAGAGTGATTGTTTAAAATAAAGTTACAGTTTTGTAACAAATCAAGAATTATTTTATAACTAATTTTAGTTGTTTTTTTTTTTAAAAAGTATAGAAAGGTAAAACATGAAAAGTGTATAGGTTCATTCCATATAAAAAATATTTCTATTTTAAATTGAAATGCACCAATGCACATTTAAATTTTGACCTTTCTATCCCTTTAATTCTTAAAATTTCTTCAAGAAATAGCCCTAGCTACTAAGAGATGTGCATTGAGCATGCTAACAACATACATTTCGACACTGAAAAAACTTTGACTTCATGGGCAAGATTACATCTGTGGCGTCGCCCACAAAAGCTGGCGACTCCGGTTTTTACGCAGTTTTGGTATCACATATTCGGTGCCGCATATAAATGCAGCGCATTTATTTCACCCGTCGCCGCAATTTTTACTCCCATAAGCTAACATAGAACCGTGTCGCAAATTGGTATCACATATTCAGCGCAAGGACTTACGCGGCGAAATTGGAAATTTTACTCCATTTTCACCTCGCCACACATAGGCAGGCACAGCAAGCCTTACGCTGAAAATGTGAGCACCGTAACTCCCGTAACTGCCTGAAAATATTAACAAACACCTAACGCATGCGCAATATCTATCTACCACTCAATCGCCAACCCCCACTGCAATAACTAATAAAACTATTAACCCCTAGTCCGCCATTAACCCACATTGCAATTAACCTAATAAATCTATTAACCTCTAAACTGCCATTAACCCACATCGCAATAAACCTAATTAATTTATTAACCCCCTAAACTGCCAAACCCCAAAATGCAATTAACCTACTTAAATTACTATGCCCCTAACCTAACACCCCCTAAATTAACCCCAAATTACATAAAATAATGAAATACTAAATTATAATTAAAATAAAAAATCCTAACAGTACTTAAAAATAAAATAAAACTAAGATTAAATTAAAATAATCTAAAATTAAAAAAATAAAAGTCTAACATTACAGAAAATAATAAACCAAATTATTCCATGCAACTCTTTTACTGCCCTTAAAAGGGCATTCAGTTTTTTTTACAAGTGCCCAAAATCCCTAATCTAAAAAAAAAAAAAAAAATTTTTTTTAAAAAAAATCCTAACTCTAAAACCCAAATAGGTACTCACCATTCCTGAAGTCTGGTAGAGAAGGTCCTCTTCAAAGCAGCGGTGAAGGCTTCTTAGAACCGGCGACAGCTTCCATTTTCATCCAGGACCAAGCCGTTGTGGAGTGGAGATGACCACGGAACTGAAGTCCGGCGACTGCGGAGCCATGGAGCGTGGAGGATCCTCTTCGTACGATCACCGCTGTACACTGAATAGTAAATGCAAGTTACACGTTTAAATATGGCGTCCCTTGCACTCCTATTGGTTTATTTGAATCTTCAAATTCAAATGAGCCAATAGGATGGGTTTTTTTTTATTTTGGGGGCTTTTTTATTTTCATAGAGATTAGGTTTATTTTTTTTATTTTTGTTGATTTGGTTTATTATTTTCTGTAATGTTAGACTTTTTTATTTTTTGTAATTTTAGATTATTTTAATTTAATCTTAGTTTTTTTTAAATACTGTTAGGATTTTTTACTTTAATTGTAATTTAGTAGTTTATTATTTTATGTAATTTGTGGTTAATTTAGGGGGTGTTAGGTTAGGGGGGGTTAGTAATTTAAATAGGTTAAATGCATTTTGGGGGTTTGGCGGTTTAGGGGTTAATAGATTAATTAGGTTAATTGTGATGTGGGTTAATGGTGGATTAGGGGGTTAATAGTTTAATTAGATTAATTGTGGTGTGGGTAAATGGTGGATTAGGGGTTAATACTTTTATTAGGTAGATTGTGTTGTGGGTGAATTAGGGGTTAATAGTTTAAATAAACATATTGCCCTGTGGGGGTTGTCGGTTTAGGGGTTAAAACTTTTATTATTAGTTGCAATGTGGGGGGATGGTGGATTAGGGGTTAATAGTTTAATTATGCATATTGCGCTGTCGGGGGTTGTCGGTTTAGGGGTTAATACTTTAATTATTAGTTGCGATGTGGGGGGATTGCAAATATAGGGGTTTTTACGTGTTGGGTTTATTTTTGAGAGGTGGGTTAGACTTTTACTGGATATTTAATATTTTTTTTTATTTTCTCAGGGACCGGCAGTTTCTAACGTGCCGTAAGTCACTGGTGACTCCAGAAATTTGTATTTACGTACATTTCTGGACATTGATAGTTTATCCGTCTTACGGCACTTTATGAACTGCCGGCACCGTGTATGTGATTCCCTGATGTGCAAGGGGAAATTACAGGCGACGCGGGTTTCAGCAGTTGGGCTGAAGCTTGCGCCTCATATGTAATCTCGCCTCATATTGTAAGCATGCACCCAGCTAATTTCATACAGTTTACTTTTATGACCAATTAAGATTCTCTCTATTAAATTATGGATATGGTTCACTTAAAGGGACAGTGTACTGTAAAATTGTTTTCCCTTTAAAGAGATTGTCTATTTAGGCTCTTAGGAAACATGCATTCCTTTATTTTTTTTAATAAGCCTAAATTTAATTTATTTATAACTTTAAAATCTTTACCTTGCCACTGCTTCCTCTGCCCCCTTAGAGATTTCTGGATTCAGACATTGTGACCCCTGGACGATAACAAAAGCATGTGTCACCCTGGGAGGTTGCCAGTTGGTTTGGTTGAAAGTATGCATTGTGTGACTGCTGGTTAGGGTCCCAGGAAGGGAGAGACCTTAAAGTGGTCCTGGGCTTGATCCTTTGGTGCCAAATGCAACTGGCTCTCTCATTTTTGCTTTTACACATTACTGTGTGCCTGCTGTTGAGTGCCAGGTTTTTTGTGTGTTGTGTGTACAATTTTTGTAAGGTTTACCTATGGGCATGTCACCCATGCAGCTCAGGGGTTAACTGCCTTGGTTGCTCTGAACTGTGCAGCTGTCTACCAGTGTTCAGGACTGTGGAGTTTACAGTGGCTTAGGATGTGTACCCGGTCCAGTCTAAGAGTGTGGTCCATTCTTTTGTTTTGAATCAATAAAAGGGCAAGAATATGGTATTCCTTTAAGGCTAAAGGGACCCCATTAGTGCTTAGGCTGTTACTTCTGAGAGGGTAAACAAGGGCAGAGAGGAAAAGTAGAGAAAAAGATAGCGTTGTGAGAAAGAGTGGTGGAAAAAAAGAGAGGAAAGAGAGTGAAAAGTGAAAATTTGGCCTAAGAGAGAAGGGAGGGGGTAAAAAGAGAGATTGAAGAGAGGAGGGAGTGGAGAAAGATAGATGAGAGATTATAATTATAAAACAATTTTTCCAGGTCTGCTATGACCACATTAAAGGGACACTGACCATATTTTTTTTTGTGTGATTCATATAGAGCAGCGGTCGCCAACCAGTGGTCCGTGGACCACTTGTGGTCCACGAGAAGATGTTGGTGGTCCTTGACACTATCAAGCAGGAATTAATCTCCTCTGATGGTGTCACCCCCGTGGCGCTGCAACTACCTACAGTGCCTTGCTGGACATCAGTGGAAATCTTAAAAAAAAAAAAAAATGTATTTAATTTATTTTCTTCCCTTTACCTGTCTCTTTGTAGTCGTTTTCCTAATTCATTCAGATGGACGACTTACATCACTGTTTGTCTTCCTCCCCTCCATCTTCTTTTTAAAAAAAAATTAAATATTAACTGTTTTTTCATTCAGGTGGAATGGCGCACAAAGCCATTCCACCTGAATTCCAGTAATTGCCATCCAGCAGATCAGCCATATACCACTAGAATTATAGTAATTGCCAGTAACATCAGTCGTGGTTAGCTCACATCCATTTTGAGAGCTTTATGATATAAACTTAATTTATGACTCCAATGTCTGTCCATGATCATAAGTAGTTTAGAATAATTCCTAACTGGGGAGGTAACTTGGAAGTCTTGTGATCCTTTTAAACATAATTATTTTTTTCCCCACTTTCTGCCTCTCTGTTTCCAGCTCAAAAGTTAGCACTCACCTTTCATCTGTCATTTGGAAGTATTCTATCAGTTCTGTCATTTAGTTCATTCCAAAAAATAATTATTAACAATGTGTAAATATATACATAATGTAAACTTAGCTATGATTATACTAGTTATGTACAGTATGTGTATATATGTGTATGTATGTATGTATGTATGTGTATATATATATATATATATATATATATATATATATACTGTACACACACATTATAGATGTTGGCACCTTTAAAAAAAAATGATAGTGGTCCACAGGATTCAAAATTGTGAGTTTAGTGGTCCCTAAGGTCTGAAAGGTTGGTGACCCCTGATATAGAGCATGCAATTTTAAGCAACTTTCTAATTTACTCCTATTATCATTTTTTCTTCATTCTCCTGCTATCTTTATTTGAAAAAGAAACTAAGGAGCCAGACAATTTTTGGTTCAGACCCCGGACAGCACTTGTTTATTGGTGCAGTCCAATCAGCAAGGATGGGACAGCATCTAAACTTACATTCCTGCTTTTCAAATAAATATACCAAGAGAATTAAGAAAATTTGATAGTAGGAGTATATTATAAAGTTGCTTAAAATTGCATGCTCTATCTGAATCATGAAAGAAAAAAATTGGGTTCAGTGTCCCTTTAATGCCAACACTCTCTGCTTACTTCCTTTTTCTGTCCAGCTGTTGTCTTCCCCAGAACCCTTGTTAATTTTGCTAACTGCTATGCACTTATTTTTGTTAATTTATTACTGTATGTAGCATTATTTCATTTATGGTATAAAACAAAAACAATATTAAAATTTTACTGCACAATAAGGTGTTTTACATTGGCTAAACATAAGCAAAAAGTGGGCGGGATTAGTGGGTGTGGTGTGGGTGGGATCAAAAGTGGCGAGTAACATTTTGGGCTGGCTAGTAGCTCATTGCTTTAAATAATTTTGAGCCCTGCATATATGTATGTATGTATATATATATATATATATATATATATATATATATATATATATATATATATATATATATATAAAACACACACACACTTCTTAGCAAAAGCTACATGTGAAAAAATGTTGTAAGAATGTTTTTAAAAATAGAAATGTTGATAGTTTATTTTTTTATCAATTAACAAAATGCAAAGTGAGTGAACAAGGAATATATGTAAATCAATATATGTAAATATGTAAATCAAATCAATATTTGATGTGACCACCCTTTGCCTTCAAAACAGTCAGGGACTTTGTCGGCATATAGTCAGGTGCACGATTAAATAATTATGCCAGACAGGTGCTAATGATTACAAATTGAATATGTAGGTTGAAACACATAGCATTAACTGAAACAAAAACAGCTGTGTATGAGGAATACAACTGAGTGATGAATTGCCAAAATCATCTAACAAGGTGAAGTTGCTGAAGACAGTTTAATGTCAAAAGCCATACCCTATATCAAGACTGAGCACAGCAACAAGACACAAGGTAGTTATACTGTATCAACAAGGTCTCTCCCATGCAGAACAGGGGTTTCCAGATCTCCAAGCTCTTCTTAAGAAGCACAAAGAAACAGGCAATGTTGAGGACCATGGATGCAGTTGTGGACCAGGGAAACTTACAGCAGATGAAAGACAATTTATGTTTGCTTCCCTTTGCAATCAGAAGATATCCAGCAGTGCCATCAGCTCAGAATAGGCAGAAAACAGTGGGACCCTGGTACTCTCATCTACTTTCAAGAGAAGTCTGGTCAGAAGTGGTTTTATGGACGATTAAAAAGCCATACCTCCATCATGGAAACATCAACAGACCAGTGTTCCTTCTAAGGCAGTTTTTGTGAGCAGCCAAGCAGTGAAACAGTTAAGAAGGTAACCATAACTTGCTGTCTACATTGTGTAGTGTGTGTTAACTGCAGTGTGTGGTTTACTAATTAACTGTTTCATTGCTGG
This sequence comes from Bombina bombina, assembly GCF_027579735.1. Taxonomy (NCBI): domain Eukaryota; kingdom Metazoa; phylum Chordata; class Amphibia; order Anura; family Bombinatoridae; genus Bombina; species Bombina bombina. Next base: position 957,580,194 of record NC_069501.1, on the reverse strand, counting down.
GCCTTTTAAGAGAACACTGCAACCAACTCAACTATGCATGGAAACACAGGAACTGAGGTGCAGAAAAATGACAGAAGGTTCTCTGGGCTGACGAGTCAAAATTTAAATTTTTGTCTGTAGCACAAGGCAGTTTGTTTGCTGAAGGGCTGGACAGTGGTACAAGAAAAAAATGTCTGCAGGTTTCATTGAAGAATGGTGGAGGTTCCTTGCAAGTTTGGAGCTGTATTTCTGCAAATGGAGTTGGGGATTTGGTCACACTTAATGGTCTTCTCAATACCGGCATATACTTATCCATCATGCAATATCAACAGGAATCTGATTGGCCTTAAATGTATTCTGCAGCATGAGAATGGCACAAAACATACAGCCAAAATAATTAAGAACTATCTTCATTGTAAAGAAGAAAATTGAGTTTAAGTAATGGTATGACCTCCACAGATCTCAGCATCATTGAGTCTCACTGACATTACACAATGAGACAGAAGCAACTGAATCCACCTAAATCTATAGAAGAACTGTGGTTAGTGCTCCAAGATGTTTGGAATAACCTACATAACATACGTCCCTAAAAAACTCTGTGCAAGTGTACTTAGAAGAATTGATGCAGTTTTGAAAGGCAAATGGTGGTCACACCAAATATTGATTTGATTTAGATTTTCCTTCTGTTCACTCACTTTGCAATTTGTTAATTGATAGAAAAAAAACAATTAACATTTCTTTTTTGAAAGCCTTCTTAATATATATATATATATATATATATATATATATATATATATATATATATATATATATATATATTGCTCTTTATTTGCATTGTATTAAATATGGAATTTTCTAAATAAAACACTGCAACCACACAAATCTCATGTAAAGACTATGGCCTCTAGTTATGAAGATCTGTCGGACCTGATCCAACAGTGCGGATCAGGTCCGACAGACCTCGCTGAATACGGCGAGCAATACACATTGCACCAGCAGCTCACAAGAGACTCGCCAATGGGCCGCCAGCAGGGGGGTGTCAATCAACCCGATCATACTCGATCGGGTTGATTTCCGGTGATGTCTGTCCGCCTGCTCAGAGCAGGCGGACAGGTTATGGAGCAGTGGTCTTTGTGACCGCTGCTTCATAACTGCTGTTTCTGGTGAGTCTGAAGGCTCGCCAGAAACACGGGGCATCAAGCTCCATACAGAGCTTGATAGATATGCCCCAGTTATTGCTAGATGGGCATGTGTTTTTTGGTTTCTGAATTACATTGTCCACTGTATTATGTTCCTAGTTTGTACAGTTTTAGTTTAAAACATTGGCTTTAATGAAGTGAAATTTTATAACATATGAAGGTCCTTGGCATGTTTAAGCTTAGAACTGTGCATCGGGTAGCCACATTTTTGGTGGTTCTCCACAGCTATATTGTAATAAATTTGGTTATTTCAAAAACTAAGCTCAAATGCTGCTCTTATACCCTCTCCTTAATGTTTAGTCTGGTTCAAATATCAAGGGGTGTATTTTAACCTATACCAACTAGGCCTGTGCCTATGGTGGCAGTTAATTTAAAGAGGTAGCTCTCTACAATGATCTATGAATGTCTACATGAGATATATGACCCCTCCAGTCTATTGCCTCTGGATATGAGAAATATATGAGCCACATATTAGACAAACTTCTTATAGGGTGAATAGTTTTGAAAGGAACAGCTTTCACAGTGCCTAGGGCATCGTGAAAACTAAATGCATCATTGAAAAGGTCCTTTCTTGCACCCACTGTCCATTTAAGTTAACTTTTGTAGCAGAGATAAATTAAATATTTTGGCATGTTAACCACAATTTCCACTTTCCATGTACCACCATCGGGCATAGAGAGGCATTTTCTTAACGGAGGCCAGAGGCTCATGAAAGAAAACCTGGAGTAAGTAAATATAAGAATTAATTACGGTTTTACGTTTTTTTTACTGGCATAATATGGATTAAAGCACCTCTTTGTATGTTACTGGTAGAAAGAGGGTGCTCATTGAGAGTATCTGAAAGGCTAATGTTAAGGGAAATGGAAAACCAAAAAAAAGAAAGAAGAAAGAAAAGGGCAAAACTATTGAAAAGGGGCGTTTTGATATAGAATAATCAGTTACAGATATGGTTAAGGGAGTTAAAGAGAGACAAACTGTTGGGACAAAGAAAGCAAAGGGAAAAAAGTATAATGGAGCAAGAAAATAGTTTATATTTGAAATACTTTAAAGAGGTCTAAAGTTAAAAAATATTTAGTTCCCCATCATTTTAATGCTAGTGCATTAGTATTCACAAACACATGTATGCATAAGCACAGCTTCATTTTCGTACCTGAATAACATTCCAGTGCTGTTACACTACAGCTTCTGAAGCGTTCTTGTAGCTAATTTCATCCTGGTATTATGGAGGTCACAAACCTGTGTAAGGAAATCAATTAACAGAATCTCTCTGACTGCATAACGTTTTAGTTTGATTGCTCAACCGCTCTTTTTTATGTGTTATGGACCCCCTCTAGTGTGACATAAAAAGATCTGCAGCTAGGACGATAGCAACATACAGTTTGAGATAATTGAATTTTTGCAAAGAAACAAATGAAATATATCTGAGCATGGAAGTACTTAGATTCTCAAGTAAATGTTAAGTTATTCAGCCAAACAGAAATACATTTTTGATAGTTAAGGTGTTTAGTTACTTTGCTAAAGTCAGCTTGAAACACAGAAGCTGCTTTTTTTTCTGTTAGGAACAAACTAATCTCTCCGATTCTCTAATCTACCATAAAAACTAAGGCGGCTATAATCTTTTGAGAAAACTTTATGCATGATAACTTTCCAGCATTTTAATGTATTTAGTAAAATTAGATGGAAGCATTTACCAGAACAAATAGAAAAAAAAACCCATAGAACAAGAGGTTATGGTGTTAATCATAAAATACAGGTTTGAATAGCTTGTTCCTTTTAGTTGCTGTGAGCATGTGAAACTGCATTATTTAAAATAAAACAAATATTTTAGTTCCCTGTATTATGAGAACTCATACAAAAAATCCATAGATAGATAGATAGATAGATAGATAGATAGATAGATGGACTGATTGATTGATCCTGCCCCAAATGAATTACAATATGCAGAATCAAATGCAAATATATAGGCACTAGGGTTGGTGCCCCCCTGTTCTGTAACTCATGGTGCCACCCCCTTCTAATTTCTAGTGAAAATTACTATAACACAATATTTAGAAAAATCAGCTGCTGGGCAGATTACATCATTTGAAATAACTTGGCTTGCTCCATTTAAAATTGTTATTGACCATAATGTCACAGTTTCACACAAACTTGTTTAACATATGAAGTGAGAATAACATATGTTATTATAACATGATATGCTGGCCTGTACACATGCCCTATGTACGTCTGACATCACTCAAAAGCCTATATACTGTATTTCAATGGAGTCCCTCATAAGACACTTGGTTATTCTGGTGATAAAGCACTAGTATTCCCGGCTCTCAGTATCCCTAATTGGAATTCCGGGTTCTACTGCTTCTCTTACCTGTCTCCAGTCATTATCAGCTTCCTGATTTCTGGCTACCTGTGCTTGCTTTAACTTTGGCTTGTTTAAAGACCCTGTCTTGCTTTCTGCTCCTTCAGCTCTGGTGTTGTGTGAGGACTGTCTTCCCGGTATTAGCCTGATCTTTGGACTGCCTTTTGCCTTTCCCTTTTTGAATCTACGCGTGGCAGACCTTTTCTACCTTGCTGACCTCTTGGCTTATCCTTCAACCTTGCCTCTAGTATTGTCCCCTTGACCTTTAGCTGGATCTGACTGTCTTTTCTAAGTAAGGGTGTGCTAATATCTGCTCAAGGATCTCCAAATGATCAGCCCCACAAGTTAAATCCTTACATAATAACTAAGCCTTTATGTATCTGTAAGTATGGCTGAGGCTAAAAAAGCCTTGTCTAAGCAATTAGCTACTCTGTCCTAGAATATTCAAGAGATGCACACCAGTCAACTCCATATTTTACAGCAATTTGTAAGTCTTCAAGATAGAACACCTGCTGTTACTCCTCCTGTCTTACCTCCTTCTGTCACTCCAGAAAATCCTGAACCTGCATTACCACTTCCATAGAATTGTTCTGGCAACCGTAACCAGTTTCATGCCTTCATCACCTCCTGTAAAGTGTTTTTTTTTTTTAGTAAAACCAACAACCTATGGCTCAGACTTTGTTAAAGTTTGAACTATTATCTTACTTCCCTCTTGGAAAACCCCAGACATGAGTTTACAATTTTTTACATACCTCCAATCTTAACCTAGACTCTTCAGAAGAATTCCTGTAAAGCATGGATATACTGTATAATGGTCTATACAGAGTTTGGTCTGCTCAATGTGCCTTAAGATCAATTACGACAAGGTTAGAGACTGTTGAGGAATATGACACAGATCTTCGTTGATTTACTGTTGATACAGCCTGGAATGAGCCTGCTCTGTTAGGCCAATTTAGAATTAGGATATCTAAAGCCCTCAAGGATAAACTGGCTCCTCTCTTACCTTATTTATCTTTAGAAGACATGATCTCACAAGTCATTTGCATTAAAGACCACATGCCTTATTCAAGGACCTCTGAATGCAGCAGAAGGCACACAATGCATTTCTATATTTATTGTAGAAAATCTGGCCATTTTATAAACTGGCCATTGTGTAACAAGAAGGAAGAAGGTAACTCTTCCATCTCTTCAGACCAAAGTTTATCCATTCATTATTTTGCTCAACACTTATCTGTTTCTTGTTTCTTACAGTGGGAAGTTAACTCTTAAAAAAAGTTGGCTATCATTGATTCTCATTGATTCTGGAGGCAGTGGCCATATATTTAAAGATTTGAATATTCCCAACTCAAAATAAGTAGGTAATTCTGTATCTACGTGTGAGAATGGCAGTTTAATTATATCTGAACCTGTTGAATATGAAACAATTCCTCTGAAGCTTACAATGGGAATATGACATATAGAAACCCTGCAACTACATGTGGTCTATTCTCCACTATTCTCTCTCATTTTGGGACTGCCTTGACTCTGCCAATATAACCCTAGAATTGATTGGAATTTCTCCTGCTCCTTTTTTTAACCCAATACCTCATTTCTAATGTATCAATGCTTTGTTCAACAAATAATACAATATTATTACCTCCTAAATATCACAGCTTTTCTGATGTCTTCTACAAGCAAGAAGCTGACAAACTACCTCCTATCCGCCAATATGACTGCCCCATGAACCTTCTCTTTTCGTAGAATCTATCCCTTGCCGGGTCCTGAATTGCAGCACCTGAAGGAGTATATAGATGAACACCTAGCAAAAGGCTTCATTAGACTGTACCTGCCCTTCTGGAAGCAGGCCTTGTTCTTCACTCACTTCAGGATTCACATCACCTATTGGCCTGGGACTAATAATCAAAAAGCTGTCACTCTCTCCCATATGTATGACACCTCTGAACAACCACCACCTAAATTAGACACTATTGCTTTCCTAAGATATGGTGAGTCCATAACGTCATCAATTACTAGTGGGAATATCACACCTGGCGAGAAGGAGGTGGCAAATAGCAAAAAGTGTCACTCCCCTACCCACAAATCCCAGTCATTCTCTTTGCCTCTGTTAATAAAGGAGATGAAGTTTTGGTGTCTGAATAAAAAAATTGGATTTCTTTTGCTATAAGCAAGATTTGGGCTATAGCCATAGTCCACATCAATGTCTTCAGTAGAGTAGTTGTGGCTTTAGAACAGTTAGTAACTTGTAAGGTGGGCCTTACTACATTTTCCTAACAGTTTGCTGCCCTAGCACAGAAAGCCAGAGTAGGTTTAATCTGTTTTTTCTTTTCTTCACAGGCCTCTGTAAGGAGTTGGCATCTTTCCACGCTTTGTGAGCTGTCCTCCTGCCGGATGGCTAGAACTGCAGGTAAGTGCCATTGTTCTTCTGAGGCTGTGAGGCTGACACTAAAGGGTTAATTCTCTGCACAGTTTGGGACTTGAATCCTGCGTTCAGAATGATATAAGGCAGTGAGCAGGCACTTATTGTATGTGAGAATAGAGAAGGTTAATCTCCTTTATGCAAAGGGGTTAATTTTATGAGGTGGCTTATGGTTCATTATGATCTCATTAGTGTGGGGCACGTTGTGTGTAGTTATCCGTTATACTGCGATATTATTAAGGGCTGTCATAGTAAGGAGGCGGTTTCTTAACTTTGCCTTTCCGGCCTGAAGCAGGCACTTTACAAGTGTGGCGCAGCTTCTAATGCCGACCACGTGACCTTTCCGGCTCCGCTCTAGCATATCAGAAAAACAGTTTTGTTTTCAGCACCATCTCTTGCAGTCCGGATCTCCCTACGATAGATTGAGGGGCAGGTAGGCACCCCAGTAAGGATTGGGATGTAAATGTGTCCTGTATTATTATTTAGTTTGATAGATTAATCAGATGTTTTTGTTTATTCTTTCGTGGGGGGATATTAAGCTTGCAAGTTGTGAGGCGCAGATTTATTTAAAGCAACAGTACTGCTATTAAATTATTTTTCCAATCTTGGAGGACTCTGCTCCTATGGACAGGTGTTTGTTCTGCTTGGAGAACCAAATTATGTTGCCTTTTCAATTTTGTTCCTCATGTGTAGAGAGGACTTTGAAAAATAAAGACAGACTTTTTGTTTCTGAGCCAACTGTCTCTCAGGATGCTGCTGTTCTGGCTATTCCACAGCTTTCTCCTCAAACGTCCAAAGCCTTTGTGGCATCACATACAGTGCCCTGCGGTTCCTCTCAGTCTCCTGGAGGAGTTTATTTGCCCACAGAGATTGCTGCTCAGGTATCCTCAGCGGTATCTGCAGCATTATCTGCCATTCCTATGCTAAAGGAAAAGCACAAGAGGAACATTATATTGAGGTTTCTGTTCCATCCTCTGCTACGCAGGTCGCCCTCTCTCATAAGTCTGATGAGGAGGATACGCCAGTAGCTTCTGAGGGTGAAATATCAGACTCGGACAGTATAATTTCTTCATCTGATGCTGAAGTAGTATCCTTCAAATTTAAGTTTAAAAACCTTTGTGTATTGTTAAAGGAGGTTTTGGCTACTTTTGACGACTCCGACCCACCTGTCGTTGTCAACCCAAAGAAATCAAGTAAATTTAATAAATACTTTGATGTTCCTTCCTCTGTGGAAGTGTTTACGGTTCCAGACCGTGCAATGGAGAACAGCGCACAGGAATGGGAGAAGCCAGGTATACCGTTTTGAAAAAGATTTTTCCTGTCGCTGACTCCATTAAACATTGGTGTACAGTGCCTAAAGTAGAAGGGGATATTTCTACTCTGGCTAAGAAAACTACTATTCCTATAGAGGATAGCTACTCTTTTAAGGATCCAATGGACAAGAAGCTGAAGGCTTATTTGAAGAAGATGTATGTTCATCAAGGTCTCCAATGGCAACCTGCAGTCTGTATTGCTACTGTATCTAGTGCAGCATCTTATTGGTACGCTGCTTTGTCTGATTCTCTTCAAGTAGAGACTCCTTTGGAGGAGATCCAAGACAGGATTAAGGCTCCCAAGTTAGCCAATTCCTTTATTTATAAAGGTTCCATGCAAGTTACTAAACTGGGAGCCAAGATATCTGGCTTCATGTGCTAGCTTGCAGGGCTTTGTGGCTAAAATCATGGTCAGCGTATGTTACTTCTAAGTCCAAGCTTTTAGCGTTCCCTTACAAGGGTAAGACTTTGTTTGGACCTGGCCTGCCAGAAATAATCTCTAATTATTGGTGGGTCTTTTCTGCCACAAGACAAGAAGAATAGACCTAAAGGACGTCAAAGTAATTTTCGTTCCAATCGTAACTTCAAGGGAATGTCTTCTTCTCCCTCTTCCAAGCAAGAACAATCCAAGTCTTCTTGGAAGCCCAGTCAGTCTTGGAACAAGGGGAAGCAATCAAAGAAACCCGGAGCTGAGTCTAAATCAGCATGAAGGGTTTGCCCCCGGTCCAGGACTGGATCAAGTGAGGGGCAGACTTTCTCTGTTTTATCAAGCATGGGTATGAGATGTCCCAGATCATTGGGCTGTGGACATGGTGTCTCAGGGTTACAAAATAGAATTCAAGACTTTTCCTCCCAGGGGCAGGTTTCTCATCTCAAGATTATCTGCAAACCAGATAAAAAGAGAAGCATTCTTAAATTGCGTTTGGGACCTTTCTTTCCTGGGGGTGATAGTTCCAGTTCCTTTAAAGGAGCAGGGCCTGGGATTCTATTCAAAACTGTTTGTGGTTCCCAAAAAAGAGGGAACATTTTGTCCTATTCTAGACCTAAAGTGTCTAAACAAGTTTCTCAGGGTACCATCCTTCAAGATGGAGACCATTCGGTTCATTCTTCCCTTGGTACAAGAAGGTCAGTCCATGACGACCATAGACCATAGATTCATAGATCATAGATTCATAGACCATAGACCAGAGATTCCCTATCTGTGAAAATGTTTCTGACATTTTTTTCTCTTGCCTCTCTCTGCAGTCTACTGTTTGACCATCCGTGGCTCAGTATATGGAGGTAATTAGTCTGATGGTTACTTCCATGGATATCATTCCTTTTGCTCAATTCCATTTGAGAGCTCTGCAGTTATGCATGCTCCAACAATGGAACGAGGACCATTCAGATCGGTCTCAGAGGATAGATCCAGTTCCGTGGTGGCTCTCTCAGGAGCATCTGTCATGGGGCACATGCTTCCTGAGACCTTCCTGGGTGATTGTAACCACAGACGCCAGCCTTCTGGGTTGGGGAGCAGTCTGGGATTTGTTAAAGGCGCAGGGACTATGGACTTCAGAGGAGTCGGCTCTCCCCATAAACATCTTGGAGTTGAGAGCGATTTACCATGCTCTGATAGCTTGGCCTCAGTTGTTCTTTGCCCAGTATATCAGGTTTCAGTCAGACAATATCACCTCAGTGGCTTACATCAACAACCATGGAGGAACTCAGAGTTCCTTAGCCATGAAGGAGGTGGCTCGGGTTGTTCGGAAATACACAATTGCTGTCTGTCCGCCATCCATATTCCAGGTGTGGAAAACTGGGAAGCGGACTTCCTGAGCAGACAGACATTTCATCCCGGGGAGTGGGTACTCCATCCGGAGGTGTTTTCCAGGTTAACCCTCAAATGGGGGATTCCGGAGTTGGATCTGATGGCATCTCGGCAGAATGCCAAGCTTCCAAGGTATGGTTCAATGTCAAGAGATCCTCAGGCCTCCCTGGTAGATGCTCTAGCAGTCCCTTGGGATTTCAGTTTAGCATATCTGTTTCCTCCATTTGCTCTCCTTCCACGAGTCATTGCTCGTATCAAACAGGAGAGAACATCAGTAATTCTAATAGCTCCTGCATGGCCTTGCAGGATCTGGTATGCAGACCTAGTGAAGATGTCATCTCTTCCACCTTGGAGGCTGCCTCTGAGGAAGGACCTTCTAACCCAGGGTCCATTCTTTCATCCAAATCTAGTTTCTCTGAAGCTGACTGCTTCGAGATTAAACATTTAGTTCTGTCTAAGCGTGGTTTTTCTGAGTCAGTCATTGAGACCATGATTCAGGCTTGCAAGCCTGTAACTACAAGGATTTGCCATAAGGTATGGAGTAAATACCTTTATTGGTGTGAATCCAATGGCTACTCTTAGAGTAGGGTTAGGATTCCTAGGATTTTGTCCTTTCTTCAGGAGGGTCTGAAGAAGGGATTGTCAGTCAGTTCTCTGAAGGGTCATATTTCTGCATTATCTATTTTGTTGCACAAGCATCTGGCAGATGTGCCAGATGTTCAATCTTTTTGTCAGGCCCTGGTCAGAATCAGGCCTGTGTTTAAACCTGTTGCTCCTCCGTAGAGCCTTAACCTTGTTCTTAAAGTTTTGCAGCATTCTCCCTTTGAGCCAATGCATTCCATAGATATAACGTTATCTTGGAAGGTTTTGTTTCTTATTGCTATTTCTTCTGTTCGGAGAGTTCTGGAACTCTCGACTTTGCAGTGTGATTCGCCTTATCTTATCTTTCATGCTGATAAGGCAGTTCTTCGTACCAAGTTGGGTTTTCTTTCTAAAGTGGTTTCAGGTAGAAATATTAATCAGAAAATTGTTGTTCCTTCTTTATGTTCTAACCCTTCTTCTCATAAGCAAGGTTTGTTGCACAACCTGGACGTTGTGCATGCTCTAAAATTCTACCTAAGGATTTTCATCAGTCTTCTGCCCTGTTTGTTTGTTTTGCTGGAAAGCGTAAAGGTCAGAAGGCTACTGCTACTTGAAGACTACTGCTACTTCTTTTTCTCTCTTGTAGAGAAGTATGATCCGTTTTGCTTATGAGACTGCTGGACAGCAGCCTCTTGGGAGAATAACAGCTCATTCCACTAGGGCTGTCTCCTCTTCTTGGGCTTTCAAAAATGAAGCTTCTGTGGAACAGATTTGCAAGGCTGCAATTTGGTCCTCTCTGCATACTTTTTCCAAAATTTCCAAAATTGATACTTTTGCCTCGCCTGAGGCTTCTTTTGGGAGAAAAGTTCTTCAAGCGGTGGTGCCTTCTGTTTAGGTCTGCCTGTCTTGTTATCCCTTCCTAGTCATCCGTTTCCTCTAGCTTGGGTATTGGTTCCCACTAGTAATTGATGATGTGGACTCACCATATTTTAGGAAAAAAAAGAAAATGTACGTTTACCTGATAAATTTATTTATTTTCAGATATGATGAGTCCACGACCCCTCCTTTAAATTTAAGACAGTTATTTTTGTCTAATCCTCAGGCACCTTTGCGCCTTTGTGTTCCTTTTTTCCATTTTCCTTTGGTCGAATGACTGGGGTTTGTGGGTAGGGGAGTGACACAACAGCTTGGCTGTGGTTCTTTTTGCCTCCTCCTGATGGCCAGGAGCGATATTCCCAATAGTAATTGATGGCATCATGGACTCACCATATCCAGAAAGAAAGAAATGTATCAGGTAAGCATACATTTTCTTTTCTTTCATGTAAGTGGCAAGAGTCCAGGAGCTAGTGACGTATGGGATATACATTCCTACCAGGAGGGGGCAAAATTTCCCAAACCTCAAATGTCTATAAATACACCTCCCACCTCACTCATACCTCAGTTTTACAAACTTTGCCTCCTTAGGAGGTGGTGAAGCATGATGTGCTTAAATTCTTCTGTGAAAGGTGCTTCTAAGCATATTGAAGCCCAGTTCCTCTCTAAGTACAGTGTTTGTCTGAGGGATGTGAAGGGAGTATTGCCTGATGATTCCATGTTTTTGCCTATGGGAAATCTATTCTAGGACTCTCTGAAATTTTGTTTGCGGGGATCCATCTGCTGCCTCCCTTTACAGATCAACATTATACTCCTCTACCATTACCTCTGCTGATATGTTTCAGTACTGGTTCAGCTTTCTGCTATATGTGGATGGGTGTCTTTAGGTAAGTATATATAATTTTTAAGAAACGCTTAGCTATGAAAGGCACTTTATATTATAAAGTTCTTAAATGTATATTGCATATATTAGTCTGTTAATATTTCCCTTTGCAGTTACACAGTTTCAGAATGGAAATTATGTTTATGGGAGAATTAGTATTTTTTTCTTACCTGGGGTTCCGGTTAGCTGCTAACATGGAGTCTGTTTTATTAAATGCAAATTAGGCTTGCAATGACGCAATTTGCTTCATTTTATTGCATCATTTTTGGCGCAAATATTTTGGTGCGAAATCGCGTCTGCTGTGACACGAGTTGGATAATTTTTGGCGCAAGGTAGCGTCTGTTGTTACATGAGTTGTGTCATTTTTGGCACAATCGTTTTCGTTCCTTTCATCAGAATAGAGAACAGAAAACCTCTCCTTTCTGTAAGGCCTCTGGCTCTAATTGGAGACCATCTCCGAATTGGAATAAATCCAAGCCTTATAAGAAACCAAATCCAGACCCTAAGACTGCATGATGATGTGGCCCTCAAACCAGTTCTTGTGGTGGGGGGCAGACTAAAGTTATTTCAAGACATTTGGCAGATTCTGTCCAAAATAAGTGGATTCAGAATATTGTTTCTCAAGGATATCGAATAGGTTTCAGAGAAAAACGCCCATGGGAAGATTCTTTCTTACTCATGTTCCAACAAACCCTGTGAAGTGTGTTTCAGACCTAGTTCTGGCTTTCTGAGATGGAGTATCAGTTACTCAGGAGTGACGAGCCTGCAGCAAGAGTGATGGTTGAAGACCGCACTGCCGGGGGAGGAGCCAACTTCCGTTTGTTACGGTGTATCCTTTTTCTCCGTTCAAATGCTGACGTCACAATATTGAATCAGATCCCTCTATGCAGTGTGCTAGAGTGAGTGTAAGTAGTAGGATTATGTAAAAATCAGGAAGATAAATTCAGTAACGGATTGAGAGGTAGTGAGTCTTTACCATTAGAATGCCTTGTATAATCCATAGGTTTAGCCCAGCTGATCTGTGTGTAGATCGGAGAGAAGACTCAAGTTCTGGTGGCTGATTGTGGCTGAATGAGAAACGCTGATGTTGAGACTTAAGTGCAGCAGTTGAAATAAGTTTACAGTGGGAATCTCGTAAAGATAAACCAGGAATAATTTTTACTGGAGACTGTAGGAAAGTTCCTTTAGCTTGGGATAGTCCGTGGGGACAGAAATGGGCAAGTTATTTTTCTCAATGAGAGATGACAGTGGAAATCCAATAGAATGTTTGGGAGATCAGAAATCACTGTAGTGGCTTGCAGCAACTACTACAAAATACTAATCGACAGATTAAGGGTGCGTTCAAGATTTAAAGGGATGGTAGGATGTCCTAAGCTTAAAGGGACAGTAACACTGTGTGAGCTGAGACAGGATCCTGACAGGATCCATTGAAATTCCGGATGGCGTAATTTTATAACCAAGGAATACGTTTGTATGGAAAACACACTTTTCGGGTTTTGCAAATAATTGGTGCACTCTAAGTCTAGATAACACCCATCTGACGTGTTTGATGTGATCTTGTCTTGTTTCGGAATAGATGAGGATATCGTTGAGATATACGACCATACAGACGTCAAGAAGATCCCTGAAAACGTCATTTATAAAATGTTCAAAAAAGGCTGGGGCGTTACAGACCCGTAACGTGTCCTGAAGGCTGTCAACCACTCGTCTCACTCTCGAATTCGTATCAGGTTATACACCCCCCATAGATCGAGCTTGGTAAAGATGGTAGCTTGGTATAGACGTTCAATAAGTTTTAGGTAGGGGGTACCTATTCTTGATGATTCGCTTATTCAGCTCTCAGTAGTCTATAATTGGTCTGAGGGAAGCATCTTTGTTCCTTACGAATAAGATTCCTGCTCCTGCAGAGGAAGTGGAAGGCCTAATGAAGCCTTTATGCATGTTCTCTTCCAAGTAAATCTTCAGATGATCAAGTTCTGGTTGACTGAGTGGGTAGAGGTGGCCGTATGAAATGTTTGCCCCTAGCTGTAACTCAATAGAGCAGTCGTAAATACAATGGGGCGGAAGGGTTTCTGACTATTTTTTACTGAAAACATCACTGAAATCGGTGTATTAATCGGGTAAGATACATTCTGTTGTTTGAGTATGGAGTAGTAAATGTCGTGGAAAACAGGTATTCCACAATAAGGTGAATCTAGAGTTATCTGGAGTGTAGACCAGTCTATAACTGGTTGATGAAGTTGAAGCCATTGTATACCTAGAACAATGGGAAAAAGGGGAGAAGGTAAAACAATCAAATGTTACATATTCACTATCTCCATTTTTAGTTTTTACAAGTATAGGAATAGTGTAATGAGTAATGGGTCCTGTGCTAATCGTAGACCCATCAATGACTCGGATAAACACAGGTTTTTGCTTCAAAATAATTGGAATTTTATTTTTTTAACAATAGTTGGATATTCGTGTCATGGTACAGTTCATCCATAGCGGAGAAAAAAATCATCCAAATATCCCAGTATGGGCTCATCTGTCTCACAGAAACAGTCAGCCCAGACCCTAGGTTCCCCTCTCAAAAATAAGATTGTGGTTAACACCTTCACCCTCTCTGTGGGGTAGGTTCTGGGTTTTAGATTGTAAAGTAGCTGACAGGAGTTTTTAAACTGCCTATATAATTACCTGTTGCCTGAAAAGGTATCAGGGAGAGAAACCTGTGGTTCCAGAGTAGGGTTAGGTTGGTTTGATTTGACAGCTATAGAATCTCTGATTATGTTCCGAAGAGATTGGTTCTCAACCTGTAAATATCTAAGGGCTTGTCCGAGTTGATCCACCTTTTGGGAGAGGTTGTAAACAACCTGTTGTAACTCTGCTGGATCCATAACTTTTGAGCTTAGTATTATGTCAAGACTTTAAAGTAACTTTGTGGATCTTAACTACAGAGTCAGCTTCTAACTGATACCAATTGTAATGGTTGGTTTGTATTACTATGACTCTCTATAATACTATGCAGAAGTATATAACAAGAGACTTTAGTGAATTGGTAGGTTTGATATAAAGTTTCTCAGTGGAAGAGATAGATAAGTTACAGTAATTATTCTATGTAAACATTACTGTATGAGGAAACTTTGTAGAAACAATTGTATCAAATAGTCACCGTTTCACAATAAGTACAAACCTTATACTCTGCTATGTGAACGGAGTCAAAAGAAATTTAATTTTTATATACTTCCTTTTATTATTTTCTTTAGGAAGGATCCGGTTCTGGCTTTCTGAGGTGAAGTATCAGTTAGTCAGGATTGACGAGCCTGCAGCAAGAGTGATGGTTGAAGACGGCACTGCAGGGGGAGGAGCCAACTTCTGTTTGTTACGGTGTATCCTTTTTCTCTGTTCAAATGCTGACGTAAAATATTGAATCAGATTCCTCTATGCAGCATGCTGGAGCGAGTGTAAGTAGTAGGATTATGCCAAAATCAGTAACACTGTGTGAGCTGAGACAGGATCCTGACAGGATCCATTGAAATTCCGGATGGCGTAATTTTATAACCAAGGAATACGTTTGTATGGAAAACACACTTTTCGGGTTTTGCAAATAATTGGTGCACTCTAAGTCTAGATAACACCCATCTGACGTGTTTGATGTGATCTTGTCTTGTTTCGGAATAGATGAGGATATCGTTGAGATATACGACCATACAGACGTCAAGAAGATCCCTGAAAACGTCATTTATAAAATGTTCAAAAAAGGCTGGGGCGTTACAGACCCGTAACGTGTCCTGAAGGCTGTCAACCACTCGTCTCACTCTCGAATTCGTATCAGGTTATACACCCCCCATAGATCGAGCTTGGTAAAGATGGTAGCTTGGTATAGACGTTCAATAAGTTTTAGGTAGGGGGTACCTATTCTTGATGATTCGCTTATTCAGCTCTCAGTAGTCTATAATTGGTCTGAGGGAAGCATCTTTGTTCCTTACGAATAAGATTCCTGCTCCTGCAGAGGAAGTGGAAGGCCTAATGAAGCCTTTATGCATGTTCTCTTCCAAGTAAATCTTCAGATGATCAAGTTCTGGTTGACTGAGTGGGTAGAGGTGGCCGTATGAAATGTTTGCCCCTAGCTGTAACTCAATAGAGCAGTCGTAAATACAATGTGGCGGAAGGGTTTCTGACTATTTTTTACTGAAAACATCACTGAAATCGGTGTATTAATCGGGTAAGATACATTCTGTTGTTTGAGTATGGAGTAGTAAATGTCGTGGAAAACAGGTATTCCACAATAAGGTGAATCTAGAGTTATCTGGAGTGTAGACCAGTCTATAACTGGTTGATGAAGTTGAAGCCATTGTATACCTAGAACAATGGGAAAAAGGGGAGAAGGTAAAACAATCAAATGTTACATATTCACTATCTCCATTTTTAGTTTTTACAAGTATAGGAATAGTGTAATGAGTAATGGGTCCTGTGCTAATCGTAGACCCATCAATGACTCGGATAAACACAGGTTTTTGCTTCAAAATAATTGGAATTTTATTTTTTTAACAATAGTTGGATATTCGTGTCATGGTACAGTTCATCCATAGCGGAGAAAAAAATCATCCAAATATCCCAGTATGGGCTCATCTGTCTCACAGAAACAGTCAGCCCAGACCCTAGGTTCCCCTCTCAAAAATAAGATTGTGGTTAACACCTTCACCCTCTCTGTGGGGTAGGTTCTGGGTTTTAGATTGTAAAGTAGCTGACAGGAGTTTTTAAACTGCCTATATAATTACCTGTTGCCTGAAAAGGTATCAGGGAGAGAAACCTGTGGTTCCAGAGTAGGGTTAGGTTGGTTTGATTTGACAGCTATAGAATCTCTGATTATGTTCCGAAGAGATTGGTTCTCAACCTGTAAATATCTAAGGGCTTGTCCGAGTTGATCCACCTTTTGGGAGAGGTTGTAAACAACCTGTTGTAACTCTGCTGGATCCATAACTTTTGAGCTTAGTATTATGTCAAGACTTTAAAGTAACTTTGTGGATCTTAACTACAGAGTCAGCTTCTAACTGATACCAATTGTAATGGTTGGTTTGTATTACTATGACTCTCTATAATACTATGCAGAAGTATATAACAAGAGACTTTAGTGAATTGGTAGGTTTGATATAAAGTTTCTCAGTGGAAGAGATAGATAAGTTACAGTAATTATTCTATGTAAACATTACTGTATGAGGAAACTTTGTAGAAACAATTGTATCAAATAGTCACCGTTTCACAATAAGTACAAACCTTATACTCTGCTATGTGAACGGAGTCAAAAGAAATTTAATTTTTATATACTTCCTTTTATTATTTTCTTTAGGAAGGATCCGGTTCTGGCTTTCTGAGGTGAAGTATCAGTTAGTCAGGATTGACGAGCCTGCAGCAAGAGTGATGGTTGAAGACGGCACTGCAGGGGGAGGAGCCAACTTCTGTTTGTTACGGTGTATCCTTTTTCTCTGTTCAAATGCTGACGTAAAATATTGAATCAGATTCCTCTATGCAGCATGCTGGAGCGAGTGTAAGTAGTAGGATTATGCCAAAATCAGTAACACTGTGTGAGCTGAGACAGGATCCTGACAGGATCCATTGAAATTCCGGATGGCGTAATTTTATAACCAAGGAATACGTTTGTATGGAAAACACACTTTTCGGGTTTTGCAAATAATTGGTGCACTCTAAGTCTAGATAACACCCATCTGACGTGTTTGATGTGATCTTGTCTTGTTTCGGAATAGATGAGGATATCGTTGAGATATACGACCATACAGACGTCAAGAAGATCCCTGAAAACGTCATTTATAAAATGTTCAAAAAAGGCTGGGGCGTTACAGACCCGTAACGTGTCCTGAAGGCTGTCAACCACTCGTCTCACTCTCGAATTCGTATCAGGTTATACACCCCCCATAGATCGAGCTTGGTAAAGATGGTAGCTTGGTATAGACGTTCAATAAGTTTTAGGTAGGGGGTACCTATTCTTGATGATTCGCTTATTCAGCTCTCAGTAGTCTATAATTGGTCTGAGGGAAGCATCTTTGTTCCTTACGAATAAGATTCCTGCTCCTGCAGAGGAAGTGGAAGGCCTAATGAAGCCTTTATGCATGTTCTCTTCCAAGTAAATCTTCAGATGATCAAGTTCTGGTTGACTGAGTGGGTAGAGGTGGCCGTATGAAATGTTTGCCCCTAGCTGTAACTCAATAGAGCAGTCGTAAATACAATGTGGCGGAAGGGTTTCTGACTATTTTTTACTGAAAACATCACTGAAATCGGTGTATTAATCGGGTAAGATACATTCTGTTGTTTGAGTATGGAGTAGTAAATGTCGTGGAAAACAGGTATTCCACAATAAGGTGAATCTAGAGTTATCTGGAGTGTAGACCAGTCTATAACTGGTTGATGAAGTTGAAGCCATTGTATACCTAGAACAATGGGAAAAAGGGGAGAAGGTAAAACAATCAAATGTTACATATTCACTATCTCCATTTTTAGTTTTTACAAGTATAGGAATAGTGTAATGAGTAATGGGTCCTGTGCTAATCGTAGACCCATCAATGACTCGGATAAACACAGGTTTTTGCTTCAAAATAATTGGAATTTTATTTTTTTAACAATAGTTGGATATTCGTGTCATGGTACAGTTCATCCATAGCGGAGAAAAAAATCATCCAAATATCCCAGTATGGGCTCATCTGTCTCACAGAAACAGTCAGCCCAGACCCTAGGTTCCCCTCTCAAAAATAAGATTGTGGTTAACACCTTCACCCTCTCTGTGGGGTAGATTCTGGGTTTTAGATTGTAAAGTAGCTGACAGGAGTTTTTAAACTGCCTATATAATTACCTGTTGCCTGAAAAGGTATCAGGGAGAGAAACCTGTGGTTCCAGAGTAGGGTTAGGTTGGTTTGATTTGACAGCTATAGAATCTCTGATTATGTTCCGAAGAGATTGGTTCTCAACCTGTAAATATCTAAGGGCTTGTCCGAGTTGATCCACCTTTTGGGAGAGGTTGTAAACAACCTGTTGTAACTCTGCTGGATCCATAACTTTTGAGCTTAGTATTATGTCAAGACTTTAAAGTAACTTTGTGGATCTTAACTACAGAGTCAGCTTCTAACTGATACCAATTGTAATGGTTGGTTTGTATTACTATGACTCTCTATAATACTATGCAGAAGTATATAACAAGAGACTTTAGTGAATTGGTAGGTTTGATATAAAGTTTCTCAGTGGAAGAGATAGATAAGTTACAGTAATTATTCTATGTAAACATTACTGTATGAGGAAACTTTGTAGAAACAATTGTATCAAATAGTCACCGTTTCACAATAAGTACAAACCTTATACTCTGCTATGTGAACGGAGTCAAAAGAAATTTAATTTTTATATACTTCCTTTTATTATTTTCTTTAGGAAGGATCCGGTTCTGGCTTTCTGAGGTGAAGTATCAGTTAGTCAGGATTGACGAGCCTGCAGCAAGAGTGATGGTTGAAGACGGCACTGCAGGGGGAGGAGCCAACTTCTGTTTGTTACGGTGTATCCTTTTTCTCTGTTCAAATGCTGACGTAAAATATTGAATCAGATTCCTCTATGCAGCATGCTGGAGCGAGTGTAAGTAGTAGGATTATGCCAAAATCAGTAACACTGTGTGAGCTGAGACAGGATCCTGACAGGATCCATTGAAATTCCGGATGGCGTAATTTTATAACCAAGGAATACGTTTGTATGGAAAACACACTTTTCGGGTTTTGCAAATAATTGGTGCACTCTAAGTCTAGATAACACCCATCTGACGTGTTTGATGTGATCTTGTCTTGTTTCGGAATAGATGAGGATATCGTTGAGATATACGACCATACAGACGTCAAGAAGATCCCTGAAAACGTCATTTATAAAATGTTCAAAAAAGGCTGGGGCGTTACAGACCCGTAACGTGTCCTGAAGGCTGTCAACCACTCGTCTCACTCTCGAATTCGTATCAGGTTATACACCCCCCATAGATCGAGCTTGGTAAAGATGGTAGCTTGGTATAGACGTTCAATAAGTTTTAGGTAGGGGGTACCTATTCTTGATGATTCGCTTATTCAGCTCTCAGTAGTCTATAATTGGTCTGAGGGAAGCATCTTTGTTCCTTACGAATAAGATTCCTGCTCCTGCAGAGGAAGTGGAAGGCCTAATGAAGCCTTTATGCATGTTCTCTTCCAAGTAAATCTTCAGATGATCAAGTTCTGGTTGACTGAGTGGGTAGAGGTGGCCGTATGAAATGTTTGCCCCTAGCTGTAACTCAATAGAGCAGTCGTAAATACAATGTGGCGGAAGGGTTTCTGACTATTTTTTACTGAAAACATCACTGAAATCGGTGTATTAATCGGGTAAGATACATTCTGTTGTTTGAGTATGGAGTAGTAAATGTCGTGGAAAACAGGTATTCCACAATAAGGTGAATCTAGAGTTATCTGGAGTGTAGACCAGTCTATAACTGGTTGATGAAGTTGAAGCCATTGTATACCTAGAACAATGGGAAAAAGGGGAGAAGGTAAAACAATCAAATGTTACATATTCACTATCTCCATTTTTAGTTTTTACAAGTATAGGAATAGTGTAATGAGTAATGGGTCCTGTGCTAATCGTAGACCCATCAATGACTCGGATAAACACAGGTTTTTGCTTCAAAATAATTGGAATTTTATTTTTTTAACAATAGTTGGATATTCGTGTCATGGTACAGTTCATCCATAGCGGAGAAAAAAATCATCCAAATATCCCAGTATGGGCTCATCTGTCTCACAGAAACAGTCAGCCCAGACCCTAGGTTCCCCTCTCAAAAATAAGATTGTGGTTAACACCTTCACCCTCTCTGTGGGGTAGGTTCTGGGTTTTAGATTGTAAAGTAGCTGACAGGAGTTTTTAAACTGCCTATATAATTACCTGTTGCCTGAAAAGGTATCAGGGAGAGAAACCTGTGGTTCCAGAGTAGGGTTAGGTTGGTTTGATTTGACAGCTATAGAATCTCTGATTATGTTCCGAAGAGATTGGTTCTCAACCTGTAAATATCTAAGGGCTTGTCCGAGTTGATCCACCTTTTGGGAGAGGTTGTAAACAACCTGTTGTAACTCTGCTGGATCCATAACTTTTGAGCTTAGTATTATGTCAAGACTTTAAAGTAACTTTGTGGATCTTAACTACAGAGTCAGCTTCTAACTGATACCAATTGTAATGGTTGGTTTGTATTACTATGACTCTCTATAATACTATGCAGAAGTATATAACAAGAGACTTTAGTGAATTGGTAGGTTTGATATAAAGTTTCTCAGTGGAAGAGATAGATAAGTTACAGTAATTATTCTATGTAAACATTACTGTATGAGGAAACTTTGTAGAAACAATTGTATCAAATAGTCACCGTTTCACAATAAGTACAAACCTTATACTCTGCTATGTGAACGGAGTCAAAAGAAATTTAATTTTTATATACTTCCTTTTATTATTTTCTTTAGGAAGGATCCGGTTCTGGCTTTCTGAGGTGAAGTATCAGTTAGTCAGGATTGACGAGCCTGCAGCAAGAGTGATGGTTGAAGACGGCACTGCAGGGGGAGGAGCCAACTTCTGTTTGTTACGGTGTATCCTTTTTCTCTGTTCAAATGCTGACGTAAAATATTGAATCAGATTCCTCTATGCAGCATGCTGGAGCGAGTGTAAGTAGTAGGATTATGCCAAAATCAGGAAGATAAATCTGGTAACGGATTGAGAGGTAGTGAGTCTTTTCCGTTAGGATGCTTTATATAATTCGTAGGTTTAGCCCAGCTGATCTGTGTGTAGTCTTTAGAACATATAGGGTTGGGGATTATTCAAGTTAAGTAGTAACAGATGCTGCTCATATATATATATCACAATAAATAAGCCTTCAAATTTGAATGATACATTAATTATTATAAATCACTTGGATCAACATCTGATGTGGATTCTAAGTTAGACAGAACAAAACAACTAGATAAACTAATTGTATAAGTGGATACAAAACAGTTAGTAGCAAAGAACTCCCCCCCAACAGTAAAACCCACCACCCACACAACCAACCCCCCAAATAAAACCCTAACTAAAAAAACCTAAGCTCCCCATTGCCCTGAAAAGGGCATTTGGATGGGCATTGCCCTTAAAAGGCCAGTTAGCTCTGAAGATGCTGTCTGGATGAAGACTTCTGCCCGTCTGGAGGACCACTTCGCCTGGCTTGGATGAAGACTTCTCCCGGCTTCGTTGAGGACTTTGGCCCGGTTGGATGAAGACTTCTGCCGCTTCCTTGAGGATGGATGTCCGGTCTTCAGAACAGTAAGTCGATCTTCAGGGGGTTAGTGTTGGGGTTTTTTAAGGGTGTATTGGGTGGGTTTTATTTTTTAGATTAGGGTTTGGGCCGCAAAAGAGCTAACTGCCCTTCCAAATGCCCTTTTCAGGGCAATGGGGAGCTTAGGTTTTTTTAGTTAGAGTTTTATTTGGGGGGTTGGTTGTGTGGGTGGTGGGTTTTACTGTTGGGGGGGCATTTGTATTTTGTTTTTACAAGTAAAAGAGCTGATTACTTCAGGGCAATGCCCCGCAAAAGGCCCTTTTAAGGGCTATTGATAGTTTAGTTTAGGCTAGGGTTTTTTATTTTATTTTGGGGGGGCTTTTTTATTTTGATAGGGCTATTAGATTAGGCGTAATTAGTTTAAATATCTTGTAATTTGTTTATTATTTTCTGTAATTTAGTTTTTGTTTTTTTTGTACTAAATTTTCACTAATTTAATTTAATTTATTTAATTGTTTTTAATTTAGTAAATTTATTTAATTGTAGTGTAGTGTTAGGTGTTATTGTAACTAAGGTTAGGTTTTATTTTACAGGTACTTTTGTATTTATTTTAGCTAGGTAGTTATTAAATAGTTAATAACTATTTAGTAACTATTCTACCTAGTTAAAATAAGTACAAACTTACCTGTAAAATAAAAATAAACCCTAAGATAGCTACAATGTAACTATTAGTTATATTGTAGCTAGCTTAGGGTTTATTTTATAAGTAAGTATTTAGTTTTAAATAGGAAATATTTAGGTAATAATATTAATATTTAAGTTAGGGGGTGTTAGGGTTAGGGTTAGACTTATGTTTAGGGGTTAACACATTTAGTATAGTGGCGGTGACATTGGGGGCGGCAGATTAGGGGTTAATAAATGTAGGTAGGTGGCGGTGATGTTAGGGACGGCAGATTAGGGGTTAATAATATTTAACTAATGTTTGCGAGGCGGGAGTGCGGCGGTTTACAGGTTAATATGTTTATTATATTGGGGGCGACATTGGGGGCGGCAGATTAGGGGTTAATAAATGTATGTAGGTGTCGGCAATGTTGGGGCAGCAGATTAGGGTTTAATAAATATAATGTAGGTGGCGACGATGTCCATAGCGGTAAATTAAGGGTTAATAAATATAATGTAGGTGTCGGCGATGTTGGGGCGACAGATTAGGGGTAATAAGTGTAAGATTAGGGGTGCTTAGACTCTGGGTTCATGTTAGGGTGTTAGGTGTAAACATAAAATGTGTTTCCCCATAGGAATCAAAGGGGCTGCGTTACTGAGTTTTACGCTGCTTTTTGGCAGGTGTTAGACTTTTTCTCAGCAGGCTCTCTCCATTGATGTCTATGGGGAAATCATGCACGAGCACGTACAACCAGCTCACCGCTAACTTAAGCAGCCCTGGTATTGGAGTGCGGTAAGGAGCACAATTTTGCTCAATGCTCACTTCTTGCCTTTTAACACTGGTTTGTAAAAACCTGTAATACCAGCACTGCAGGTAAGTGAGCGTTGAGAGAAAACTGAGGCGCAATCCGATATACGGCGTAGGTTTCAGCACAAGTGAGGGAACCCGCGCCACCCGTAATTTCACCTTGCACATCGGGGTATTACATATACCCCGCCGGCAGTTCCTAAAGTGCCGTAAGTCAGATAAACTAGCGATGTCCAGAAATAAGCGTAACTACAAATTTCTGGAGTTGCTAGTGACTTACGGCGCCTAAGAAAAGTAACACAAATTTTAAATCTCCCATAACTGTCTAACACGCCTCCCAAAAATAAGCCCGACACGTATACCCCTATATCCGCAATCCCCATCTCACTCCTAATAATAAATGTATTAACCCCTAGACCGACAACCCCCCACAACGCAATAAGCCTAATTATTAACCCCTAAACCACCATAGCCCACACCGCCATAGCCCACATAGCCTATTAAATCTATTAACCCCTAATCTGCCGCCGCCAACGTCGCCGCCACTATAATAAAGTTATTAACCCCTAAACCTAAGTCTAACCCTAACACTCCCCTAACTTAAATATTATTTAAATAAATCTAAATAATATTACTATTATTAACTAAAGTATTCCTATTTAAAACTAAATACTTACCTATAAAATAAACTCTAAGGCCTAGATTTCGAGTTTGGCGGTAGCCGTGAAAACCAGCGTTAGAGGCTCCTAACGCTGGTTTTAGGCTACTGCCGGTATTTGGAGTCAGTCAAAAAAGGGTCTAACGCTCACTTTTCAGCCGCGACTTTTCCATACCGCAGATCCCCTTACGTCAATTGCGTATCCTATCTTTTCAATGGGATCTTCCTAACTCCGGTATTTAGAGTCGTGTCTGAAGTGAGCGTTAGAAATCTAACGACAAAACTCCAGCCGTAGAAAAAAGTCAGTAGTTAAGAGCTTTCTGGGCTAATGCCGGTTCATAAAGCTCTTAACTACTGTGCCCTAAAGTACACTAACACCCATAAACTACCTATGTACCCCTAAACCGAGGTCCCCCCACATCGCCGACACTCGATTAAATTTTTTTAACCCCTAATCTGCCGACCGCCACCTACGTTATCCTTATGTACCCCTAATCTGCTGCCCCTAACACCGCCGACCCCTATATTATATTTATTAACCCCTAACCTGCCCCCCACAACGTCGCCGCCAGCTACCTACAATAATTAACCCCTAATCTGCCGACCGCAAAGCGCCGCTACTTACATTATCCTTATGTACCCCTAATCTGCTGCCCCTAACACCGCCGACCCCTATATTATATTTATTAACCCCTAACCTGCCCCCCACAACGTCGCCGCCAGCTACCTACAATAATTAACCCCTAATCTGCCGACCGCAAAGCGCCGCTACTTACATTATCTTTATGTACCCCTAATCTGCTGCCCCTAACACCGCCGACCCCTATATTATATTTATTAACCCCTAATCTGCCCTCCCTAACATCGCCGACACCTAACTTCAATTATTAACCCCTAATCTGCCGACCGAATCTCGCAGCTATTCTAATAAATGTATTAACCCCTAAAGCTAAGTCTAACCCTAACACTAACACCCCCTAAATTAAATATAATTTAAATCTAACTAAATTAATTAACTCTTATTAAATAAATTATTCCTATTTAAAGCTAAATACTTACCTGTAAAATAAATCCTAATATAGCTACAATATAAATTATAATTATATTGTAGCTATTTTAGGATTAATATTTATTTTACAGGTAACTTTGTATTTATTTTAACCAGGTACAATAGCTATTAAATAGTTAAGAACTATTTAATAGCTAAAATAGTTAAAATAATTACAAAATTACCTGTAAAATAAATCCTAACCTAAGTTACAATTAAACCTAACACTACACTATCAATAAATTAATTAAATACAATACCTACAATTACCTACAATTAAACCTAACACTACACTATCAATAAATTAATTAAATACAATATCTACAAATAACTACAATGAAATAAACTAACTAAAGTACAAAAAATAAAAAAGAACTAAGTTACAAAAAATAAAAAAATATTTACAAACATAAGAAAAATATTACAACAATGGTAAACTAATTACACCTACTCTAAGCCCCCTAATAAAATAACAAAGACCCCCAAAATAAAAAATGCCCTACCCTATTCTAAATTACTAAAGTTCAAAGCTCTTTTACCTTACCAGCCCTGAAAAGGGCCCTTTGCGGGGCATGCCCCAAAGAATTCAGCTCTTTTGCCTGTAAAAAAAAACATACAATACCCCCCCCAACATTACAACCCACCACCCACATACCCCTAATCTAACCCAAACCCCCCTTAAATAAACCTAACACTAAGCCCCTGAAGATATTCCTACCCTGTCTTCACCATGCCAGGTATGACCATCCGTTCCAGGCTCCGATATCTTCATCTAAGCCCAAGCGGGGGCTAGACATCCATCATCCGACGGCTGAAGAGGTCCAGAAGAGGCTCCAAAGTCTTCATCCTATCCGGGAAAAGAGTAGATCAGGACCGGCAACCATCATCTTCCAAGCGGCATCTTCTATCTTCATCCGATGAGGACCGGCTCCATCTTGAAGACCTCCACCGTGGACCCATCTTCATCCTCCGACGTCCAACTGAAGAATGACGGTTCCTTTAAGGGACGTCATCCAAGATGGCGTCCCTCGAATTCCGATTGGCTGATAGGATTCTATCAGCCAATCGGAATTAAGGTAGGGAAGGTGATGGAATCAGCCAATCAGAATCAAGCTCAATCCGATTGGCTGATCCAATCAGCCAATCAGATTGAGCTCGCATTCTATTGGCTGTTCCGATCATCCGGACCGGCAGACATCTTCATCCAAGGGGCATCTTCTATCTTCTTCCATCCGACGAGGAGCGGCTCCATCTTGAAGACATCCGACGCGGAGCATCCTTCCAGCACGACGACTACTCAACGAATGACGATTCCTTTAAATGATGTCATCCAAGATGGTGTCCCTCGAATTCCGATTGGCTGATAGGATTCTATCAGCCAATCGGAATTAAGGTAGGAAAAATCTGATTGGCTGATTTAATCAGCCAATCGGATTGAAGTTCAATCCGATTGGCTGAATAGATCAGCCAATAGGATTGACCTTGCATTCTATTGGCTGATCCAATCAGCCAATCGGATTGAACTTCAATCCGATTGGCTGATTAAATCAGCCAATCGGATTTTTCCTACCTTAATTCCGATTGGCTGATAGAATCCTATCAGCCAATCGGAATTCAAGGGACACCATCTTGGATGAAGTCATTTAAAGGAACCGTCATTCGTCGAGTAGTCGTCGTGCTGGAAGGATGCTCCGCATCGGATGTCTTCAAGATGGAGCCGCTCGTCGGATGGAAGAAGATAGAAGATGCCACTTGGATGAAGACATCTGCCGGTCCGGATGTCCTCTTCTGCCTGGATAGGATGAAGACTTCTGCCGGTCTGGATGTCCTCTTCTGCCCCGATCGGATGAAGACTTCTGCCCGGATCGGATGACCACTTGTGCCCGGCTGAGTGAAGACTGCTCAAGGTAGGGTGATCTTCAAGGGGGTAGTGTTAGGTTTTATTAAGGGGGGATTCGGTGGGTTTTAGAGTAGGGGTGTGTGGGTGGTGGGTTGTAATGTGGGGGGGTGTATTTCTTTTTTTACAGGTAAAAGAGCTGATTACTTTGGGGCAATGCCCCGCAAAAAGCCCTTTTAAGGGCTATTTGTAATTTAGTATAGGGTAGAGCATTTAATTTTAGCTAATTGTAGTTAATTTATTTAATTAATTGAATGATAGTGTAGTGTTAGGTGTAATTGTAGGTTTTATTTTACAGGTATATTTGTAATTATTTTAACTAGGTAGCTATTTAATAGTTATTAACTATGTAATAGCTATTGTAGCTAGTTAAAATAAATACAAAGTTGCCTTTAAAATAAAAATAAATCCTAAAATAGCTACAATGTAATTATTAATTATATTGTAGCTATCTTAGGGTTTATTTTATAGGTAAGTATTTAGTTTTAAATAGGAATAATTTAGTTAATAATAGTAATATGATTTAGATTTATTTAAATAATAATTAAGTTAGGGGGGTGTTAGGTTTAGACTTAGGTTTAGGGGTTAATACTAGGATCGGTTTATTGCGGTGTGGGCTATGGCAGTTTAGGGGTTAATACAGTTTATTAGTTATTGCGGTGGGGGATTGCGGTTGACAGGTAGATAGGCATTGTGCATGCGTTAGGTGTTAGTTTATTTTTGCAGGCATTTTAGGGAGTTACGGTGCTCCCATACTCAGCGCAAGGCCTGCTACGGATTTCTCCATTTTCACTACGTAAGGCCATGCGCTGGATGTTGGATACCGATTTACGATGCGGTCCCATGTTAGCTTATGGGAGTAAAAATTGTGAGCGACGGGTGAAATATACGGAGCGTAACTTGTATGCTATGCCGTATATGTAATATCAAAAACACGCAAAACCGGCATCGCCGGCTTTTGCGGGCGACGCTGCATATGTAATGGAGGCGCTGCTCGTTAGCACCACATAGCCTCTAACGCAAAACTCGTAATCTGGCCGATAGTTTATTTTTTTGTAATTGTAGGGGTTTTTTGTGTGTAAATGTTAGTTTTTCTGTTTTTTTAATGTTGTTTTTTTATTTTTTGTAATGTAGTTTTTTGGAATTTTTTGTAATGTAGTTTTTTGGAATTTTTTGTAATGTAGGTTTTTTATTTTTAAGTCATGTTAGTTTTTTTATTTTTTGTAATGTTAGTTTTTTTTGTTAGGGTAAGCTTAGGTTATATTTTAATTTTACAAGTAAGTTTTTATTTATTTTAAGGTAGTTAAAATATTTTTTAATTAATTTATGGGTATAGTAATTGGGGTTATGGGGTTTAGATTTTAATTACTTTGCGATGTGGGGGGATGGTGGTTTAGGTGTTAATAATTTATTTATGTATTTTGCAATGTGAGGGGATGGTCGTTTAGGGGTTAATAGTTTATTCATGTGTTTGCAATTTGGGGGGATGGTGGATTAGGGGTTATTAGGCTAGGGGCTTATAGTAGGGTGTTAGTTTTTTCATCTTTTTATCTGTTTCGCTAGTAGGGTGTTAGGTTTTTTTCCCATTGATTTTTTTTTCTCCATTGATTTCTATGGGAGAATACATGTACGCGCACGCCAAAGCTCTGCTAATGATGTTTGCGATTCTAAGGATGCCGCTAGCGATAAAACGTATTCTTTTCAAATTGTAATATCAGCAGATCCCAAGATTTGCAAAAACCATATCGCTAGTGGTGTTTTTGATAACGGTAAATTTAGATTTACTGCACGACTTGTAATCTGGCTCTTTGTATCTATGCTTGGCAGACTTGTTTTATGGAGCTAACCCCTTAAATTATCCTTCTACCTCTAGTATTGTTTCCTGTTACCTTGGCTGACTCTGACTGCCTTTTGGCCTCTGACCTCGGCTTCCTCTGACTTTGTTTGGATTATGTGACATGTTTTCCTCAGCCCCTACATCATGATCCAGACCCAGTGGTCTCTGATGGAGAGATATTTAGCTCACATGAGCCACATGAGGAGTTATTGGGTTCTTGGCACTCAACATTATCTCAATTCTCCAACACATAGTCAGATGCTGTCATGGATTTGCTGCATATACTCTGTCCCTTTAATTCCTCACTATAAAACTCTCCTCCTCCTTACCTACCTTACTTACGGCTAGATTTAGAGTTTTGTCGCTAACGCTGGCTTTTTTTTCCCCGCACCTTTTAAATACCACTGGTATTTAGAGTTCACAGAATGGCTGGGTTAGGCTCCAAAAAAGGAGCGTAGAGCATAATTTACCGCCACTAAAACTTTCAATACCAGCGGTGCTTATGGACGTGGCCAGCTTCAAAAACGTGCTCATGCACGATTCCCCCATAGAAAACAATGGGGCAGTTTGAGCTGAAAAAAAACCTAACACCTGCAAAAAAGCAGCGTTCAGCTCCTAACGCAGCCCCATTGTTTCCTATGGGGAAACATTTTCTAAGTCTGCACCTAACACTCTAACATGTACCCGAGTCTAAACACCCCTAACCTTACACTTATTAACCCCTAATCTGCCACCCCCGCTATCGCTGACCCCTGCATATTTTTTTAACCCCTAATCTGCCGCTCCGTACACCGCCGCAACCTACATTATCCCTATGTACCCCTAATCTGCTACCCCTAACACCGACGACCCCTATATTATATTTATTAACCCCTAATCTGCTGCCCACAACGTGGCCTCCACCTACCTACAATTATTAACCCCTAATCTGCCGACCGGACCTCGCCGCTACTCTAATAAATGTATTAACCCCTAAAGCTAAGTCTAACCCTAACCCTAACACCCCCCTAAGTTAAATATAATTTAAATCTAACAAAATAAATTAACTCTTATTAAATAAATTATTCCTATTTAAAGCTAAATACTTACCTGTAAAATAAACCCTAATATAGCTACAATATAAATAATAATTATATTGTAGCTATTTTAGGATTAATATTTATTTTACAGGCAACTTTGTATTTATTTTAACCAGGTACAATAGCTATTAAATAGTTAATAACTATTTAATAGTTACCTAGTTAAAATAATTACAAAATTACCTGTAAAATAAATCCTAACCTAAGTTACAATTAAACCTAACACTACAATATCAATAAATTAATTAAATAAAATACCTACAATTATCTACAATTAAACCTAACACTACACTATCAATAAATTAATTAAATACAATACCTACAAATAAATACAATTAAATAAACTAACTAAAGTACAAAAAATAAAAAAAGAACTAAGTTACAAAAAATAAAAAAATATTTACAAACATTAGAAAAATATTACAACAATTTTAAGCTAATTACACCTACTCTAGGGGGCTTAGAGTAGGTGTAATTAGCTTAAAATTGTTGTAATATTTTTCTAATGTTTGTAAATATTTTTTTATTTTTTGTAACAAAGCCCCCCAAAATAAAAAAATGCCCTACCCTATTCTAAAATACAAATAGAAAAGCTCTTTTACCTTACCAGCCCTTAAAAGGGCCTTTTGCGGGGCATGCCCCAAAGAATTCAGCTCTTTTGCCTGGAAAAAAAAACATACAATACCCCCCCAACATTACAACCCACCACCCACATACCCCTAATCTAACCCAAACCCCCCTTAAATAAACCTAACACTAAGCCCCTGAAGATCTTCCTACCTTATCTTCACCACGCCGGGTATCACCGATCGGTCCAGGCTCCGAAGTCTTGATCCAAGCCCAAGCGGGGGCTGAAGACGTCCATCCTCCGGCTGAAGTCTTGATCCAAGCGGCGGCTGAAGAAGTCCATCATCGGGCAGAAGTCTTCATCCTATCCGGGCAGAAGAGGAGATCCGGACCGGTAGACATCTTCATCCAAGCGGCATCTTCTATCTTCTTCCATCCGACGATGAGCGGCTCCATCTTCAAGACCTCCAGCGTGGATCCATCCTCTTCTTCCGACCTCCTAACACAGAATGAAGGTTCCTTTAAGGGACATCATCCAAGATGGCGTCCCTCAAATTCTGATTAGCTGATGGGATTCTATCAGCCAATCGGAATTAAGGTAGGAAAATTCTGATTGGCTGATGGAATCAGCCAATCAGATTCAAGTTCAATCCGATTGGCTGATCCAATCAGCCAATCAGATTGAGCTCGCATTCTATTGGCTGTTCCGATCAGCCAATAGAATGCGAGCTCAATCTGATTGGCTGATTGGATCAGCCAATCGGATTGAACTTGAATCTGATTGGCTGATTCCATCAGCCAATCAGAATTTTCCTACCTTAATTCCGATTGGCTGATAGAATCCTATCAGCCAATCAGGATTCGAGGGACGCCATCTTGGATGACGTCCCTTAAAGGAACCTTCATTCTGTGTTAGGACGTCGGAAGAAGGGGATGGATCCGCGCCGGAGGTCTTGAAGATGGAGCCGCTCGTCGTCGGATGGAAGAAGATAGAAGATGCTGCTTGGATGAAGATGTCTACCGGTCCGGATCTCCTCTTCTGCCCGGATAGGATGAAGACTTCTGCCCGTTGATGGACTTCTTCAGCCGCCGCTTGGATCAAGACTTCAGCCAGAGGATTGACATCTTCAGCCCCCACTTGGGCTTGGATCAAGACTTCGGAGGCTCCTCTGGACGGATCGGTGATACCCGGCGTGGTGAAGATAAGGTAGGGAGATCTTCAGGGGCTTAGTTTTAGGTTTATTTAAGGGTGGTTTGGGTTAGATTAGGGGTATGTGGGTGGTGGGTTGTAATGTTGGGGGGGGGGTATTGTATGTTTTTTTTTCCATGCAAAAGAGCTGAATTCTTTAGGGCATGCCCCGCAAAAGGCCCTTTTAAGGGCTGGTAAGGTAAAAGAGCTTTTCTATTTGTATTTTAGAATAGGGTAGGGCATTTTTTTTCATTTTGGGGGGCTTTGTTATTTTATTAGGGGGCTTAGAGTAGGTGTAATTAGCTTAAAATTGTTGTAATATTTTTCTAATGTTTGTAAATATTTTTTTATTTTTTTGTAACTTAGTTCTTTTTTTATTTTTTGTACTTTAGTTAGTTTATTTAATTGTATTTATTTGTAGGTATTGTATTTAATTAATTTATTGATAGTGTAGTGTTAGGTTTAATTGTAGATAATTGTAGGTATTTTATTTAATTAATTTATTGTGTAGTGTTAGGTTTAATTGTAACTTAGGTTAGGATTTATTTTACAGGTAATTTTGTAATTATTTTAACTAGGTAACTATTAAATAGTTATTAACTATTTAATAGCTATTGTACTTGGTTAAAATAAATACAAAGTTGCCTGTAAAATAAATATTAATCCTAAAATAGCTACATTATAATTATAATTTATATTGTAGCTATATTAGGATTTATTTTACAGGTAAGTATTTAGCTTTAAATAGGAATAATTTATTTAATAAGAGTTAATTTATTTCGTTAGATTTAAATTATATTTAACTTAGGGGGGTGTTAGGGTTAGGGTTAGACTTAGCTTTAGGGGTTAATACATTTATTAGAGTAGCGGTGAGGTCCGGTCGGCAGATTAGGGGTTAATAATTGTAGGTAGGTGGAGGCGACGTTGGGGGTGGCAGATTAGGGGTTAATAAATATAATATAGGGGTTGGCGGTGTTAGGGGCAGCAGATTAGGGGTACATAGGGATAACGTAGGTGGTGGCGGTGTGCGGTTGGCAGATTAGGGGTTAAAAAATTTTAATAGAATGGCGGTGATGTGGGGGAACCTCGGTTTAGGGGTACATAGGTAGTTTATGGGTGTTAGTGTACTTTAGAGCACAGTAGTTAAGAGCTTTATGAACCGGCGTTAGCCCAGAAAGCTCTTAACTCCTGGCTTTTTGCTGCGGCTGGAGTCTTGTCGTTAGATTTCTAACGCTCACTTCAGCCAAGACTCTAAATACCAGCGTTAGAAAGATCCCATTGAAAAGATAGGATACGCAAATGGCGTAGGGGGATCTGTGGTATGGAAAAGTCGCGGTTGCAAAGTGAGCGTTAGACCCTTTCCTGACTGACTCTAAATACCAGCGGTAGCCCAAAACCAGCGTTAGGAGCCTCTAACGCTGGTTTTGACGGCTAACGCCAGACTCTAAATCTAGGCATTAGTAATTTGAATCAACAGGTGTGATCTTCAGCCTACAGAATCTTGCAGAAACTCTAAGCTTTTCAAGGGAACTATTATAGCTGCATCTCAAACTGTTCCTCTCACAGGTTTAAAGCTAAGAATTGCTGCTTTGCAAACTTCTATGCTCCAGTTCTCTCAGCTGCATTTGTCTCAAGTTTCTCTTTAAACTTCTCTGCTGTTTAATTAACTTTACCCTGCCACAGAAGGATTGCATTTACTTTTATCACTAGTCATTCTACAGTTTACAGAAGGCTTTGATAGAAGAAATACCTATCATTATAATTCTCCTAGACCTCATGAGGGTTTTGAGAGAAGAAATAATTTTCATCAAGATTCCTCCAGACACGTGTACCAACATGATAAAAGGGAATTTCCAAATCGGACTTATCCCTCTAACAGACAGAATCACAATGATTACCCAGGTACTAGAAACTATTCCTATGATTATCATCATTCTAGACCTCATACTCAAAATGATGCATCTAATAACACCAGGTCAAATGATTCGAGGAATCATTATCATGACTACAATGGTGAATACCACCCCTCTATCAACTATGATAAATCTAGAGGCCATTTCTTGGGAAACCGAGATATAGGGTCCCACAGGAAAACACCCAGCTTGAATGACCATCATACTTATGATAGCCCAAGGGCCAACAATGAGAACGGTCGTCGGTTCCCTAACAATAGACCACACATGAATACTAATAATGATCAATATAGGGCTGAATCAACTCGCCTTCCTATTTCTAATCCAGGCCCAAGTTATGATCAGGCAGGACCATCATCTAATAATTCTTCTCATTTTTTAGAATCAGGCCCCAGACCACCAGCATGGAAACAGAAAACCATATCCGGTTACTTAGAACCGGTGACCTCCCTTACGGCCCCACAAAAAGGCAAAAGACCTCACGGAAACGAGGGCACAGAGGAAGAGGCACAGCCAGCAAAGAGGCACGATTACAGACCCTAAAAAAGGGTATCTATAATCTATCCTCACATAACCTGACAAACGACGAGATACGGGTCCTAGGCAAAGGTCTGTCATATTGTCCTACCAACAAACATAATACGTTCTCACTCTTTGTTGACTTAAACCATTTCACGCAAAAGTTATCCATGCAGAAATACTTTGCGGAAAAAACTTTGAAAAATGACACAATGAGGCCAATTCTTACCAATTCCATGGATGATAGGCTTAGACATGAAACAATCCCCACATTTGACCCAGAGACCTTGATGGATCATTTATGTGATGGTTACATACATACACCCTTCAAAAATAAATCTAATTTTACGCCTCAACTCAATAATAATTCACACATTGAGATATTTAGACAATTAGTGAACGATGATTTCGAGAAAATATCAACAAAGATCCCCAAGAAAGACAATTTATATCCCAATGAAAAACGTGCATTGAACAACCTTAAAAATAATAAATCTCTGGTAATAAGACAGGCCGATAAGGGCGGTGGAGTGGTCCTTCAGGATCGAACTGACTACCTTTTGGAAGCCAGGAAAATCCTACATGATACTGCTTATTATAAGAAATTGCACTCAGACCCCACTGTGGAGTTTAAAGCCATACTAAAACAAATTATAACATCAGCCTTTGACAAAGGCATACTTCTGAAAAAGGAGAAAAAACAGAATTTATGCTTACCTGATAAATTACTTTCTCCAACGGTGTGTCCGGTCCACGGCGTCATCCTTACTTGTGGGATATTCTCTTCCCCAACAGGAAATGGCAAAGAGTCCCAGCAAAGATGGTCACATGATCCCTCCTAGGCTCCGCCCACCCCAGTCATTCGACCGACGGACAGGAGGAAATATATATAGGAGAAACCATATGATACCGTGGTGACTGTAGTTAGAGAAAATAATTCATCAGACCTGATTAAAAAAACCAGGGCGGGCCGTGGACCGGACACACCGTTGGAGAAAGTAATTTATCAGGTAAGCATAAATTCTGTTTTCTCCAACATTGGTGTGTCCGGTCCACGGCGTCATCCTTACTTGTGGGAACCAATACCAAAGCTTTAGGACACGGATGAAGGGAGGGAGCAAATCAGGTCACCTAAATGGAAGGCACCACAGCTTGCAAAACCTTTCTCCCAAAAATAGCCTCCGAAGAAGCAAAAGTATCAAATTTGTAAAATTTGGCAAAAGTGTGCAGTGAAGACCAAGTCGCTGCCTTACATATCTGGTCAACAGAAGCCTCGTTCTTGAAGGCCCATGTGGAAGCCACAGCCCTAGTGGAGTGAGCTGTGATTCTTTCAGGAGGCTGCCGTCCGGCAGTCTCATAAGCCAATCGGATAATGCTTTTAAGCCAAAAGGAAAGAGAGGTAGAAGTCGCTTTTTGACCTCTCCTTTTACCAGAATAAACAACAAACAAGGAAGATGTTTGTCTGAAATCTTTAGTAGCCTCTAAATAGAATTTTAGAGCACGGACTACGTCCAAATTGTGTAACAAACGTTCCTTCTTTGAAACTAGATTCGGACACAAAGAAGGTACAACTATCTCCTGGTTAATATTTTTGTTGGAAACAACTATCGGAAGAAAACCAGGCTTAGTACGCAAAACCACCTTATCTGCATGGAACACCAGATAGGGCGGAGAACACTGCAGAGCAGATAACTCTGAAACTCTTCTAGCAGAAGAAATTGCAACTAAAAACAAAACTTTCCAAGATAGTAACTTAATATCTATGGAATGTAAAGGTTCAAACGGAACCCCTTGAAGAACTGAAAGAACTAGATTTAGACTCCAGGGAGGAGTCAAAGGTCTGTAAACAGGCTTGATCCTAACCAGAGCCTGAACAAATGCTTGAACATCTGGCACGGCTGCCAGTCTTTTGTGAAGTAAAACAGATAAAGCAGAGATCTGTCCCTTTAGAGAACTTGCAGATAATCCTTTCTCCAAACCTTCTTATAGAAAGGATAGAATCTTAGGAATTTTTATCTTGTTCCATGGGAATCCTTTAGATTCACACCAACAGATATATTTTTTCCATATTTTATGGTAAATTTTTCTAGTTACAGGCTTTCTAGCATGAATCAGAGTATCTATTACAGAATCTGAAAACCCACGCTTTGATAAAATTAAGCGTTCAATCTCCAAGCCGTCAGTTGGAGGGAAACCAGATTCGGATGTTCGAATGGACCCTGAACAAGAAGGTCCTGTCTCAAAGGTAGCTTCCATGGTGGAGCCGATGACATATTCACCAGGTCTGCATACCAAGTCCTGCGTGGCCACGCAGGAGCTATGAAGATCACCGAGGCCCTCTCCTGATTGATCCTGGCTACCAGCCTGGGAATGAGAGGAAACGGTGGGAATACATAAGCTAGGTTGAAGGTCCAAGGTGCTACTAGTGCATCTACTAGAGTCGCCTTGGGATCCCTGGATCTGGACCCGTAGCAAGGAACCTTGAAGTTCTGACGAGACGCCATCAGATCCATGTCTGGAATGCCCCATAATTGAGTTATTTGGGCAAAGATTTCCGGATGGAGTTCCCACTCCCCCGGATGGAATGTCTGACGACTCAGAAAATCCGCTTCCCAATTTTCCACTCCTGGGATGTGGATCGCAGACAAGTGGCAGGAGTGATCCTCCGCCCATTGAATTATCTTGGTCACTTCTTTCATCGCCAGGGAACTCCTTGTTCCCCCCTGATGATTGATATATGCAACGGTCGTCATGTTGTCTGACTGAAACCTTATGAATTTGGCCTTTGCTAGTTGAGGCCAAGCTCTGAGAGCATTGAATATCGCTCTCAGTTCCAGAATGTTTATCGGGAGAAGAGACTCTTCCCGAGACCATAGACCCTGAGCTTTCAGGGATTCCCAGACCGCGCCCCAGCCCACTAGACTGGCGTAGGTCGTGACAATGACCCACTCTGGTCTGCGGAAGCTCATTCCCTGTGACAGATTGTCCAGGGTCAGCCACCAACGGAGTGAATCTCTGGTCTTTTGATCTACTTGAATCATCGGAGACAAGTCTGTATAATCCCCATTCCACTGTCTGAGCATGCACAGTTGTAATGGTCTTAGATGAATTCGTGCAAAAGGAACTATGTCCATTGTTGCAACCATCAATCCTATTACTTCCATGCACTGCGCTATGGAAGGACGAGGAACAGAATGAAGTACTTGACAAAAGCTTAGAAGTTTTGATTTTCTGACCTCTGTCAGAAAAATCCTAATTTCTAAGGAATCTATTATTGTTCCCAAGAAGGGAACTCTTGTTGACGGGGACAGAGAACTTTTTTCTTTGTTCACCTTCCATCCGTGAGATCTGAGAAAGGCTAGGACGATGTCCGTATGAGCCTTTGCTTTTGACAGGGACGACGCTTGAATCAGGATGTCGTCCAAGTAAGGTACTACTGCAATGCCCCTTGGTCTTAGAACCGCTAGAAGGGACCCTAGTTCCTTTGTGAAAATCCTTGGAGCAGTGGCTAATCCGAATGGAAGTGCCACAAACTGGTAATGCTTGTCCAGAAAAGCGAACCTTAGGAACTGATGATGTTCCTTGTGGATAGGAATATGTAGGTACGCATCCTTTAAATCCACGGTAGTCATAAATTGATTTTCCTGGATAGTAGGTAGGATCGTTCGAATAGTTTCCATTTTGAACGATGGTACCCTGAGAAATTTGTTTAGGATCTTTAGATCCAAAATTGGTCTGAATGTTCCCTCTTTTTTGGGAACTATGAACAGATTGGAATAAAATCCCATTCCTTGTTCTCTTATTGGAACTGGATGTATCACTCCCATCTTTAACAGGTCTTCTACACAATGTAAGAATGCCTGTCTCTTTATTTGGTTTGAAGATAATTGAGACCTGTGGAACCTTCCCCTTGGGGGTAGTTCCTTGAATTCCAGGAGATAACCTTGAGAAACTATTTCTAGCGCCCAAGGATCCTGAACATCTCTTGCCCAAGCCTGAGCAAAGAGAGAAAGTCTGCCCCCCACTAGATCCGGTCCCGGATCGGGGGCTATCCCTTCATGCTGTTTTGGTAGCAGTGGTAGGCTTCTTGGCCTGCTTACCCTTGTTCCAGCCTTGCATTGGTTTCCAGGCTGGTTTGGGTTGTGAAGTATTACCCTCTTGCTTAGAGGATGCAGAATTAGAGGCTGGTCCGTTTCTGCGAAAGGGACGAAAATTAGGCTTATTTTTAGCCTTAAAAGACCTATCCTGTGGGAGGGCGTGGCCCTTTCCCCCAGTGATGTCTGAAATAATCTCTTTCAAATCAGGTCCAAATAATGTTTTACCTTTGAAAGGAATGTTAAGCAATTTTGTCTTGGAAGACACATCCGCTGACCAAGACTTTAGCCAAAGCGCTCTGCGCGCCACGATAGCAAACCCTGAATTTTTCGCCGCTAATCTAGCTAATTGCAAAGCGGCATCTAAAACAAAAGAGTTAGCCAATTTAAGTGCTTGAACTCTGTCCATAACCTCCTCATACGAAGATTCTTTACTGAGCGACTTTTCTAGTTCCTCGAACCAGAAACACGCTGCCGTAGTGACAGGAACAATGCATGAAATTGGTTGTAGAAGGTAACCTTGCTGTACAAAAATCTTTTTAAGCAAACCCTCTAATTTTTTATCCATAGGATCTTTGAAAGCACAACTATCTTCGATAGGAATAGTAGTGCGTTTGTTTAGAGTAGAAACCGCCCATTCGACCTTGGGGACTGTCTGCCATAAGTCCTTTCTGGGGTCGACTATAGGAAATAATTTCTTAAATATAGGGGGGGGGAACAAAAGGTATGCCGGGCCTTTCCCACTCTTTATTTACTATGTCCGCCACCCGCTTGGGTATAGGAAAAGCGTCGGGGGGCACCGGAACCTCTAGGAACTTGTCCATCTTACATAATTTCTCTGGAATGACCAAATTGTCACAATCATCCAGAGTAGATAACACCTCCTTAAGCAGTGCGCGGAGATGTTCTAATTTAAATTTAAATGTCACAACATCAGGTTCAGCTTGATGAGAAATTTTTCCTGAATCTGAGATTTCTCCATCAGACAAAACCTCCCTCATTGCCCCTTGAGATTGGTGTCAGGGTATGTCAGAACAGTTATCATCAGCGTCCTATTGCTCTTCAGTGTTTAAAACAGAGCAATCGCGCTTTCTCTGATAAGTAGGCATTTTGGATAAAAGATTTGCTATGGAGTTATCCATTACAGCCGTTAATTGTTGCATGGTAATAAGTATTGGCGCACTAGATGTACTAGGGGCCTCCTGTGTGGGCATAACTGGTGTAGACACAGTAGGGGATGATGTAGTATCATGTTTACTCCCCTCATTTGAGGAATCATCTTGGGCAATATCATTATCTGTGGCATTACTGTCCTTACTTTGTTTGGACACTATGGCACAATTATCACATAAATTTAAATGGGGAGACACATTGGCTTTCATACATATAGAATATAGCTTATCTGATGGTACAGACATGTTAAACAGGCTTAAACTTGTCAACAAAGCACAAAAAACGTTTTAAAATAAAACCGTTACTGTCACTTTAAATTTCAAACTGAAAACACTTTATTACTGAATATGTGAAAAAGTATGAAGGAATTGTTCAAAAATCACCAAAATTTCACCACAGTGTCTTAAAGCATTAAAAGTATTGCACACCAAATTTCAGAGCTTTAACCCTTAAATTAACGGAACCAGAGCCGTTTTCAAATTTAACCCCTATACAGTCCCAGCTATATGCTTTGCTGAGACCCAACCAAGCCCAGAGGGGAATACGATACCAAATGACGCCTTCTAGAAGCTTTTTTAGTGATTCTTAGATCCTCACACATGCATCTGCATGCCTTGCTCTCCAAAAACAACTGCGCAGTAATGGCGCGAAAATGAGGCTCAGTCTATAACTAGAAAGGCCCCCAGACTAAAAAAGGTGTCCAACACAGTGCCTGCTGTTTTTTAAACGTTCCCCAAGATTATAATGCCAATTATTAGCTAGAATCTGCATAATATGCCCCAATAAAGCAATCGTTTTAGCCCATAAAAATGTCTACCAGTTTTTAAGCCCTTTTTTAAGCCCTTTATTCTTTTATGTTTGACTAAGAAAATGGCTTACCGGTCCCCATGAGGGGAAATGACAGCCTTCCAGCATTACATGGTCTTGTTAGAAATATGGCTAGTCATACCTTAAGCAGAAAAGTCTGCTAACTGTTTCCCCCAACTGAAGTTACTTCATCTCAACAGTCCTGTGTGGAAACAGCAATCGATTTTAGTTACTGTCTGCTAAAATCATCTTCCTCTTACAAACAGAAATCTTCATCCTTTTCTGTTTCAGAGTAAATAGTACATACCAGCACTATTTTAAAATAACAAACACTTGATAGAAGAATAAAAACTACATTTAAACACCAAAAAACTCTTAACCATCTCCGTGGAGATGTTGCCTGTGCAACGGCAAAGAGAATGACTGGGGTGGGCGGAGCCTAGGAGGGATCATGTGACCAGCTTTGCTGGGACTCTTTGCCATTTCCTGTTGGGGAAGAGAATATCCCACAAGTAAGGATGACGCCGTGGACCGGACACACCAATGTTGGAGAAATGATCTGATCCCGACTGAACCTAATCTGGCCTTTTATTACCACCTTCCTAAGGTCCACAAGAACCGCTCATGCCCCCCTGGAAGACCTATAATAGCAGGGATTGGCAATCTTACTGACAATGTCTCATCATATGTTGACTACTTC
Source organism: Bombina bombina (assembly GCF_027579735.1). NCBI lineage: Eukaryota > Metazoa > Chordata > Amphibia > Anura > Bombinatoridae > Bombina > Bombina bombina. The sequence goes on along the minus strand of NC_069501.1, from coordinate 957,539,558 downwards.
CTACAGAAGTATGTTTTAGGTCTAGAATCCTACATTCGTGATTCAGCCGATCTTCTTAAAAAACTGGAATCATACCGCATTACATCCGATATGATTTGGGTCACCTGTGATGTTCAGGCCCTATATTCCAACATTCCCCATGATATGGGCCTACAGGCAATTTCTGAATACTTGGAAAAAGATTTTTATTTACCACAGACCCAACGAGAGTTTCTTCTAGATCTTATTGCTTTCATCTTGAGACATAACTACTTTGTCTTTCAGGATGAATTCTATATCCAAACAAAGGGTACGGCCATGGGTACCAGGTTCGCCCCCAGTTATGCGAACCTGTTTATGGGTTCTTTTGAACAATGTTACATCTATGATTCAGCATACGGGGCGAACCTGGTATACTATGGAAGATATATAGATGACCTTATCTTTATTTGGAGGGGCGAACCGTCCAGTGCTGAATCTTTTGTTGAACATTTAAACACCAACAATAGAGGTTTGGTGTTTACTAGTACTATTGAGAGGCAATCAATAGTGTACCTAGATCTCAATCTCAGTTTAACCGAGGGTCAAGTGACTAGCACTACCCATTTTAAGGCAGTAGATTGTAATAGCTACCTTGACTTCAAGAGCTGTCACTATCACCCATGGAAATTGAACGTCCCCTATGGTCAGTTCAAAAGAGTGCGCCGTAACTGTAGTTCTATGGCAGACTATGAAACACAAAGTCTTACCTTAAAGGAACGCTTTAGGGAGAAACATTACCCTAACTCTATCATTGAAAATGGCTTCTTGAGAGCCAAAAATGATAATAGGGAATTGTATTTTACTGAGCCTAATGCACGATTAGAACCTACAAATAACAGTACCTTTCACAAAGATCCGTTGTTCATTACCCAATTCAACTCTAACCATAATCTAATTAGAGAGATTGTCACACGTCATTGGCAAATATTACTTAAAGACCCTATTTTGAAAAGAACTTTGGACGACAAACCTAGAATAGTCTATAGAAGGGCACCAACCCTCAAAACAATGTTGGCCCCGAGTAAGATTGTCAAACATAGACAGCCTTCTTCGGGTAATAATAGGAATAATTTGCAACATGGGTCTTATAAGTGCAGACGAGCTCGTTGTAAGATGTGTATTTTCATTGGTGATCGGCAAAAAACCTTTAGGTCTAGTATCACCCATAAATCCTATACCATCATTGGTCGTGCATCTTGTGCTTCCTCTTATGTAGTTTATCTACTAACATGTGTCTGTGGGGTACAATACGTAGGGCGCACCTGTAGATACCTTAGTACCAGATGGTCTGAACACCATCGAAATATGAAGAATAACTACAGACTTCATAGTGTATCAAGACACTGTAACGATGTACATAGGGGAGATCTTAATTGTTATTCTGTCAATCCCATAGAATTCATCCCTAAATCCCACCTTTATAATCGTTTTTTTAGGCTCAGACAGAGGGAGACTTATTGGATCCATCTGCTGAAAAGCATGCACCCTGATGGTCTTAATTTATGTGTCGATTTGGCAGCCTTCTCATAAAGGTCCATTTCTCTAGTCCCTCTGCCTGATTTTGATGTAGGTTATTTACTACTAATCAATTGTCCTTATTGGAGTAGACGTCTATGGTCTCGGACCAACTAGATATAACTAGCTTAACTATTAAGAATATTTTTTAAGTTAATTATATTCAGATTTAGACATAAGATGATTCATTTATGACCACACATTGATATTTATCCGTCAGAACATATAGGCCCTTTAAATATGTGGAGGCTATCACACTAACAATATACCTATAGATATCAATCTATCAAATCTATCTGTCAGAATACATTACACCATCAACATATATGGATACCAATTTATTATATCCATTTATCAGAACACATGGTCCCTTTAAATATGCTATTACATTACCATCCATCAGAAAACATGGTCCCTTTAAATATGTTATCACATCACCAACATGCCTATGAATATTAATTTATTCACGCCCTACGATCAAGTTTTTATTGCATTAGCTTACAGATGGTTCAACAATACTGCATCTGTATGTTTGGTGGTTTATACCATATTTTAAACTTCCCTTTGTTATCGTAATTATTACACATCGCAATTATTACACAGGAGAAATACAGATACAATTCTGTTTCATTCTTTTTAGCTAAACACCTCTCTTTTTACGCTAGCAATAACTGTCAACTTTCAGTATCACCCGATATTATAATTTGAACTACATATGAATTTATTACATTCTGACATTGTACCCATTTTGTGGTTATTTATGTACACTGATCACAGTCGGCATTATCGTCTTTACACTCTTCATCTCTGATTACAGAGCAGGTGCAACTGTCACTATAGATACCAATCACAATTTATGATTGGTTCGACGATGGGTGTGGACAATAGACCGGTCTATGATTGGATGATCATTATGTTAAATAGAGCGGGGTTTTCAAAGTGAATATCAGCCTGATGAAACGACCGGAAGGTCGAGAAACGCGTTGCTGTTTCCTTGTATTTTAAACAGTTTTAAATTTAATTTTTTATAAATAAAATTTATTTTATGATACCCCCGCTCTTTTTGTCTACCATCAATCTGATCCTATGTGTGGAGCGGTATCCTGCCACTTACACCAAGGACTCTGAGCCATTAATCCTCCCACAGACGCTGTGGGCCTCTGACGTCTGTGTTTCTCCGCCGCAGCGGATTGGACCATTGGAGCGCTAGAGCCTTCTTCCTATTGGACCGTCTGGCGGACGACTAAGGTTCCACCCTGTCTAGTTTGGCATATGTTTATGCCATCTCACTTGTGAGTATCTTGCCATTTGTGTGTGCTGTTCGCTCTATCCTGCATTATAGCGACAACACGATACTGTCCCATAAGGCGCCTCTTTTTGTTTTCTGCTCCTACAGATATCTGCCATCATCCTATCCTCGGGAGTGCTGCCGTCAGATCGGGTGGCCTGTGGTGGGGATTTACCTTGCCTCCCTCGAGACTGGTTCTGTTTTTTGTGCTCTGCTTCTCATATGTGCGCACCTCCACAAGGACTCAATCCTTGTTTTATCATTCTACAGTTACCTATTTGTCACAGGAATGTGCTGTGTTACTCCCAGCTCATCAGCAAACAACTCCTTTACAGCAGCTGTGGTCAGTAAGTAAATTCTACAGGACCGGCTAACGACTATTCAAGTAAGACTCTCTAAATACACATTTCAGCCTGCACTGTGATTATCCTATGCTAATATTTACTTACCTGACCTGAACTTTATTTTAATTGAAGTCATACTGTTTAAATCATACATCAAATACATCTGCTGTGTCTGTATCTGTAAAAGCAAGTTAAAGCAAAACAGGATCAAATTTAACCTAAGTCTGTGGTACTCATTCTGATGAACTTTTAACCTTTTGAGTCTCAGTTTGTGAAATATGAACATATGAATTGAACAGCTATCTTACAAAACTTGTACTTAAAGAGACAGTAACCTCTTCTATATTCCTGCAAGTTTTACAGCTACTTGGTTAACTATAATTCTAACATAGTTTCCTATACATAGAGACTGTATAATTCAACCTCTGTTGACCCACAGTATATGAGCAGACTAGGGATGACTTTATTAATTGATCCCGATTATTTGTGATACTGTGTGGAAAACATATTTAGATATTCCTATTACATCCTACACCTTACATATTACTAAGCCTAAAAAAGAATTACGTAATATGGAGTTGACAGAACTCACTAACCGTGTCACAGCTTTATCTCGAAATATGGATATAATGATTGAAGGCATTAGAGAAATTCAATCTGAGAACCAAAATCTCAGGACCTTTATTAAAGAAAATATAAATAAACCTATTTTTCCTGACACTACACTTGAAAATGCTTTAAGGGCCCTAAAACAGAACAAAAGACAAGTGGAAGATTATGTAACCGACTTTAAGAGATGGGCTCCTGACACACTCTAGAATGAGGCAGCTCTCAAATACCAGTTTCGCAAGGGTTTATCCGAAACAGTGTAAGATGAACTCGCCAGAGCTGACCTTCCTTCATCTTTGGAATCTCTGATGTCACTTGCTGTCAGTATTAATCGGCGTATCCGCAAAAGAAAGCATGAAAAAGGTTCTTCTGACCTCTCTTGGAGGAAGTATCAACCCTCTGGGTATTCCAACTCACCACATAGGAATCATGAGGAACCTATGGATATAGCCTTCATGAAAGGACCCCTCAAACCAGAGGAAAAGATGAGAAGGTTAAACAATTTGTGCCTCTATTGTGCTTCGAAGGATTATGGAGTAAAAGAGTGTCCTATTCTACCTAAACAGAAGGGTATGGTACTGAATATTGACGTAAGTTGTACTACCCATCGCAATACAATTAGTCATTGTAGTATTTCTGTCTCCCTACAGTGGGATTCCCAAAGAACAGCGACACAGGCAATCATTGATTCCAGAACACTTGGAAACTTTATTGATATAAAATATACACAAACGTACAACATACCTTTAATAAAAAGGAGAATGCACTTACAATTCATGTGATTAATGGGTTTTTTATTTCCTCTGGTCCCATTACTCACCCCACTGTACCTTTAAAAATTACTACTTCTTCTAGTCATACTGAGTTTATATCATTTGATGTTATTGCTTCTACCCCCCTTTCCACTGGTCCTGGGTCTGAGATGGTTACAAACCCACCAACCTCTTATTGATTGGAATACCTCTCAGATTGATTTAACTCTATGTTTTGTAAGAACACTTGTTTTTCTGTTAACAACATATTACAGACCACAACACAATCTATCCTTGATTGTTATAGTAACTTCTCTGATGTATTTGACAAAACTCAGGCTGAGACCCTTCCTCCTCATAGACCCTACGACTGCCCAATTGAACTCCTAATAGTAAAATTCCTTATGGGCACATATAGCCCCTATCTGAGCCAGAGCTATTACATCTTAAGGACTATCTAGAGGAGAATCTCAGAAAGGGTTTCATTAGGCTTTCCACCTCACCAGCCAGGGCTGGCAATTTTTTTGTTCACAATAAAGATGGTACTTTACGGCCAATAATATACTATAGGGAACTTAACAAGTGTACAAAGAAAAACAGATATCCCTTACCTCTTATCTCTGAGATTATTGAAGGACTCCAAGGTGCTAAGATATTTACCAAGCTCGATCTCAGAGGGGCCTACAATCTAATTAGGATAAAATCTGGTCACGAATGGTTAACAGCATTTCAAATAAGGTATGTCCTGTTCGAGTATTTAGTCATGCCTTTTGGGTTATATAATGCCCCTGCCACTTTTCAGTGCTTTATTAACAACCTCTTTCGAGATTTATCTGGATGATATCCTAATTTATTCCAAAGATCAACAACAACACACACAATACATCAGAACTGTTTTACACCGTCTCAGACAACATTCACTATTTGCTAAAATAGAAAAATGCATATTCAACACTAATACCATCTCTTTCCTTGGATACCAGATATCACCATCTGGTATAAAGATGGATTCTAAGAAAGTTGATGCAATAACATCTTGCCCGGTACCTAAGAACAAAAAAGAGGTTCAAAGATTTCTAGGGTTCGCCAACTTTTATAGGAGGTTTAGCCAAGGTTTTTCTGCCATTGTTAAACCTTTGACTTCTCTGACAGGTAACCACCCTAGATTTATTTGGACCTCACATGCTAAAGAACCTTCCAAAGGTTGAAGAAATGTTTTATCAATGCACCAATTCTACAATTTCCTAACCCTGAATATCAATACATAAAATGATATAGTTTACCCAGTTGCATACTACTCAAGGATAATGAATTCCTCAGAATATAATTACCCCATTGGCGAAAAGGAATAATTAGCAATAAAGAGTTCCTTGGAAGTTTGGAGACATCTACTTGAAGGAACAAAACATTCTATTTTAATCTACACCGATCATAAAAATCTTGAGTACCTCAAAACAAATAAGACTTTATCGTCCCGTCAACTTAGGTGGAATCTTTTCTTTTCAAGATTTGATTTTATGATCACTTATAGACCCGGTAGCAAAAACGGAAAGGCAGTTTCTTTGTCCAGAAAAGATCCAAGACCTGACTATCCATCCATCACCAAGGCAGTCATACCATCTGACAGGTTCATCGGTTTTTCTACTGAAGTTATAACACTATTTCGTAACTCACATGAAAAATATCAAGATTTACCAACAGACTTACTCAAGAGAGGTGAAGATGGGTTACTCTATCATCAAAAACAGTTATATGTTCCAGAGGATTTACGTGAAGAAATAACTTCAACGGCTCATGACTCCCTAGTATCGGGACACCCAGGCTTCCACAGGACATGTGAGATCCTCCAAAGAGATTTCTGGTGGCCTAAAATGACTGCATATGTCTCAAATTACATAAAAACTTGTCTAACTTGCACTATAAATAAACCTATGAAAAACAAACCATTTGGTCTTTTGATGTCCTTACCTATTCCTAACAGACCCTGGAAAGATATAGCCATCGATTTCATCATTGAGCTGCCTCCCTCTAATAACTATACTGTTATAGTTGTTGTGGGGAATCACTTAACTAAAATGGCACATTTTATTCCTTCACATTCCTTACCAACAGCAGCTGAAACTGCAACACTCTTTCTTCAAATATTGTAAAATATCATGGCCTTACAGACACAATAACCTCTGATAGAGGCTCTCAATTTACCTCTCACTTCTGGACCCAATTATTTTCTGCATTAAAAATAAAATTAAGGCTCAGTACAGCTTATCATCCCCAAACAAATGGGCAGACTGAGCGAACAAACCAAACATTAGAGCAATATCTTCAATTTCATTATACTTCTTTACAAGATAATTGGTTCTCACTTCTCCCTACAGCAGAGTTCTCTTACAACAATTCAGTTAATGCGTCCACTAAAGTTTCACTTTTCTACGCCAATTATGGATTCCATCCTACATACCATTTATACCCTAGACAAGAGACTCCTTCTTCACTTGTGACTGATACTGTTAATGAACTCTCACAAGGTTTCACTCTTATTCAACAAAACCTACTGAATGCTCAAGGTATCCAGAAAAGATACTATGACCTTAGAAGGCGACAACCCCCTCAGTACAAGGTTGGAGACTATGGCATCTACTTATCAAGCCATCAACCGCAAATACGCTGGAATTCCACATAGTATTTGTGGCACGCCTGATTCGCCTTAGTTATTATCAAACCCTACAGACCGGTAAAAGTAGAATTTTGTGACGTAACATACGATCCGTCGGACTCAGTCCAACACAGATCAATGCTTACGTCACTACAGATGTTCTGAATGAAAATTCGGCACAATCTGACTACTTTTGTTAGTTATCAAATTTCTACCAGGTACGCTCGCCACTATTCCGGACCAGCGTACCTGGTTTTCAATCCGCTGCCCTGGAGGCGGCGGATGCCATAGGAATCAATGGGAGTCTGAAAGCAGCAAAAGCTCATGTTCGCTGCTGCCCGATATACCATTGATTCCTATGGTAACGTACACACCTAACACCCTAACATTTACCCCAAGTCTAAACACCCCTAATCTGCCACTCCATACACCGCTGCCACCTACATTATACTTATTAACCCCTAATCTGCCGCCCCGCCACTGCTGCCACCTACATTATACTTATTAACCCCTAATCTGCTCCCCCTACACCGCCAACACCTACATTATACTTATTAACCCCTAATCTGCCACCCCTGACACTGCCGCCACCTACATTATACTTATTAACCCCTAATCTGCAGCCCCTGACACCGCCGTCACCTACATTATACTTATTAACCCCTAATCTGCCCCCCCCTACATCACCGCCACCTATCTACATTTATTAACCCCTAATCTGCTGCCCCCAATGTCGCTGACACTATATTAAATTTATTAACCCCTAAACCTAAGGCTAACCCTAACCCTAACACCCCCTAATATAAATATAATTTAAATAAATCTAAATAAATACTCCTATCATTAATTAAATTATTTCTATTTAAAACTAAATACTTACCTATAAAATAAACCCTAAGATAGCTACAATATAACTAATAGTTACATTGTAGCTATCAGAGGCCTAGATTTGGAGTTCGGCAGTAGCCATCAAAACCAGCGTTAGAGGCTCCTAACGCTGGTTTTGGCTGCCCGCTGGTATTTGGAGTCAGTGATTAAAGGGTCTAACGCTCACTTTTCAGCCGCGACTTTTCCATACCGCAGATCCCCCTACGCCATTTGCGTAGCCTATCTTTTCAATGGGATCTTTCTAACGCTGGTATTTAGAGTCGTTTCTGAAGTGAGCGTTAGAGCTCTAACGACAAGATTCCAGCCGCCTGAAAATAGCAGGAGTTAAGAGCTTTCTGGCTAACGCCGGTTTATAAAGCTCTTAACTACTGTACCCTAAAGTACACTAACACCCATAAACTACCTATGTACCCCTAAACCGAGCTCCCCCCACATCGCCGCCACTCGATTAAAATTTTTAACCCCTAATCTGCCGACCGCCACCTACGTTATACTTATGTACCCCTAATCTGCTGCCCCTAACCCCGCCGACCCCAATATTATATTTCTTAACCCCTAACTTGCCCCCCACAACGTCGCCGCAAGCTACTTAAAATAATTAACCCCTAATCTTCCGACCGCAAATCGCCGCCACCTACGTTATCCCTATGTACCCCTAATCTGCTACCCCTAACATCGCCGACCCCTATATTATATTTATTAACCCCTAATCTGCCCCCCTCAACGTCGCCGACACCTGCCTACACTTATTAACCCCTAATCTGCCGAGCGGACCTGAGCGCTACTATAATAAAGTTATTAACCCCTAATCCGCCTCACTAACCCTATCATAAATAGTATTAACCTCTAATCTGCCCTCCCTAACATCGCCGACACCTAACTTCAATTATTAACCCCTAATCTGCCGACCGGAGCTCACCGCTATTCTAATAAATGTATTAACCCCTAAAGCTAAGTCTAACCCTAACACTAACACCCCCCTAAGTTAAATATAATTTTTATCTAACGAAATAAATTAACTCTTATTAAATAAATGATTCCTATTTAAAGCTAAATACTTACCTGTAAAATACATCCTAATATAGCTACAATATAAATTATAATTATATTATAGCTATTTTAGGATTAATATTTATTTTACAGGTAACTTTGTAATTATTTTAACCAGGTACAATAGCTATTAAATAGTTAAGAACTATTTAATAGTTACCTAGTTAAAATAATAACAAAATTACCTGTAAAATAAGTCCTAACCTAAGATATAATTAAACCTAACACTACCCTATCAATAAAATAATTAAATAAACTACCTACAATTACCTACAATTAACCTAACACTACACTATCAATAAATTAATTAAACACAATTCCTACAAATAAATACAATTAAATAAACTAGCTAAAGTACAAAAAATAAAAAAGATCTAAGTTACAGAAAATAAAAAAATATTTACAAACATAATAAAAATATTACAACAATTTTAAACTAATTACACCTACTCTAAGCCCCCTAATAAAATAACAAAGCCCCCCAAAATAAAAAATTCCCTACCCTATTCTAAATTAAAAAAGTTACAAGCTCTTTTACCTTACCAGCCCTGAACAGGGCCCTTTGCGGGGCATGCCCCAAGAATTTCAGCTCTTTTGCCTGTAAAAAAAAACATACAATACCCCCCCCCAACATTACAACCCACCACCCACATACCCCTAATCTAACCCAAACCCCCCTTAAATAAACCTAACACTAAGCCCCTGAAGATCTTCCTACCTTGTCTTCACCATACCAGGTTCACCGATCCGTCCTGAAGAGCTCCTCCGATGTCCTGATCCAAGCCCAAGCGGGGGCTGAAGAGGTCCATGATCCGGTCAAAGTCTTCATCCAAGCGGGGCAGAAGAGGATCTTCCATCCGATTGAAGTCATCATCCAGGCGGCATCTTCGATCTTCTTCCATCCGGAGCGAAGCGGCAGGATCCTGAAGACATCCAGCGCGGAACATCCATCCGGACCGACGACTGAACGACGAATGACTGTTCCTTTAAGGGACGTCATCCAAGATGGCGTCCCTCGAATTCCGATTGGCTGATAGGATTCTATCAGCCAATCGGAATTAAGGTAGGAATTTTCTGATTGGCTGATGGAATCAGCCAATCAGAATCAAGTTCAATCCGATTGGCTGATCCAATCAGCCAATCAGATTGAGCTCGCATTCTATTGGCTGTTCCGATCAGCCAATAGAATGCGAGCTCAATCTGATTGGCTGATTGGATCGGCCAATCGGATTGAACTAGATTCTGATTGGCTGATTCCATCAGCCAATCAGAAAATTCCTACCTTAATTCCGATTGGCTGATAGAATCCTATCAGCCAATCGGAATTCGAGGGACGCCATCTTGGATGACGTCCCTTAAAGGAACAGTCATTCGTCGTTCAGTCGTCGGTCCGGATGGATGTTCCGCGCTGGATGTCTTCAGGATCCTGCCGCTTCGCTCCGGATGGAAGAAGATCGAAGATGCCGCCTGGATGATGACTTCAATCGGATGGAAGATCCTCTTCTGCCCCGCTTGGATGAAGACTTTGACCGGATCATGGACCTCTTCAGCCCCCGCTTGGGCTTGGATCAGGACATCGGAGGAGCTCTTCAGGACGGATCGGTGAACCTGGTATGGTGAAGACAAGGTAGGAAGATCTTCAGGGGCTTAGTGTTAGGTTTATTTAAGGGGGGTTTGGGTTAGATTAGGGGTATGTGGGTGGTGGGTTGTAATGTTGGGGGGGGGTATTGTATTTATTCTTTTACAGGCAAAAGAGCTGAAATTCTTGGGGCATGCCCCGCAAAGGGCCCTGTTCAGGGCTGGTAAGGTAAAAGAGCTTGTAACTTTTTTTAATTTAGAATAGGGTAGGGAATTTTTTATTTTGGGGGGCTTTGTTATTTTATTAGGGGGCTTAGAGTAGGTGTAATTAGTTTAAAATTGTTGTAATATTTTTATTATGTTTGTAAATATTTTTTTATTTTCTGTAACTTAGATCTTTTTTATTTTTTGTACTTTAGCTAGTTTATTTAATTGTATTTATTTGTAGGAATTGTATTTAATTAATTTATTGATAGTGTAGTGTTAGGTTAATTGTAGGTAATTGTAGGTAGTTTATTTAATTAATTTATTGATAGGGTAGTGTTAGGTTTAATTATATCTTAGGTTAGGACTTATTTTACAGGTAATTTTGTTATTATTTTAACTAGGTAACTATTAAATAGTTCTTAACTTTTTAATAGCTATTGTACCTGGTTAAAATAATTACAAAGTTACCTGTAAAATAAATATTAATCCTAAAATAGCTATAATATAATTATAATTTATATTGTAGCTATATTAGGATGTATTTTACAGGTAAGTATTTAGCTTTAAATAGGAATCATTTATTTAATAAGAGTTAATTTATTTCGTTAGATAAAAATTATATTTAACTTAGGGGGGTGTTAGTGTTAGGGTTAGACTTAGCTTTAGGGGTTAATACATTTATTAGAATAGCGGTGAGCTCCGGTCGGCAGATTAGGGGTTAATAATTGAAGTTAGGTGTCGGCGATGTTAGGGAGGGCAGATTAGGGGTTAATACTATTTATGATAGGGTTAGTGAGGCGGATTAGGGGTTAATAACTTTATTATAGTAGTGCTCAGGTCCGCTCGGCAGATTAGGGGTTAATAAGTGTAGGCAGGTGTCGGCGACGTTGAGGGGGGCAGATTAGGGGTTAATAAATATAATATAGGGGTCGGCGATGTTAGGGCAGCAGATTAGGGGTACATAGGGATAACGTAGGTTGCGGCGGTTTACGGAGCGGCAGATTAGGGGTTTAAAAAAATATGCAGGGGTCAGCGATAGCGGGGGCGGCAGATTAGGGGTTAATAAGTGTAAGGTTAGGGGTGTTTAGACTCGGGGTACATGTTAGAGTGTTAGGTGGAGACGTAGGAAGTGTTTCCCCATAGGAAACAATGGGGCTGCGTTAGGAGCTGAACGCTGCTTTTTTGCAGGTGTTAGGTTTTTTTTCAGCTCAAACAGCCCCATTGTTTCCTATGGGAGAATCGTGCACGAGCACGTTTTTGAGGCCGGCCGCGTCCGTAAGCAACTCTGGTATCGAGAGTTGCATTTGCGGTAAAAATGCTCTACGCTCCTTTTTTGGAGCCTAACGCAGCATTTGATTAAACTCTCGATACCAGAGTTAAATTTATGGTGCGGCCAGAAAAAAGCCCGCGGAGCGTTAGCAGCCCTTTTACCGCCGAACTCCAAATCTAGGCCTTAGGGTTTATTTTTATTTTACAGGCAAGTTTGTATTTATTTTAACTAGGTAGAATAGTTACTAAATAGTTATTACTTTTTACTTATTACTAAATAGTTATTAACTATTTACTAACTACCTAGTTAAAATAAATACAAATTTACTTGTAAAATAAAACCTAACCTAAGTTACAATTACACCTAACACTACACTATAATTAAATTAATTCCCTAAATTAAATACAATTAAATAAAATTATCTAAAGAACAAAAATAAACAAACACTAAATTACAGAAAATAATAAACAAATTACAAGATTTTTAAACTAATTAATGAGCAAAAGAAGACAGCGCCTCATAGTGCAAATAAGTTCAATAAACTGGGGTCACAGTAAAAGACAAACGGTTGTAGGTATACTCACAAGAGTACTGGCACTCTTATGTAAAGAAGTGCGAATGAGCAGGCTGACGTTTTAGCAGCAGTCAGTACTCTGAAACAGAAGACATCCACAATCCAAGGTGCAGCTGTGGGCTCTCCTCCACGAATGGAAGGGAATTGTCTGAAGCAGCACTGTGTTGAAGAAAGCAGCTATCACTGCATGTAGTATCCACTTTGAGCTGTTGTTTGTCACAAGTGTATCAATGAAAGTGCTTTAGAGAGGAAAACCCTTGCAAAAGCAACAGGGTTTATTAAGATAAAAAAGCCAAAAATAACCAGGCTTAATTAATAAGAAATAAGAACAATTTATTAAGAGAGCTTTAAACGCGTTTCTTGGTCGCAAGCTCCTGGCCGTTTCTTCAAGTATAATGTTAGTGTTAGTGTTTCTTTAAGGGTGCATTGGGTGGGTTTTATTTTTAGATTAGGGGTTTGGGCCGGCCGCAAAAGAGCTAACTGCCCTTTTAAGGGCAATCCCCATCCAAATGCCGTTTTCAGGGCAATGGGGAGCTTAGGTTTTTTTTTAGCTTTTTATTTGGGGGGTTGGTTGTGTGGGTGGTGGGTTTTACTGTTGGGGAGTATTTGTATTTTTTTTTTTACAGTTAAAAGAGCTGATTACTTTGGGGCAATGCCCTGCAAAAGGCCCTTTTAAGGGCTATTGATAGTTTAGTTTAGGCTTTTTTTATTTTGGGGGGGGCTTTTTTTCATTTTGATAGGGCTATTAGATTAGGTGTAATTAGTTTAAATATTTTGTAATTTGTTTATTATTTTCTGTAATTTAGTGTTTGTTTTCTTTGTACTTTAGCTAATTTAATTTAATTTATTTAATTGTTTTTAATTTAGTAAATTTATTTAATTATAGTGTAGTGTTAGGTGATATTGTAACTTAGGTTAGGTTTTATTTTACAGGTACTTTTATATTTATTTTAGCTAGGTAGTTATTAAACAGTTAATAACTATTTAATAACTATTCTTCCTAGTTAAAATAAATACAAATTTGCCTGTAAAATAAAAATAAACCCTAAGCTAGCTACAATGTAACTATTAGTTATATTGTAGCTAATTAAGGGTTTATTTTATAGGTAAGTATTTAGTTTTAAATAGGAATAATTTAATTAATGATAGGAGTATTTGTTTAGATTTATTTAAATTATATTTAAGTTAGGGGGTGTTGGGGTTAGGTTTAGACTAGGTTTAGTGGTTAATACATTTAGTATAGTGGCGGCGACGTTGGGGGCGGCAGATTAGGGGTTAATAAATGTAGGTAGGTGGCGGCGATGTTAGGGATGGCATATTAGGGGTTAATAATATTTAAATAATGTTTGCGAGGCGGGAGTCTAGCGGTTTAGGGGTTAATATGTTTATTATAGTGGCGGTGACATTGGGGGCGGCAGATTAGGGGTTAATAAGTGTAGGTAGGTTGCAGCGATGTTGGGGGTGGCAGGTTAGGAGTTAATAAATATAATGTAGGTGTCAGCGATGTTGGGGGCAGCAGATTAGGGGTTAATACGGAGCGGCAGATTAGGGGTTAATAAGTATAATGTAGGTGTCGGCGATGTTGGGGGCGGCATATTAGGGTTTAATAAGTGTAAGATTAGGGGTGTTTAGACTCAGGGTTCATGTTAGGGTGTTAGGTGTAAACATAAATTTTATTTCCCCATAGGAATAAATGGGGCTGCGTTACTGAGTTTTACGCTGCTTTTTTTGCAGGTGTTAGACTTTTTCTCACCCGGCTTCCCCGTTGATTCTTACGACCAGCTCACCGCTGACTTAAGCAGCGCTGGTATTGGAGTGCGTTAAGGAGCACAATTTTGCTCAACGCTCACTTCTTGTCTTTTAACGCCTAGTTTGTAAAAACCCGTAATACCAGTGCTGTAGGTAAGTGAGCGGTGAGAAAAAACTGCTTGTTAGCACCGAATAACCTCTAACGCAAAACTCGTAATCTGGCCGTAAGTTTTTTCACTCATAAAGCAAAACTCGTAATCTAGCTGTATGTGCTTAACAAAACACAGAACATCTTTTAATCGTACATTTAAAACAATCTAACAAGAGAACAAAGTAAAATCTTAATTGGATTTATTTAGGAAGTTCCTTCAAATTGCATGTTCTATCATTAACCTTCTATTATTAATAGAATATCCCTTTAACCTCTGCAAACATTGCCCTTATCGCATATATATATACACTATACACTATATATGCCTCAATTAAAACATAACTTTTTTATTGGTAACATTTTTACATGCATGTCCATGTGGATCAGAGCTAGATATTCTCAGTGCAACAGCATTTTCAATACTGAAGCTTTTCACAGCACCAGTGGGGCTTGTATCATGCCAGTAATTAAGAAACAGAGTTTAAAAAAAGATAAAAAAAGCTATTTTGGTTCTTTTAACAAGTGCTGTGTTGAAAATGCTGGTGCACGGTGAATACTTAACCCCTGAACGACATGCGTCGTACAGGGTACGTCTTGCACAAACTGGTCTTTAATGACCAGCGACGTACCCTGTACGACGTTGGGGTTTAAAGCGGCTGGAAGCAATCCTGATCGCTTCCAGATGCTTTCTGGTTATTGCAGTGATGCCACGATATCAAGGCATCCTGCAATAACATTTTTCCCCCATCCGATGCAGAGAGAGCCACTCTGTGGCCCTCTCTGCACCGGGCATCGATGGCTGCAATAGTTGGTGGGTGGGAGCCAACGTGGGAGGCGGGTGGGTGGCCATCGATGGATGACTGAAGAGTGAGGGGGCGGGATTGGGGGCGGGATTGGGGCGGGATTGGGGGAGGGGTTGTTGGGGGCGGGCACAGACGTGCACGCGTGCATGGGCGGCGGCGGGCGGGCACGTGCACGGGAGGGAGCAGGTGGGAACCGCTACACTACAGAAAAATGTGGATCAGTAAGTGGGAGAAAGGGGGGGGACAACACAAAATGATCATTCTAAGGGATCTGGGAGGGGGTGGGGGTTGGTCTATGAGGGGGGAAGTTACACTGCAGAAAAAAAAAATGTATTTTATTCTAAACTGGGTACTGGCAGACAGCTGTCAGTACCCAAGATGGCTCCCAGTAAGGTAGAGGGGGGAGGGTTAGAGAGCTGTTTGGGGGGGATCAGGGAGGTTAGGGGCTAAGGGGGGATCCTACACAGTACCATATGTAAGTAGGCTATAATTAAAAACAAAAAATATATACCTTTTATTTTAGTACTGGCAGACTTTCTGCCAGTACTTAAAGTGCCAGTAAACCATAAAAAAAATGTTATATAATTCTGCACATAGTGCAGAATTATATAACATTATAATAGCGCAAACATTGTAAAACCAAATTTCCCCTTTGAATTTAAAAAATAACTGCTGCTTTACAGACCCGCTCTCTGTGATCTTCTGAGCGGGTCTGTTTTTTTCAAACAGCGCATCGGGCCAGCTGTATAGTCACAGCCCGGCCCGACCGCGCCATAGCACTAAGTGCAGCTCACTCCTGCTGTCTGACAGAGCAGGAACGAGCTGCACTTAGTGCTATGGCGCGGTCGGGCCGGGCTGTGACTATACAGCTGGCCCGATGCGCTGTTTGAAAAAAACAGACCCGCTCAGAAGATCACAGAGAGCGTGTCTGTAAAGCAGCAGTTATTTTTTAAATTCAAAGGGGAAATTTGGTTTTACAATGTTTGTGCTATTATAATGTTATATAATTCTGCACTATGTGCAGAATTATATAACATTTTTTTTATGGTTTACTGTCCCTTTAAGATGGTGGGGACAATTGTGGGATGGGAGAGGGAAGAAAGCTGTTTGGGAGGGTTCAGGGGGTGTGATGTGTCAGGTGGGAGGCTGATCTCTACGCTAAAGCTAAAATTAACCCTGCAAGCTCCCTACAAGCTACCTAATTAACCCCTGCACTGCTGGGCATACTAAATGTGTGGTACGCAGCTGCATTTAGCGGGGTTATAATGACCAAAAAGCAACGCCAAAGCCATATATGTCTGCTATTTCTGAACAAAGGGGATCCCAGAGAAGCATTTACAATCATGTATGCCATACTTGCAAAAGTTGTTTGTAAATAATTTCAGTGAGAAACCTAAAATTGTGAATAATGTTACGTTTTTTTTTATTTGATTGCATTTAGCGGTGAAATGGTAGCATGAAATATACCAAGATGGGCCTAGATCAATACTTGGGGTTGTCTACTACACTACACTAAAGCTAAAATTAACCCTAGAAGCTCCCTACATGCTCCCTAATTAACCCCTTCACTGCTGGGCATAATACATGTGTGATGCGCAGTGGCATTTATCGGCCTTCTAATTACCAAAAAGTAACGCCAAAGCCATATATGTCTGCTATTTCTGAACAAAGGGGATCCCAGAGAAGCATTTACAACCATTTATGCCATAATTGCTCAAGTTGTTTGTAAATAATTTCAGTGAGAAACCTAAAGTTTGTGAAAAAATTTGTGAAAAAGTGAACAATTTTTTTTTATTTGATCACATTTGGCGGTGAAATGGTGGCATTAAATATACCAAAATGGGCCTAGATCAATACTTTGGGTTGTCTTCTAAAAAAAATATATACATGTCAAGGGATACTCAGGGATTCCTGAAAGATATCAGTGTCCCAATGTAACTAGCGCTAATATTGAAAAAAAAAAGTGGTTTGGAAATAGCAAAGTGCTACTTGGATTTATTGCGCTATAACTTGCATGAAAAGCAAAGAACGTTTAAACATTGGGTATTTCTAAACTCAGGATAAAATTTAGAAACTATTTAGCATGGGTGTTTTTTGGTGGTTGTAGATGTGTAACAGATTTTGGGGTCAAAGTTAGAAAAAGTGTGTTTTTTACGATTTTTTCCTCATATTTTATCTTTTTTTTTTATAGTAAATGATAAGATATGATGAAAATAATGGTATCTTTAGAAAGTCTATTTAATGGCGTGAAAAACGGTATATAATGTTTGTGGGTACAGTAAATGAGTAAGAGGAAAATTACAGCTAAACACAAACACCGCAGAAATGTAAAAATAGCCCTGGTCCTTCAGGGAAAGAAAGTAAAAAATGGCCTTGTCCTTAATGGGTTAAATACACTTTTGAAACAGCTATAGCTTTTATTAAAAGCACTTTTGTTACTACATTTATATAGCATAAATGAAAATGCTGTTATTAAAAAATGAAATGCATTCATGTGGATTAAAAACTTTGATGGAATATCCCTATAAGGTAACATTAACTATCGAAATTGTGCATGTTAAAATACAGTGTCTTACATTTATAATCTCAATATGAATCGTGAAAGCTATGAGGGATATTTATCAAGCCGTCAACCGCAAATACGCTGGAATTCTGCAGCGTAATTGTGGCGAGCCTGATTCGACCTAGTTATCAAAGCCTACAGAACGGCAAAAGTTGAAATTTGTGATGTAACATACGATCCGCCGGTCTCAATCTGACAAAGATCGATGCTTACGTCATTACAGATGTTCTGAATACAAATTCGGCACTATATGACAACTTTTGCAAGTTATCAAATTTCTAACAGGTATGCTCGCCACTATTCCGGCCCAGCGTACCTGGTTTTCAATACGCCACCCTGAAGGCCGCAGATGCCATGGGAATCAATGGGAGTCTGAAAGCAGTGAAAGCTTATGTTCGATGCTGCCAGATATCACATTGATTAATATAGTAGAAAAGAAATTACGTTTACACCTAACACCCTAACATAAGCCCCGAGTCTAAACAACCCTAATCTGCCGTCCCCGACATAATGTTATTAACCCCTATTCCACCGCTCCCGGACCCCGCCGCAACTAAATAAATATATTAACCCCTATCCCGCCGTTCCCGGACCCCGCTGCAACTAAATAAATATATTAAACCCTATCCCGCAGCTCCCGGACCCCGCCGCGACTAAATAAATATATTAATCCCTATCCCGCCACTCCTGGACCCCGCCGCAACTAAATAAATATATTAACCCCTATCCTGCTGCTCCTGGACCCCGCCAAAACTATATAAATATATTAACCCCTATCCCGCCGCTCCGGGACCCCGCTGCAACTAAATAAATATATTAAACCCTATCCCGCAGCTCCCAGACCCCGCCGCAACTAAATATATTAATCCCTATCCCACTGCTCCCGGAGCCCACCGCAACTAACTAAAAGTATTAACCCCTATCCCGCCGCTCCCGGACCCCACTGCAACTAAATAAATGTATTAAACCCTAAACCCCTGGCCTCCCACATCACTTCCACCAACTAAACCTATTAACCCCTAAACCGCCAGCCCCACATATTGCCATAAATTAAATTAAGCTATTATCCCCTAAACCTAACAACCCGCTAACTTTACATGAAATATTAAATCATCCCTATCTTATAATAAATTAAAAATTACCTTTAGAATTAAAATAAACTATATTAAACTATTAATTAACCTACCCTAACTATTATACTAAAATTACATTAAACTATATTAAACTATTAATTAACCTACCCTAACTATTATACTAAAATTACATTAAACTATATTAAACTATTAATTATCCTACCCTAACTATTATACTAAAACTACATTAAACTAACAATTGAATTAACTATATTATTACATATTTAAAAACCTAACCCTACTCAAGTTATTGAAATCTACTATAAAAAAAATACTAAATAACAAAAAAATAACAACTAAGTTACAAAAAATAAAAAACACTAAGTTACAAAAAATAAAAAACCACAGTATCAAAAATAAAAAATAATTACACCTAATCTAAGAGCCCTATAAAAATAAAAAAGACCCCCCAAAATAAAGAACCCCTAGCCTACACTAAACTACCAATGGCCCTTAAAAGGGCCTTTTGCAGGGCATTGCCCCAAAGAAATCAGCTCTTTTACCTGTAAAAATAAAATACAAACACCCCCCCCAACAGTAAAACCCACCACCCAACCAACCAACCCCCCCAAATAAAACCCTATCTAATAAACCTAAGCTCCCCATTGCCCTGAAAAGGGCATTTGTTTGGGCATTGCTCTTAAAGGGGCATTTAGCTCTTTTACTGCCCAAAGTCACTAACCTAAAATTAAAACCCACCCAATAAACCCTTAAAAAGCTAACACTAACCACCGACAATCCACTTACAGTTTTCGAAGACCGGACATCCATCCTCATCCAAGTGGCAGAAGTCCTCAGCGAAGCCGGCAGAAGTCTTCATCCAAGCGAGCAGAAGTCTTTATCCAGACAGCATCTTCTATCTTCATCCATCCGGCGCGGAGTCCATCAGACTTCTGCCCGCTTGGATGAAGACTTTTGCCCGCTTGGATGAAGACTTCTGACGGCTTTGCTGAGGACTTCTGCCACTATTAATAATATGTCAATAAATTATATTCTGACCTAATAAATTTGTTTGTTTGCTATTATTTTATTCACATAATACAAATGTTACACATGCTTGTTTATCAAATTCAATTCATGGGTAAGATATACTTTTCTCTGCTTAGTAAAGGGTCAATCTACACCATTTTTTTCTAATTTAATATAGTCACGAGTTTGGCATAAACAACTCACTCCTATTAAAAGGTACATGAATCTATCATTTTAATTTCAGGAGTCATAAATAGCATGTGATAGTAAAGTAATTTGAAATTTAATTAGGTTATGTAAATTTATTCATTCTTATGTTTCCTTTTTTTAACAAAATATCCCTTTTTCATTTAAGGGACACTGAACACAAATATTTTATTTTAATACTCAGATAGAGCATGCAATAGTAAGAAAAGATATAATTTTCTAATATTAGCACTTTATATTTGTTCAACGTTCATTTTTGGTTCATAACCATGAACAGCACTTGTTTAATGGTGGATGCATTAATCCACAAATCAGCAAAAACAACCCAGGTTGAGAAAAAAAAAATGTCACGTCTTTAAATATTACAATCTTGCTTTTCAAATCCAGATAGCAAGAGAATTATGATGAATTGACAATATGAGAAAATTCGAAGGTTGCTTCCAACTGCATTCCTATTTTCTCTCTCTCTCTCTTGTTCTCTCTCTCTCTCATTATCTCTCTCGTTCTCTCTTTTTCCTTCGCTTTCTCTCATTCTCTCTCGCTCTCTCTCTCGTTCTCTCTCGTTTTCTCTATCGTTCACTCTCTCTCTCGTTCTCTCTCTCACATGCTCTCTCTCTCGTTCTCTCTCGTTCTCTCATTCTCTCTCTCTCATTCTCTCTCTCATTCGCTCTCTCTCACTTTCTTTCTCTCTCTCTCTCTCTTGTTCTCTCTCTCTCATTATCTCTCTCGTTCTCTCTTTCTCCTTTGCTCTCTCTTTCATTCTCTCTCTCTCTCTCTCTCGTTTTTCTCTAGTTCTCTCTATCGTTCGCTCTCTCTCGTTCTCTCTCTCTCGTTCTCTCATTCTCTCTCTCTCATTCTCTTTCTCGTTCTCTCTCTCATTCGCTCTCGTTCTCTTTCTCGTTCTCTCTCTCATTCGCTCTCTCTCAATCTCTCTCACTCACTCTCTCTCTCTCACGGAAGGAGACTGCACTCTCAGACTGGACTGTGTAAACATCCTATAACCGCAACATGCTCAGCCCTGGGTGCTCACTGGCACTCACAGGAAGCTACGCTATCCCCAGAGTCACAGGAGGTTAGAGGGACAGTCAAGTCCAAAAAAAACTTTCATGTTTCAAATTGGGCAAATAATCTTAAACAACAGTCTAGAGGCATATTGTCTGACTTCATTGGAAAGTATATTAAAATCTTGTTTAATCTCCTGATTGAGAGAATCAAGTTGTGGCAAAATCATTTTAGATATCTGCATTACTATTTCAGGAATACCTGTCTGGACAATCCCATTTTCATTTGTCCAAAAATCTTACTCATTATGTTGGCGTACAATTTTCAATGTCTAAATGGAAAACTCTGATCAATAGCCAGTATTTATCTATACTAAGCTAGAAGTACGTTGATATTAGCCTGTCTAGTTTATTTTCAATCTCCACAGTTCCTTAGTTCACATGTTGTTATTTATTTTCATAAAAGGGACAGTCTACACCAGAATTTTTATTGTTTAAAAAGACAGATAATCCCTTTATTACCCATTCCCTAGTTTTGAACAACCAACACAGTTATATAAATACAGTTTTTTACCTCTGTGATTACCTTGTATCTAAGCCTTTGCAAACTGCCCCCTTATTTCAGTTCTTTTGACAGACATCAATTTTAGCCACTCAGAGCTGGCTCACCTAAACTCCACGTGCATGAACACAGTGTTATCTATATGACACACATGAACTAACACCCTCTAGTGGTGAAAAACTGTCAAAATGCCCTGAGAGAAGAGACGGCCTTCAAGGGCTTAGAAATTAGCATATTAATCTCCTAGGTTTAGCTTTCAACTAAGAATACCAAGAGAACAAAACAAAATTGGTGATAAAAGTCAATTGGAAAATTGTTTAAAATTACATACTTGATCGGAATCATGAAAGTTTATTTTGGACTAGACTGTCCCTTTAATGCTATAAAATCACATATAACTTTCTTAGAGGGTCCAAACGTGGCCCTATATCATCAGATACACACATCAGATAAAATCTCAATCCATCAAAAGCAATCTTATAAGATTCATTACCACCTTCAATGAAGGCTCAAAGAAATTAGAAAATATTTTGAAGAAACATTGGCCTCTGTTAAAATCTGATTCCCTTTTAGGGCCACACATAAACGTGAAACCAACCATCACTTATAAAAAGGGTAAAAGTCGGGGGCGGAGCCAACAGCCCATGCAACAAGACGTGCCATTTCAGAGCTCCCGTCATTTGCTTACTATATTTTATAATTTTGGCACATTACACAACCTTTTGCTATGAGATCGGGCTTTCAATTAATCTGTAAACACAGGATAAAGGATATGATATAATCATATACAATAGCGGACAAAATTAACAGTACACAGGCCGCCCAGTTTGTAGGCCGCATGGAGCACGCCGCCATATTGGAGGACTCTTATGCATCATCTCTCCCATGAGGGATACATCTCTAACATTTAATTGCCTCGTCGGCAATTCCATGGAGGGGCACATCACAGCGGCGCTCCACAACATAATGCTTTCCCTAGATGGCCAGCTGCAGGATCTCGTTCAAGAACTGAAAGCCTCCGGAGATCCGCAACTACACGCTCCACGGATAGAAGAGGCTGAGGGGACAGTTAGTCGCTGTGACATAATCTCGCTGCCCTTGAGAATAGATTCACCCCAGGATGCAGAGGATGTATGCGGGTCTGAGCTCTGGAACCTCAAGCCCGTGTTAGAGGTACGATTGGATATCCCCAAGCTGTATGATACCTCACAGTCCTCCACTTTCCACACAGAGTTTGAGCAGCACAGTGGGTCTAACATAAAGGCGCAACATTATACAGAGATCTCTACACGGTCTTCTCTAAAAGTTGGAGTGGGCTAATGAGTGTCTCATTTTGACGTCTGCTCCACTAGTGCTAATACTGAGCTGGAATATACACATGTTTTCCATTGATTTGTTACCATTAAGACAGTGTTAAAACTTTTATTGCCATAGATGAACATTGTGGCTGAAGGATTTCGATGTTAACCCCTATAAGCAGCTATGGAGCTTACAATACTCACATTGCAGTTATCTGTGGACATAGACATGTGTAGAGAGAGTCTTATCTGAAGAAATATTATATGCCTGGACATGGTCGCTTAGATAATCTGCACTCACTATATGTCTTACTGGTTATCTAGATAAGGTGGAGACTCCTATAGCATTTTGTTTTTCTACAGGTTATGATTTTGGACCCACATTACAGCCTGTTATTAATTTTGCAGCAAGTTTGGAAGTCATGCAGGTTGGGATGGTGTATATATTAAGTGAGACACCCTAATTTTACACAGCACCTATTTCTTATTGATGGGAGATTATACACACATAAATTCTATTGTTAAGCCTGCATAGTTGCACTGAGAGAGTAGTCACTTTACACTCAGGCCCAGGACTTCCGCATAACTCTGTATTGGTCTCTTGATATCTGGGTGCTATCCTCTTAGCCTATCTTAGTTTTCCTAAATATGGTGATACGATATTAGTGCAAATATGATAGTTTGTTGGTTATATATTATGCATATTGTTATTGATTTGTATTGACTTGTCAGTGCCTGCTAGTTTAAAGATAACTTGCTCTTGATAAGATGGTTAGAGATATGGAGTCATATATTGTCATCTCTGGGGCATGCAGACAATTCCCTGTTGGATGTTATCGAGTTTTATTTATAAGATATACACTTATAATTAGCACCCTGGAACCCAGGGTATCTAAATTAGATGTGAATGCCCTAAGATATTAAATGCTGGGGTGTGTTGCCAGCAGCCGGGGCAGCATACCGTAGTATTCTTGTAGTGGCATACTTGATGTTTCGAGGCTTCTCCTAAAGCTTTGTCTGCATAGAATACCAGGTATACTAAGATAGTGATTTGGGCGCAACTCATTCATATAGCTTTTCATCCCATACAAAGGGCACAAGGGTAGACAACCTGGGTTTGCATACTTACACCCGGGGTTCCTGAACTGTAACTCGATTAAGCCACCTAGATTGCTAATATGTTTGCCTGGATTTAGAATAGCTCCCTTATCTTACTGTATATTTGTATTATTTGAACCAATGGGACTCTAATAGAGGTACTTTTATGATAAGACAACTAGATCATAATAACATTAGTATAGAACTGTAATGCACATATGACAGCACTCGTAAATCTATGCTTTTAGTTGACCGTAGATTTTCCAGGCCCGGGCTTTTCCGTTAGTTTCTTGAGAAGTAAAGAGCACTTAGTCCACTAATTACCATCATACTATATCTAAATACCAAAAATAGCCATAGCGGCAAGCTCATATTATGTATGCGTTCATTCAGTTTTCCTTATTAAATACCCCCCCTCCCCCTCCCCATATTCACCCAATTTGGTGAAGTCGGGAGCGGTATTAATCCGCTACGTATTACTAGTTTACACTGTTTGTTTTACATGTTCCAATAGGTACAAGAGCTACCTTCTTTATCATAGGTGGAAATTAGTATTTTTGTTTGCTTAATGTTAGATGGTATTAACTTTATTTCGTAACTGTTTCATGACTGCTAATAGCATAGTTAATACCTCATACAGCACCCTTAAGAAGAAAATATACTTTTCATTTATGACAAGTTCCTTATGCTAACCAAGTTAAAATATCATACTAATAGGGAGGAACTTTAGTTGATAGGGTGCCATAGTAGCACGTTACAAAAAAATAAAACTATAAGGTATCAAGATAAACCTTGCATTATATTTATTTATGACGAGCCAATAATGTGATATGATATGATGGGGGTTTGACAATTGTTCTGCTATACTCTCATTATCAAACATGTTTATTTTGATGTATCTTGTATTTATGGTTACTGTATTACTAAATACCTTACTAAAAAACTTTGATTTATAAAAAAAAAAGGGTAAAAGTCTCAGAAATATATTAGCCCCAAGTAAAATAAAACCTTCTAATAAAAAGACAGGCATTGATAAGGGGGTCGACAATTGGTTGAAAGAATGAAAAGGCACCATGAAGTGTGGTAAAACAAGGTGCAACATGTGTAAACACATAAATAAAGCACTAACTTTCCACATCAGTGAATCAACAGAAACATTTGATATTATGTTTAACTGTGATCCCATATGCACTATATATCTTTTAGTATGTGGGTGTGGCCTCTTATATGTTGGCCACACTAAAAGGAAAGCTAGGTGCAGAATCAACAAACATATTTACAATATTAAAAAAAAATTAGTTAAACATAGTGTCCTAAAACATTTCCTTGATTGCCATGGAGGTAATCCAAGTTCCTTGAAAATTCAGATCATAGACCGGGTTCCTCAATCAAAGCCAAATAGGTTACTTGAGCTAAGAAAACTAGAGACCAAGTGGATTTACAAGTTGAGCCGTTAGGACTTAATATTAATATAGATGTAGCAGCCTTCATTTAAACTAGACCAAAATTATTTTTTTTACATATATATAGTTTACCTTTTACATACTGTTTACTCTTTACATCTGGACCAACACACATTATCAAATAGGGAGTAATATTTTAGTATCACTTATTACTTAAACTATAGAAATTATTCATTACATATAAATTTGTTTTTTAGCAGGCATCAGGCTGTTTATAATCACTTAATTTATTCTTTACTATATATATTTATATATATATATATATATATATCTCCGCTTTAGTTTTAGATTAAATAATATTGCTTAAGAGCAGTTGTTGTTGAACTCTATATAAATGGGGACAACTATTATGTAATTATGTATATACCGGTAATTCCCACCTTTTTAACCCATTTAGATGTTTAGTGATGATTCACATTTTTTATGAAATGTTAGCGTATAGATTGTTTATCATTATTTTTTATCAAATTTTTAACTTGTGATCTTAGTAATTTTTAACATTGTATGCAAAATGATGTTGTTGTTTTAGATTATAATATTTTAAACAGATTGGGATACTCCGTGATTATAACACAGTATATGGTGAGAACTAATATAAATACCACCAAACCCCCAATCACGATTGGTTGGCAAACACAACCACTTTTACCTCGATTGGCCAACACGCCTTTAAATAGAAAAGGCACAATCCTGGGGATATCCGACATGTACATTGCCTCTTGAAGAAGCCCGACCGCAGATCGGGGGAAACGCGTTAGGCTTTCGGCATTTCATCTGGAGGTGTTTGGTGACTCTCAAGCACTTTGCCCCCAAAAGCCACAGAGTACCCAGGCACTGGATCTGGAAAACTTTGCTTGACGTCACCTGTTCCATCGTTAAGGGCATACCAACTTTGCCTAGTGTGTGAGACAAGGAGCTGCAGGATCCTAATGCTCCACCTGAATGCCTTTTATTCTTTATTTCTAGTAAGTGTATTAATATTTGCGTGTGAAGCAACTTGTAATAAACCTATTCACTTGAGTCTTGCCTTGTGCGCCTTCTTTTTTCCTTCTTTTTTTATATGTTTTTACACCTGAGCTAAGGTTCTAGGAATACCTAGCTGAAATAAGGCAGCACAGATCCAGAAAGACGATTCCACCTTGTATTATAATGGAATATCCTCCTATCAAGAGTTATGAACAACCAATAATAATTTTTATCCATATCAACATCCATACGCCTAGATTTAGAGTTCTGCGTTGGCCGTCCAAACCAGCGTTAGAGAGTCCTAACGCTGGTTTTGGCCTACCGCTGGTATTTAGAGTCTTGTAGGTAAGGGTCTAATGCTCACTTTCCAGCCGCGACTTTTCCATCCCGCAGATCCCCTTACGTCAATTGCATATCCTATCTATTCAATGGGATCTTCCTAACGCCGGTATTTAGAGTCTTGGCTGAAGTGAGCATTAGAACTCTAACGACAAAACACCAGCCGCAGAAAAAAGTCAGGAGTTAAGAGCTTTCTGGGCTAACGCCGGTTCATAAAGCTCCTAACTACTGTGCTCTAAAGTACTCTAACACCCCTAAACCGAGGCCTCCCCACATCGCCGCCACTCTATTAAAAAAATGTAACCCCTAATTTGCCGACCGCACACCGCCGCAACCTACATTATCCCTATGTACCCCTAATCTGCTGCCCCTAACATCGCCGACACCTATATCATATTTATTAACCCCTAATCTGCCCCCCCCCCAATGTCGCCGCTACCTTACCTACACTTATTAACCCCTAATCTGCCAACCGGACCTCACCGCTACTATAATAAATGTATTAACCCCTAAACCGCCTCACTCCCGACTAAAAAACCCTATAATAAATAGTATTAACCCCTAATCTGCCCTCCCTTACATCGCCGACACCTAACTTCAAGTATTAACCCCTAATCTGCCGCCGCTACTCTAATAAATGTATTAACCCCTAAAGCTAAGTCTAACCCTAACACTAACACCCCCCTAAGTTAAATATAATTTAAATCTAACAAAATAAAATAAATCTTATTAAATAAATTAATCCTATTTAAAGCTAAATACTTACCTGTAAAATAAACCCTAATATAGCTACAATATAAATTATAATTATATTGTAGCTATTTTAGGATTAATATTTATTTTACAGGCAACTTTGTATTTATTTTAACTAGGTACAATAGCTATTAAATAGTTAATAACTATTTAATAGCTACCTAGTTAAAATAATTACAAAATTACCTGTAAAATAAATCCTAACCTAAGTTACAATTAAACCTAACACTACACTATCAATAAATAAATTAAATAAACTACCTACAATTATCTACAATTAAATCAACTAAACAAAATTACAAAAAAAACAAACACTAAATTACAAAAACAAACAAACACTAAATAAAAAAAAAAGAATTTTAAACTAATTACACCTACTCTAAGCCCCCTAAAAAAATAACAAAGCCCCCCAAAATAAAAAAATGCCCTACCCTATTCTAAAATAAAAATTTTACAGCTCTTTTACCTTACCAGCCCTTAAAAGGGCCTTTTGCGGGGCATGCCCCAAAGAAAACATCTCTTTTGCCTGTAAAAAAAATCATACAATACCCCCCCACATTACAAACCACCACCCACATACCCCTAATCTATCCCAAACCCCCCTTAAAAAACCTAACACTAAGCCCCTGAAGATCTTCCTACCTTATCTTCACCATGCCGGGTATCACCGATCCGTCCAGAAGAGGCTCCGAAGTCTTCATCCTATCCGGCAAGAAGAGGTCCAGAAGAGGCTCCGAAGTCTTCATCCTATCCGGCAAGAAGAGGAGATCCGGACCGGCAAACATCTTCATCCAAGCGGCATCTTCTATCTTCATCCATCCGACGAGGAGCGGCTCCATCTTCAAGACCTCTGGCGCGGAACATCCTCTTCTCCCGACGACTAGACGATGAATGAAGGTTCCTTTATGGGACGTCATCCAAGATTCTATCAGCCAATCGGAATTAAGGTAGGAAAAGTCTGATTGGCTGATTGAATCAGCCAATCAGATTCAAGTTCAATCGGATTGGCTGATCTAATCAGCCAATCAGATTGAGCTCGCATTCTATTGGCTGTTCCGATCAGCCTGTAAAATAAATAGTAATCCTAAAATAGCTACAATATAATTATTTGTTATATTGTAGCTATATTAGGGTTTATTTTACAGGTAAGTATTTAGCTTTAAATATGATTAATTTATTTAATAAGATGTATTTTATTTAGTTAGATTTAAATTATATTTAATTTAGGGGGGTTGTTAGTGTTAGGGTTAGACTTAGCTTTAGGGGTTAATACATTTATTAGAGTAGCGGCGAGGTCCGGTCGGCAGATTAGGGGTTAATACTTGAAGTTAGGTGTCGGCGATGTTAGGGAGGGCAGATTAGGGGTTAATACTATTTATTATAGGGTTTTTGAGTCGGGAGTGAGGCGGATTAGGGGTTAATACATTTATTATAGTAGCGGTGAGGTCTGGTCGGCAGATTAGGGGTTAATAAGTGAAGGTAGGTAGTGGCGACGTTGGGGGGGGCAGATTAGGGGGTAATAAATATAATATAGGGTTCGGCGGTGTTAGGGGCAGCAGATTAGGGGTACATAGGGATAAAGTAGGTTGCGGTGGTGTACGGAGCGGCAGATTAGGGGTTAAAAATAATATGCAGGGGTCAGCGATAGCGGGGGCGGCAGATTAGGGGTTAATAAGTGTAAGGTTAGGGGTGTTTAGACTCGGGGTTCATGTTAGGGTGTTAGGTGCAGACTTAGGAAGTGTTTCCCCATAGGAAACAATGGGGCTGCGTTAGGAGCTGAACGCTGCTTTTTTGCAGGTGTTAGGTTTTTTCCAGCTCAAACTGCCCCATTGTTTCCTGTTGGGATATCGTGCACGAGCACGTTTTTGAAGCTGGCCGCGTCCGTAAGCAACGTTGGTATTGAGAGTTGCAGTGGCGGTAAATATGCCTGTACTCTCCCTTTTTGGAGCCTAACGCAGCCCTTCAGAGAACCCTAAATACCAGCGTTGTTTAAAAGGTGCGGGAGGAAAAAAACACGGGCAGCTAACGCACCCCTTCTAACGCAAAACTCTAAATCTAGGCGTAAGTTTCTTGGCACTTAATTGGAATTTCCAACTATAAGGAGGACAACTATATAGGATACCAAGATTCTACCCCACTATATGGGTAATTGTTTGAAAAGGTACTGTGGACTACTTTTTTCACATATCAAATACAGTCTTTAGGAACTGCGTCAATAACTGAGTACATTTTTTTCAGGCATATTTTGCAAAATAACCTGTAAAGAAGTATATGTATATGTTACTAAATAATCCTAAGCAAGTGCATATATTTCCATATATTTACATTTATAAATGTGTGTGTATCTACACTTGTTTGCAATTTAACAGTTAGCAAATATTTATACGGTCAGAACCTAGCGCAATTAATTTTCTATAGTTTATTGTTGAGATACACACCTCCGTCAATTTTCCTATAATAAGTTGAAAGTCCAAGAGTAACTTTAGTTTCCCAAACGAGGTGTAAGAACCAAAGATATTCAATTAAGTAGAGGTTTGAATTTGTATTGGTCACTAATATTTATTTCATTTAGCTATATATGTCTCAGACAATGTTTTATTAGATATTGACTTATCAGTGCACAAGTAATCTGCTTCGTATTAGTTTCCTGTATGTACCACAAATGTTCATGTGTCTCTAATATTTCTGTTTTTGTCATCATTTCGTTAGCAATAGATATGTAAAATTCAGGTGATGTGGTCATTTATGTATCTTGGCCCTGCATATCATCTGCATAATATATATATATTTATAATTGTACATTTATTAACAGTGATTTAAAGGGATATAGTATATGACAATGTGTTGGACTGGGAAGGCCTTAAAAGAGAAGCAGTCTGCCAGGAATGAACCACAGATCAGTGGCTTGGTCCAGTTACCACCTGGGAGTAGCTTCTTTTTGCCCAATTGTGCTTTTCACAGAGGAAAACCTTCCTGAAGTATATCAGTCTAATCCTGCCTAACAAGGTTAGTCCAGCCCTGAAATACCATGCAGTACTCCTCTGAAAAAGGGAAACAGCAGCCCCTGATTATTGTTTCGGCCTCTTTTGGGAATTGTCAGTGAGGTCCAGCCATATCCCTCTAAGCACATTGGTCCACGTCTTGTATCCCCCATCACTCTTAGGGAGACTTTCCCCAGGGTAATAATACAAATACAAACAGAAAAGAGAAGCAGTCTGCCAGGAACAAACAACAGCTCAGTGGATAATTTTATAGCCTGGCCCAATTATGCTTTTCACAGAGGAAAACTTTCCTGAAGTATATCAGTCTGTTCCAACCTAACAAGGTCAGTCCAGTCCTGAAATACCAGGCAATTCTCCTCTATATAATGTGTGTGTGTGGATTTGGATGTGTACATATATATATATATATATATATATATATATATATATATGTATATATATGTGTATATATACATATCCACACATAAATATATAAATGTAGATACACACACACACACACATATATAATTTATGACCCTTTATGTAAATAAATATATATATTTTTAAATATTAAAATCTTTAAAAATATATAATAATAATAAAGCACCTTAACATAACTCCTTTCGGCTTTCATGCACTAGAAGAATTATTTTACTTCTTTATTATTATTATTATTATTATTATTATTATCAGGTATTTGTAGAGCGCCAACAGATTCCGCAGCGCTGTAAACATAGTCGGTGTACAGGATAGCTTTTGTAGGGGTCAAGTGGGTAGAGGGCCCTGCCGAGAGTATCACTGTTGTAGTCGGCTCTTATGAAGCGATCTGTAAACAGCTGGGCCCATAGGCTTACAATCTAAGGGTTCAAGGGGAAAGCAATGGCGTAAGGAAAGGTTAGTGTTGGTTGTATGCATCCCTGAATAGTAAAGTTTTTAGGGAGTGCTTGAAGCTGTTAAAACTAGTGGAGAGTCTTATGGAGCGAGGCAGGGAATTCCACAAGATGGGGGCCAGTCTGGAGAAGTCCTGTAAACGTGAATGTGAGGAAGTAACAAGAGAGGAGGAGAGGAGGAGATCCTGAGCTGATCAAAGGGGACGGGAGGGAGAGTATCTAGAGACAAGTTCTGAGATGTAGGGGGGAGCAGTGCAGTTGAGAGCTTTGTATGTCAGGGTGAGGATTTTATGTTTAATCCTAGAGGCAAGAGGAAGCCAGTGAAGGGAATGGCAGAGAGGTGCAGCAGATGAAGAGCGACGAGTAAGGAAGATGAGTCTGGCAGAGGCATTCATAATGGATTGTAAAGGAGCTGTGCGGCAGCTAGGTAGACCAGAGAGGACGGAATTGCAGTAGTCGAGGCGGGAAAGGATGAGAGAGTGGATTAAAATCTTGGTTGTATCTGAAATGTCGAATTTTAGCAATGTTTTTAAGGTGGAAGCGGCAGGCTTTAGCCAAGGACTGGATGTGAGGAGTGAAGGAAAGATCTGAGTCAAGTGTGACCCCAAGACATCGGGCGAGCGGGGTAGGGGTAATGTTGGAATTATCAACAGTTATAGAAATTTTGGGGGTGGAGACAGGCATGTGTGCTAAACCCAGAAGGAGTTATATTCAGGTGCATGATGTGTTTATTTTATATAAAATATTGAAAAATAGTATTTAAAATTATTAATAATTAGTATAATTATTATAAAATGAAATTAAATATTATATATTATGATTTTTTTAGAATTTTTATAAACATATATAAAAAAATTAAATGTATTATTATTTTTCAATATTTTCTTAAAAATAAATACATAACTTAAAATAATAATAAATTATAGTAATCATTTTCATTTTTATATATTTTTAATAATTATTATTAAATATTTTTTCATTATTTTTTATCAAATAAATAATTAATGCACCCTAATATACATCCTGCTGAGTATCGCGCACATTAAGAATTTATGTGCCTTGATAGAAATACCTTTGTTCTTCATGTGAGCTATACCTGACAGGAGTAATATTAGGGTGCGTTAAGTATTTATTTGATATAAAATAATGAAAACTATTATTAATTATTAATAATAATTATTAAATATATATATAAATGTAAAGAATTAGTATAATGATTTATTATTACTTTTAAGAACCTCAAAATTAATTATTTATTTTTATTAATAATATTTTTAATATTTTATAGAAAATAAATACTTAAAACACCCTAATAATTCCTGCCAGGTATAGTACACACCAAGAACTTGCCTCAATAGAAATATCTTTGTTCTTCATGTGCGCTATACATGACAGGAATTATATAAGGGTGCATTAAATATTTATTTTATTAAAAATATTGAAAAATATTAAAATTTAAATATTATACACCTAGATTACTAGTTTTGCGCTAAACATGGTGTGAAACAAATGCAACTTTTGTTGCGTTATTTCACCCTCCATAGCGCTGCAATTACGAGTTTCTGAAAAGCCTCCTTGTGCGTGCGATATGGTTGAGTTCTATACCACACAAAATCCAAGGGCTTCTTTGACGTGCTCATGCATGCTTTCCCCCATAGACATCAATGATCGCGGAATGAAACATTTCTGTAACGCAACCCCATTGATGTCTATGGGGAAAAAAAGTTACATTTAAACCTAACACCCTAACATAAACCCCAAGTCTAAACACTACTAATCCACTGCTCCTGACATTGCCAACAACTAAATAAAGTTATCAACCACTAATCTGCCACCCCTGACATCGCCAACACTAATAAAAGCTATTAACCCCTATTCCGCCGCTCCCTGACATCGCCGCCACTATAATAAAGTTATTAACCCCTAAAACTCCGGCCTCCCACATCTCTGCCACTAAATAAACCTATTAACCCCTAAACTGCCGACCCCCCACATCGCAAAACACTAAATTAAAGTATCACCCCTAAACCTAACACCCCCCTAACTTTAAATAAAAATTATAATATAACTCTATTTAAATAAAAACTTACCTGTGAAATAAATACAAACCTAACATTAAACTATAAATTAACCTAACATAACTAATATAATAAAATAAAAAATACTAAAAATTAAAATATCTAAATTGCAAATTAAAAAAAAAAATCCTGCAAAAAATGTAAAAAAAATCTACGTTTACAAAAATAAGTAAAGCTAAAATCGCCAAAAAAACACTAAGATTATAAAAAATAAATGAAATTATAAAAAATAAAAACAATTACACCTAATCTAATAGCCCTATAAAAATAAAAATGCCCCCCCTAATAAAAACACTCCCTAGCCTACAATTAACTACCAATAGCCCTTAAAAGGGCCTTTTGTAGGGTGTTGCCCTAAATAAATCAGCTCTTTTACCTGTAAAAAAATACAAAGTTGCCCCCAACAGTAAAACCCACCACCCAACCAACCCCCAAAATAAAAAACCTAATTTTTAAAAAAAACTAAGCTACCCATTGCCCCTAAAGGGGCATTTGTATGGGCATTGCCCTTAAAAGGGCATTTAGCTATTTTGCATTGCCCTTAAAAGGGCATTTAGCTCTTTTTCAAAGCCCTAATCTAAAAAAAACCCACCCCCAAAAAAAACTAACACTTACCCCAGAAGATCTAGTCATGGTTTCTGAAGTCCGGACATCCATCTCCATCTAGGCAGTGAGGTCTTCATCCATCCCGAGGGCATCTTCTATCTTCATCCCGGTGGCGCAGAGCAGACAGGCTCAAATGCTTGTGGTATAGCTATACCGACATGACTCCCAATAGCGGCGTTACTGTCTTTACGCTGAAATTGCCATTTTTTCAGCGTTAAAAGCCGCAACGTAAAACTCGTAATCTAGGTGAAAGTGATTTATTACAATTTATAGGAACTTCTAAATTAATTGTTATTATTAATAATATTATTCAATATTTTAAGAAAATATATACTTAAAGCACACTTATATAACTCCTGTTTGGTCTAGCACACATGCATAACTTACATGACTCATCAGAAATAACTTAGGTGCATTAAACCATACAGGAGTTTAAGAATTCTTCATGAGCGTTAAGCCAACAGGAGTAATAGAATTCTTCATGAGCATTAAGCCAACAGGAGTAATAGAGTTCTTCATGAGCATTAAGCCAACAGGAGTAATAGAATTCTTCATGAGCATTAAGCCAACAGGAGTAATAGAATTCTTCATGAGCATTAAGCCAACAGGAGTAATGGAATTCTTCATGAGCATTAAGCCAACAGGAGTAATATAATTCTTCATGAGCATTAAGCCAACAGGAGTAATGGAATTATTCATGAACACTACGCTGACAGGAGTAAAATAATTGTTCATGAGCACTAAGACAACAGATGTTATTTTTATTTTTATACAATACAGATACGTAGGGCTAAAAGGCAAGAAAATGTAGGAAGAAGCAGGCAAAATTACTTCTATCTATGGAGGAAGGAATTTTTAGGTGTGCTAACTCCCAGACCTCTTCTTTTTTACACGGTATTAAAGTTTCTGTACTGTACAATCTTTTCACCTGTGATCGGCTTAGCGAACTAGACACAGGGATTTAGGAGAGAATAGGAATCGATAGTGATTGTTAGTAGATTTTGTTAGAACATTTTCATATACTTTCCCTTGCCCATACTTTACCCCTTCCTACCTTGACAGTATTAACCTTTTCCTTCACTTAACCCTTATTTATTTATTTTCTCTGACTGTTTTATTTATTTATGTATTTATTTTTACTTGACCAACTTGTTAACTGCTGATGGTGTTCTTGCCCATTTTTTCTCCACTGGTTATTCCCTTAACCCTACAATGGAGTTTTGTTATGTTATGGAGTTTTGTGGGGGGTTGCTGTGTTTTTGTTGTTTTTTCTTTGTCTTTTCCTTAAAATGTATCTATCCTTGTGTTAGTGTGCATTTCTTTGTCCATTTTGTCTTTGTCTTGTGTTTTTAGATAGCAGAGGATTTTTTTTAAGGGTATCTTAAATTTAAGGATTAACACAGATTTTTTTATTTTCTAGAGTGTTTTGTTTCTAGTTATGGCTAGCCAGAGTGATAGCTTTAGATGGAGGAGTGGAGATAGGGGTACAGGTAGGAAGAGGGGTAAGGTGGGCAGGGGAGCATGAGTGTAGATTTAGGTGCTAGCAGGATATTAGGGGAGGTCAGTTAGAGTTACACATACAATATATAAAATTATGGTCTTATCACTTTTCCGCCTTTGATTAAAGGTCTCCTTTCTTTAAAAAGTGTTTTAAGCATGTCATTGTGATTGCCTGGTAAGTATTGATACTTATTTGCTAATGATGAGTTTTCAATTAAAGGGACAGTCTTGTCAAAATTAAACTTTCATGATTCAGATAGGGCATTCAATTTTAAACAACTTTCCAATTGACTTTTATCATTAAATTTGCTTTGTTCCCTTTTTGAAAAGCTAAACCTAGGTAGGCTCAAACTGATTTCTTAACCGTTGAAAACCACCTCTTAGCTCAGAGCATTTTGAACGTTTTTCGCAGTTAGACAGTACTAGTTCATGTGTGTCATATAGATAACATTGTGCTCACTCCTGTAGAGTTATTTATAGGAGTCTGCAGTGTGTGCAGAGGTTTAGATACAAGATAATCACAGAGGTAAAACATATATTAATATAACTGTGTTGGTTATTCAAAACTAGGGAATAGGTAATAAAGAGATTATCTATCTTTTTAAACAATAAAAATTCTGGTGTAGACTGTCCCTTTAAATAGATTGTTAAGAAAAAAAATCTCCCATATATGGTTGTAAATAAAAGTTGTAATTCTAATTGAATCATTAGATCTTAAAAATTGTTTAATAAGTCTTAAAACGATTGTTTGCAAACATTGTGTAATTGGGCATTCATTAAAAGCACAAAAGGCTCATTTCTTCTATGCTAACCTTATTTTAGAGTCATACAATGCTGGGAAATCACAAGAACATCTGTTAAACATGTATTAAAGGAATATTACATTTGACATTTCAACGAAACATAAAGGGCAAAATTACAAGTAGCGCGTTTTCCGCGTGCGATGTTGTCTTTTTTTCGCAATCAATTTCCATTTCATAGGTATTACACGTCTTGAAAAATTATGATTGGTTGCACGTTCGCCTTTTACACAACAATCCTTTCGGCGTTCGAAGAGCTGTAGTTAAGTTTTGCGCAACATAAAAGTTTCACAAAACGCTTCAAAAATACATTACAAAGTACAGTTACACTCATATTAACACTGTCTTTTAATAATTATTAAAAAAATATTGCACACAAAAGTTATAAGGGCTCAAAGATACGAGATCTCAGGTATTAGGGAAAAAAAGCTGACGCAGTGATTTTACATTGACTTACATACACATACATAGAGAAACATGGATTTATATGTATAGAGATATGTTTAACAATGGAGATAATAAAAACATTTTACATTACAATCTTAAGCACATTAAACAATATCTCAGAGGGATTTTCAAAGTGATATTCGCATATAGATCTTGAGATATCTAGACATATATATATATTCATATACATATCTCGCTATAAATAGATCTATCAGTCCAAAAATCATCACATCAGAACATATTCCGTTGTTAAAACATTTTTCGAAATATGAAATATTCGCATTTTCATGTATACTTTCAAGGATAATACGCCATGGGCTTTGCGCTACATGTTAGGATTTTTGTGTGTGTTTTTATTTTCTATTTGTCTTCTTCATTGACTTCTATGGGGAATACGTGAATGCGCACGCGATTTAGCTGTTTTCATTATGCATGTTATTTCACAACTTTAATAGCTGCGCAACCCTAAATGCAAAAAAGCCATAACGCGCACAGTGTTTTCGCAACTGATTTGCCGCACAACTTGTAATCTTGCTCAAAATGTTTTATTATTGAAAATGAAAACTTTATTGAAATATACATTCATTATTTATTTTGCTACCTTTTTGCTGTAAAATACATCTAAGAAATGTGCTTGTTTTACTTTCTCCCAGGGAGATTTTGGTTAATACTTTTAGGCAATTTATGCAAGCTTTTGTTTACTTCACAATCACCCCTAAAAAATTTAAGCAGTCACATGTTTGTAAAAGGTGGATTATCAGTTTTGCATCAACAATCATAATAGGAAAATCTCTTTGCAATAGTAACTAAGTTGAATCAGTGCTAAACCACCTTAAG
This sequence comes from Bombina bombina, assembly GCF_027579735.1. NCBI lineage: Eukaryota > Metazoa > Chordata > Amphibia > Anura > Bombinatoridae > Bombina > Bombina bombina. The sequence continues at coordinate 957,501,615 of NC_069501.1, read as the reverse complement.
GGAAGAGATAAGGGGAGGCTTCCACAGTTTCTCTCAACTGCACATGGGCAAACAGAGTTCCTGCTCTATTTGAATATTAGTTTGTGACTGGTTATCAAGGATTCTCTTTTTCCGGGGGACAGGGAAATCAGTGAAATGAAAAAACATAAAACAATATAGTCGTTTGACAAAATAAAGCTGCATTTTTAATTGCAAAATTATTCTCAGATATTAAGGTTCAAATCATAAAGTTTACAATTTGTGTTTAGTTGTCCTTTAATGAAAGACATTTTTTTCACACTTGAGTGTTGCATTTATTTCATTTTTTTCCATTTTCATTACATATACTGTTTATTTTATATACAATTCTGAAAAAGTTGGGAGAGTATAGAAAATGCAAAACAAACAAAAAGAGTCATTTGAAAATTCAGTTCACCCTGCACTATAATATAAACACATTATTAACACATTATTTGATGTTTTACTTTGTGAATTTAAAGGGACAGTCTATTCCAAAATAAACTTTCATGATTCAGATAGGGCATGTAATTTTAAACAATTTTCCAATTTACTTTTATCACCAATTTTGCTTTGTTCTCTTGGTATTCTTAGTTGAAAGCTTAACCTAGGAGGTTCATATGCTAATTTCTTAGACCTTGAAGGCCACCTCTTTTCAGAATGCATTTTAACAGTTTTTCACCACTAGAGGGTGTTCACGTGTTTCATATAGATAACACTGTGCTCATGCACGTGAAGTTATCTGGGAGCAGACACTGATTGGCTAAACTGCAAGTCTGTCAAAAGAACTGAAATAAAGGGGCAGTTTGCAGAGGCTTAGATACAAGATAATCAGAGGTTAAAAGTATATTAATATAACTGTGTTGGTTATGCAAAACTGGGGAATGGGTAATAAAGGGATCTTTTTTATCTTTTAAAACAAAAAAAATTCTGGTGTAGACTGTCCCTTTAATGTATTTTTGAAAGCATACACTCATTTCAAATCAGATGACTGCAACACACTCCAAAAAAGTTGGGGCAGTCACATGTTTGTAAAAGGTGGATTATCAGTTTTGCATCAACAATCATAATAGGAAAATCTCTTTGCAATAGTAACTAAGTTGAATCAGTGCTAAACCACCTTAAAGGGACAGTCTACACCCTATCATACTTTTTACCTACCTGCTTAAACATAATAAACAAGTGTCCTGAACCAGGTCAATGGTACACCAGCTAGAAAGCAATAACTGTAATTGTGAAAACGTTTTTCTTTTAATCAGTTTAAAATGGCCACCAAGCTCCACCCACCTCTTTACCTGTCTTTGGCTATGTGCATTACTTCCAATCTTGATCGACTCGTAAATCATTTCTCATGAACGCACATACTAATTTGCATATGAGCAGTTAAGCCACTGGAGTGTAGCAGCCTAATCAGTCCCTAATGCTTTAGGTTGTGTAACTATCGTTCCGGATGAGGATCAGTAAGCACTGCTTTGCATAGCCCTTAATTTGCATATGTTTTTTTTAAATTAATTTATAAATATTTTTTTTTAGTTTTATTTATTTTGCCTTATATATTTATATGATACTATATTTAAAGAAAATTTTTTGGATACTTTCTAATATAGTGTTTTACGCTGCATTTTTATTCAGTCTTTCTGCCGGTGGCTGGCTGCATTATCATCATCTCCTCCCTCAGATTACATTTAGCAGGGCATGCTTATTTTCCTGACGTCTTGCTATATACTCCTCTTGCCCTTATCATACTATAGTTAAGATCTTATCTAAAATTTCCATCCAACCTGCTCACACGGATTGTTACTTACTATTATTTACAAATATTTCTACAAAATATTTTTCAAAGTATTTAACACCGATTTGTGAACAATAGAAAAGTTTAAGAAATTACAAATAAGCTTTCTTTTCTAGAATACATACTGTGTCTGTAAAACCTCAATGAAGTACAGAAAATGATTTGGTCAAAGCAGTATTTTCACTTAATACTAGAATGAAACTGTAGTTTATAAAATTTTGTACTAGACATTAGACTCCCCTTGTGTAACTTGCAGATCCCATATGAATTTTTTTTTTCTCAGTCTATTTTGGTGATTCATATCAGACACAATATTTAAGGATATTCAGCTTCCAAATCTGGCAAACATTATTAAATAGTTCTAAAAGAGTCTAAGAAGAGACTTTTACACGCAAAGGATCTATGGGTAATTTAATTTGCATATTCAAATCTATGCTAATATATGCAATATATTCATTCTAAAAGTCTCTTCAAGTAGAACAACCAACAGAGGGCGCTGGATATCACCAACAACTATCAGAGGATGCGGTATATCACGAATAACCAACAGAGGGCACTGTATGTCACTAACAAAAAAATAGCACCCTCTATTGGTTGTTCATATAACAACAACAAAAAATTGCACCCTCTATTGGTTGTTAGGGATATAAAGCATTCTCTATTGGCTGTTCAGGATATACAATACATCACTGTGTATTGCAAGCTCCTAATTCATGGTTTATTATTGGCAGTCTATAGATTATCACTGCTTCATCACATCAAATTGAAACTAAATCTTCGGAATAACTAAGCATATATTGTTTTATTTACATTAGTTATTAAAATGAAATATTTAATAAAGTCTATGAAAATGATAAAAAGAAAACCCTTGTATTAGATAATGGTATTGGACTCCTCTTGTGTAGCTTGCAGGTCTTATGTAAATTTTATTTTTTCTCTTTGTGACTCAGACTGAATATTTATTAAGGATATTCATATCCCAAATCTGACAAATATTATCAAATAGCTCTAAAAGAGTCTAAAAATCTGTTTTTACATGCAGAGTATTTATGGGTAATTTATTTTGCATATTCAAATGTGTGCTAATATATTTTATCTATTCATTCTAAAAGCCTCCTCAAGTACAATGAAGATTGAATAGATAAAATAGTTTAGCCTAGATTAAGTTTTTCTTCTTTATTCAATAACGTAATAAATCTTCAATTAAAACCTGGTCAGTGATCACACTGATTTTTACTTCCTAATCTTAACATCTTGAGTCAGCACTACAAATTTCTTGTATTTAGCGCGGATTTGTGATCAGGAGAAACGTTTTAGGAATTTCAAATAAGCTTTCTAAAAACATAATTTATGCTTACCTGATAAATTTATTTCTCTTGTAGTGTATCCAGTCCACGGATCATCCATTACTTATGGGATATTAACTCCTCCCCAACAGGAAGTGCAAGAGGATTCACCCAGCAGAGCTGCTATATAGCTCCTCCCCTAACTGCCATTACCAGTCATTCGACCGAAAACATGCAGAGAAAGGAAAACCATAGGGTGCAGTGGTGACTGTAGTTTAATGGAAAAATTACCTGCCTTAAAGTGACAGGGCGGGCCGTGGACTGGATACACTACAAGAGAAATAAATTTATCAGGTAAGCATAAATTATGTTTTCTCTTGTTAAGTGTATCCAGTCCACGGATCATCCATTACTTATGGGATACCAATACCAAAGCTAAAGTACACGGATGACGGGAGGGACAGGCAGGCTCTTTATACGGAAGGAACCACTGCCTGAAGAACCTTTCTCCCCAAAAAAACAGCCTCCGAAGAAGCAAAAGTGTCAAATTTGTAAAATTTGGAAAAAGTATGAAGAGAAGACCAAGTTGCAGCCTTGCAAATCTGTTCAACAGAAGCCTCATTCTTAAAGGCCCAAGTGGAAGCCACAGCTCTAGTAGAATGTGCTGTAATTCTTTCAGGAGGCTGCTGTCCAGCAGTCTCATAGGCTAACCGTATTATGCTACGAAGCCAAAAGGAGAGAGAGGTAGCCGAAGCTTTTTGACCTCTCCTCTGACCAGAATAAACGACAAACAGGGAAGACGTTTGTCGAAAATCCTTAGTTGCCTGTAGATAAAATTTCAGGGCACGGACTACATCTAGATTGTGTAGCAGACGTTCCTTTTTCGAAGAAGGATTAGGACACAAAGATGGAACCACAATCTCTTGATTGATATTCCTGTTAGTGACCACCTTAGGTAGGAACCCAGGTTTAGTACGCAGAACTACCTTGTCTGAATGAAAAATCAGATAAGGAGAATCACAATGTAAGGCAGATAACTCAGAGACTCTTCGAGCCGAGGAAATCGCCATTAAAAACAGAACTTTCCAAGATAACAACTTGATATCAATGGAATGAAGGGGTTCAAACGGAACCCCCTGTAAAACATTAAGAACTAAGTTCAAACTCCATGGTGGAGCAACAGTTTTAAACACAGGCTTGATCCTAGCTAAAGCCTGACAAAAAGCTTGAACGTCCGGAACTTCTGACAGACGTTTGTGTAAAAGAATGGACAGAGCTGAAATCTGTCCCTTTAAGGAACTAGCGGATAAACCCTTTTCTAAACCTTCTTGTAGAAAAGACAATATCCTCGGAATCCTAACCTTACTCCATGAGTAACTCTTGGATTCGCACCAATATAAGTATTTGCGCCATATCTTATGGTAAATCTTTCTGGTAACAGGCTTCCTAGCCTGTATTAAGGTATCAATAACTGACTCAGAAAAACCACGTTTTGATAAAATCAAGCGTTCAAATTCAGCTTCAGAGAAATTAGATTTTGATGTTTGAAGGGACCCTGGATTAGAAGGTCCTGTTTCAGAGGTAGCGACCAAGGTGGACAGGATGACATGTCCACTAGATCTGCATACCAAGTCCTGCGTGGCCATGCAGGCGCTATTAGAATCACTGATGCTCTCTCCTGTTTGATTCTGGCAATCAATCGAGGAAGCATCGGGAAGGGTGGAAACACATAAGCCATCCCGAAGGTCCAAGGTGCTGTCAAAGCATCTATCAGAACCGCTCCCGGATCCCTGGATCTGGACCCGTAACGAGGAAGCTTGGCGTTCTGTCGAGACGCCATGAGATCTATCTCTGGTTTGCCCCAACGTCGAAGTATTTGGGCAAAGACCTCCGGATGAAGTTCCCACTCCCCCGGATGAAAAGTCTGACGACTTAAGAAATCCGCCTCCCAGTTCTCCACTCCCGGGATGTGGATTGCTGACAGGTGGCAAGAGTGAGACTCTGCCCAGCGAATTATCTTTGATACTTCCATCATTGCTAGGGAGCTTCTTGTCCCTCCCTGATGGTTGATGTAAGCTACAGTCGTGATGTTGTCCGACTGAAACCTGATGAACCCCCGAGTTGTTAACTGGGGCCAAGCCAGAAGGGCATTGAGAACTGCTCTCAATTCCAGAATGTTTATTGGTAGGAGACTCTCCTCCTGATTCCATTGTCCCTGAGCCTTCAGAGAATTCCAGACAGCGCCCCAACCTAGTAGGCTGGCGTCTGTTGTTACAATTGTCCAGTCCGGCCTGCTGAATGGCATTCCCCTGGACAGATGTGGCCGAGAAAGCCACCATAGAAGAGAATTTCTGGTCTCTTGATCCAGATTCAGAGTAGGGGACAAGTCTGAGTAATCCCCATTCCACTGACTTAGCATGCACAATTGCAGCGGTCTGAGATGTAGGCGTGCAAAGGGTACTATGTCCATTGCTGCTACCATTAAGCCGATCACCTCCATGCATTGAGCTACTGACGGGTGTTGAATGGAATGAAGGACACGGCATGCATTTTGAAGCTTTGTTAACCTGTCTTCTGTCAGGTAAATCTTCATTTCTACAGAATCTATAAGAGTCCCCAAGAAGGGAACTCTTGTGAGTGGAAAGAGAGAACTCTTCTTTTCGTTCACCTTCCATCCATGCGACCTTAGAAATGCCAGTACTAACTCTGTATGAGACTTGGCAGTTTGAAAGCTTGAAGCTTGTATCAGAATGTCATCTAGGTACGGAGCTACCGCAATTCCTCGCGGTCTTAGTACCGCCAGAAGAGCACCCAGAACCTTTGTGAAGATTCTCGGAGCCGTAGCCAATCCGAATGGAAGAGCTACAAACTGGTAATGCCTGTCTAGAAAGGCAAACCTTAGATACCGGTAATGATCTTTGTGAATCGGTATGTGAAGGTAAGCATCCTTTAAATCCACTGTGGTCATGTACTGACCCTTTTGGATCATGGGTAAAATTGTCCGAATAGTTTCCATTTTGAACGATGGAACTCTTAGGAATTTGTTTAGGATCTTTAAATCCAAGATTGGCCTGAAAGTTCCCTCTTTTTTGGGAACCACAAACAGATTTGAGTAAAACCCTTGTCCTTGTTCCGACCGCGGAACCGGATGGATCACTCCCATTAATAAAAGATCTTGTACGCAGCGTAGAAACGCCTCTTTCTTTATTTGGTTTGTTGACAACCTTGACAGATGAAATCTCCCTCTTGGGGGAGAGAATTTGAAGTCTAGAAGGTATCCCTGAGATATGATCTCTAACGCCCAGGGATCCTGGACATCTCTTGCCCAAGCCTGGGCGAAGAGAGAAAGTCTGCCCCCCACTAGATCCGTTCTCGGATCGGGGGCCCTCGATTCATGCTGTTTTAGGGGCAGCAGCAGGTTTCCTGGCCTGCTTGCCCTTGTTCCAGGACTGGTTAGGTCTCCAGCCTTGTCTGTAGCGAGCAACAGCTCCTTCCTGTTTTGGTGCAGAGGAAGTTGATGCTGCTCCTGCTTTGAAATTACGAAAGGAACGAAAATTACACTGTCTAGCCTTAGGTTTGGCTCTGTCTTGAGGCAGGGCATGGCCTTTACCTCCTGTAATGTCAGCGATAATTTCTTTCAACCCGGGCCCGAATAAGGTCTGCCCTTTGAAAGGTATATTAAGCAATTTAGATTTAGAAGTAACGTCAGCTGACCAGGATTTTAGCCACAGTGCTCTGCGTGCCTGAATGGCGAATCCGGAATTCTTAGCCGTAAGTTTAGTTAAATGTACTACGGCATCTGAAATAAATGAGTTAGCTAACTTAAGGGCTTTAAGCTTGTGTGTAATCTCATCTAATGGAGCTGATTCAAGTGTCTCTTCCAGAGACTCAAACCAAAATGCTGCTGCAGCCGTGACAGGCGCAATGCATGCAAGAGGTTGCAATATAAAACCTTGTTGAACAAACATTTTCTTAAGGTAACCCTCTAACTTTTTATCCATTGGATCTGAAAAGGCACAGCTATCCTCCACCGGGATAGTGGTACGCTTAGCTAAAGTAGAAACTGCTCCCTCCACCTTAGGGACCGTTTGCCATAAGTCCCGTGTGGTGGCGTCTATTGGAAACATCTTTCTAAATATCGGAGGGGGTGAGAACGGCACACCGGGTCTATCCCACTCCTTAGTAACAATTTCAGTAAGTCTCTTAGGTATAGGAAAAACGTCAGTACTCGCCGGTACCGCAAAATATTTATCCAACCTACACATTTTCTCTGGTATTGCAACTGTGTTACAATCATTCAGAGCCGCTAACACCTCCCCTAGTAATACACAGAGGTTTTCCAGCTTAAATTTAAAATTTGAAATATCTGAATCCAGTTTGTTTGGATCAGAACCGTCACCCGCAGAATGAAGCTCTCCGTCCTCATGTTCTGCAAATTGTGACGCAGTGTCTGACATGGCCCTAATATTATCAGCGCACTCTGTTCTCACCCCAGAGTGATCACGCTTACCTCTTAGTTCTGGTAATTTAGCCAAAACTTCAGTCATAACAGTAGCCATATCCTGTAATGTGATTTGTAATGGCCGCCCAGATGTACTCGGCGCTACAATATCACGCACCTCCTGAGCGGGAGATGCAGGTACTGACACGTGAGGCGAGTTAGTCGGCATAACTCTCCCCTCGTTGTTTGGTGAAATATGTTCAATTTGTACAGATTGACTTTTATTTAAAGTAGCATCAATACAGTTAGTACATAAATTTCTATTGGGCTCCACTTTGGCTTTAGCACATATAGCACAGATATCTTCCTCTGAATCAGACATGTTTAACACACTAGCAAATAAACTAGCAACTTGGAAATACTTTTCAAGTAATTTACTATAATATGAAAACGTACTGTGCCTATAAGAAGCACAGAAAAAGTTATGACAGTTGAAAATTAATAAACTGAAAAGTTATAGCATCAAATCTTTGTAAAAAAAACACAATTTTAGCAAAGGATTGCTCCCATTAGCAAAGGATAACTAACCCTGATAGCAGAAAAAAAAAAAAAAATAAATACAGAAATAAACGTTTTTTTATCACAGTCAACTACAATCTCACAGCTCTGCTGTGAGTGATTACCTCCCTCAAAACAAGTTTTGAAGACCCCTGAGTTCTGTGGAGATGAACCGGATCATGCAGGGAAGACAATAAACTTCTGACTGAATCTCCCCCTCACACATAACAGTGAGAGAGATCAGTAAACTGTCATAAATTAAATAAAACGACTGCCAAGTGGAAAAAAAATAGTGCCCAAAACATTTTTTCACCCAGTACCTCAGAAAATTAAACGATTTTACATGCCAGCAAAAAACGTTTAACATTAATAAATTGAGTGTTATTAAAAAGCCTGTTGCTAGTCCCTGCAAATTAGGCTAAAGTTTTATGCATACAGTATAATTCCAGTGAAGTGCCATTCCCCAGAATACTGAAGTGTAAAATATACATACATGACAGCCTGATACCAGTTGCTGCTACTGCATTTAAGGCTGAGTTTACATTATATCGGTATGGCAGAATTTTCTCATCAATTCCATTGTCAGAAAATAATAAGCTGCTACATACCTCTTTGCAGATTAATCTGCCCGCTGTCCCCTGATCTGAAGTTTACCTCTCCTCAGATGGCCGAGAAACAGCAATATGATCTTAGCTACTCCGGCTAAAATCATAGAAAAACTCAGGTAGATTCTTCTTCAAATTCTACCAGAGAAGGAATAACACACTCCGGTGCTATTATAAAATAACAAACTTTTGATTGAAGTTATGAAACTAAGTATAATCACCACAGTCCTCTCACACATCCTATCTATTCGTTGGGTGCAAGAGAATGACTGGTAATGGCACTTCCTGTTGGGGAGGAGTTAATATCCCATAAGTAATGGATGATCCGTGGACTGGATACACTTAACAAGAGAAATGGTTGTTGTCATTGACACTTTCAATAGATTTATACTGTCTTTAAAACCTCATCAAAGGGCAGAAACTGAGATGGTCAATATATTATTACCACTGAATACTAGATTAAAATCAATTTATGTAAAAATTTTCTACTAGACATTAGACTCCTCTTGTGTAACTTGCAGATCCCATATGAATTTTTTTTTTTTCCAATCTATTTTGGTGATTTATATCAGACACAATATTTAAGGATATTCAGCTCCCAAATCTGGCAAACATTATTAAATAGCTGTAAAAGAGTCTAAAAAGAGACTTTTACACGCAAAGGATCTATGGGTAATTTAATTTGCATATTCAAATCTATGCTAATATATGCAATATATTCATTCTAAAAGTCTTTTCAAGCAGAATAACAACCAACAGAGGGCGCTGTATATCACTAATAACAAACAGAGAGTGCTATATATCACGAATAACCAACAGAGGGCACTGTATGTCACTAACAAAAAAATAGCACTCTTTACTGGTTGTTCATATAACAACAACAAAAAAATAGCACCCTCTATTGGCTGTTCAGGATATACAATACATCACAGTTTATTGCATGCTCTTAATTCATGTTTTATTATTGGCAATCTATAGATTATCACTGCTTCTTAACATCAAATTGAAACTAAATCTTCGGAATAATTAAGCATATATTGTTTTATTCACACTAAGTATTAAAATGCAATATTTAATAACATATATAATGTGGGGAAAAAAGAATTTTGTATTAGGTAATGGTATTGGACTCCTCTTGTGAAGCATGCAGGTCTTATGTGATTTTTATTTATTTTTTTCTCTCTTTTTATAACTCATATCAGACTGAACATTTATTAAGGATATTCATATCCTAAATCTGGCAAACATTATCAAATAGTTCTAAAAGAGTCTAAAAGTCTGTTTACATGCAGAGTATTTATGGGTAATTTTAATTTGCATATTCAAATATATGCTAATATATATATATTATCTATTCATTCTAAAAGCCTCCTCAAGTACAATGAAGATTGAATAGATAAAATAGTTTAGCCTACATTCTTAAGTTTGCCTGCCTTATGCACTAAAGTAATAAATCTTCAATTAAACCTGGTCAGTGGTCACTTTTTACTTCCTAATCTTAATATCGTGAATCAGCACTACAATCTTCTTGTACAAAATATTTTTTTAAGTATTAAATGCCGATTTGTGATCAGGAGAAAAGTTATAGAAATTTCAAATAAGCTTTCTAGAATGGTTGTTGTCATTGACACTTTTATAAGATTAATATTGTCTTTAAAACCTCATCAAAGTGCAGAAACTGAGATGACAAACATATTATTTACATTGAATAGTAGAATGAAATTGTAAAATTTTGTACTAGACATTAGACTCCCCTTGTGTGACTTCCATATCTCCTATGATTTTTTTTTTTTTTTCTAATCTATTTTGGTAATTCATATCAGACACAATATTTAAGGATATTCAGCTCCCAAATCTGGCAAACATTATTAAATAGATATAAAAGAGTCTAAGAAGACAGTTTTACACGCAAAGGATCTATGGGTAATTTAATTTGCATATTCAAATCTATGCTAATATATGTATTATATTCTTTCTAAAAGTCTCTTCAAGCAGAATAACAACCAACAGAGGGCGCTGTATATCACTGACAAACAACAGAGAATGCTGTATATCACGAATAACCAACAGAGGGCACTGTATGTCACTAACAAAAAAATAGCACCCTCTATTGGTTGTTCATATAACAAAACAAAAAAATAGCACTCTTTATTGGTTGTTAAGGATATAAAGCATTCTCTATTTGCTGTTCAGGATATACAATACATCAGTTTATTACAAGCTCTAGTCTTAATTCATGTTTTATTATTGACAGTCTATAGATTATCACTGCTTTATAACATCAAATTGAAACTAAATCTTTGGAATATGTAAGCTTATTGTTTTATTTACACTAGGTATTAAAATGAAATATTTATTAAAGTTTATAGAATGAAAAAAAAAAATTGTGTAGCTTGCAGGTTTTATGTGACTTTTTTTTTCCAGTTCCCAAATCTAAAATCTTAACAAATATCTCTAAGAGCCTGTTCATAAATAATAAAAATTCCAATAGAGGGCGCTGTATATCACTAACAACCAACAGAGAGCACTGTAATGTCACCAACACAAAAAACAGCACTATTGGTTGTTAGGTATATAAAGCATTCTCTATTGGTTGCTTATATAACAAAAAAAAATAGCAGCCTTATTGGTTGTTTTGTGTATATAAAGCATTCTTTATTGGCTGTTCATGATATACAATACATCACTTTGTAGCAAACTGACATAAATTATATATATGCTAAATATTTATTGATCTTGAGGAGACTGTAAGAATATATAGATGGCAGATATATTAGCATAAATTTAAATATGCAAATTAAACTACGATGCTTTGCATATAATAACAGGCTTTAGTTAAATTCTTTTAGAGCTATTTTATCACATTTTCAGTTTTTGGATCGGAATATCCTCAAATCCTAAATGTTCTGGGTAATATGAAGCACCAAAATAAAAACCAAAATTTTGGAGAGGATCTGCAAGCTATACATAGAAAAAGACCAAAATCTAGGAACAAATTATGATTATGATTCTAAGTCAGGGATTGACAGCTAATTAATTTACCATATATGTAAAGTTATCTCTCATGGCTGTGACAGAAAAGTCCTTACACATGTATAAATAAACAACCTGTAAAGTTCTATAAAGTGTTATTCAATTTCTTATAGCTGATCATTTAGTGCTGTCTAGTAAAGAGGTGTGGTACAGTATGTCTTTACACCTTTATAATATCAATTTTCAGTATTGTTCTTATCAGAAACTTAAACTATCAGTAATCAATTGGTGATCATCAATAAACTACCAAGCACTCCAGCATAACATTTAAGTATAAGTTTACAATTTAATATATTAAGTGTTGAACATACAAATCATATACCTGTGCACTCTTTATTTTACTTGAGAAGACTTAGAAAGAATATAAAAAGAATATAAATTTAAATATGCAAATCAAAACTACCCACAGATTATTTGCAACTAAAAACAGGCTTTACTAAATAAACTCTTTTAGAACTATTTGATTGTATTTTCAAATTTGGGAGCTGAATATCCTCAATAAATTATACAGCACCCTCTATTGGTTGTTAGTGATATACAGCACCCTCTATTGGTTGTTAGTGATATACAGAGCTCTCTATTGATTGTTAGTTACATACAGCGCCCTCTATTGGATGTTATGATGTACAGCGCCCTCTATTGGTTGTTATGATATACAGCGCCCTCTGTTGGTTTAGTGATATACAGCACCCTCTATTGGTTATTAGTGATATACAGAGCCCTCTATTGATTGTTTGTTACATACAGCACCCTCTATTGGTTGTTAGTGATATACAGCGTACTATATTGATTATTATTTATATACAGGGTCCTCTATTGGCTATTAGTTATATATAGCGCGCCGCCCTCTAATGGTTATTAGTTATATACAGCGGCCTCAATAGGGACAGACGGATAGGGACAGAGGGACAGGGATAGAGGTATAGGGACAGGGATAAAAGGATAGGGACAAAGGGATAGGGATAGAGGGATAGGGACAGGACAGGGATAAAAGGACAGGGACAGAGGAATAGGGACAGAGGGACAGGGATAGGGGGACAGGGATAGAGGGACATAGGGAGAGGGATAGAGGGATATAGGGAAAGGGATAGAGGGATAGGGACAAAGATAGAGGGCTAGAGACAGGGATAGAAGGATAGAGGGATAGGGATAGATGGAC